>NC_136057.1:1619304480-1619904480 GCF_964261635.1 Lissotriton helveticus
AAGAGTGATATGGGGTTTGCTGATATTAAGGTTGATGTTATTTGTTTATTGTTTAGTTGTGCAGCCTGCTCCTAATAAATGACCTTTTACGCTTTAACATCTGCATGGTCTGTTTATTGTGCGATAAACACAATACCTGTAGAACAGGGAATTTAAATACATAATGTGCTCTGCGCCCAGAGCTTCATTGCCAAGGTAACGCCACAAGTCATTCAGCAGCCCAAAAAATAAAGGGCACGGAGCACGAGGGCGGGGCTGCCGAGTTGCAGACACACCCATCCAGTGACGTCTGCTACGACCACTGATTGGTTGCAGATCACAGCCTTTACTGGTAGGTCCCCGGCAAAGTTATGAGGTGGTGGGGGCAGGTTCACAGTACAAGAGCTGTGATAGGTAGCTGTAGGAAGGTGGCTACCTGACTATGGTTACCCCAGATTTTTTGCCTTGTGTTTAGCTGGTTTTCGACTTATTTGACCTGGTTCCCTGCCAATCAGGGCCCCAGGCCATCTGCTCTCTCTGTAAAATGGATTCCATATACCCTAGGTACATACCACAATTGGAAATGGACTCCTTGTCAGCCCCTGTACCATGCACTATAGGTGCTCAGGGCATAGGTGCCACCAAGGCCTACCAGGGGCTGCAGCATATCTTTTGCCACCCCTGACTGGTTCTTAAATTGACACAACTGGCTGATCACTCAGCTGGGGCAAGGTGGTGTAATCACCTCTTGCTTAGGTATAGTATACCTATATCAAAACCTATATCTGGACACATATAAACCTGTGAGCCACTCCTATGGAAGGCCTCATCAATCCTGGAGGCAGAGTGCGTGGTTTAATGTGAGATGGAGCTCTAGCATGAGCTGAGCCTGTCTGCAGCTGTCGGGAACAACTCCCTAAGCTGTTTCAGGATAATGCCATACCATATACTATTAAGTGCATTATAATCCTCGCGGTTATATAGCAACTTTGGTTTGGCTTTATCAAAACATGTCGTGTAAGGTGTCATACGATTTGGAATACTATCCCCTCGCCAGTTCTGGCGACGGGGATAGCATTCCACCCCTCTAGAGGGAGAAGACATGTTACTTTGCTGAAATGCAGTTAATTTTAAAAGAGCCTCAGATCCCCAAAATGGATGCTTCTGCCACAGACACAGGTCTGACCCCCTGCAGCTGACCGAAACTAAGCCAAGGGGGCCTGGACAAAGGGTTTCCTGTCGCAGGGCGGTGTTACACCCCCCCAGACAGGAGATAGTGGATTGTAGCAGGGAGGTTTGAAAGAAACCAGACACTGCATGGGGAGCACCAGGCTGCCCCTTGCATAATCCGGCCAAACCGGTTCTGGGGCACTCCAGCCCCCGTCCCAGCGCGGCCAGGATCAAAGGAAGGGGGTGTATCCACCCACTTCCTGGGTCCCACCCATAGGAGGGGACCTAGCAGGTAATCCAGCCCCCTAGATTCGAATAAGAGTGGGAGCAGTGCCAATGCACTTCAGATTATCCTGATGAAACATAAGAAACGAAAATCTGGATCCTTCGACATCCTACTCAACGTAGAAGACTGAAGAATCACCCTTGTGGTCAAGGAGTGACCACCCTGTGCAAACAGGCACCATCCAGCCATCGACGTCTGCTTTGTTGCAGTTCCCGCCGAAACTCGAGCAACAGAGATCGCCGAGATCAAGCTTGCCTGCCTTCCAACAGCCCGATCCACAGTCCCTGCAGAGCTGAGACCCGTGGAGGCGACCGGAAGCGTGGGGCACGCCATCTTGAAAAGACCACAAGACGCTGACCGTGCAGCCCACGAGTAACCCTCGAAGCTGTACACCGGGGTTTGAGAAGCCCCAACCCTGAGCCACTCTTGCACCGAAGTTCAGCCCTCCACACTTGATGAGTGCTGCGTGGGGCCCTTCTGCTTCTTTTGGCTCAACGCGTTGGTCCGGTCACTTGCCAGTCGGCTTGTGGCCCCTGTACCAAGGAAACTTGAAATTCGACCTGCGATTCTGGTTGCTCCAGATTTGCACCAGCTCCCCTGAAAAGGAGCCCCCACTCTGACCCTTCTGGTTTGAGTGAGAAGCAATCTCCCGGTTTCGCGTGGATTGCTTTTGCCAAGTGTTGTTTGCTCCAATCTTGAAGCCGACAGTGCCGACAACGAGAGCCTGCGTGGGATAGATCGTGACCCGCTCCTGGATGTCGTAGATGCCCCAGAGCCCACGTGACAGCGGAGAGAAGCTCCTCAACAACCACCTGATTGCGCCCGACATTGCCTGGTTCCGTCCTGGTTCCACCCTGGTCACTGCTGAGTGACCCAGACTCTGTCCCCTCTGCTTTCAGGTACTTTTCGACTTGAGTCCACCCTTGGACTCCACCGGACACTTCTCTTTCACCTCGCCTGCAGCCCTTTCAGCTCCAAGCACCAAGAACCTGCGTGACGAAACCCGACACTACTTCGACCCTGTGCACCCACTTCCTGTGGGTGAGGTAACATTGCAACGCCGGTGTTCCCACACTGGTACACACCTCTAGGGTCTGTGTCTTAAGTTTTGTCTTTCTAGGTTCAGCGGAAGTGTCCTTAAACTCTATTTGTGTAACTTTTACGCACCATTGACATTGCATTGGTGCAAGCCGCACTTTAAGTGCTGCACCCGAATCCCGCGGGCTTTTCCCGACTTCAGCATTGCTAGTCCCGACTGCTCCCAGCGATTCCCTAGGCCCTAGGCCTAACCACTGATCGATTGGTATCTCTTATACCATTTTTTTAGTATATGGTTTGAGTGGCCCCTAGGCCTCATCCAAAATTGTGCAACTTTGTATGTTATACTGTGCTTTTGATTTAACGCTTGTGCCCCTTTGTTCATAAAGAATACTGGGGATTGTTTTTAGTAATAAATACATATATTTTTATAATATATACTTGTGTGGTGTCCTTTCATTTGATATTACAGGATTGTATTTGGTAAAACAGCTCGCTTAACACGACCTCTTAAGTTAAGCCTTTAGGCTGCTTAGTCCATGCTACCCCTAGGATAGCTTGTCTAATAAGGTTGACTTACAACCAGACACCATAAGGGTTGTTTGGACTGATACAAGGTGGTTCCAGAATTGGAAACATCATATATCAGGCCAACTTCTCACATTGGTGAGCAGCGGTGCGGATTTGAGCTTGCTGTTGTTTTACCATTGCAATCATTTTATCAAATTGAAAGATCACATCAAGTACCTCTAGGTACATATAAATCAAAAGCTTAGCATATTTAAGTTCTACTGAACTTAGTAGTTATAGATTAAAGGGATTAGCACACCCTGACTACAACTCACTAGCAAGGTACAGTAGGGAAACACTTAGTGTAGGTAGGTGCATCACTTACACCACACTAGAGTCATGTCTGGCACAGGTGAAGCCTCAGGCTCTCTGCCTGTGACAGTTGACTGATACAAGGTGGTTCCAGAATTGGAAACATCATATATCAGGCCAACTTCTCACAGTAGCGCTCAAAATAGGCGGGCAAGTCAACCTATGCAAGAAGGTGCTGGGGCATTGTGACCGGCAGTCCGAGGCAATCACCCAGAAATGCATGGTTTGGTTGGTGCGCGCTCTTATCACGTTTTGGGTGAGCAGGGCAGGGTGGACGCCGTTTTGATAAGCAGGGTGGATACCGTCCACTGTGGAAAATAAGTGGGGGGAACGCCACCCACCTGCGTGGTACCCCGACTCCTACCCTGCACTTGGCTTGCCCTTGACTTCCCTGGCACTTCCACTGCTACCCTAATCTCAGGGGTCATAAGGCAAGTAGTAGAAGCAGAGGGAACTAGCCCCTAAATCTACCTTCTCTAGTTTTCGCTCCTTGCTATCCCCACATCCTCTAAGCCAGAGTTCTTCAAACTGTGGGGCGCCCCCCCCCCCCCGGGGGGGGGGCGCAACACCATCCTAGGGGGGGTGCACTCCACTTTTAATTTTACTTTTGTTCCCTGCGTCTTCGAGAACTCTGGTATGGCAGGAGGGAGGAGGGAGGGGAAATCGACAGGGCACGAAGTGCTATTTCTTTGTTATGTTAACCGTCCCAGGAGGGGGTTAATTCATGGAGCTGAAATGCTTCAGCTGCAGTGAGGAGGCAGGAAGTCTCCTCTGCTAAAACTGAAGGTAAACGAACAACAAGACCTGTTCCTCATTCGATATTATAGTAGGGGAGACATCCTGCCTCTCACTGCAGCTGAAGCATTTCAGCTCTATGAATTAACCCCCTCCTGTGTAGCTGCCAAGGTTTCAAATTGCTATGTGTAATATTTTCATAATTTCAGGGTAATTATTAGTGACATTTCAACACATATGAGTGACACTTTCTCGTGGACAAAATCAAGCCATGAAGACTAGGAAAACATATTTCATAAATTAAATTAAATTTGTGCAACAAGAAAATCTTAAAACTGCTGCCAAGTACCAGAAATGCATTATGCCCCAGGCTGAGGCGCAGAGAAGTCTTAGGCACAACTTGCAGCTAGGGCACTGTAGTGTTTATAATTTTATAAACACGTCTCTCTCAACACTTAATACAGTTGTTTCCAAGTGCTTCAAGGAATGGCCCGTTCAACCTTAGCCTGCCCAGCATGAATTAGTTAATGTACAGAATAAACTCCTGCATTCTCCATTAAATTGTATAGTTTTGATGCACTTCAAATCAGTTTAGTTAGCATTCATGTACCACACACATACGTCCAGCTACCAGCCACCTCACAAACATGGGCACCACCTTCAAGAGACACCCACCAGCCTCTTGTGAGCGCTGGATTTAATTGCCTATCATCGCTAGAGTAAAAAGATATTTGGAGCTGTTGGCAGGCCCAAGGTGAAATGAAAAGTAATGGCGGCCCCATGCTTTTGGGCAAGGCAGCCTAAGGCCCTGTAAGGCACACACTTGGTCACAGCCCGCACGGCCGGCAGCCTTGAGCCAGTGGGCAATTATGTGGAAGATGAAGATCATGTGTAGTAGGATTAGTAAAACAGTGTCAAGTGAGCGTTTAGGCCAGCATAGAGAAATCACCTTAAACCAGCCGGCCTGAGAAAGGTGCCGTGCCATGCATGTTTTTTGTGTGTGTGTGTCACTGCTGGCCGCTATGTACAAATCTGCTTGTGGCTGCAAGTGTGGGTGTGACTCGTGTGTGTATGGAACTTGGAAAAGGTCAGAAGGCAAGCCGGGAGCACAGATCAATTGAAACTTTATGACCAGCAAGTACTCTTATTTTATGCCCCTATCTAACTCCAGCTTTGGACATGCGCTTACTTGAAATGAAATTGCAGCTCGAGAGCAGCTGCATTTCACGCTACACCTTCTACCTGGCTCCCCTCTCTTTGTTGTGACTGCCCACCTGAATCAGACTCTCTTGGGCCGGCTCAGCTGCTCAGTGAGGGGTCTCAGCAACCGCATTCTGAGAGACTGCGCCGCCGCCCAGGCGGTGGTGGGCCTGGCTGGGACGGTCGCTTGTTGGCCAAGGGTATTTATTATCATGCTGGCAGCGGAGCTCATCAACAGCAATGCAGCCCTTAATGAATTCTTCAGCTGTTGCCTGCTCACTCCACAGGAGGCAGCCTCGATCCTGAGCATTTTGTGTTGAAGGGTTGTTCAATGGGTATTGCTGTGGGTGTTCCCACGCAATGCCCATGGAACAAGACACATCTCCAGATTTACGAGGAATCGTAAATCTGGAAATGCGTCTGAATGCTACGCCCCCCTAGAGGTGGCTTAGCGAGGTGCAACGAGGAGGAATATTTTCATTTCTCCTCGTTTTTCCCTCTTCTAATGCATACTGCATTCTACAGCATGTATTTAAAGAGGGAAATGGCTGTAGTGATTGTTTATGTGCAGGAAGGTGCCCCTTCCTGCACAAAAACACTCTCCCCATCTCCCCATGACGCAGACATGCTTGCACCATGGTGCAAGGATGCCTACGCCAGCGCATGGCTGCAGTTTGTGCGCCAGCGCAGGGGGAAGCACATATATGCGTCATATTCTTGTAAATATGTTGCATCCCTGTGCTTCGGAAGTGCCGCAGCCAAAGGTCTTGCGGCGCCACGCTGCGGCACTTCCTTGTAGATCTGCCCCTGGATGTGGAGCACAACCTGAGGAAGGCAGAAGCAAAAATCCATCCACAGATTGGCCGTCTGTGGCGAAAAACAGGCACACCTGTCACATTTATGTTGGTCGTGTTATCAATCAATGTCATGTGTAAAAGAAAGCATCCTAGTAAAAATTATTTGTGCACGTTTTATCTAGGAAAATGGTTGTTTGAGCTGTGTAATAACCTGTCATTTCAGCACACCCACTCACAAACTTGCACTTTACTAAACGCTCGTATTGTGTTAGACATTATTTGCTGGATATGGCCCAGGATATGCGCGGCGGTCAATTTTGTAGTGTACCAGATTCCAGAAATTTCTGTCAGGGGGGGGGGGGGGCAACAGCTAAAAAGATTGAGTTGGTGGGGCTCAAACCACAAAAGTTTGAAGATCCCTCTCTAAGCTGTAAATAAGAGGCTGTGGGGGGCCAAGGATGTGATGAAGAGCCAACTATGTCATGTCACTGGTTGTAAAGTGTACCTGATGTCACTTCCGGCATTACTGGATCCAGTGCCCAGCGTCAGAAGAGGCCCTGAAGCCTCCGTAATGGCCATTGCCTGAGGGCTGTGCTTTGTCATCCCTCGTGTCTTGCCTGAGCAGGGGGGGGTTGAGGGGGGGCTTCGCTCTGAATCAGAGGGAGGCCTCGGCCGCATGGGAGCTCAGCCTTCTGTTAGAGACGTTTCCATGGGTGGTGCCAAAGTTCATGTCAGGAGGCCCTTGTTAGAATGATGCTTGTAATTTGTTGCCGTTCATACCAAACTCCATAACTCATCGCTCCGGCGCTGAGATAGCCCACTTTTGATTCGGGATTCCCAGCCTGTGTGAGAAACCAAAATAAATGGCCTTAAATCCTCTTTTGACACATAATGGGGCGGACAGCTGGGGGGGAGGGTGGAAATGTGTTACTCTCAAAAACACCAGAGCTTTAAGTCTCAGGAATGGATGTGCAAAGAGAGTGTGAAAGTCTAATTTTTGTATGTGATTGTGCGATTCTAGTTTGTGTGGCTGGTACACCAAAACCACTCAGATCAAGGTTTGGAGATGGGATAATGCAAATTAACTTTGTGAATATTAAATCCAGCACACCGTTGTGCAAGTTAACATGTTTTCTCGGGATATCTGTAGTCTATGGTGCATGTACGGCCATTTAAGTCGATTTTGAGAAAGGGATGTGCAAGTGTAGTTTGTTCATTCAATGACACACATTCATGAAATTGATTGTGACGTGTGTATGATAAGTAGAATTTGTTCACACAATAAAAGGGACTACATTTCTGCATACCATGGCTTACATAGGAAAGGTGCATACATCAGATTTCCTCATTAGTTGACATAAATTACATTTATCCATAAAAGAGCACTGCTTGGATTTGCACATGCAGCAGGGCACAGAGAAGGGGTGTAAGCTGAATTTGAGTACACAAAGATGCAAAAGCATTTCAAGCATGCATTGATGGAAGGCAAATTGGTGCACAGCATGGGACAAGTTGAATTTGTGCACACAATGAAGTAAGTTGAATTTATTTGTGTGACAATCAACAAATGCTGACATTTACTATTTGTTTTAGGGTTCGAATAACTCATCTCTAAAGAGGACTTTCATAACCATAAGCTTAGTTTTTGGCTGAAGTGTGCCAGATGCATCACATAAAAGGGGGTGGTGCCGGAAGTGAGCAAGGGATTATTGCCAACTAATTTAACTTTGCACAAGGGGGCATGTCCAGCAGGGCAAAATGGCAGACATGGAGTAGAGACCTTCTTGCCTCATATCCAGGAATCCAGTTCTCCCGCCGACCGCCATGTTGGTCCTACAGCAGCAGTAAAGCTGTATGGGTCCACCCCACCGATTTTTGATCACTTAACTGGCCAGGGGAGTCCACTAAGCAGCTACACGCGCTGGAGAACAGCGGGGCCGCGTGGGCCTGTGACCACCATATTGGGAGCCTCCGGCCTTTCATAGCAGACCACCCTGTTTTGGTACCACATTTTGGGGCCCATGGACAGTGTGGCCGTCCCTGGATGCTACTAGAGCATGTGGAGAGCTACTCCTGCTTATGGATCCCTGGTTGTGATTTCAGGGCCTTGGGAGTCGACTCTCATGGGGCCTTGATTCCAAGGACGTTGGCGAGCCCACATGTTTGCTACCAGTTTCTCAGCCTATTCTAGGGGGGCTCTTATCTGGGTGTGGGCGAGAGTGCCCTTTCCTATGATTTCACTCATAATCGAAAGTGTGGCTTTTTCCTCAGTGAGGGCCTTTTGGATGGACTGTGGGTGATACTAGGCAGTATATATGCTCCCAATATGGACCTTTCCTGGATAGGCTATCAGTTCATCTGGCTCAGAGTGTGCATATTCTGCTGGATCCTAGGAAGAGACTTCAATTCTTTTCTAGATGTTACACTTGACAGGCACACCCGCCCTTCCCTCAGGCCCAAACAGTAAGTCATGCAAAGGTGTTGACTCAGTGGATTGGATTCTGGTCCTTGGAGGTCGGACGCCGACTACAAAAGTTGGGGACCAGACTCTACTCTTACTACTCACCCATATTGCCCTTTGTTGGCCTTGATCAGATAGTTTGTCCTGCTCAGCTCTGTCCACAGTTTTCTTTGTCCAGTTACTTAGACTAGTTGGTCTTGGACCATAACCCTTGACAAACTGTTCTAGATTGGGCCAAGAACCTTCCTCCAATCCCTTCTTGATACCAGAAGTGGACAATGCTAGAGGACTCAGTTTTCTGCAGCACCATCACAGGTAGAACAAGGAAATACTTTCAGGATAATGAGAGCCCCGCCTTCCTGGTCTGAATGGGACACCTTCAAGGAAGTGCATAACAGCCAGCAGACACGATTTTAGGTAAGAGAATCCCGATTTTCAAAGTAAGAAAATGGCCTTAGTTAACACTCTCCCACCTAAAATGGTCCAAATTGCAATGATTTAGAAAGTTTCTTTCACAATAAGATTGCAGATATTTATACTTCTTTGGTTGTCCTTGGCATCTTGGAGCAGAGTTCCTCCTCGAGTAGCTCTTTTAAATATACGTTAGCAAATTTTTGCCTCTTTGACTCTTCCACTTTAGTGACTCTGCTTGAATCCATTAAGTGTGGTTCTCTGTGTCACCTTTTGCCACCAGGTATCATGAGAGTGATACACCCCGTTCTGGTTTCCCATTTGCCCCACCTATTAAACTCTTCGATGGTGGGAGGCCCGGTTCCTACAGCATGGAAGCATGCCATGGTTGTCCTTTGTTAAAGAAATCTACTTTGGAGGCTCTGTATGGGCTAATTCTATCCTATATCACGTCTGCCCATTTGTGCTACGATCTTGGAAAAACATATAATCATAACATAGACATAAGTGTCTCCTGGACAGTGAAATGTCACTAGGGGGTTGAAAGAGCCCTAAAGAATGCATCAGATCGTATCGAACAAATTCACTCACCCTGAATTTTTACCTCACCACGGTAGGGGGGGGGGGGCATATTTGCGTACAGTGCACACCAGCTATAATAGATACCAACGCCTTTGGTTCCCTGGGGCGGAATTCAATGTATTTGTCCATACTCAAATCCTGAAAGGTGAGAAGATCTTGACACCCAACGCCGCAAGCGTTCACTTGCACAATCGCTTTTGCCCCTAATCGGCTTAGGGCATGCATATCAGTCTCACACTTTAAAGCCCTTCTATGCGTTCGCACTGCTTCCCAAAACAAAATCCCTAGCTTAAGCACCGTAGACAACCTAATCTTTCACTTCGCACCAAAACGAGACCACCACCCTTTATGCCATTCCAATGAGTTTTTCGAATCCAATACTGGGTTTGCAAACGGAATTGGTTCTGCTACTAATATCCCTCCACTATCCTTATCAGCCCAAATAACAGACTAACATGTCCACCAGTCAAATTAATTTCATACTTCACTTTACTAATTCACCACTAATCCTTTATGGGTTCCGGAGTTGCGTGCTTCTTGCAGAAAAAGCACTTCAACACCTCATCAGAGGTAGCAAGTGCTATATAAATGCAATCATTTTTCCTTCTTCTATCGCTCCGCTATCGTTCTCAATCCAAATAACTGAGTATCATATACACCACTCAAATTACTTTCAATTTTCACTATAGTAATTCACCACTAATCTTTTACTCGGAGAAAGAGCGCTTCAACACCCCATTACGGGTAACAAGCGCTATTATAAATACAAACCTTTTTCCCTCTTCTGTCCCTCCACTTGCCTTTCTCAGACCAAATAATTAACTAACATATCCACCACTCAAATTACTTTCGTTTTTCACTACACTAATTCACTACTAAACCTTTATGGGTTCGGGAGTAGCGTGCTAATCGCCGATAAAGTACTTTGACGCCTCATCAGGGGTAGTACGCACTATATAGATGCAATTACAATACAATACAATATAATACTACGAACAGCAACATTTTTTCACTCCACTCGGCAAAGAGCATACCAAAAACGACAAGAAGACCTGGGTCCAAAGAGGCTGCTGACACTTCTCTGTGCTAGCACTTTTGAAGCACAAACACTTATGCTGTGGACTGGATTATGGTTCCCAGCAGGAGAAATCCTGACAGGCAAGAACTCAAAGGCCCTTTCATTCTCACGAACCCCCTTTTAAAACAAAAGTCCAAGCACAAATACCCCAGGCAAACCCAATCTGGTACTTTGCACTGAAACGAGACATACATTTCTTACATAGTTTATTAAAGAGTTTTAATTGAAATCAACGGTGAGACTGCACATGGAAAGTTTTTTTGCAACTCCACATAGCAGAACATCATTAATCCAATGGGCATATTTAAATGGCGAAAAGACCAGCACAGTAGACGCTCCTGACATCTTCTAGGACAAGTGCCTTTGTCCCGGAACAGATTACTGCTTTCAGTCGGGTGTGTGCACGGCACCCGCAAGTTAAAAGCCTTACATTATCTATTCTTATTCACTCGTTTTATCGTCTTTTGTCTTTCTTGGTCATTAAGAACTCAAAAGCTTCTCATTTATTTATTCTCATTTATTATTTGTACTGCTTTTGCACTTGCATTTTGCATATTGTAATGATTTTAACTAATCGAACAATAAAGATTCATTAATTCATATTAATGGTCAACTATCTTCATTTCTGGAGGACCATGACATACTACATTCTTCTCAGTCAGGCTACCGTCCTGGTTTAAACTGTGTTACTCAGTGCCATGGAGCACCATCAAAGGCAGTTGGACATAGGCGGTAGTGCTGCCCTTATAAGTGTAAAACACACAAGATGATGGACAGAATGTTGCAAAATAGCAAAACATTCAATGGCAGTTCGGTCTGGACTGTTCCCACGAGGCACAGGGTCAAGACTGATTTGCATATGGCCATGTCTGAACTGGGGTGGCTTGGTGAGCAAAATAACGATGGATTAAACCCAGATCTGTGACTCAGGGTGAATGTTTTGCCATTGTGCAACATTCCGTCCATCATCTTGTGTGTTTTGCTGTTCACCCTGTGTGGGAAGGGTATGCCCAGACGTGGGTTCCGTGCTCACTATGCCACTGGAGTCAAGCTATCCTGGCTGAAGATGGCTGATAGCCAGAAACCGGTCCTAGGATGCTTGATTCAGGTCCAGGGAAGACATGGCTTGGCAGTTCGGCCTGGACTGTTCCCATGAGGCACAGGGTGAAGACTGATTTGCATATGGCCATGTCTGAACTGGGGTGGCTCGGTGAGCAAAATAACGATGGATTAAACCCAGATCTGTGACTGGGGGTGAATGTTTTGCCATTGTGCAACATTCCGTCCATCATCTTGTGTGTTTTGTTGTTCACCCTATGTGGGAAGGGTATGCCCAGACGTGGGTCCCGTGCTCACTACGCCACTGGAGTCAAGCTATCCTGGCTGAAGACGGCTGATAGCCAGAAACCAGTCCTAGGATTCTTGATTCTGGTCCAGGGAAGACATGGCTTGGCAGTTCGGTCTGGACTGTTCCCATGAGGCACAGGGTCAAGACTGATTTGCATATGGCCATGTCTGAACTGGGGTGGCTTGGTGAGCAAAATAACGATGGATTATACCCAGATCTGTGACTGGGGGTAAATGTTTTGCCATTGTGCAACATTCCGTACATCATTTTGTGTGTTTTGCCCTTAAAAGTGTGGCATTTGACACAGTGTCCCATTCAGTTTTGCATCAGAGACTAGCAGATACTAGCATTCAGGACCCAGCTTTGACCTGTTTTACTTCCTTTTTACAAGATCGTTAATTTCAGGTGTTTTCTAAGCCCCTTACGTCTTCGTTGTTACAGCTACCGTAACCAGATAGAGTTCCACAGGGCTCCTCTATCACCCTTAATATCTATGCTCGGCCCCTGGCTGACATAGTAGAGGCTCATGGGCTGACCCATTTTACGTATGGTCATGACAGCCAAAATATTCTATCTTTGAGTATGCAAGACTACACAAGGTGATCTTACCTTAGTCTCTGCCTCACTGAGGTAGCAGGTGGGTGAGGAGCACCTACTTTAAATTGAATGGCGGTGAGACAGAGGTATTAGTGGTGAGCATCAGCCATAGCTTTGGGACCCACCGTGGTGGATGTTGCCTACTCCTAATTAGGGTGCTAAAAACAAGGCCATTTCTCTGGACTCTAGGCTTATGATGGGTAGCCAAATAAATAAGATTGCAGCCTGTTGCTTCAGGCTCCTTAGATGTCTAAGGGAAATTCTTTGGTTTATACCTCCTTAAGCGCAAAGAATCCTTGTACAGTTTCTGATCATTTCCAGGTTAGATTAAGGAAACGTGTTATACTTAGGTGCTTCAAAAAATTGATTAATAGGCTTCACATTGTACAAAACGGGGCACCTGCCTACTTTGTATTGTTTCAAAATCTGCTTCGGTCTCCTCACACTTGTGCGCTATTCACTGGAAGTCAATTGACACACACATTCAATGTAAAGCTTTGTACTATATGCACAAGGCTTTAAGTGGCTGTGGTCCAACCTATCTTAGCTCGTTGTCGCATTTCTATTCTCCAAGGCGTATTCATTGCACTAGCAGCTTTCATCTTCCTACAATACCTTAGTTTAAACTATCAAACCAAGGTGGAAGGTCTTTTCCTTTTCCTGGTCCTGCCTTATGGAACTCTCTACCTTTGAAATTGTGTTTGTGTACTTCCTTTATGGAGTATGGCAAGCTGCTAAAAACCTGGCTATTTTAAATATAATTGATCTCCAGTTGCATTTAGATAGCGATGGGAAACCCCGTTGGGGCAGCCATGCCCTTTTGTAAACTTATCGATAGATATATAGAAAGATCTGACCCCAGAATGTCAAAGAAGCAATACAGGAAGTATCAGGGGTGGGGCGGGCAGGCCAGACTCAGACAGCTTCCTGGTAGAAATCTATCTAACATATGCGGATCCTCCAGCTCCAAAACGTGCATCCCTATATGAGGCAGCTGCTGAGGAAAGTGCGTTAAGACTTGGCCCTTTTTGCAGGGTCTCCCCCAGATTTCTTTTCCTTCTGTTTTTGAACCTGTTTTTGTAGGCATTAGGATTCTGTGCACTTTTTCCCTGCTTACCAGTGGCAAAGTACTTGTGTTCTCTCTCCCTAAAACATGGTCCAAGTTGCATATACCTGATTGGTATTCATAAGTTGCCACTAAATAGTGCTACATGAACACAGAGCCTGTAAATAGTACTCCATGTACCCAGAGGATGTACATTAAGTGCTACTAGTGGGCCTGCAGCACTCATTATGTCACCCACCTAAGTAGCCTTTTAAAACATATCTCAGGCCTGCCACTGTAGCCTTTAGTACAGTTTTAAACTGCCATTTTGACCTGGATAAATAAACTTTTGGCCATGCTTGATCCTTCCTTTTTAATACCTATAAGGTAGGCCCTAAAGACTCATAGTTGCACAGAAATGGAGCACCCTGTAATCCCTAGAACAAGGGCAATGGAGCCATGAAAAAACAAATGTTCTACCAGGATTAAAATTCAAAACAGAACTTCCTATACAGTCATGGAACTTATACTCTCAGCAGAAATTCATCCAACAAAAGTGCATAAGTTTACATTTGTATTTTAAATCATTCTCGCAAGAGACTGATCATCATGTTGTATACAAACCAACAGGTGCTCCAAGTGATGGCACAGTGAAAAGTGAAAATCAGTGAGCCATAACAAATTAAATAAAAAACAGAACACAAGAAATACGTATTTGCAATTTGTACAGATAGCCCATAATCCTGGATTTCCAGATGGAAACTAATACAAGCGCAATGTTGAGAACGTTAGAATTTGGGTATCAGCAATGAACGAAAGGGATAGGTGCAAGTGAAGTCGATGTTTCGACCCCTAATTAGGCACATCCTCTGGGATCTTCATCAGGACAGACATATGTTAGTCACCTAACCCGACATATCAGGGCAAGTTGCAATGTTGGAAGGAACGTGGACTCGACACGTTATATGTCACAGACATTTGTGAGAGTATACAATGACAACCCTTTTTGCCTTTCTGGATCAGAAAGAGAGGTTACTATTGGTTTCATTCTCAATGGGCAGAGGGACACAACAGAGTTGTTGGATGTATGTCGTTACAACGCATGCTATTACAACGCATGCCTTTAAGACGCAAGTTACAATGACTTGCGTTGGGGGGCGCTGGATAGTGAATAGTATAATTTACTATTCCAACTCCAGTCCCCGTGGATGGTAGGGAAGGTGTTGGATAGTAAATTAAAACTATTCCCTATCCCAGAGCGCCCCCAGCGCAAGTCATTGTAATGACTTGCGTTGTAATGGTTGTGTCGTAATGGTAGTGCGTTGTAACAGTTGCGTTGTAAAGGATGTTTCCCGAGTTGTCCACTCTTCACCCTGCTTTTTGCCTTGACAATAGTACCCCTTGCCAGTAGGGTGAGGAAGGGGGTTTGACTTGGGGCATTCCTCAGGTCCACAAAACGTATGCAGTTTACCTCTATGCAGATGGCACCCTGATCTATTTTAATGACCTTTTAAGAGACCATTCAGACATTAATCATTTACCAATACCTATGACAATATGGCATTTGGAATACTAAAAGTACAACTGGGAAACTATAGCAAAGAAAACAGATTATACAAGTATACAAGCTAAACAAATGTGGGCATTCTTACACTAGGACACGGAGTTACAAAGCTCTACTTCTGATGCTCATGAGGAAAGGGATGCTGTTTTCTTTATAACTTGAAAAAGAATAAGTGTCAGGCCGAATGTTTTTTCTCAGGAGCCCGCAGTCCGTACAAAAAATTGCTGGCATGCCAAATAACAAAGATGATTAGACTTGGTTCCTCCTCATGCGCATTTAATCTATCACCAGATAATCAGCCCACTTTTGCAGGCTCTTTTTCATTTCTGCATACTCATTTCATCACTGTTTTTCTGTATTTCTCTTCCTCTTTCTTGCCCCATGTGTATTTTGTCTCTCTTGCTCTGGGTCAAAGTCTTCTGAAGACGAATAAGTATTGTTCCCCCAAATATGAGCGTTGGTGGCCACTAGCTCAAATTAAGTACCAGGCATACCACTTGGGACAGGCCAACATTTGTAAATGGAATACCCTGGGATTGGTGAACATTCACAATTGGAAGTGACTGAAACACACACAGAGAAAGAGTGTGAGAAGCTGGCTTGTTATATGGTGTACACTTATGTAAGTGGGCACCTTGCACCAATCCAGACAACGGTTATGGTGATTTTAGTGGTTTTAGACAACCTTAGAAAGCTCTCTAGGTGGTAGCTGTGGAGAGCAGCCTTCAGGCTTAGTCCAGAAGGAGTGTAAAGCAGCTTGTTTTATCAGAACATAATCTTATAGGTATAGATTAAGTGAAAAAGAACCACACAGTGTATTTATAAAAATATGCATTTATTATAAGATACTCACTAGAACACACAGATATCTTCTAGCTGGAGATATACCCAATTCACAGGAATACTTTTCAATAGAAATGGTCACCAGGGGGAGACCAAACTATTTACTAAAATAGTGGTATGTGAACCACGACTCGAGTCAAGACCATACCCCGAAGACGTAGGAGGGCCGGGGACCCAAGGAACCACCCAAGGTAAGTAACCAGGGACCCCACGGAGGACGTGTGCAGAGTGGGAATATGACAGCAGGCTCAATACAAGTCAATGGGTAAGTCACAGTTACAATTTTTAAGAAGAAGGACCCTTCCCAGTGGACCCTGATGAAACCCCGTGAAAGACAGAAGGTTGGAGAGCCAAAGGAACTAGGATACCTTCACCAGGGAAGCTGGGTGCATAGGTGTGAAGTGGCGTCGGAAACTGTTGTCAAACTTAATGGAGGACTTCTGGAAGATGCAGCTGCTGGAGAAGGTGAAAAAGTCCGGTGGAACCCAAAGGTGGATTCAGGATGAGAAGTACCTGCAAGCAGAGGGGACAGAGTCTATGCCACTCAGGAGTGACCAGGAGGCACGAAAGACGAATGTCCGCCCATGTCGAGCGTTGCAGGAGAGATGACGATGACCTTGGAGCTGCAGCTGTGAGAACCAGGCAATGCTGGAGAAGACCAGGAGCTGTTCACAAGTTGTCCCATGTTGGATGTTGCGAGTTGAGGGGTCGGTGTCTGTCGAGAGCACCAACAAGCCTTGGTAACTGCAAACAAGGCGGAAAGCGAAGAAGGTGCAGTGTCAGGACCAGCAAGGTCCAGGTGACCCACCACAAGCAGGGGAGTCAGGGCAGGCCTGAGTATTCAGGGGAGCCCACAGAATTCAAAGATGACCCTCAAGAGGTCCCACAGGCCGGAGGCATTGGAGTCGCGAGTAGACCTTTAGCAGCTCACCAAGGATGTAGGCCCACGATGCAAGTGTTACTGTGAGGGAAAAGATCTTGGTCACTGGAGGTGCTTGAGGTTGGGGCTACTTGGAGCCCGAAGATCTTTGTGGAAGGAAGCCAACAAGTCTTTGCAACTCAAAGTCAATGCAGTGCAGAGGGGTTTGGTTCGTGCGACTCCGACCAGGGATACTGTCCTCAAACTTGATGAGAGGACAGGGCAGACCTCGAGGGGTGTGAAGAATCACCAACTGTGTTGCTGAGCCTTTCGTAGTCCATGGGAGCCCAGGATCAAAAGACCGGTATGCTTAGTTATGGTCCCTGCAGAAAGCAGTGAAGTGACTCCTTCACTTCAAGGGAGATTCCTTCAGGTGTCTTGGATGCACACATGCCCTGAAAGGTTCCTGTATGAAGTACAGGCACGGACGTTGCATCAGACGAGCAGAGTGACAAATGAGGAGCACAGAAGTCTTCCCAGTTGCAGCCTTGCTGCCAAGAGCGAAGTCCAGTAAAGTTCAGAGTGTCCAGACGGTCGAAGAAGAAGTGGTGTCTTGAAATGAATCTTGTACCACGACGAATCTAGGGACCCACCCTCAGGCAAGCCCTCAAGGGGTGTGGACGATTCAGGGTTCCCTCCCAGGGGAGGGATTGGACAGTGGGGAGGATACTCCCTTGCCCTTTGTTCAGTTTCACACCAGATGGGGAGCCAACGGCTCCCTGGGCTGGTTTAAAGTGGACTATGCAAAGAGGGTACCGAATGTTCCCTTCAAGCAGACTGAGTGGCACTGGCAAGCACTCCCACCTGGCCCCAATACACTAAACCCTGTCTGGGAGATGGTCAAACCTCCCTATGACAGGATACCTATTGTTCTGCCATCCCCTGCTCGAGCTTGGCTCAGCAGCAGGAGGGCAGAGTTGTGTCTCTGGTCGGCAGGAGCCATTTTGTGCTCTCTGGGTCTAGAAGACTGGTACCGGGAGCACTGAGGGCCTCCCAGAGGAGCTTTACAGTGCATGTAATCATAGCTCCCACACCGTTTACAGTATGGGAGGTATGAATACAACATGTTCGTTACAGCCAGTTTAGAGATGGCCATCGCGTAAGGACGCATGGCCATTCTATGTATCATAAGGGCTTATGCACTTACAGCCCAGGAGAATGGACTCCGAAGGCTGTAGGGGTGTTTTGCTCATGCAGGTGCACCCTCACACTTAGAACCGAGCACCCTGCCTTCTTGACTGAAAGGCCTGCTTTAGGTGTGACTTATAGGTTTTAAGTACAATGACCTTAGATATAGGGAAACCTATATCTTTTGTAAGTGGTGCTAGAACCAGCTTACACAGGCTGAAATGACAGGCCTGTAGTTACAGTTTGAGTGGTCCCTCATGGGTGGCATAGTACATGTTTTAGCCAATGGGGGACCCCTGGAGTACCTATGCCCTGGGTACCTCAATGCCATATAGTAAGGACTGATAGGGGTACACCAGTGTCCAATCTGGGATGTACCTAAGTACTTACCAAACCAAATTTGGGGAGAAAGCACGAAGAATGGGGTCCTGATTAGCAGCATCCCAGTCAGACTAGTCAGAAACAGCATAACACCAGGCACCAAGTGGGGGTAACCATGCAGAAGGATCCTACCTTCCTACAAAGAGAATACTAACCCTGGGTGTAGTGGGTGTAGTGGGGTTAAGCGGAGCACCACAGAGTTTAAAACAAACTCCGCACACTCCGCTTAGCTCCGCTACGCGCCACCCGCCTCCCACCGCCATATTAACAATTGTTATACAAGCTTAAAAAACAATAAAAAGTATTAAAAATGCCTTACCTGAGCTGTGGCATCCCCAGGCTGCCCTCTTCCTCCATCGTGACTTCTTGATGACAACTGCGCAGGCGCGGGCGCTCGCGCATCGGCTGTTGTCATCAAGAAGTTGCGATGGAGGAAGAGGGCAGCCCGGGGACGCCGCAGCTCAGGTAAGGCTTTTTTATTTACTTTATATTGGGGTTTTTTCAGCTTGTATAACAATTGTTAATAGGGTGGGTGGGTGGGAGGCAGGGGCTGGTCAACTCCACCCCGCCACGGAGTGTGCAGAGTTTTGCTCCGCCTACTTTGTGGAGCGCGGAGTAGGCAAAACTCCACACACTCAATTTAGTTTTGTAAAGGGGGCTCATATCCTAAGAGAAACTGTATGCCTTAACTGACTTCTTTCACCTGAAATCCAATAACCAAATACTCCGACAAGAACAAGTCTGTAGCAGCTCGTAGTGGGAACTAAGGGCCCGATGTAGGCCATTTAATTTTACCACTTCTTAAATACCGAATCATACCGATTCGGTATTTAAGAAGTGGTAAAATGGAAGGGGGGGGGGGGGGGTGTAGGTATTTCAGATCCGGTAAATACCAAATCGTTGAGATTCGGTATTTACCGATTCTGTAAATACCGATTCAGTAATGCCCATTGATTCCTATGGGCATTGAAGCCCATAGGAATCAATGGGCTTTACCGAATCGGTATTTGGTGACCTACATCGGGCCCTAAGTTCTGAAGAAAAATCGTGAGGCTTTAGTTCTTGTTGCTGTTAAGGTTCAGTCAGAGACGAAAGCACACTGTTAAGGAGCCACTGAGGCTGTCTCTTCTTAAGTTGCAAAGAAAGACAGACTCGTCACACGGTTGCAGTTAGTCAAGATTCAAGGTGAATGGTTTCTCTGGTGGTGCTCTGCCTTAAATTAAAGATGTTTCTTAGATTTATGGCCTTAAGAAGTGTTAATTTAATGTTAAACATACCATCATATATGACAGAGCAGTACTAAATAAGGAAAATTATTTTTGCTTTGAAAATCCTTGAAGACCGTAGTATGTTATATTAAGGTGTTCTGATTAAAACGGTTTTACTCCTTTAAAGGTTCAAGCAGTGGCGGCTGGCATGGCTGGGGAGTGGTGCGGCGGGCGCAGTGGGGGGGGGGGGAGTCGCGTGAGGATGCACAGAAAAAAATTATAATGTAACTTACCTTCCTGTCTTGTCCCACGTCTCTGCCCCATGCTCTCCTCAAGAAACAGGAAGCACAGCCAGGCCCCACTGACCAATCACAACGCTCCAATGCATCATTGTGAATGGTTTTGAGCACCCTGGTTTGACTCTCAACCAGGGAATGGGGGCCTGGGCATGTTCTCTATGCAGGCTGAAATGCAGCCTGCATGGAGAACGGGGAAAGTGTGCGTGACTGGTTTGGGTGGCCCCAAAGGGCCGACCAAACAGTCATTGCGCACTTAGCGGTGGGAAAACCACTCCTCCCCTGCCCTGCTCCAAGAGCAGAGCAGCAGCAAAGCAGCACAATCACAAAATGATCATAAAAATGATAATAACTAAAACTTATTGTCATATTGTTACCTCTTCTTGCACTGGTTGAAAGAAGTGGGGCGACTCTCCGCCGCCATAGCGGAGGAGCCGCCACTGCTTTCAAGTTCAATTTGTTTGATCATTGTGCCTACTTGGCAAAACAAACATTCAAAAGGCACAACAAGTTACACAATCATTCACTTTTAAACCAATTACGAACAAACTGATTAAAACTATTTAAATGTTGTGGAAAAAGGCATGTTTCTGTCTTTCCTATAATATGAATAGCAAACTCTTTCCTCAAGCAAATATCTTAACAATTAAACTGCTGAAAATAGATAGAGTACAGTATGGTATTCAATAAGACCCTTCATTACAAGGCCATTAAAGTCCATTAATGAAGTAATTGTAGGCTGATGCACAAATGTAAGCAGAGTTAAGTACCAGCCACCTTAATGTCCATTGGTCAAACCATGGTAAGCTCTTCTTAAATATAAATAAGGTTAAGTGTCAGCTATCTAAACAAGCATTAGCAAAATCAATAGGTCTGGTCCATGGTTAATGTGCAGAAGTTCACCTGCAGGGCTTACTGTGAACCACAGTGAAGATGATTCAGACAGTTGCCATTGGACATTGGCCTTGGGAGACAGTGGAGGATCATGGTGGAGTACTGAGATGCCTGTGTGGTGAGACATAGAGCATAGTGACAACCAACTTTTTCCCTGTCAATCTTTTCAATACTGACAATGGAAACAAGCATTGGAAATACAATAGGCAACACCTATTGGCTTTTTCAATGTTTTATTTAGAAATGTTGCACACGGTGTGCCTGTGAAGTTGAAAGTCTGGTCCAAAGACAATCAACGAGTCAGGCAGCTCTGCTTTCACAGGCTGCTGGCATTACTATGAGAAGATATCCAATGCCGACAATCTCACTGGTCTAATGAACAGGGCAGCAACAAAACAGAACACTCCTATTTTCAGTATGGCAATACATTAATATTTACAGTCTACACCAGAGGCACCTAGATCTCCCAGGCCAACACTCATGTTATCCAAAGTACTGTTCCTGAAAGGAGAGGACAACACGAAAAAACACCCTTTCCTCAAACCGGTGATACACCAAATTACTGTGAAAAGAAAAACAACAACAAACACAAAGTCCAGTCTGTGGCCTTCATAGTGTAAAGTTCAAATAGGTCAAAAAAAGAATGTGATGAGAGGCTTTCCACTCTAAAGGCACCAGACCATTTTAAATTGCTTTGGGAAGGAGTTTAAGTCGGATGGGTTTTCTTATTTTATTAAAAAAGGCTATTAAAGGCGGCATATCGCTGTGAGGCCATGTTAATGGTGTAGATTTTTATTAAAAATACCAGCAGCAGTCTCTTGTCTCATTCCTGTTACGACTCTCGAAAAACATTTATTGATCAGGGGAGAACTGTCAGTAGCAGAGGCAGCAGCCAGCAGGCCTGCACTTGTCTCTGTGTTAGGGATACAGTTCAATCAATCAATCAATCATAGCATTTGTAAAGTGCACTACATACCCGTGAGGGTCTCAAGGTGCTAAGGGGGGGGGGGGGGGGGGGTGCTGCTACAGTTCGAAGAGCCAGGTCTTGAGAAGTATCCTGATGGTCAGAAGGTCTTGGGTCTGCCGAAGGCGGATGGGGAGGGTGTTCCATGTCTTGGCGGCAAGGTGGTAGAATGATCTACCACCGGCGGTCACTCTTCGGATGTTGGGGATAGTGGCGAGGGCGTGGCCTGCAGAGTGGAGCTGGTGGGTGGGGATGTAGAAGCTGGGCCGGCTGTTGAGGTACGCTGGTCCGGTGTTGTGGAGTGCCTTGTGTGCGTGGGTGAGGAGCTTGAAGGTTATCCTCTTGTTGACAGGGAGCCAGGGCAGGTCTCTCAAGTGGGGTGTGGTGTGGCTGCGGTGGGGAATGTCAAGGATCAGGCGTGTGGAGGCGTTCTGGATGCGTTGGAGCCGCTTCAGGAGTTTGGCCGAGGCTCCTGCGTAGAGGGTGTTTCCGTAGTCCAGTCTGCTGTGGACGAGGGCCTGGGTGACGTCCTTCTCGTTTCGCTGGGGATCCACTTGCAGTCGGCCACCAGGAGTCGTCCCAGGCTGAGGGGGTGGAGCCAAGGATGAAGACCTCCATTTTGTCCGAGTTCAGCTTCAGTCAGCTGTTCCTCATCCAGTCAGTGACGGCCTTCATTCCTTCGTGGAGGTTGGTTTTGGCAGTGTGGGGGTCCTTGGTGAGGGAGAGGATCAGCTGGGTGTCGTTGGCGTAGGAGATGATGTTGAGGTCCTGCCGTCGGGCGACGTGGGCGAGCGATGCCATGTAGATGTTGAACAGCATTGGGCTGAGGGATGAACCCTGGGGTATGCCACAGATGATCTCGGTTGCTTCGGAGCAGAAGGGGGGTAGGCGGACGCTCTGTGTTCTGCCGGAGAGGAAGGAGGTGGTCCAGTCCAGGGCCTTCTCTTGGATTCCAGTGTCATGGAGGTGTGTTCGTAGTGTGCGGTAGCAGACCGCGTCGAAGGCGGCTGACAGGTACAGGAGGATGAGGGCTGCGGTTGCTCCGTTGTCTAGCTGGGTCCTGGTGGCGGCGATGAGGGCAGTTTCGGTGCTGTGGTTACTGCGGAACCCAGACAGGGATGGGTCTAGGATGCTGTTCTCCTCGAGGAAGCGGGTCAGTTGTTTGTTGATGGCCTTCTCGATGACCTTCGCTGGGAACAGGAGCAAGGAGAGGGTTCGGAAGTTTTTGAGGTCCTTGGAGTCCGCCTTGGATTTTCTTGAGTAAGGTGTTGATCTAGGCATGCTTCCAGCTCTCCGGGAAGGTCGCTGTCATGAAGGAGATGTTGATGGCTTTCCGGAGATGGGGTGTGATGGCGGTGTTGGCTTTGATGAAGATGTGGTGTGGGTAGGGCTCTGACGGAGATCCGGAGTGGACGGTGTTCATGATCTTGATGGTGTTGCCGTCGTTGATGTTGGTCCAGGAGAGCAGGCGGTTGGTGTGGATGGTGGTCGTGGGGGCGGGGTCTCAGTGGTTGTTCGGGCGGTCACCGCGTTGAGGCTGTCGTGGATGTCTGCGATCTTTCGGTGGAAGAAGGTGGCCAGCGAGTCGCATAGGTCTTGCGAAGGTGGGATGTCGTTGGTGTTCGAGCTGGGATTGGAGCGTTCCTTCACGATGTTGAAGAACTCTTTGCTGTTGTGTGCGTTTTTGTCTAGGCGGTCTTTGAAGGAGACCCTTTTGGCAGATCTGATGAGGTGGTGGTGTCTGCGGGTGGCGTTCTTGTGGGCTGTGTAGTTTTCTGGTGTACGTTCACGGATCCAGTTCTTTTCCAGCTTTTGGCAGGTTTGCTTGGAGGACTGGAGGTCTTCAGCGAACCAGCTGGCTTTCATGCAGGTGTGGCTTTTGGAGGCTTCTTGAGCGGGGCGAGGGTGTTGGTGCAGTCGTTGATCCATTGACTGAGGTTGCTGGAGGCGGCATCGGGGTCGGTCGGGTCGGCGGGTGGGCGCTGACAAGGGAGGTGGATAGCTGGTCTTCGGTGACTTTGCTCCAGCAGCAGCGCGGCATCTGTTGGGTGCAGTGGTGCGTGGTGGGTTTCTGAAAGGTGAAGTGGATCCAACGGTGATTGGTCCAGTGGAGTTCGGTGGTGTGGGGCTTGCTGAGAAGATGGGGACAAGCGTGTGGCCGGCGGAGAGAGTGGGTGTTGTGAAGAGTTGTCTGAGTCCGAGGTTGGCGAGGTTGTCGATCAGGGTGGTGGAGTTGGTGTCATTGTTGTTCTTATGGTGGAAGTTTAGGTCCCCGATGAGGATGTAGTCCATGGAGGCGAGGGCGTGTGTGCTGATGAAGTCGGTGATGGAGTAGCTGAACTGTGGTCGGGGTCCGGGGGGGTCTGTAGACAAGGGTGGTGTTGGGATCGGTGTGGGTCTGGAAGTGCAGGTGTTCGGCGGTCCTAAGGGTGTCGTCGGTGTTTGTCGAGACTTTGAGAGTGTTCATGTGGACGAAGGCGGTTCCTCCACCTACTACTGGTGCAGCCCTTGCAGGTGATCTTGTAGCCTTCCCGGATGGCTATGGAGATGTCGGGTGCTGAGGAGGGGTTCAGCCAGGTCTCCGTCAGGAAGGCGACGTCTGGTGTGTTGGAGTCCAGTAGGTCCCAGAGTTCCACGGCGTGTCTGCGTGCGGAGCGTGTGTTTAAGGAGAATGCATCTGTGGTGGTTAGGTTCTTTGGCCGGTCGTTTAGCGGGCAGGATGCTGGTGAAGCTGCAGTTCCGGCAGGAGAAGGGTCCACGGGTGCGCTTCAGGGCGGCTAGGCAGCAGGTGCGTGATCGTCCGGCGTTGAGTGCGTGGAGGGTGCTGGAGTCATTACGGAGATGGGTGGCATGGCGTATGCCAGGGCCCGGGGTCCCGGCGCTGGCCGCGATCCAGGCACAGGCGGGCGCAGACGGGCTTTCCTTAGGTGCGCCTTCAGTGTGCCAGCGGCGCGCCCGCTGTACGCATCCCCTGTGCGGCCACTGCGGCCTCGATATGAAGGAATGTGGGAGGGAGGAGCAGCTGGGAGGCGGGAGCGGGACAGTGAATGGGATTGCAGGGGGGAGGGGCCGCAGGGGATGCAGCGGGGGTAAATAGCAAAGGGGGGAGCAGGCGGGGATTACAGAAGGCAAAAAGAGGGCAGAAATAAGGGTTCAGTGCTACATCCCTTCCCCCGGTATTGGCTGCTTGCTTACAGGAAAGATAATATCCTATCACGGAGAGGCCTGTCCTGTTTAAAGAAACGCCATGCATGGTCTATGCATAGTCCGCTGGTTGTTTTCACTGAGAAATCTGAGTTTAAATTAAATCACAAACTAAACAACCCCCGAGCACTGCCAGTGTGGGGGAACAATAAAGTGCATACAGCAGAAGAAGGGCAGAGGTGGGTTTGGGAGAATATGATTGGGGGGTTGTGAAAGGAGCAAGTCAAAACACAAGCACTCGTATGAAGTGCTTAAACACAATTAAAAAGGTAGCCCCAAAAATGGGAGCAGTGGATGGACAAAAATACTTGCTTCATGCTCTAGGAGAGGGCCAAACCCATGACATGGCATGACCCATGCCTGTCATGACAAACAGGAACAGAGGATATTAGAGCGATGTTGAAGCAAACAAATGGTAAGGCAATGGGTGGACTGCAGCCCACTAACTCTACACAACATGTCTTGAAGAGACTGCACATGACCGAGACCTAAAACATAGCCGAGACCTAAAACATAATTTAGGTGTTACCACCTTCAACCTCTAACTTGAAGGTACTCCATTAAAATGGCAACGGAGTTCCCTCCCTGCAAGAAAAAGAGTCAGCCTGTCCAATTTTAATTGTGGGTGGGCTTTAAGTTTGGCCATGACAGAGACTATTCTGTTTCTGTCATGACCAAACGTCTCCGACGGCCCTAGGGAGTAAGGACCGTCAAAGAAATGGCTACATATTCGTCATCCAATTTAGATGGGCGGACATGTAGTCATTTTTCTACTGCTTCTTACTGTCGGGTAAATCCTGGTGGCAAGACACAGTAAAATCGTTATAATGCTCCCCCCTGCCATGGGAGAGCACTACCATGGCGAGGAGAGCATTATATTTCTTCAGAATGTTTTGAACAAGAAAAATGAAATACGCTGTGCTACTGGGATGTGTCCTGCTGATGCAGCCCCTTAGCAGAGAGTAAAATGAATTGACAGGAACGTTCCTGGTGGTTCCTGGCAATGCTTTTATAAATGACCGCCTGCCTTGTGGTCATTTATAAATCTAGTGGGTGACCCTTCCACCAGGGCAACGGAATAATTTACTCCGTTGCTCTGGCGGACCCATGGGCCATCCACCAGAATTTAAGTCAGGCCCAAAGTAATGAAACAACTAATGAGACCTAGAGTGCATTTAGTATGGGGCAAAAAGATATTGCTTACGTAAAAACAGCCTTGATATCTTTTACATACTAATCAGCCCACATATTATTTTACAACTTTATTCCAGACAGCAAGATAACTTATTAAGCAGTGTTGTTTTCAATGTCTTTATCTAAAAGAACATCTTAAAGTGCTAATTTTATATTAAATAAATAATTAATTTAGTTTTAAACCATCTATTTTGAGATATCAACTGTTCTGGTATTAACAATGCTAAAAGATATACTGAGTTTAGAACATAAGGTTAAACTATGACATTTCTTAAAAGTGGTGAGCAGGACATCAATTATCCTGATCTTCAAAGATCTGATTACAGGAAGTAAAAGAGTTCTTTGCTCAACCAGAAAGTCTGTGCAAAATAAGATTAAGTGTATTAGTGAACAGAAACATATTTTACGAAAAAAGGGCATAATGCAATTCCCTTATAGAACTGTCCAATTGTAAGTTGATCCAGCTTCCTAGTAATAAACTTGAGCACTCGTGCCAATCTCAAGTTAAGCATCCATCCCCTAATACCTCCGATTTTATATTATTTCCATAGGATTGTAGCTGCACATTCGGTTCAGTTTCCTGAAAATGGTGAAGATGCAACCTTAATCCACCGTCCTCAAGATAATTTTCGTTAGACATCATATTTACCAGATGTTTGAGTTTTCTCTTCCAACTTTAGACTGCTCTGTCTTCCTGTTTCAATTTTTCATGACAGTCGACTATCAAAATTCATTTGTAGTTATATTGTCTAACCATGGTATTATAATGCCTGGCTGAAAGTGGCTCTTAATATTGTATCGCAACGATCCCTCTGCGGAATTGTCCATTCTTCACCAATAATTAATTATTCTTTGATAATATTTGTATTTTATGTTCACCAGTCCCAACTCTAGTCTCAGATTTGAGCGTTCTGTCCCTGAGGAAGTCAGAGCTAATTCTTCCAGATGTTCATTTTGATTACCCCTGTGCGTTTAATATCTTTCTCTTCATGTATCTCTGGGCCATGTAGCAATAGGTTCACAGTATTCACGATGCATGTTTCTTTTAAGACTTCCACTGATTTATGGCTGAGTTCAGAATCAAGTCTGGCTAAAGCGCTAGCCACTGCTTTACCTCATTCTTCCAGAGATGGAATGTGGCTTTTAAAGTTAAGGTTTTTCTTGAAAATCATTCCTAAGTACTTATATTCAGTGACGGACTCAGCCTGCTGTCCATTCAGCCATAATTTATGGTTGTTTGAGTACATCTAATTTCTTGTGAAGGGCATCTTCTTTGTCTTTCTCACATTTAACACCAAATTAATGTGTGTAGCAATATTTAGCAAATTCGCTTAGTTGTCTCTGCATACTGACTAGTGTGAGATACATTATGAGTGTATTATCTGCCTAAAATATGAAGGGGTTTACTCCTAACTTTGGGACTCCGAAACTGAGAAAAATCCTAACTTTAAGACTTTCGGTATTCACAGAAGGCATTTAGGAGTCCTAAAGTTAGGACTCCTAACTTTACTACTCCTAAACTGAGAAAAATCCTAACTTTAAGACTTTCGGTATTCACAGAAGGCATTTAGGAGTCCTAAAGTTAGGACTCCTAACTTCTCTGAATACCGAAATTAGTAAGTGCCTTCTGTGAATACCAAAATGAGTAAGTGCCTTCTGTGAATACCAAAATGGTACTAAGTTTAGGATTTTGTCTTAAGTTAGTTCTGTGAATCGGGCCCTCCCTAATTTTCTATTCTCTCAATATTGGGTCTAATGTAAGCCTTATTTCTGCACATCCCTCCACAGCACTGTTTGCCTGTTCCCATTCTAGGAGATCTTTAATGTCTACTATCCCCTGGGATGATGTGGGCATAGGCATTAATTAGGGACCGTTTCAGATCACTTCTATTTATCCCACTAGTTAGGTGTGCGACTTATTTCAACATCTCTAATCCAGGATGTTGATTTCAGCAAAAAGGCTGAAGTCCTTGCGGCAGATTCTTCTGTGGGCTTTTGGCCCCTTGTTCCAGTCTCAGGTTAAGCCCACTTTACCTCTTTAATCATTGTTGCAGGATGCAACTCACGTCCCCACTCTTCACAGAGGCAGCTTCTCACTGTGGGGCCTCTGCAGAGAACTCCCTTTGGAATGGCATAATTAGTAGAGTCATCATGGCAGGCCCTACGCCACAAGATGATGTCTTCAGCAGTTGCAGCCCATCTGGCTGAGTGCAGAAGGGTATCCAGGCATGGCGTATTGGCAAACATGTCAAGAGTGAGGTGTCTTTGTCAATTGCTGTCTTCAAGGCTGATTGAGCTCCTCCTTTAGTGGCAATGCAGCTCTTCCTCCTCTTGTGTCAGGGGTGGCAAAATCAGTTCCCAGATCCCCGCCCGGCAGCCAGATGACACTGTGGTATTCATACTTGTACAGTATTTGTGCAGTTCCCATATTAATCACTCAGATAGACCCCTCACAGCACCGCTCTCTTCTGGCTGCGCTCTCCAGGACAGTAAGCTTTCTATGGGTGTTCCTCATGCCAGGAACATGCTATGCTGCTCCACCTGGACATGCTCTACTCCTTCAGGACCAGCCACTGTCTTTCCCTTTCTGAGCAAACAGGCAAGCTCGTAGGCACTAGGCAGACCATCAGCTCCTCAAGCAGAAGGTGCAAACTTCAGATGTTGTCCCCTCACCTCTGGGAAACAGATTGTCATGCAGACACCATACCTGGTCACACAGTAGTCCATTGGGTACTCTGTGATACTGACTTTCTTGGTCAAGAAAAACTAGGAACTAGATCAAAGTGGGGTGTGCACTTGTATGCACACTGTCCAGACTGGGTATGTAGATCTAGTGACCATTACTTCAAAACTAGTTTGTAGTGTTTCTCTTTCTGATGCCATTTTTCAGCTCCTCCTGCCTTTGTGCAAGGTGATAGCATTCATGGAAAGTAGCGAAGGGGTGGCTCAAGGAGGAGTATCTAAAACAAGGGCACTATGAAGTGTGAGATCACTGATCTTAGCTCTCAGCAGCCTTCCTGAAGCAGTAATTGGGAACAGACAGTAATGGTCGGCACTGCCTAGAAACCTCTTCACAACATAGAATGCAATCATAAACCCTCAAACCTACCATCAACCAAATGGCAGTGCTCAGGTGCTCAGCAACAGCTAATCAGCATCCCTTTGCTAACAAAATCCTCATTGAATTTCTAAAGGTAGCTCTGTGTCCATACTTGAGTTTTCAGTGTCTGGATCTCTATTCACCAACCACAAGAATGCATGAATACACTTTCAGTGTATGGGGAACCTATACCCACCCTTCATATTATGCCATGCTGAACCAGCGGTATATACAATGGACACCATTGGGCTTAGTGCATAGACTCTCACAAACAATACAGCCCAATTGCAATAAATGTATTACACACACACTGTACACACAGGCAGCCGACAAGCACACAGAATGTCTGCACAAGGTTCCTGGTTTCAGATAACAGTGGAGCTTTCTACAAAAGAGCCAACAGGCTCACCTTTCCTGAACACAGAGAAAAAGATCATCATATTACTGATTCACAAACCATGGTACACTGCCACCACCGCTTTAAATGAAGCACTCAGGGCATTGACTACAATGAGGCGATACCTGGCATACCCCATCTGGTCACAGAACATGTTTTAGACAGGGTATTGCTATGGAAAGGCCTAGGCTCTGTGCACACACAATATTAGTGTGACCCCAGGGCCAGAAAGGCAGAATATTGGTTTTACCTACAGTTAGGCATTCAGGGAAGGGGTACATGCCCATTTGTCATCCAGGGGACATTCCTGTCCCAACACCCACGTTGTCAAATGTTATACCGCTTTCATAGATTGTCATAGGAAATGACCATCTTTTACTTGGTGCACCTCCAGATTATTACCTTAACTGCTTTTGCTGGCTGTAGAACTCTGTACACTTTACCCCTGGTATCCAGTGGTAAAATGCCTGTGCTCCTCCTTTCAACCTAATGAAAGTGGTAATCTCCAAATTGGCCTATTTAGCTTATGTATAATTTTTTTGTATGTGATAAAAGGGTACTGGGGGGCGTGGCTTGGAGCCGCGGATGGAAGCCGCCTAGATCGCGAGCTCCGTAACTGAGCCCGTATTTATCCTGTTGCGAAGGTTCCCCGGACCCCCCTGACCTACTCAGGGGATAAAGAAAGGGGTCAAGACCACTCGACACTATTTTGTTGCGGGTCCCTGGCCGACAGACCGAGAATTGGCGAGAAGTTTGGCCGGTGAACAAGGAGGCGCGCAGCCCAAAATGGCGGCCTGACGGGGAAAGCGAAACCCAAGGCAGCAAGAAGCGCTCGAACACCAGTGCCCGGCTGAAACAAGCAGCGGACTGCGAATTGTGGAGAAGGGAGAGCCGCGACACAGACTTTCTGCTACCCGAGCGGGGTGAGTGTAAAGCGGACCTCCCCTCTGCTTCGCAATGACCCTAAGCAGCGGCGGAGACGGGGACATGGGGCCCGGGACAGGGCACGGCGAGGGGGAGGCACGACAGCTCAGGTGCAACACCATACGCGAGCTGACCTGCAGCCTAGCCAGCACAATTGGAACACTGAGGAGCCCTGAGCCCGTGTGCCCTCTGGACCAGGGAGCAGGTGAGCCTGCAAGCTAGTGAACTGTATGGGCCCGGACACCCGGCACTCGCCTGAAGCCACTCCACATCAGAATCAAGAGCAGAAGCACAACAGGGATTGCAGTGAAACATGGAGACGGAGCCATGGGGGAACTACTGCTGTGATGACGGCCGGCGGCACTCCTGGGCCTGGCACAGGTGCGGACTGCGGGGACAACCTACAGCGGTAAGCGGAAAGCCCAACTGGGAGCGGGGAGAACGCGGACACCTCTGAAGGGAGGAAACTGAATAACTAACCACCGCTGAACGACAGGAGTTTTGCAGTGCCGAGGCATTGACCTTGGGAGGCCCGGATACATCGGAGAGCTGACGACCCAAGACCTGGGGTCTGCAGACCTACTATAAAGGCTGGCTGGCGATGATGGCGTTGAGCTCTGATCCCATTGCGCAGAGCTGAATACCCAGAAACTGGTTGCGGGACACTGCTACTTCCCTCGGTGAAGAGGTGCGGCGAGTTGACATACAAGGGATGGCAGCTCATCCTTGGGTGTTGAACGGCTGAGTTTAGTGACGACCTCCACCACCCGGCCTCATTATCTGCTGACTTGGTGATAGGAAGCGAAGAGAGAGCACCGCTGGGGGGTTGGTCTGGTGGCCCAGGGAGGACTGCACAAAGAAGACACGGAGTGCATACCAGGGGCCTTTGCCGGCACGGATACAGCGACGGAGGTGAGGACTGAAGAGTCCGGATGATACACTTGCACAGCACTGGACTAAGATCTGGCAGGGGGCGAACGGCATACTGGCCTGGCTGTTTGTAGGGAAAACGAGCACGCCCCTTGACGCTGTTAGACTCTGGGAACCCTCCGGGCTGGACAAGAGAGCGGAGGGTCCCTTTCCCTACGACGACCCACCATGGGGAAACCTAAAGGCAAGAAAGAAGGAACGCAACAACAGTCAGATACCGAACTACCAGGGCACGGCGAACATGAAGAGCAGGACCAACTATGCGACCCGCACCTGCAACTACAATTGGACAAAATCTTGGCGGCGATAGTAGACACCAAGGCGGCGTTACAGCAGGATATAGCGCAGGTGGCCACGGCCTGGGCCTCTTGCGAGCGGACCATGGCAAGCTTGTAGATAGAGTATCAGCGGTGGAGGATACGTTTCAGACCATGTGCCCAGTGCAGACTGCCCTCAAGGCCACTATGTCTGAGGTTCTGGATCGAGTTGGAGCGCTAGAGAAAAGAGCGGAGGAGGCAGAAGGGCGCAATCGCCGGAACAATATCCGTATAGTGGGACTACCAGAAAAAACAGAGGGGAAGGACATGGTGCAATACCTGGAGGACTGGCTCAAGATGGTGGTGGCTCCTGAGGGCCTATCGACCTTCTATAAACTGGAGAGGGCTCACAGGGTGCCCACTAGACCTCCCCAACAGGGGCGACCCCCACTACCAGTAGTGGCGAGGCTACTACACTACCGCGACAGGGACCTCCTGCTCCAGGGAGCGTGAATGCAAGGCCCCTACCAGGTGGGAAACAGCAAGGTGAACCTATTCCCGGATTACACATATGAAACCCACCGGCGCCGATCCCCCTTCTTAGCTATCAAGAGGGAACTGAGGGAAGAAGGACTCCAATATTCGCTGTTGTTTACGGCCAGACTGTGAGTCATAGTGGATGGTTCGACGAACTTCTATGACACACCGGAAGAGGCCTGTGCATGGTTGGAACTATATAGGGCAGGAAAAGATGGAACGGGACACAATGCACAGATTCCTACGGATTTTCTACATCAAAGGAGATCAAGGAGGCTTAGATGCCGTCAAAGGAGCTTAAAGAGGCCACTGTCGCAGGAAGCAGAGACGGAACGGCGAAGTGCACTAGATGCGGTGATAGCGCTGTCGAGCTCGCAAAGCCAACAATCTCCGGAACGAACAGACTCCGACAAAGATAAAGATGGCTCCGACGCTGAACAGTCTGAAGCGGACAGTACACAACTGCAGAAGGTCACGCCAGCCACGGCAGACAGGATGTTGGACGAAGGTTAAGGCGGCTGTGGGACTGCTAACGGCAGACCGCCCTGGCCTTGCCGGACTCATTACCACAGGTTTGCCATGAGACTGGGGGGAAGAGAGACAACGGGAGGCAGCTGAGGAACAGTGGGAAGTGAGGAAAATGAGCCTGGAAAGAAGCCCAGATTGAGGACCTAGTGCTGGCACGGGCTCCTGGGCGTGAACTGTCAGGAGAGATTGACCTTCAACTGCTGGGGGGAGGGGGGATGTCAGAGGGGCTTGATTATAGAGGGCTCTGGTGGACAATGCGATTTAGAGAAATGTTGGCGGCTACCCGTTGGTAACCAGTCCCCCCTCATTGCCCTTAAGGCATACCCGCAGTGTCTGCTGTTCGACCTAACAGCTGTTTGACAGATATCATGGTTTGGATGGGAACTAAATGGAAGTTACTAGGTCCTGTTCTCGGGGGGGTGGGGGGGAGTAAGACAGTTGGGGGGAGTTGGGGAGGGGTCACCACCGACGCAGAAACAGGGGAATGTTTTCGTTCGCACAGGATGCTATGGGAAAATGGCTGATTCCACTAATTCGAGATGTATTACCTGGAATGTGAGGGGGCTTCACACTATGACAAGACGACATAGGGTTCATGCCTATCTGGTCCGCAGGGGAGTACACATTGCACTACTCCGAGAAACACACTTAACAAAGGCTGAAGGGATAGCGCTGCAGCGAAGATGGAGGGGCCAGATATACAACACCACATACTCTGCATTTGCTAGAGGGGCACTGATCTGGATTAGAGCGGGAGTCCCCTTTCAGGTGACTAGACAAACGATCGACCCTGAGGGTAGATATGTAGCTATTGAGCGGCGGCTGAGAGGCAGGGACATCGCCTTTTGTAGTATATACGCGCCCAATGTTGATCAGCTGGGTTTTCTGGCGAAGGTGTCAGGAGCTCTGGCGCATTATGTTGCGAGTCCACTGGTAATGGGCGGGGACTTTAACTCCGTTGTGGATGTCTCCTTAGATAGATCACACCCTTCCCTAGCAGATTCCCCGATACATCGCTTGACCAAAGGTAGACTAGATTGGCAGGTGCGCTGGGGACTGATAGACGCCTGGCGTGCACAACACCCAAGAGACCGGGACTACTCCTATTTCTCTAGCATGCATGAATTACACGTAAGGTTAGATGCGGTGCTATGCTCCCCAACAGTAATGCCAGCTATTGTGCGAACTGAATATCTGACCAGAACAATATCAGATCATAACCCTTTGCTAGTTACTATGGATTGGATGGCTGGGATATCGTGTGTCCCTACTTGGAAATTGTGCCCCGAAACGCTAGATGACCCGCTCTTCCATGCCACGCTAGAGGAGGGGATAACACAGTATTTTGCGGAAAATGCTGGTACGACTGCGACGAGGGCGACAGAATGGGATGCCTTTAAAGTGGTCATCAGGGGACTCTGCATAGGGAAGCATGCGGGGATACGAAAAGTGCTCCTGAGCGATCTAGACAAAGCTGAATCCAGGCTGCGAGAGGTAGAGATAGCGAGACCTGGCCACCCTGAACTCCAGGAAGAGGTTAGTGTAGCTAAAGAAGCAGTAGCAGTTGAAATAGAGCGCTTGTGCAGCTTTGATCATAAGGCTTACATGATGAGAGCTCACGCGGAAGGAGACAAGGCGTGGACTTTATTGGCCTGGTTGGCCAACCCCACAAAGAGAAGTTCCCCTATCCTAGCATTAGAAACGGAAGGAGATATGGCCCACACCCAAAACGAAATCTTGCAGTGTTTCAAGCGTTATTATGAGGCACTTTATAAAAGAGTAAACTAGAGGTCGGAGACGCTGCCATCGACATTTTCCTGAACGAATTGGATTTGCCGGGACTTGCTCAAGAGCAGGCGAAAGACCTTGGTAAGGACATAGAGCTCGGAGAAAATCGAGGTGCCATTAAGCGTATGGCCCGCAACAAAACTCCGGGGCTAGACTGACTACCCACAGAATTTTATGGGAAATATGTTGACCTGTTGGTGCCGAGGCTCCAAGAAGTCTATACAGAGGCAAGAGAGTCAGGACAATTACCCCAGTCAATGCGCGAAGCGCTGGTGATCCCACTGCTGAAACCAGGGAGAGAGAGTGAGAACACGGCCTCATATAGACCACTGTCGATGTTAACCACCGACTACAAGATACTGACTGAGCAGCATATTGGCGGCCCGATTGTTACAACACATGACCACGCTAGTCCACGAACACCAAGCTGGTTTCATACCGACGCGGAACACTACCGCGAACATCAGGAGATTGGTGCGACTACTGGACGACGATCACCCAGAGGCGCAACAACTAATGGTATTATCAGTAGATATCGAGAAAGCTTTTGATAGCTTGGAATGGAGATATTTATGTAAAGTTCTGAGACATTTTGGCTTAGGAGAGGGCTATCTACAATGGACGAAGGTACTATACACATCGGCGGTGGCCAGAGTGAGGATGGGATCGCTGATATCATCGCAATACCCGGTGGAACGAGGGACGAGGCAGGGGTGCTAGCTATCCCCGTTATTGTTTGCATTGGCAGTAGAACCCCTTGCAGTTGAGGTTCGGACAGGAAAACGCTACGGAGGCCTGGGGAGCAGAGACGGACAACAGTACATATTGCTTTACGCGGACGACCTACTACTCTTCCTTGAGGACGATGACAGAGCAATGACGGGGGCGGAAAGCCTGCTTTCGGATTTTGGGGAAGTCTCAGGCTTGAGAGTAAATTGGTCCAAGACATGTCTGTTCCCGGTGAGACAGGGGGAGAATCGACCAAACATAGTTCGAGCAGTGAGATGGGAACCCACCTGCTTGAAATACCTAGGCGTACATATCTACCACACGGCGGTGGACATGCTGGAGGGGAATGTAGGCTGCGGCGTGAGAGCGCTGAAAGGCAGCATGGCTTTTTGGGCCACCCTCCCGTTATCGGTGACAGGCCGCATATCCCTCTTGAAAATGATAGCACTCCCTCGATTCTTGTATTATTTTAGAACGTTGCCAGTGTGGATACCTGGCTCCACTTTCAAATTATTGAAATCTGTAGTGGGATCTTTTCTCTGTGGTGCGGGCAGGCATAGAGTCGCACAGGCAACGCTCATACGACCCAAAACCGAGGGAGGACTGGCAGTCCCAGATTTTGAGCAATACTATTTAGCAGCTCAACTGCAGATATTCACACAAGAAATAGCACTGGAATTCAGAGGTCCGGAACACAAGAGGGGTAGAGGAACACCGCGCCACGTCCTCTCATATATAGCATTGCAACAGGAGCTAGACCTCAGGGACCTTCTCACAGAGGAGAAAATGATCAGACTCTGCTGGAATCGCTCCCAACGCAGGGCGGGAGTGATGCACCCCTATGTGCCCGAAATGCCACTTGGGATGGTGACGGCGTTGCCACACGACGGGGATCGGTCACAATTACAGGTTTGGGTGGAAGCAGGTTTACAAATGTTAGGGGACCTGTACGAAGATGGAGCTATGCTACCCTACCAAACTCTCCAAGAGAGATTTGACCTACCGAGGGGTGGTTTCTTGTTGCATGCAGCGTTAGCTAGAGCAATACAGGCGCACTGGAAGGAAGGATTGATGGAACCCAAGACGTCGATGGCCTGCCAGTACACCATGATGGCGGCAGGGTCTTTTAAAGCGGTCAAGTGCTTGTACTCTAGAATGCTCAATGAAGGCCTACCGCCCCTGGATGTGTTGAAAGAAAAGTGGGAAATTGATTTAGGTAAAGATATCCCTGACGCAGCCTGGATGCAGATAGTGCGACGAGCCTGGAAGAGCACGAGGAATGCAAGGTTCCAACTAGTACACTTTTATATACTCCACAGAGCATATTTAACACCTGGGAAAATCCGGAAATATTTTAAGGTAGAAGAGGCCGCATGCCCCAGATGCACGAGAGCTGGGGCAGAACTCGACCATATGATGTGGTCGTGCCCAGCGATGGGACTCTATTGGAAGGAAGTAGGAGATACCCTAAATGCGATAACAGAGAGACAATTGGAGTTTGATATGGCCGTTAGTATACTACACTGGTTCCCCCACACATCCAAGAATAAGATTACGAGTAAATTTATAGATATGGGACTTATATTAGCAAAACCAGAAATTACGAAACATTGGAAAGCAACAGTGGGTCCCACCAGCAAAAGATGGAAGGGCGAGTTCCTAAAATGGGCCACCAGTGAAAGCGCGCTAAGATATCAGTTGGCGCGCAGGCGAAACAACGATAAAATGCTGGAGGCAGCGGCGGCATGGGAAGCTTTAGTACAGGCACTGCGAGAACACGAGCCACATGATGATTGAGAGGGACAGATCACTAATAGGGGGATAGCCCCAGACCATGACAGGTACATCACATAACTCAACACATAGCCACTCCTGAGAACGCATGCTAAAGGAGAACAGATACGATTGTCTGCGTCAGCGGGGGGAAGTTTCGGGAGGGGGAGGGGAGTTACAGTTTTAGCAGAAATAAGTGAAGTTGTTATCTTACAAAGGGTTCCGCTTCATCCGGTGCACTGATTGCGAAGAACTAATATAACGTCACACCATGTAACGTATAACTGCTGGGGGTTTTTCGACCGATCCTTTGTGGATGCGATGACAATTATTATGTAACGATTTATGTATGTTTGTACAAAAAACCCAATAAACTATGTTTTCAAAAAATTTGATAAAAGGGTACTCAGGGCCCCCTCCAACCCCCACAGAACAAGCTCAGAACCTCTGAATCATTCTGGACAGCAAACTCACCATGGAGAATGAGATCAACGCAGTCCCTTCCTCTTGCTTCCTCACTCTCCACTTGCTCCATAAGATCTTCAAATTGCTCCCTGTAATAATCAGACGTATCATCACTCAAGCCCTCGTCACCAGCCACCTGGAATATGACAACACACTCAACGCCGGTATCACATCATATCACTTGAAGAGACTTCAGACTATCCAGAACTTGGCGGTCAGACTCATCCTTGATCTCCCCAGAAGGAACCATATCACTCCCACCTGAAGAAGCTCAATTGGATCCTCGTACACAAGAGATGCCAATTCAAGATTCTGACACATGCCTACAATGCCATGCACAATAAAGGACCAGCATACATCAACAATCGGCTCAACTTCCACTCACCCTCCAGACACCTGCGCTCCACCTCACCCACACACCCGGCATTCTCCGCAGCAACAGTGGAGGTCGTTCCTTCTGCTAATTCTCCACGAAATCCTGGAACAGTCTCCCCACCCTCCTGAGGACATCTCCCTCCCTTCAGGAATTTAAAAAGGGGCTCAAGGCCTGGTTCTTAGACTGAGACCTCCGAGCAGCCCGGACCCACTGTTTAGATACCCTCTGGGTGATTAGTATGCTATACAAATCCAGATGATTGAAGCATAAGTAAAATGTCACTAGTGGACTGCAGCACCTCTAGAGCTATCCACTGCAGTGGATTGGTGCCTGACTGTAGCAGTGTAAAATCTGCAATTCCACCTGTCAAAGTAAACCCTTTTGACAGGTCAAACCTTCCCTAAAATGTGAATATCTCACCCCTATGGAGGCCTTGTGGTTCACAAGGCAGGGTGCGTGGTATTTGTAATGTAGGACATGTAGAAATGTAATGTTAACATATCTTTACAATGACTAGCACTCAAAAGCTATTTTCACTTTGGCAGGCCTAGCTGTCATATGTAGAAAACCAGAGTACAGATCAAAATACTAATACTGTATCTCGGGATGGTACTAGCTAGAAAAATATTTAAACAACAATTTTAAATAGTTATTTAGAATCCAATTCAATGATGAAATCAGATATTTTAATGCATATTAAGGAAATCTAAACTTTACAAAGTTAACTTATCATCTTCATGAAGATCTTAGAGGCTAATTTACTTTTGCTTTTCTTCTTCTCCCAGACAATAACTAGCATTTGGATAGGCGTGAAAAAGGTGTGAAATGTCTCCCAGGAGAAAACAATAGGCTCACCTCAATGGGCAGAGAACACTCCCCTGAACCTCACAGAATATGCAGGGTGGGGAATGTGTGAAGCCTTTTTGACACTGCTCGAATGTCAAATCCTGCTTGATAGGGTCTGCTTATTTTTACATATAACAATTGGGGCACATTTGCTATGAAGAAATCAGTATGCAAGACAATTCATGCATATCCACTGTCTGGATGCTGAAAACCTCTGCTTTTGCTCTACTTGACTTCTGCCTCTGGGTTTATTGTGGGTACAGTGATTGCCCAAACTTGAGTTTAGTGGTAGATGTGGGAGGACACTCACCCACACTCACCTCCCTAGCCCTCGGAGCCAAAATTGAGTCAGGCAGAAGACTTTTAAAATCATGAAAATGCCTAGAGGGGATTTGGTGGCCCCCAGGAACTTTTATCCTATTGCTAAGGCCATACCCAGGAGTTAATCACACCCTCTAGCTGACGTCAGACATAAATGTGGCCCCTCCAGGAACCCTCTTCAGAATACTTCTGAACATGAGGAAGACCAGAAGAGGACTGGACCTGCTGTATGTGACCTGAGAGGGGCACCGAAGGACTGGACCTGCTCGCTCTGTTATCCAGGCCAAAGAAGTGGTCTCCAAGGGTCATAAGGCTGACCTCATGTTCAAACTATAGGAATACAACAAGCCACAAGAACCCTTTTCCTGGAAGAGCCCAGCTTACCAGTGGCACCAGTACCTGGACTGGACCCTGCTGTTGCCTATGCCTGATGCCCTGTGACTCTCTATGTGCCTCCCCTGAAGTTCTGGGACACTTTAGAGTTGTGGTCCTGTGGTGGACCGGGACTTTAATGACTAAGGGACCGATTTATATTTTGGCAGCTCTGCCCACCAAATCATGCCATGAACGGAAATCTGGAAGTCGTTTCTTAAAGCATTGCCAGTAACTGCCATCACGGCAGTCACTGTCAATGCTTTGAGCAGTTTGCGGGGTTCCGTAAACATGGCGGAGCCCTGCACCAAACTATTGTAGTTTTTTATTTTCAAAAAGAAAATTATGAAGCAGGATTTTCTTTTTGGGAATAAAAAAAGAAAATGCCCGCCATGGAAGTATTCCCCCATGGCAAGGGGGGCATTCATTGTTTTTTACTGTCCCAGACCACCAGGGTTTGCCTGTTGGTGACGGGCAGTTAAAAAAGGCTATATGTCTGCACAATTTTAATTGGGTGGATGGACATATAGCCAATTCTTTGACAACCCTTAATCCATCAGGGCTTCGGAGCAGTTTGTCCATGGTGCAAACAGAGTAATCTCAGCTGTTGTTAAGCTATGGTCCACCTGCTTTTAAATTTGGTTAGCGGACCCTAATGTTGTCAGTAAACACAGTTGCTTGCTGTTGTGATGTACGGATGACTATTCATCAAAATGCCAGGGGTATCAGGTGTGTTATCACATGTCATTTGACCCCCTGATGATGCCACAGGAAGTCACAGCACAAGAACTTTGACCTGGTGATATCATAGGAAGTGACATCACCTACCCTTTGACCTGCCACAGAGGTTGTCACAGGAAGTGACATTGCAAGATATTTGACCTGAAGACATCACAGGAGTTATGACAGTCTTGATGAGAGAGCAAATAGATGGACAGAAAGTGCTTGGTTGCAAGAAATCAAGGTGGCTAACAGTGCTTTGTGTTACTGTTTGCATATCTCTATGCATGACAAGCTGATGTGATGAGGCTGCATTTTCACTGTGACAATGAAAAACAAAATGAACAGCAAGTTGGTGCTACATAAGGTGCTGGTTTCTGCGATCACTGGCAGATATCTGCAATGCAGGCCACAGATGGGGCAAGATGAGAAGAAACTAACTGGAGAGCAACCTTTGCTTGCCTGGCCATCATGTGGAGGCTGACACTTCTTGGTAGTATAGCAGCTGCTGTCTTCTTGACCCTGCATAAGGTACTAGCTTCTGCAATCACTAAAGAATGCCATCACGAAGCACACACTTCAAGGTGAGATAAGACTGACTGGAGAGCAACTCTTCCTTGCCTGGCCATCAGGAGGGGGTCGATACCACCTGGCAGTGTGGTAGCTGCTCTCTTCTTAACCCCAGCATAGGGTCCTGGCTTCTGAGATTTTACTGGAAAATGTATTCAGGTGGCATTGGCTTCAAGGTGAGTAGAGGCTAAATGGAGAACAACTCTTGCTTGCTTGGCCATCAAGAGGAGGCTAATGCTGCTTGGCAGTGTGGTAGACGCTGGCTTCTTGCCCCTGCAGAAGGTACTGTCTTCTGCAATCACTGGCTGACGTATTAGGACCGCAAATGCTTTAATGTGAAAACAGACTGACAAGAGGGCGCCAGTTGCTTGCCTGGCATAACGAGAAGGCAGAAACTGCTTGGCAGTATGGTAGCTGCTGTCTTCCTGTCTCTTCAGATTGTATTGACTTCTGCAATCACTGGAAAATGTCTTCAGGTGGCACATGCCTCAATGTGAGAGGAAACTGACTCGAAAGCTACTTTTACCTGTCTGGAAATCAAGGAAGATAATAGTGGTTGGCATTGTGTTACATGTGGTCTTCATATTCATATTACTGATGCTGCTTGACTGCCTTCATGAGAAGATGAAATAGAATACAAAGTCTGAGGCTGTTTCTCTGAATGAGGGAAATGAACAACTCATTTTTTAAGAGTATACCTCAAATCTATCAGTGGCTTAATTCAAATTTAGCTGCTTATTCCTCATTAGGTTTACATGCAATTATTTTCAAACCACTGAGTCTACTGTCTCCACATGTATTGCACAAATACTGTTTGGCCTTTTTCCTCACAGAGAAGAATCTCCAATTTGTAGCAGTAGTAATAAGTAACATAAGAACTAGATTTAAAAGACCAGAAAAAGGGGAAAATCATCCTATTAGATACATAAGGTAGAGTGAATACATGGTACATTCTTGTCTGAAATACACACTTTTATAGTTTCCAGTTCAGATTGTAGAGGAGCTCGGTCTACTGCAGCCTCTGAATATTTGTCAATAAAAACTAGTGCAGAGGAAAAGTCCCAAACATGTTCAGCTTTTGGGTTGAACATTACTACAGCAGACAAGAGACCCATGTTGTCTGTAAATCGAGCATCAAACTCATGTACAGATCTATCCAAAGTAAAGAAACAACCTTCATGCTTCAATCATTCAGACTGTGGAGTTCGACTTTCTTAGCCATCAAAATGACTGGATCTTTTTCCTACAGAGGTACTGACCAGTGCTTGAAATAGAAAAATAGAAGTGCAGGTACTCCGTACTAGAGTACCTGCTTGTTTTTGAAAAGTGCCGGTACTCTACAAATAAATGTATTACATTTCTCTTGAGATGTGCCAGTACTCTCTCACAAAATAAAGAAGTGCCGGTACTGAGTACCGGACAGTACCACCCCATTTAAAGTACTGGTACTGAGAAAATAATGTGTCCGTTTGTTGCTTAATTTATGGTGTCTCAAAGGTAGAGCCCTTGGATTAGATTTTTTTTTTATTTCAATTCCTCTCCGTTCTGCTGAGGCCTTAGGCTGGCTTACCACTTCCGTCCACTAACTGTCTTGATGAAGTTTCACTAAATCACTTATCGTTGACTTAATTCGGTCACATTCTCTCAGCAAGTCAAGGTCTTTTCTCTGTAGTTATTCTGATAGACTATGAATGTTTCGGAAAATGAGTTCCATACATTGCAGTATAAGTAAGACACTAAAGTTTTCAATGTTGTTCAGAATTCCTTTGCATTCTGAACTAGTCTCCTTGTCATGTTGTTGTGATTCTATCACATGGAGAACAACAGTAATAGACTCAAGCTACATCTGTGCTTTTCTAACACAGGGATACCCGTAAAACCACCTCATACTGGAGAGTCTTTTCACCTCCGTTACATACAGATTCATCGCTTTCTGATCTTTCACAAAAAGCTCATACCATGGTGAACTTTGCACATTAAAAACATAAACTGCTTGCAATGTTAAAAAGAAATGTTTTACTGGTTATATGCTAGTAACTGTTTGCTCTAAAGCAATGGGATGGCAAATGCTTGTGATGAGATCACTGTCACTTTTGCTTGAACAGCATTAAAACAGCCACTCATAATTGCCCCATCATTTCTGCCAGCCAAGTCCAGCTTTGTGTACTGCTTCAAAAATGGCTGCAGCAAGGGTGGAGGCCTCTAACTTCTCCATTTGGTAACACCCTAGCACGTTCTCCTGAATATTTCCATCCCCATCAAAAAAGCGGATAATAAAACTCAGCTGCTCTTTATGTGAAACATCTTTAGTTTCATTAACAAGCACCGTAAATTATTTTGTCACTTTTTGACAATGCGCTCACGGAAAAGATCTACCACCACAGAGATCATGCCATTTTGATAATCAGGAGAGCTATAGAGCCCATACTCCTGCCAATTTTTGCTTTTAACCTCACATCTGTAGAAGAAATCATCTCTAACAATTCAATGACATTTTCCCTATTGTGAGAATCTTCTTACTAGTCAAGAAAAAACTGACTGCTGACAGTTTGTAGGCTTGTGTAAGCTTTTGAAGTTGATCCAAGCAATAACTGACAATTTATGCTTCTCTGACTTTGAATGTTTGGACAAAGAACAAGTTTTTCCCACTTACTCAAGCCAATATCAACAAATGCAACATTGCCAGTGTCACGTCCTCCTCCTCCCAAATTAACAGCACTAAAATGTCTGCCTACAAAACAATAAACTGCATCTTTAAGGGCTGAATGTTCTACCCTAGGATATGTTGTAGAATTTCTGTTAAAAATATGGCATGCGGTTAAGGGGAATGTTTGAAGGTTTGGTTGCACTGGGTCACTATATTGAGGCAGTGACAAGTCAGCTGCCAATAATTCAGTTGCTGGGTGGGATTTTGATGATGGTGTCTGACTGGTTTTTCCAATTTGAGGTACCTCTATTATGTCAATCCCCCCCAAAAAAAGCTGGCTGTGTTGTCATCACAGGACGATGAACAGTCAGCAAGGCCAGTAAATGAAGAACAAGCTAAACATGCACCATAAAAAGCCTGCAGCCTGTGTAAGGTGGTGTATGCACCCCTTACTTAGATATAGGTTCCCAATATCTACCTTATATCACTACATATATAAAACTATCCGTAAAGTAAAGTAAAGTCCACATTTGTAAAGCGCACAATCACCCGTAAGGGTCTCTAGGCGCTGGGGGGCCGTCGGGGAGATTAAGCGAGCTATTGCCCACAGTCACATGGTGCTGGGCTAACCTGCCGCCGGAGCCGGGGATCGAACCGTGGTCCCCAGATTCCAGCGTCAGTCGCCCTGGCCGCGGCGCCACACCTCTCCCTTCTCCGTCACCCCTATGACAGGCCTTATCAATCCTGAAGGCAGGGTGCAGGGTTTTGTGTGAGAGGGTGCCCATGCATATTCAGGGTCACTCTGCAGCCTACGAAATCTATTCTCCAGGGTTGTTCTGTGATGCAGCCAGACCATATACTCATAAGTGCATTATAACCTTGCGGTAAATGCTAACTTTGGAATAGCTGCAAGGAAACATGTCATGTTTGGTGTCAAACACTTTGAAATCATACCCCCCACCAGTCCTGGCGGCGAGGGTATGATTCCACCCTTCTAGAGGGAGAGACATGTACACACCGGTACACCCGGTACCTGTTTAAAAGAACCCCGGCATCACAAAATGGATGCCAAAGCCATAGACACGAGCCTGGTCTCCTGCTGCTGGATGAATCTCCGGCAGGGGAGACCTGGACAATAGGTTTCCTGTCACAGGGAGGTGTCACTACCTCACCGACAGGCTTTAGTGTACTGGGGCTGAGTGGGCGCACTCCAAGAGTGCTTTGAAGTTAGCACTGTGGGCACATTTGGTGCCCCTGTGCATAGCTCAGTTCAAACCGGTTGCAGGGTCTACCAGCCCCTGCTCTGGCATGAAACTGGACAAAGGATATGGTTGTAACCAGCCCTCTTTCCAGACCCTCCCATAGGTGGGTCCCCAGAGTTTGTCCCACCCCTTCCTCGGGTATAAGATAGGAACCCCTGGCAACAGGACTTTAGATTACACCTGGACGAAACTCTGATACTGAATCCTGGAACTTCGACGATCTACAAGGCGCTAGATGACTGAAGGATCTCCCTTGGAGTAAAGGAGTTACTCCCCTGCTTGGCATGCACCAACGATGCATCTTACCGGTTTGCATCTCCGAAGCTCCCACTCGACTCCGAAGTATTGGCAACACAGGAGGTGGATTTTCCAGACTTCCCAGAGGTTGACCCAAGTTCCCAGCAAAGCTGAGACCCATGGTATTGTGGAACCGGAACCCTTGGACACTGTGCACATTTGCAAGTGCATTAGCTTCTTGACATTCCTTGAGGCTGTGCATTGGTTTGCTTGTAGCCCAGACCCCGAGCATCTTTTCCACCGAAGATTGCTGGTTTACACTCCACGAGTGTTCCGTGAGCTGGCCCTTTGTGTTTTTGCTTGAGGTACCTTTGTGATCCCTGATCCGTTGACTGGTGGTGCCCTGAGAAGGCAACTTTAACTTTCCATTGGACTTTCCTGGTTACCCAAGATGTGCCCTGACTCTCCACCACTTTGTGAGTCCCCAAGACCTTGCTGGTCCGCACCGAAGCATCTTTTCTCTTCCTGCATGGGTTGCTGTTGCCGAGGCTTGTTGGGTCCAATCTAGGAACCGACACCGCAGCACTCGACATCCTTTGCGGGACCGCTCAAATCCAGCTCCTGGTCATCATCAATGTCTCCTGGTCCTCGTGGATGCAGAGTCAAGCTTCACCTCTTTGCACCTGAATCACCCGACATCGGTGGGCATTCGTCTATCGTGCCCCTGGTCACTGCCAATTTACCCAGACGCTGTCCCTTCTGCTTTCAGGTTCCTCACATCTTTGATCCAGGCTTGGATCACACCAGACACTTTTCTTCTCCACAGCAGCAGCACTTTGCAGCAGATCACATTGAAATCAACGACGATTCCCGACACCATTTGTCACCTATGCACCCGGCTTCCCTGGTGAGGTAATTTGAGTACTCCGGTGCTCCTGTGGGTGTTGGCCCTAGAACCTCTTAACTCTAAAGGGGTTTGCTCAAAGTCCTCTCCTAAATGTCATTAATCTTTAAATTTCCAACTGCGACTTTCCCCATAGAAGTTAACAGCGATTTGCGGCTGTGTTCTCACACTGCACGCGTACCCCTTGGGTCCCCTGTGTCACTACCTTGGGTGGGTCCTTGTGGTCCCAGTGGTTCTACAGGCTCTAGGCCTTGTGACCAGTCAAGTCGTGGTTCTTATACCACTTTCTTAATATATGGTTTGGTACCCCCCTGGGGCCCAGTGTATGTTGTGCTATTTACCTAAGTTCTATTGCATTGAAATTGTGTGCTTTGCTTTGTAATCTCATAAAGGGATTACTAGAGAGTATTTAGAAATAAATACATATATTTTATTTATATATACCTTGTGTGGTTCTCTTTTCATTTAGACATTCAAAAGGTTATAATCTGATTAACCAAGCTGCTTTACACTCCTTCAAGACTTGCAGCCAAATACATCAAGCTAAAAACCGGTCGCAAACAGGCAGATTCTCAGAATCTGCCCCTTTGTGACCAGTATTTTTGCATTTGGGATGCATCATCCCAAATGCAAAATTCGCAATTTAAGGAATCTCTAAATTGAGATTCCTTAAATTGCGATTGCATTTAAGGAATCCCAAATTGAGATTCCTTAAATGCAATGCATCAAAGTCAAAAAATTAGCGATTTAGCTAATAGGAGTAGCAAATTACCATGAAGTTCAACTTCATGGTAATTTGCAAAAACTTTGAAAAATGCACTTTTGTGCATTTTTCAAAGTTTCATATTGCGCTCACAGATCAATTTCAGGGGTGCAACAGGGTGTCCTTTGGACACCCCTGCACCCTTGAACTTGCATTCTCAATTTGCGATTCGCTAATTGCGATTCGCAAATTGAGAATGTCTTCCTATTCATTCCTATGGGCCTCTAGCCCCATAGGAATGAATGGGGAGGTATTCCTTAATTGCGACTCGCAATATGCGAGTCGCAATTAAGGAATATTAAGAAATCGGAATTTTTTTAGCGATTTCTTCATGCATAGCCTTTTGCTATTCCTTATTAGTGAATCCTTATTTTTCGCAAATAAGGAATCACAAATGGCATTGTTGATGCATGTGGGCCTTTGCCTGAAGGCTGCTGTCCATAGCTACCACTAGGATAGCTTTCAATAAAGGTTGTCTTAAACCTATTATCAATAAGGGTTGCTTGGACTAGTGCAAGGTGCCCACTAGAATAGTGGTTCAGCATATTTCAGGCCAACTACTCACACCTTCCTCCGTTATATACATGAGCACTTGTGAATGCTCGCTCCTTGGTAAAACACCCTATAGAAATAGCCATGCTCATTGAGTCTCAGAAGCTGGATACTCTATTTATCACTGAAACGCAGGCTAACGGTTCATCCATGCCGGACCGTGTATCCGCAGTCCTGGCCAGTTTCACTATCTTTAGACTCGGCCGACATATTAACCCCTTGCATGCTGATGACAGCCGGGAGCCGTCATGGCACACAGTGCTCGTGTGCTGATGATGGCTCCCGGCCGTCATGAATGCACCCCCGATCGGAATGTGCTGCACAGGCGCAGAATCGCGGCAGCATGCAAGGGATTAAAAGAGGAGGCGGTCTGGGAATTAACTACAGGGACCAGATTAAAGCCAGATTTGATTCCTTATCAAATGAAGACTGTGAGGTACTATCATACTGGTTCGAAGTAACCAAAAATATATCTTTTAGAGGCCTACTCATTTATTTCCCTCCCGGCCCGAGAAGCAGATTTCCTAATTCCATTAGTACTCTACTAGGTTTCATCTGTAACTCAGAACTCACTATTTTGGGAGACTTAAATTTCCACCTAGACCAAAGAGAAGATAAAGACTCTAGAGTCCTCTTGGAAACTGTGACTAACGTTGGACTCGCCCAGATGATACACACACCTACCCATATTGCTGGCCACACGTTAGACGCCATTTTTAGCAATCATGATTTGCTTATTAATCCTGAGGTTCTACCTCTTCCCTGGTCTGATCACTCTGGAATTATTATCGAGCTCAGAGACACTAAGACAATCCCAAGTAATAAGATGCTAAATAGTCTGATGGAGCAAGGTTTCATACGTACAGAAACTTGCTTGTACTCATCCCTCTCGAAATAACCTGTCAAATATTAACCAATATGTTTTGTTAACTAATATTTGCATTTCACAACATTTCTAGTATCTAGGGGAAATTCGCCTGTGTGCTTTTACTAACAGTAACTCAAATGCATTAAAATGGCCGCCACAACGCTGGAATTTCACTGCGCATGCGTCTGCCACACTCACCTGGTGTGACGTCCTCTCTGCTTTGGTGGGAAATCTTTGCTTCTGCGCACTTGTGCCAAAAATGGTCACTTTAAATTTCACATGCTAATGCCTATGCGGCAGCTTATACTAAGTTTGTTTGTTTTGCTTGATTATTAACGTACAAGTTAAATTAAAGTAATGGGAATAGAGTAGAGATAAGTGATATACAGTGCATTTTTTTTTGTATTCTAATATGTTTCTTTTTTGACTTTGCTATTAACTCGTACTTTGGGCCTGAATATTGTCACATTCTACATCTTGGACGATGCCGTGCATGCGCACTCTGACTCTGAAATTGCTGAAGCATTGGCATTTAACCGCGGCCAAGAAGCCTCACGATGTGCATGAGAACCTAACCCCATGACCTGGGAAAAGGAAGAAGACTTACCAAATGTGTTAACATTGTATGCAAAAATGAAATAATGTTGGTGGGCGGAATACAACCATGAGAAAATAAATTATGGGTGGGAACTTGATCAATGCAAGTCAATTGAGATGATCTCATCTTAGTATGGTGTGATGACCTCTCCTCGTCTTTCCAACCAATCACTGAAGGGGAACACATACATTTGCAACATTTAGGGGTGGTACATTGCCCTCGAAATGGTATGACTAAGGTAGGCTTAGATAGAGAAATTGTCCGACTTGTCCGAATAGCTGACCTGTCACTGACCCAACGCACTCAATAGGTGCTCGAGAGCAGAGGTGCTGGCGGGGCACTCTGTCAGAAGAATCGATTACCCAATCGGGGTAATTGGCTTTCTTAGGGAGAGGGGTGTGACGCTGGTGTTGCACTTAGCTGAGGTCACCTATCCTGTTCTGCACCTGTCTTGTCCCGGGGCACCTGATTAGTCAGGAGCCTGGTCCTGGTCCTTTTTGCCCCAGCCCGTGGCCAGGATTGGCCATTGCATCATTCTAGGTAAACATAATCCATGTGGTATGTCCTTGTGCTATTTCCCTTTCTCACTCTTGCCAGGTACCAATGTCTAAAGGTGTTACTGTGATTTGTTACAAACGTTATGTCCTATTGGTTATATTCTTGCTTGTAAAATTTATGGTCATGAGAAAGTGGCCCTTTTCAACTTGACTCAGAAAATCTCTCGTAGATAAAGGTTTTAAAACTTTCCCCGAGTCTGTGGTTATTATAAGAAAAGTAAATGTGTTCAATTATTGCCTGTTTATTCTAACTCCCTGATTCACAGGACTTATAGTAAGGTGACGAGTATTGGTAAGTCATGGTTTACAGGTATAAGTCCTAAATAGGATCTCCGGGAAACTGATAGGGTGATTACATTATTAATTCGTTAGGCAGGACTGCTAGTTCAAAGTGTGAATGTTTTATGGGCCAAAGGTGAGTATGGTAAAAACTGAGCTAGTTGGCCTCTACGCGCTCTATCAGTATACTTTTCTTGGTAGTAGTAGTATGGTTAGGGATTAGTTAAAAATAGATAGTTAGTTGTGTATTGACCATTGATTATTGATTGTTTATCGATTTTATGTACTAACCAAAACCTGCTTGTGTTGTGTAAATTGTTATCTGGAATATCCCGGGATAAGGAAAGCAGGTAGTAAATAGAAGCCACGCTGCGGAGAGGTTACGTGCCTTGAGGAATAGGTGCATAAAGTTAGGTAAAACTTGAAGCATTAGTTAGGGTTTATTTTTCCTAGTATAAAAGTGTGAGTGGTTGGTAGCAAGGAGGTTCGCTGGTGAAGCTTTGGTCTTATATCACCTAGATAGGGTAATTCTGAAGGAGTAACAGGCTATTTTTGCTTAAGTGAAGAGTAAACGGAAAGTTGTTTTACTCGCAGTGTATGAAGAGTAGGCGGAATTAGGTTTACTCGATGGGAAAGAAATGATCTTTTCATTTTAGTCAATCAGGCACACTAGCGAATGTTTCATGTTGTTAATTAATGAAATATATAATTGACTTTTGAAAGAAAATGAATTGTCGTATTACCTTGCAAAGGAAGGAGTCAGTCGCGGGTGCTGCACTGACGTCACAGAGAGACGCGCTGGGATTGGTAGAAACAGCAGGTGTGTAGCCGTGAAAAAATTGTAAAGGAGGGGTGAGTGCAGAGAGTGAGATTCACGTCACAGAAAAGCTGTGCAATCATTGGTTAATACTGTTTGTAAGTTTAAACCACATTGGTCATTAAAATAAGAGACGCGCTGGTATTGGAGAAATATTTCTGTAAAGTAAACAAACTGAGTTAACTGAATTCATTGACATTCGTACAAAATTTAAATAGTGGTATATGTGGCATTTAGATCCAGCAATTTTAGGAAACCGTCCTGATAGAAAATATTTGGGATTTGCGAGATAACAACAAATTAGGGGAAGACCTTATATCATGTACTGAGAAAAAAGAAAGATGTCGCTTTTTGAGAGATTAAAGAATTATTTCAAAAAAGATAAAGTTATTAAAACTAGAGAAGGGATTATTTTTCCACCACCAAATATGCCCTCATCATACATGATGGTAGAAAGGAGCTATCGTACATGTGTCTGGTTAGAAAACTGGATAGAGTACACTAAGGAAGACAGTATTTTAAGCATTTCCCGAACATGGTACCTTCAATGTTAGAATTTTGTACAACTTAAGAAATCATATGAATAAATTAGATCCCAGGCCAAGGTTAACACAATATGAAGCTCTAGAAGAGTGGGAGACAGAGGCGTTTGAGTGAGACAGGTCCAGAAGTGACAGAAATTGGAGTAAGTTTTATCATAGATTCACAAAAGAGACAAGATTTAAGCAAATGAAAAAGTGGAGACAGTCCATACTAGTGGAAGGATTATATCCTGTTTTTACCACAGAAAATCCATCAGGAAGTAAAAATACAGGGAACACGAGAAATGTAATGACTAGTGGTGATTCGGATGATGAGTTATTAGATGACTTGTTAATGAAAAATCCACCACCATGTCAAGAAGAAACACAGAAAGTTGCTCCTCGTGCTCTGTTCTTACAACCACCTTTAGTTCTGCAGGTTATACATGAGAACTCATTAGAAAAGGTACTGCAAGAAAGAGAAAAGGAAGTTTTAAATAAACAGCGTAGTGAACTAATTCAGAAAATTCCCCAATTAAATACAAGACCTGAAGCCCTGACAATACCTGTAACAATAGGTCCCGTTGTTCCTCTATATGGAGAAAAGCAAGTCAATTCTAAAGCTCCCGTTCTGACTACACCCATAATCCAGCCAAGAAAAGAAACCCTAATAGTTGAGGATCAAGCAAGTGAATGCGAGTCGGTAATTTCCTTAATGGATTTATCTATACGAGAACCAGTAGGTGACTCGATCAGTAAAGTTACACCCCCATGTTCAAAAGAAGTACAGATTGAAACATCCTCAGGAACGAGCCATGCAACTGTAGTCAAGGTCAAATTTCATGTAGGATATTTAGGAATATTGTGGAGGCTTTATGAAATATCAGGTAAAACTGTAGAAGGAAGCAACATTAGTTGCACATGTTAACATACCACTGTTTGCCATGAGAACCCATGCATGCACACAAACCATCCTCACCTACTGCTAAATACAATTTAAATATGGTTTAATTTCCACATAAAATCAGATGGAGGACATCACCGAAACAGGACTGTAGCATTTTAAATGTTTGTACTTGGGATGCTCTTCCCTTTTCCCTCTGATAATCAGAGTAGGATGAAGGAGAACAGGGTCTATTTTAGTGACTTTGTGTGAGGTGATGCTTCTCAGGGCTTGTAACACGGGATCCAGCTCCAGCTTGGGGCATCTTTGACAGAAGCACAATGAATCGCATGATGGTGTATCTGGCTGTCATTTAGCATTCCTGTAGCACCAATCAAACCCACAAAGGAAAGGACCTTAACAGAGACTCCCCACCTGACCCACATAAACTGTAGTGTCTGGGCCATCCTGAGGGAGACATTGTCCACTTGGTGTAATCTTGGGCCTCTCTCAAACGTACTGGACTCAAGTGATCCGACTGATGAACGCCACCAACAATTTGCAGCTCCGACATTCTGAGGCTTTGATTTCCCTTCATTATACAGAGAAAATACCTGATCTTATCAATTATTTGAAAGGTTGGATTGAAATGGCACTAGCAGCTGCTTGATTGGCAGTGTTACGGAAATGGAAGCAAAAGTCCCCTTCCTATCCATACTGGTGGGATGTCTGGCATGGCCATTATGGCACATAACCTATTGTATGCTGGATCAGACAGAGGTGTTTGAACAGATATGGTAGCCTTTCCGCAAGCCGTCCTTGCCGACTGGGGCTGCCAGTCGATAGCAAGGGGAGGTGGCGTGGTATACTGGATTTTCAGGACTCAACCTCCGCCCCCTTTTATCAACACCCCCACCAAGGGACTGGGGATTTATTGGTCGTCTGAAGAGAGGTCTGCCATTGACTAGAGTCTGGCATCCTTCCAGTCTTGCCCTAACACTGCACAGGTATGGACCTTTCTTTTCTACATTATTGCCTGAAACTTCACACATTTTTCATGGCAGAGACTGGGGTCTCAATCGTTTTAATATTCTGGTGCTGAACAAACTCGGTTGATGTTCCCTGAGATTCTCCTTGGTCTATTCTTCCTTCTTTACTCATTTCTTTCCACTCTCTCATTGCAGATTTGTTTCTTTCTTGCTTACGATGATGATCCCATTCTTTTCTCGCAGTGTGTATATGATATAGAAGATTGGTAATGCGCACTGGTCACGAGAAAGCTAGTAGTGTATTGTAAAGTTCACAATAAATAATACAAAAAACACCCCGCAATCTCACCCATCCACCAAACCTGCAGTGCTCAGGAAACACGAACACTCGGCAGCCCCTTTCTATCCACAATTTGTGCAGTCAAACTCAGTCTGCTGCTTGAGCACCTTTCTGAAAACAATGACTTTCAAAGTGACCCCCAAGTGCTATCCCAAAAGCCAAAGAATATACCTAATCATGTAGGTACAAACACTAATATCAGCATCTGTCCCTCCAACTGAAAATCCACAAAATCAAAAGTAAACCAGTATATTGTTTCATGTGACATGGATGAATTTGCATCTAGAAATTATGAAAATGAGTACTGTAATAAAACTCTTTCACAAGTGGAACAAGCCAGTTTAACACTGAACTGCCCTGTATCTGAGTGAACACTGAGCTCCTTTCCATCTGTGTTTTCAGGATTAATCATTGGTCTGATTTTTCTCGATTAGCCGTAACATTTCGACCATATCATGGTCTGAAAGACTGCACAGTGGCCATTTTGAATTCACGTAATGTGGGACGGTGCACATCTTTCGCATTCATGTGGGGCACTGACATGAGGTTAGCACCACATACAGTGCAAGAAGCAAAACATCTTTGTGCATGCAGCTATACTAAGTGGCCCTGTGATGGCACTTCATTGCGAGAATCCCACAGACGATGGCTGACAAAACCAAACTAAACACCAACTCATGTATCAAGAGGAACTGCTCCTAGAGGTGGGTGAGCAAATAAATGAACAGGATGAATTGAGCAAAGCCAGACCCTAAGCCAAAGCTAACAGTGGTGGCTCCTCCGCTAAGGCAGAGAAGCGTCACCCCACTGGTATTTCAGCAGTGCAATAAGCAAAAAGAAAATGATAATAACAGGACGTCATCATTTTTTTCTATGCAGGAGTCGGCGTACTGGGATCTGTGACGCCAGAGCAGGCGGAGGAGTGGTTTGCACTCCTCTAAGTACACATGCCGGTTTGGCCAGCCCTCTAGGGCTGACCAAACTTTAATGCGCACTTGACATGCTCTCCATTGTACTGTCTTGCACAGCCCCTTCGAGAACATGCTGAGGCTCCCAGGCGCTGCCTGAGCTTCCAAACAGGATGCTCAGACCAATCATGGTGCTGCTCCTGCAGCATAGTGATTGGTTGGGAGAGTCCGGAAGCCTGGGTGCTTCCAGTGCTTCCAGCAGACTGAGGATGGAGGAGAGGTGTGCGGCGGTGCAGAAAAGGTAAGTATCTTTTTTGTAAGTTTTAATCCATCCTCCTGCCCCACTACCCCCATTCCGAGGCAGCCATCACTAAGAGCCAAACCAAGGGTCTGGCTTGGCTCTTAGAGACCAAGAACGAGCCGAGCATTGAAAATGTTTGCTTTGTAAATCATACAAAAACATCATGTAAGACAAACTCTCTTCAAAAGTCAAAAAGTGTATTTCTTTAACATATGGAACCTTTTACATTAATACGTCACATTATACTGCACTGAGAACTGCTTATTAAGTGATAGTTTTTAAATAAAAGCCATCAGTGAACTAGGAGGCAAGATGTCATGTAAACCCTAAATGTGGCCCAGATTATTAGAGAGCAACATTATAATCAAATACATTACACACAATAGAATTTTGTACAACTGGTATTCTGAACTCACGTATTTGAAAGCTCTTTCATATGTGATGATGAAGAAAAAGCGGTTTTGGTGAAAAACAATAATTGTCTCCTGCCAAGGATCTCACATTTTAAGTGGGGAAGCCACAATTCATCCAGGTTTCACTTTGTACAAAGCTGCCAGCAAAAGGCTTACTTTATTACTTCTTTCGACCCTAGCGATCACTGTAGTGCCCCTAAAAACAACGGCATCAGTTGCTGAGAAGCTGTCCTGCCACCATGGCTGAAGCGGAGCCAGTCGGGGGTGTAGAGATGAAAGGAAGAAGAAAAGACAAATGCGGACAGAAAAGGGAACATTGTGATCTCTCTCTCTCTCTCTCTCTCTCTCTCTTTCTCTCGCTCTCTCTCTATCTCTCTCTATCTCTGTCTCCTTCCAACTTTCTCCAACTCTCTCTGTATCCCTCTCTCCCTCCCTCTTTCTCTATCCCTCTCTCTCTCCCACTCTCTCTCTCTGTCTCTCTCGCGCCCCTTCTCTTTCGTCCTCCTTCTCCCTCCCTCTCAGGCTTTCTTTCTCTTGCCCCCTCTCTCCCTTTCTCTCTCTCCCTCTCTTGCTCCCTCCCTCTCTCTCTCTCTCCCTCTCTCTCCCTCCCTCCCTCTCTATTTCTCTATCCCTCTCTCTCTCGCGCTCTCTATTTATCCCTCTCAATCTCTCTCTATACCCATCCCTCTCTCGCTCTCTCACCCTCTCCCCCCCCTCTCTCCCTCTCTATCCCCATATCTCTTTGGTTCCTCTCTATCCCTTTCTCTCTATCCTTTTCTCTCTCTCCCTCTCTCTCTCCCTCCCTCTCTCTCTTTTCTATCCCTGTATTTCTCTCCCCCTCTCTCTATCTCTCCTCTCTTTCCCTCCCACTTCCTTTCTCTTGCCCCCTCTCTCTCCCATTCTCTCTCTCTCCCTTTCTATCTCTCCCTCTCTTTCTCCCTCCCTCCTTCCCTTTCTCTCTCTCTCTCTATCCCTCTCTATCGCTCCCTCGCACGCTCTCTACTTTTCCCTCTCACTCTCTCTATACCTATCCCTCTCTCGCTCTCTCACTCTCTCCCCTCTCTCTCCCTCCCTCTATCCCCCTCTTTATCCCCATATCTCTCTTGGTTCGTCTCACACTCTCTATCCCTTTCTGTCTATCCTTTTCTCTCTCTCCCTCTCTCTCTGTCCCTCCTTCTCTCTTTTCTATCCCTGTATTTCTCTCTCTCTCCTCTCTCTCTCCCTCTCCCCCTCCCCCTCTCTCTCTATCTCTGATCTCTCTCCCTCTATCTCCCCCTCCCTCTCTTGTCCCTCTCTCTATCGCTCCCTCTCTCTTTTCATCCCTCTCCCCCATCTTTCTCTCATTCCACTCCTTCCTCTCTCCCACTCTCTTCCTCTTTTTCTCCCTCTACTTCTCCCTTTCTCTTCTTCTGTCTCTCTCTCTCTCTCTCTCTCTCTCCCCCTTCCTTCCCCCTCTCTCTCCTCCCCACGTAAAAACATAGCCAGACCAATTGCCGCAGTCAGTGCTTGTTCATGCTCCCAGTATTTCTATAAGATATTTTTTGTCAATGAATGTATTATTCAGACGTCTTCATTTGTTTTTCATGAGTCTTCAGACCTCTTGGTGGATCACAATGTAGGGGCTGGTCTCACTTTTCTTTGCTCTCTCTGATTCACTGCTTGTGTCTATTTTTGGTGCTCTCTGAAAGAATGTCTATGGGTACATATGACTGGGTGGGTAAACTGATGTTCTTTAAGGTCATCATCTACTATTTACTGTGCTTTGAAAGTTGATACAATTTTGAATATGTAATGAAAAATGTGCTGTAAAATTCCCCATTTTGGTCTGTCGTTTTCCAACCCCGTAGAAGCAGTCGGGCGCGCTCGCTCTGCTTGCACGCTATGCGCCGGACTGGGGCTGGTCTGGCAAAATTTGCCAGGGCTGCCTTCAGTTCCCAGTCCGGCCCTGGCCACAGGATGCTTTTCGAAGGAGGCCAGTAGCAAATTAACATGGACTCTGGGGGGACTCGCCTACACCCAAGGTGACTCTTGCAGTCCTCAGGCTATCCATGTGTAATTGACAGTGTGGTATGGATCTCAGTGGCTGGATGAAGCGACACTGTCTACTGAGCACCTGCATGGCTAAGACAGAAGTCGCCACTCTGCCAGGGCTATGCTCGAGTTTCACTGTTCCAGTAACTTGGCCAGTCACAGGCACCTAGGGGGGGCTCCATGCTCCATGCTCACATGACTGCACCACTGATGATGCACCCAATGCAGTCCCACCTTGCCACACCCGAGAAATACACATGTGCAGAAGACAAATGCATGCTGAAATTACGTGGCATGCCCTGCTATGACGTTGCCAGTGCTGTGTTGTGTACTAATGGAAGTCTCTGTTGTCTATATGCTTGCCCCTGCAAATCCCTATCTGCCACTTACCCTCCATTCTCCACGTACTTGCTGCACAAACAGAGACATTTTAAGGATTTTGGGGCCCTGGGCCAGATGTAGTTTGGGAGTGTTCGGAATAGCTTTGATTTTATGCCCCGGTTTCAGCTCTTTCATGCCCTCTTTGGTCATATTCTAAGTGTGCTTACATCTAATATTCAGGGATAGTGATGTTAGTTTTCAGTATTGTAACATCAGCAGCTCACCAGTATTATTGCAAATAATTTCTGTAGCACCCTCCCATTTCTCATATGTTAGGTTTTGTATAGATCTAAAAGAAACTTTTTTATATAGATGTTGCATGAATCATAAACACATTTTGGATGCTAAATGTCTGTAAGAGACTCTCACACCTTAAAAATAAACGATAAACAAGCATTTACAATGCAACGGTCTCGGCATTGCAAAAGTTAGAGCTATTAGCATTGTAAATGAACGCGAGTTTAAGGTCTTGACATTGTAAATGACAATGTCTTTTATTTATGTTTTAAAAACCAAAACATAAATAAAAGTCATTGTCATTTACAATGCCAATAGCTCAAAGTCGCGTAATGTGTATGGCAAACTACAGTAGCCTCCTGACGAGTGCCCTTTCACTTAATTTTTTACAAATCAAAGCCCTGGCACTTTTGTTTTTACAAATTAAGCACGGGTGATGTCCGTGTCTGCATGGCAGTGGTGGTGTCCGGGTGTGCACGGCAGTGGTGGTGTCCGTGTGTGCACGGCAGTGGTGGTGTCCGTGTGTGCACGGCAGTGGTGGTGTCCGTGTGTGCACGGCAGTGGTGGTGTCCGTGTGTGCATGGCAGTGGTGGTGTCCGTGTGTGCATGGCAGTGGTGCATTTGCAATGCAATAGGTTTCGCATTATTAAAGTTGGAGCTATTGGTGTTGCATTATTTAGCAACGCCAATAGCTCAAACTGTAATATTGCGAGACCTATTGCATTGCAAATGCTTTTTTGCATTTGTCACCCCGAGTGGGACAGGTATTCCTAGACGTGGGTCCTGTGCTTACTATGCCACTGGCGTCAAGCTAGCCTGGCTAATGTGGGGTGATACCCTGAATTCAGTCCCAGGATGCTTTGTATGAGTGAAACAGATTTATTTTGCTACTCTGAGCCTCGGAGAAAGAATCCGGGTGCCGCAAGGACCATTGAGAACTATACAGTGTTATTCCTTGCTGCGCAACCCTGTTAATTTGTTTTTTCCTATCCTTGGCTCAGCCAGACAGGCAGGCAGTTCTCTGCGATTAGAGGTCCGCTTGTCTTTTTGTATCCAATAGAAAGGACTGGTTCCTAATGTTTTAAGTTTCGTTAGGTCTCTTGATTTATATATTGTTTGGTGTTACATGTGTTACATGTGTCAATGTACAGTATCCATTTTTGATTATTTGTATAGCACTTGTATATATTCTTGCACACTTTTCCTTGTTTGTATGTATATTCTCACTGCTTGATGACTGTTTATTCGATGACATATTTCAAATATCCAAATGTTTTTTTAAAAATACAAAAAACTAAAATAAAATAGATGATCATTCAGAAGTAATGTGCTGTTTGGTATCATAAGTAGCAAAATAAATCTGTCTGGCCCCTTTTCGTTTAGCATAGTTTAGTGGTCCAAGCCAGTTCAGATACAGGACCCAAACCTTGGTATTCACCTTGTATGAGTGAAGCTTGCACTGCTGCTTGTGATGTACCTGTTTGATGTATGTATGTATGAGTGAAGCTTGCACTGCTGCTTGTGCTGTACCTGTTTGATGTATGTATGAGTGAAGCTTGCACTGCTGCTTGTGTTGTACATGTTTGATGTATGTATGAGTGAAGCTTGCACTGCTGCTTGTGCTGTACCTGTGCTGTACCTGTTTGATGTATGTAACTCAACGTCTGCTTTTGTAATCAGTTCTCGTGTAATGCTCTTACCATGTATTATTTTCGTTCCTATTGTGAAGCGCTCTAACACCCTTCGGGTAAAGTGTGCGTTATATTAAAAGGCCTAAATAAATACAAAAGTACATAAGTAAAGTTAGTGGAAGTCGAGATCACGCAGCTGAGATTGTTTTCTTGTATCCGAAGCAGCGGATGTTGTGATGGGGGGACCATTTGTCACTAAACTGAAATAACACATGGCAGCGTCTGCTTAGTATCTTTTTGAAGTGTCCCAGTGCTTTGTAACAGTCTACTTCTAATGAAAGTGGAAACAGTGTCGATGGCTGTAGGGTGGGGGAAAGGATGTCTTGAACAGCGTAAATGCAAGTAAATGGCTGCAGGCTGGGGGAAGGCTGTGTTGAACTGCCCATGTGCAAGCGAATAAAACGAATACAAACGTGAAATGGAGTAAAAAGCACGTAGAAATATGGTGAATTGTTAGAGGCTTGATAGGGGGTAAATGGAATTTTAAATGTAAGAACGTAGTGCAGAATACAATAATGCGTTTCATTTGGCATGGCAAGTTATAGTTTCTTTACTAGTTTTGATGTGTATCATTTTGTGCGTGCAATGGGGTGAAAAGCACGTACTTGAACTGCCTAAATGCAAGTAAATGGTTGTAGGCTGCGGAAGGCTTTGTTGAAATCAAACGAATACAAACGTAGAATGGGGTGAAAAGCACGCAGAAATATGTGGTCGAAAAAAGGAAGTCTCAGCGTAAATGGCTGCAAGCTGGGGGAAGGCTGTGCACCGAAGCCCAGGAGGCCATAGTACCCCCGTTAGTACCCCCATTAGTACCCCCGTTGCCATGTAACGCAACGTCTGCTTTTGCCATCAGTTCTCGTGTAATGCTCTTAGCATGTTGAAAAGCACGTACTTGAACTGCCTAAATGCAAGTAAATAGCTGCAGGCTGGAAGAAAGCTGTATTGAAATAAAATGAATACAAACGTGAAATGGAATGAAAAGCACGTAAAAATATGTGGTCGAAAAAAAAAACACGAAAAAATATGTGTCAAAGAAAGGAAGTTAACGTCGGCTTGCAGATTGTAGCAAGCCACAACTCTGACAGTAAACGAAACTGAAAGCACGCTAAGACAACAGCTCCGGAAAGCTGGAAACAAATGCGCGTGCACGCAGCCAAATCCAGCCAAATCTGCAAAAGAAGCTCGTAACACCCTCTTGTCCCTAATTCCCCCAAGACGGGCGGCTATAGGTCTCCTAGCTGGACGCATCCTTCGGATGCTAACTCCAGCGAGACCTAAAAAGTACACGCTAGGGATCAAGTCGTGACGAGTCTGGCTCCTTCCAATATAACGTAGGCCCAGGACAGTGGCTTATTGCCGTTACCAGTCTAAATACCCTGGTAGAGCGAAAGAGAGTCTTTCGCACCTATAACAGCCTTTAGCGTGACCACTGACAGTTGGCATTTGTCAGGTCCTGCAGCGGTACTAATGACAGGGGTCAGAGCCTGCAGGAGGACTCCTGACAGGTTACATGGCCTACGGCAGGGCTCCTGGCAAGTGACATGGTCTATAGCGTGGCCCCTGACGGGTGAAGGGGCCAGCAGTGTGGCCCCTGATGGGTGAAGCGGCCAGCAGTGTGGCCACTGACAGGAGAAACGGCCAGCAGTGTGGCCACTGAAGGGTGAAGATTGTTGATTATACTGAAACTGCTGCAGAGCAATTCATTGATATTGATAAAGGTGTGTTCCCTTATTTAGGTACAGTTGTAAATAGTAAGCTAATCCGTAGGTTAACAAGAACCCTTGAAGCTGTAGTAGATGAGACTGCCTCCGCTCTAGGTAACTTAACCGAAGAGCAATCCTTTATGAGAATTGTTGTGCTCCAGAATCGTCTCGTCCTTGACGTCATACTGGCCGATAGGGGCGGGGCCTGTAGAGTCATCGGATCCAGTTGTTGCATTTTTATTCCAAATAACGCGCCGTCTGTTTATTCAGCTATAACCAGACTCCATAAAATAGCCCATCTATTACACCAAGATCCAGGCACCTGGACATGGTCCGGTTGGTTCTGGAATATAATTTCCGTCTGGGGATGGAAAGTCCTGTCCTTTCTAGGTATCGCAGTAGCGATCATATTCAGCTGCTGCCTCTGTATACAATGTGGCCCTGCGATTTGCGGCATGTGTGCTACCTCTTGTATTCCTAGTCCCAAGCCCCGTTCTAAATCCCGTTCCAAGACAATTCGAGATGAACAAATGGTACTGTATGAAATGATAGATGGTATCATGAATATTGATGTTTCCTGATGGAAACGTAGTGACAAGGAGGGAATGTGGAAAAGTAAATTTTGCCATGTTCTGTGTCCCTACGTGTCATCCATCATATGTTATGTGTGCATGATCAATATGCATATGTTATTCCCCATGTCCGATTCAAGACGCAATTATAGTTGTGTCCACCTCTGGTATGTCATTTCCCAGTCCTCATGAGTAATATGAATACCAGGCCTATGTAAAGCTACGTTGCCACGTTTCTCAGTGTGCACGTTATTTCATTATAAAGTCCCCGTTTCCAGGCCTCAACAGGGCCCGGACATCAGATTCAGCTCCTGTCTCCTGAACCCTTGCTGAGGAGCGATTCAGCCCCCACCTGTATCCTCGACCTTTCACTTACTTCCTGCCTCGCAGTGCCCGGTGCAGCTTGGCTCTGCCTCTGAGTCTGCCAAGACTATGTTATGATTCCAGTTATCAGTTTAGTCCTCCTTCTCTGCATTCCTAAGCTACTGAACTACATCAATAGTTTCCGTCATTGTCTAGCCTATGCGGCTCCATGTTAAGAGAAATACTGTATTTAATGGTAATTTAATATTCTTCATCACGCACTATATGTAGAATAAATGCATGCTCCAGTCTTAGAGTCAGTTAGCTTTTCCCCTCATGACTTCTAGTTTATATCAACATGTTCCCTAAACATCAGATACTAGATAGGGTTTAGGTACATGTCGCTCCGACCCTCCAGACTTTAGTCTCTGCTCCTAGCACAGAGTTCATAGCCCCCAGCTTCTCCTCGTAACACGTCATTACCAGTTTGCGCGCACCACCAGGTTAGAGGTCCCGGCTCCTTAGGTAGCCCCTCCTATGTTTCCGCCCATTCATGACATATTCTGTTACGTTTGCATCACATGTCTGAGTTACACCTTCTTTTTACCCTTATCTTTCGCGACTGCTACGCGTCACGCCTTCTGCTCCACCCACTGTTACGCCTACTGCAATGTAATGCTATGTGTTTGCGCTATGTATATATGCTCGTGTATTGTTATTAAAAGTTAGCGCGCTCATCCCAGACCCAGCCCCAGCAGCTGCTGGGCCCTGTCATCCTATTCCTATGCAGGTTGTCCTGTTCCTGTCCTTATGCTGTATTAAAACCTGCAAAACTCCTACTACCTCGAATCTTGACTCTTATTTATTGAGCTATCTGTTATTCATTCATTCATTCAAAAATAGATCCGGTATTATTTATTTATATACCACATAATGGCGCCCGAATAGGGACTTGCCCTTTCCCCACGCGTCGGTGAAGCCACGCCGACCCCCTGACCCTCTGCAGTCGTGACGGAACTCTTCTGCGCAGTGGCAGATATTTCTGCTCAAGTATCCCTCAGGCCCACGGAGGAGACGGAGGAGGCGGTCCAGCATCCAGACGAGACGGTGGAGGAACGCGGCGAGTCCCGACCAGAGCCCAAGCCAAGAGTCCAAGGTCCGAGGTATCCGGAGGTCCACCCGTAACTGAAGTCCGAAGTCCGAAGTTCGTCGTCGTAGCAGTCCAGTCCAGTCCGAGGCCTTCCGTTCTTGCTGCCCGGTGAGTACCGTTACTGGGGTGGTATCTAGACAGGGTCAATTTCATTGACTCCGGTCTGTGGGTTGGTGGTACACAGTCCCACAAACGAAGTGTTCACTTCGGTGGATACGGGTCCTGACGTGTCTCGTTATGAGACCGGTAAGTTTCGTACTGTTTCAGCAGTGCATCTAGTTTCTGTTCTAGTCAGTTTCTGTTCTCGAGAAAATTCATGTGTTCTGTTCTCAGTATTTCCAGGTAGTATTCTGTTCGAACTGTTATTTAAAATGTTTTTCATGTATTTTAATGTCGTGGTATGAATGGGAAATAGGTATCGTGTTCATTGTGTATTGTATTGTGTCTAGATTACAGTTCAGTCATGCCCATATTTTCCAAGTTACGTCAGTTAAAAACTAGAAAGGGTCTGCTGGAAGCAGCAGTTCCCGTCCCGCCCAGGGACAGTCCAGGTCACTTTATGTATCAGAAGCATGGCATAAGCGCCATATTGTATCTAGATTTATGGGTAGAATATACCAAACAGTTAGAAGAAAAGTATAGGTGGCCCGTATCGGGTACATGGGATGCCGAATGCATCATGCGAGTAGAAGAGGCATTATGGAAAAAGAAAGCCAGACAATCACAGAAAGATGCCATCGAGTTATGGCGCAAAGAAGCTCATAAGAGAACCGAAAAAGAAATCAGAAAGTCAGAACTAAGTAGAGAATCCCAAGAACGAGCCCAAGAAAGAGAATTAATCGAGATAGGTGAACGAGTTAGAACTGAGCAATCAGAAAGACAGAGGAATGCCCTCATCAAGGGTATGTATCCTCTTCTTGCTGAGGGCTTGCCAAAAGCGACCCCGGAGGCATCCAGTAATTTCCCGCCACCATTAGTTCCGACCAAGCTACGTCACAAACCGACCGCAGCTGATATTTTTATTTCGTCCTATCTGGACGACACAGTCCCCGAATATGCAAATCCTGTTCGCGCTCCGCCAGTCCCTGTAAATCAGGTAATTCTTGCTCCTCCAGACACCGGGGTGCCCTTAACAGCCCCCCCGGGTCAGCCCGCCATACAAGTCCAGCCCACGTTACAATTACCGACCCTGCCAGGACGAAAAGCATCAGTTGATGATTCTAGTTTAGGGGCCGCAGGAGGAGGTCTTCCTCAAACCCCGCCGCCATACAAACGTTTATCAGCACTCGAATTACATGCTCAAGCATCACAGCGTACTCCCAAGAGTAATAAGTCTGTTGCAGAAATCAGGCAAACCCTTGGCGAATGTGTCTATGACCCAGTTCCAGGCGAGTTTAATATGGTTTTATATTCCGTACGCGTAAGGAGAGTGACCGAGTATCTAGTCACCTTGCCGAATATGAAAGAAGATCTAGACAGGATATATCGTTTCATCCGTACAGGGGATGACCCACAAAGTATTAGTGATGCCATGTCTCAAAGGAAAGCCGAGATTCAGCGCATGATATTAAAGTTCTTAATTAACTGTCTAATAAGAGAACAGGATTACCCGTCTAAAGACCCGGAAGAAATGAAAACTCTAACAAAGTGGAGTGATAATATAGCCGAAGGAAAGCACAATACCATTGGTGCCATGGAAAGTATGTACAAGAAAATCCGTAGAGAAATAATAAAGATACACGAACAGCGTAAAGCAGCACAAGTAAGCGAGAAAGAAAGTACCTCTGATCCTGAAGAGGAAGACGATGAGAATACCGCCAGAATAGCGTATGTAGGAAAATCTAGATTTCCAGATCGCCATTTACGCCTAGAACACAAGAAAGTTTTCCATCATTCAGCACCAGAACAAGGTTCCCTAGAACAAGTATTTCAAGCTACCGATCACATTCTGAAATCACGAATCGGTTATAGTGAGTTAAGTACCATGCATGAACAAGAAATAGTTCGGTCAGCAGTCCGATGGATTACTGATCCTACCACTTTTCCAGACGAAATAGTGGCACAAATGTTTCTGAAAATGCCCCCAGCCGAGCAGCGACTGGTGGGTATGTATATGATTCAGCACCTCATTACTCTGTATGAGGGTCAGCACTCTGATCCAGGTCCGTTACATGATATCCTGAACGAGTTACTCCAGTATAGATGGAGAGGTCTAGGTACCGATTTAATTAGTGTCATTCTAGAACAGCGCCACAAATATAGAACGTTTCTGAACCCGCATTTTGTTCATGTCTCACCCCCAGAAAGTAAACCCTTTTACATAGAAAGACAGAACCCGTTACGAGAAGTGCATCCAGTTAAGACAGAGGACGGTGAAATGCAACGAGTGTTTGTATACACCCCGATTACAAAGATGGAACTCCTCGAAATGAAGAAATTAATTCCCTGTCATGACAAAGATCCAGCAGGGTTCCATAGAGAATTAAAAGACATGCTCCGTATGGGAGAATACACTTACCCAGATATCATTAAAATGTTAAAGGTCCTGTTGCCCGCAGGGGTGTATGAAAAGCTAAAGGAAAAAGAATGGGAGGTGGGAGAGAAAAAGATCGATTGGGCAGTTCTAGAAGCTGAAGACAAGGCACGAGTACCAGGTACCGGTCTAGGAGAGAAATGTAAAGAATTACCAGAATTATTGATTCAAGTTCTACCCAGATTATTGACAACTAGAAAAGAAGACTGGGATGCAATCTCAGCCTGTAAACAGAAGCAAGATGAGGATATTAGTGATTTTTATTCTAGGTTTGAAAAGTGCTTTAGTATCAACAGTGGTCTCAGGACAAGTAGTGAGTCATACCCTCACCTTTTCGTTACTAAATTAGTCGAGAATTCAAGCCCACAAGTTAAAAACCGAGTTCTGAAAGTCGAAAGTACCTGGCAAGCAAATACTCCGTCCCAGATGCTCCAGATGCTCCAGTACCACCAGAATAGAATCAGGGAAGAGCAAGAACACGAGAGAAAACGTATGAAAGACACGAAAATGAAAGTACTAGTTGCACAATCTGTTCCTCAAGACAGTCAGAAGAGGGGTCAGAATCAAGCCAGTCATCCTGCAGCTCCCGTTAAAGGGAACTGCAATTATTGTAAACAGCCAGGTCATTTTATAAATGAGTGTGCAGTTCTGAAACATAACATAGCTACTGGTAAGACTAAAGAAAGACCACGTCCGCCTAGACAAGAACAAGTTTCACAGACTCCTCCGTCACAGAATGCACCACAGACAGTTACAGTACCGCAGCCTATTGCTGCAACACAGCATGTTACATCGCAGATGTACCAGTATGCACAGTCTGAGTATCCAGAGTACCAGCCATATTCATGAAACAGCCTAGAGAGGGAGGTAGGCTTGCCTCTCATCGAGATACCTGTAGATCAAGAAGGTCCCTATGTTCACAGTCAAGTATTAGGGAAAGACAGAAAGTTTTTGATTGATACAGGGGCAAGTAGGACCACAATTAGTCATGCCGAAGTTCCAGGGGCTCCGCTCTCAGGCTCAAGAAATGTTTCCCTTGGATTTTCAGGAAAGCCTATCGTTAATGAGATTTCAAAACCAGTCACTCTAGAAGTAGGTCCATTGTCCCGCACTACTGATCTGTTACTTACTAAGTCATGTCCAGAAAACCTATTAGGCATTAAGACACTGAAAGAGTTAGGTGCAGTTATATGTTGTTCCCCAGAGGGAATACGTCTGTTCCTACGTGACTTTAAGGGTCACTATGTATTACGAGATTTTGATTCGAGACTGTCTAATGTTCCACAGCATTTATGGGCGCAAGGTCCAACTGATGTAGGATACATGCAAATCACACCCCATCGTGTGACCCTGAAACCAGGTGTAGTGTTACCACGAATCAGGCAGTATAGATTGCCACCTGAGGCTGCAGCAGCCTTATCCAAAATTATTGACGAGCTCATGGCTCAAGGAGTAGTTGTAGAAACTGACTCCAATGTATGTAATTCTCCGATCATTCCAGTCATGAAACGTACTGATCCAAATGCACCCCCAGTATATCGATTAGTGATCGACCTACGAGAACTTAACAAATGTATTATTCCGCAGTACCCAATTGTCCCAGATATCTCTTCCCTGTTGACAGCCATTGATTCCGAAGCCACGTTCTTCACTGTCATAGACCTCAAGAACGCATTTTTTAGTGTTCCCATCCATCCAGACAGCCAGTTTCTTTTCGGATTTTGTTTAAATGGAAGGAGCTATATGTTTACACGAGCTCCTCAAGGTTTCACAGAAAGCCCTAGTATTTACAGTCAAGCACTTAAGAGACAACTAGATAATATTCACATGCCAACTGACACTGCGCTGCTCCAGTATGTCGATGATCTACTGATCACAGCCCGTTCTGAACGTGATTGCGAGCGAGCGTCACTTACAGTCTTGTATTTCCTAGCCGAGATGGGGCACAAGGTGTCCCCTTCGAAGCTTCAATTCTGTGTCCAGCAAGTGGTCTACTTAGGACACTTACTGTCCAAGAGGGGTAGGCAGTTGACACCAGACCGTATCCAGTTAATAGCGAGTCTTCCTCAGCCCAAGACACAGAAGGAGGTACGTGCTTTTATCGGCCTTACTTCTTATTGCAGACAATGGATTCCTCAGTATGCATTTCTAGCCAAGCCACTGATACAGTTAACGACACAGGAGGCAGCCGTATCGACTGTTCTCCCTTGGACATCTGAACATACACTTAGTTTCAACGAGTTAAAGAAAGCTTTATGCCAAGCTCCAGTTCTAGCTACACCGAACTACAGTAAGCCTTTTACACTTTTCGTTACTGAACGTGAAGGTACAGCATTATCTGTTCTTACACAAGATCAAGCAGGACAATACAAGTCCTGTGCTTATTTTTCGAGCACACTAGATCCTGTAGCCCAGGCTCTGCCTGCGTGCCTCAAGTCAGTTGCAGCCACAGCACTAGCTATCAGACAAAGTGATTCCATAGTTTTAGGACATACCTTGACAGTACGAGTCCCACACTCCGTGGAAGTTCTTTTAAACCGAACACAAACACAACACTTGACAATTGCACGTTTAACAGGTTATGAATTGACACTGTTCCAACCACACATAGATATTAGGCGCTGCAACGTCCTGAATCCTGCTACACTGTTACCATCAGCTAGTTCAAATTCTGCCACACATGATTGTGTGGAAGTAGTCAACATTACGACAAAGCCAAGACAAGACCTGACAGACATTCCGTTACCAGATCCTGACCTGACACTTTATGTGGATGGTTCATGTATGAGAACTAGTACAGGAGAACTAGTCGCTGCGTATGCAGTGACTACTGACACCGAAGTTATTGAAACACACCGTATTGATACCCTGTCCGCTCAAGCAGCAGAGCTAGTTGCTCTGACACAAGCCTGTATACACGCCAAGAACCTGAAAGTTAATGTTTACACAGATTCACGTTACGCATTTGGAGTTGTACACGACTTTGGAGTGCTCTGGCAGGAGAGAGGTTTCATGACTTCTCATGGAACCAAGATTCAGCATGGTTTCCTTATTCAAGCTCTGTTAGATGCCATACACTTACCGACATCTATCGCTATCATGAAATGCAAAGCACATACGAAAGTTACTGACATTATTTCTCAAGGTAATGATCTAGCAGATCGCACAGCCAAGCTTACAGCACAGACTCCAGACATTCCAGTTAACATGACACACACTCCAGATCCGACTACATGTATGACCGTTAAGGACCCTACTCAAGATGTCATAGATATCCAGTTACATGCTACTCCCGATGAAACCAAGAAGTGGTCTGAACAAGGAGGGGTCCAGACAGATCAAGGATGGTTAACAAAGGGTAGGACCGCATGGTTTCTCCCCGACTCTATGGTTCAAGTCATCATTAATACCGCACATAGTCCAGCACATTTAGGAGAAAAAGCTATGTTAGACAGTATCCAGAACATTTGGTTCAACAAGCATTTACGAGCTGCAGCCAAGCAGAAAGTCCGTACCTGTATGATATGTTGTCAGTTTAATCCAGGTAAAAGTGTCCCGGTGGAACAAGGGGGATTCCAGCCTCCTGACCACCCTTTTGAGGTCCTCCAGATGGATTATATTCAGATGGAGCGATGTCGAGGTTTCAAGTATGTCCTTGTAGTTGTATGCGCTTTGTCCAGATGGACAGAAGCATATCCAGTCCCAGATTACACAGCCGCGACCACTGCCAAGCAGTTGGTTCGTGAATTCTTCCCTCGATATGGACTCCCTAGAGTCGTATATTCTGATAACGGTCAGCCATTCTCATCTGAACTGATGAAGCACGTTTCCCTGTTGTTGGGGTACCAGTGGAAGTTTCATTGTGTACGCCATCCTGAAGCAGCCGGTCTAGTCGAGAGACATAATCAGACTCTGAAAATCCGAATTGCCAAAATATGTAAAGATAAGGGTGTGGACTGGCTAGTAGCTCTGCCAGTTGCTTTGTTTTATATGCGCATGGTCGCACATTCCAGATCAGGTCTGTCCCCGTATGAGGTCGTTTTCGGCCGCCCCCCTAACATGTGGGGTACTCCTAGACCCCGAAGTATTACTGATGTTTCATGTAATATGCTGACAGATTACCTAGCTTCCTTGATGTCTGCCCTCAACTCATGTCGTTCACAGGTTGCCGCCGCATTTCCAGACAATACCGAGGTGGCACCGCATGAGATCGTTCCAGGTTCGATGGTGCTCGTCCGGAACTTTGACAGATCAAGTCCGCTGGAGCCACGTTGGAAGGAGCCCCGTCAGGTCCTCCTCACCACCCGTACAGCTGTGAAATTGGAAGGACGCCGCGGCTGGGTGCACCTTTCGCACGTCAAGAAATTCTACGGATTAAAGCCGGTCTCTAAAAACATTTCCCAGGATATCAAGACTTGTCAAAACATTGTTCCTAAGGACTGTCCCGCAAATGACATTGACACAACCCCTCCCCTGTTAGAGAAAACTCCGCAGCAGGAGTATAAGCAAAAGCTAAGGTCTAGTAAAATAAGTCAGTCAGCTTGATTGTATAAGTCCTCCCCTAGGTGAAACGGTTAGACTGTTTCTGACATGTATAAAATAGACCCCCATAGTGAGAGAGTTAGTCAAAACTCAAACCGATGTATCGTTTTTCTAAGTTTCATATTATTCATCAGCATAATGATTTCCTGCACTAGTTACGCATTTTTCCTGTGTTTTCCAGTTGCTCATGTAAATAAGTCTTCTAATGTTACAGTAGAGCACACGTTTAGTGATCTGCCTCCTCACGAATATTCATACCGCCTCGCTATGCGTAACAATACATTTATCCGCATGTTACATTACTCACACCAGACCAGCAATGCCACTAATTGTTGGGTGTGTGGTCGACTCCCCCCTTTCCAGACGTCAAAGGGAGTTCTGCCACTTTTTCCTTATCCTTTTTCACATAATGGTTCGTGTGGAGCATGGTCCACGTTAACGTCATCCTCAACAGATATGTCTTTTCTTAACAGCACATGTTTCCCAGACAAGCAAGGTTTCCCCCACAGAACAGGTTTAGATCTAGAAAATGAAGTGTATAATTTAGGTAACTATTCTTCGAATTTCATGGTCCTGAATGTTCAGTCTGATACTACTCCAGACTCACCTGCTATTTCAGTATTACCAGTCAAAGGCGAATTATGTGTTCGTAATTATGGTTCTGTACACGTAGGACATAGTGATTGTACTACTATTATCCAGTATAGTGACAGTGGGAAATCTATTTTTAAAGCTTCACGTCATTCTTATTTTGTTTGTGGTCAAACCGCGTATGTTCATCTGCCCCTCGATTGGGAGGGAACCTGTTACATTGCCTTCCTACTGCCACCTGTTTTCCTAGCCCCACCTGACTACCATAGGAATTCCTTCCTAGTACATACTAGACACAAGAGAAACCTCCCGATTGTCGATTATACTGAAACTGCTGCAGAGCAATTCATTGATATTGATAAAGGTGTGTTCCCTTATTTAGGTACAGTTGTAAATAGTAAGCTAATCCGTAGGTTAACAAGAACCCTTGAAGCTGTAGTAGATGAGACTGCCTCCGCTCTAGGTAACTTAACCGAAGAGCAATCCTTTATGAGAATTGTTGTGCTCCAGAATCGTCTCGTCCTTGACGTCATACTGGCCGATAGGGGCGGGGCCTGTAGAGTCATCGGATCCAGTTGTTGCATTTTTATTCCAAATAACGCGCCGTCTGTTTATTCAGCTATAACCAGACTCCATAAAATAGCCCATCTATTACACCAAGATCCAGGCACCTGGACATGGTCCGGTTGGTTCTGGAATATAATTTCCGTCTGGGGATGGAAAGTCCTGTCCTTTCTAGGTATTGCAGTAGCGATCATATTCAGCTGCTGCCTCTGTATACAATGTGGCCCTGCGATTTGCGGCATGTGTGCTACCTCTTGTATTCCTAGTCCCAAGCCCCGTTCTAAATCCCGTTCCAAGACAATTCGAGATGAACAAATGGTACTGTATGAAATGATAGATGGTATCATGAATATTGATGTTTCCTGATGGAAACGTAGTGACAAGGAGGGAATGTGGAAAAGTAAATTTTGCCATGTTCTGTGTCCCTACGTGTCATCCATCATATGTTATGTGTGCATGATCAATATGCATATGTTATTCCCCATGTCCGATTCAAGACGCAATTATAGTTGTGTCCACCTCTGGTATGTCATTTCCCAGTCCTCATGAGTAATATGAATACCAGGCCTATGTAAAGCTACGTTGCCACGTTTCTCAGTGTGCACGTTATTTCATTATAAAGTCCCCGTTTCCAGGCCTCAACAGGGCCCGGACATCAGATTCAGCTCCTGTCTCCTGAACCCTTGCTGAGGAGCGATTCAGCCCCCACCTGTATCCTCGACCTTTCACTTACTTCCTGCCTCGCAGTGCCCGGTGCAGCTTGGCTCTGCCTCTGAGTCTGCCAAGACTATGTTATGATTCCAGTTATCAGTTTAGTCCTCCTTCTCTGCATTCCTAAGCTACTGAACTACATCAATAGTTTCCGTCATTGTCTAGCCTATGCGGCTCCATGTTAAGAGAAATACTGTATTTAATGGTCATTTAATATTCTTCATCACGCACTATATGTAGAATAAATGCATGCTCCAGTCTTAGAGTCAGTTAGCTTTTCCCCTCATGACTTCTAGTTTATATCAACATGTTCCCTAAACATCAGATACTAGATAGGGTTTAGGTACATGTCGCTCCGACCCTCCAGACTTTAGTCTCTGCTCCTAGCACAGAGTTCATAGCCCCCAGCTTCTCCTCGTAACACGTCATTACCAGTTTGCGCGCACCACCAGGTTAGAGGTCCCGGCTCCTTAGGTAGCCCCTCCTATGTTTCCGCCCATTCATGACATATTCTGTTACGTTTGCATCACATGTCTGAGTTACACCTTCTTTTTACCCTTATCTTTCGCGACTGCTACGCGTCACGCCTTCTGCTCCACCCACTGTTACGCCTACTGCAATGTAATGCTATGTGTTTGCGCTATGTATATATGCTCGTGTATTGTTATTAAAAGTTAGCGCGCTCATCCCAGACCCAGCCCCAGCAGCTGCTGGGCCCTGTCATCCTATTCCTATGCAGGTTGTCCTGTTCCTGTCCTTATGCTGTATTAAAACCTGCAAAACTCCTACTACCTCGAATCTTGACTCTTATTTATTGAGCTATCTGTTATTCATTCATTCATTCAAAAATAGATCCGGTATTATTTATTTATATACCACAAAAGAAAGGAAGTTAACGTCGGCTTGCAGATTGTAGCAAGCCACAACTCTGACAGTAAACGAAACTGAAAGCACGCTAAGACAACAGCTCCGGAAAGCTGGAAACAAATGCGCGTGCACGCAGCCAAATCCAGCCAAATCTGCAAAAGAAGCTCGTAACACCCTCTTGTCCCTAATTCCCCCAAGACGGGCGGCTATAGGTCTCCTAGCTGGACGCATCCTTCGGATGCTAACTCCAGCGAGACCTAAAAAGTACACGCTAGGGATCAAGTCGTGACGAGTCTGGCTCCTTCCAATATAACGTAGGCCCAGGACAGTGGCTTATTGCCGTTACCAGTCTAAATACCCTGGTAGAGCGAAAGAGAGTCTTTCGCACCTATAACAGCCTTTAGCGTGACCACTGACAGTTGGCATTTGTCAGGTCCTGCAGCGGTACTAATGACAGGGGTCAGAGCCTGCAGGAGGACTCCTGACAGGTTACATGGCCTACGGCAGGGCTCCTGGCAAGTGACATGGTCTATAGCGTGGCCCCTGACGGGTGAAGGGGCCAGCAGTGTGGCCCCTGATGGGTGAAGCGGCCAGCAGTGTGGCCACTGACAGGAGAAACGGCCAGCAGTGTGGCCACTGAAGGGTGAAGTGGCCAGCAGTGTGGCCACTGACGGGTGAAGCGGCCAGCAGTATGGCCACTGACGGGTTTAAACCGGCCAGGAGTATGGCCACTGACGGGTGAAGCGGCCAGCAGTGTGGCCACTGACGGGTGAAGCGGCCAGCAGTGTGACCACTGACGGGTGACGCGGCCAGCAGTGTGGCCACTGACGGGTGACACGGCCAGGCAGTGTGGCCACTGACGGGTGACACGGCCAGGCAGTGTGGAAACTGACGGGTGACACGGCCAGGCAGTGTGGCCACTGACGGGTGACACGGCCAGGCAGTGTGGCCACTGACGGGTGACACGGCCAGGCAGTGTGGCCACTGACAGGTGACACAGCCAGGCAGTGTGGCCACTGACAGGTGACACAGCCAGCAGAGAGGCCACTGACAAGTGACACAGCCAGCAGAGAGGCCACTGACAGGTGACACAGCCAGCAGAGAGGCCACTGACGGGTTTAAACCGGCCAGGAGTATGGCCACTGACGGGTGACACGCCTCAGTAGGCCTCCTGACAGACGTAAGAAACTGCAGTATGTCTCCTGATAGAAGTCAAAGCGCTGAGCATAGCTCCCACGAGCGGTCCATGGATGTAGCGCTGCTCTGTTGATGTGTCGATACGTGTCCTATGAAAACTACGAGTACCTATTACATATAGAACAACTTCGTTCTGAATTGCTAGCACCTGCGTAACAAAAACCTCTAAGGCAGCAGCGCACGCACTTTGAGCCCAACGACACCCTGCCAGGGCCACCAGTCGCTGCACCATGCCATGTCAGTATTCATACAAAGCCCACACCAAGACCGCCCCCCACAGCCATGACTGAAGCCGGTGCATCTTAGAGGCGTCATTCAGTACCTGTAGGCCAGCGTCATGCACTCGAAGAGCTTGGTGAGGGACGCGTCGATGGACAGGCGGCAGGTGCTGGCCTTGCCAAAGCTGTACGTCTGGCAGGTCTGCTTGTTGACTGTGTCGAAGTCGTAGCCCTTCTTGGGCGGGTGTTCGCTGTGCGGAGAAGACACCATGAAGTGGCCGCTGTGGATGATCTGCGCCTCGGAGCTGTGAGGCTTCCTTAGCAGCAGAGCAGGCTCGTCCGTGTCAGAGTCGTCGTCTGGCTCTTGCTTGACTTTAACGGGTACACGGCGGTACAGCGGCAGCTGCCCACAGTGGGCTTGTGGCACGGGGCCCCCTCGGGCCAACATACTGATCCTGCACCTCGCCTCAACGGAACCAGTTTAAAAGCAAGAACTTTTCCCTTTCTTTAACTGAACGGGGTGTCGCGCGCCCCTCCGAGCACAGTGCGCGAGCCCCTTCTGCCAGCTCGGCTCCCTCTAACCACACGCCAAAACACAGGCATGGCATGACGTCACGCCCACCAGCCATCCAATCGGGGCTCGCTGACACCTTAAAGAGGCAGAGCAGCTGAGCTCGGCGGCCTGTGATTGGAAGACTCCGTGGCGACTCCTTTGGCTGCCGTAACTAACTGCAAAATACATTCCTGACAGAAGAAAACTTTTTGGCCTTGAGAGGTGGAGGATGGCCGCGTTTCTCCTGCAGAGTACGTACAATAAAGGCCACAAAGAATAAATGAAAAGGTCCCGATGAGCCCTGTTAAAAATTAATTAGTACGCCGTAAAAGTGAATGAAAACATAATTGATCGAAAAAATTATAACTATGGCCACGAGGTGCCATGCAAAATTGCAACAAAAAAAACACCACAAAAAAATGCACGTTTCTCGAACCTCGCCAGAACGACTGGAGAACCCCGGTCTGAATCCGGGTCCTGGAGGGAAGCACTTCCGGGTCGCCATGGGCAGCGCGGCGGCCCCTTCAGGTCACTGCATGCGGTGGTCACAATAGGAAATAGAAATGATCCATGAGACGAGTAAACACGTTACAAAAGCAGACGTTAAGTTAGATTAGGCAAAAGTGACAATTGTGAGCAAACAAAATACAAGAGGTAGCAAAGGGTACATTACCATCACTAGAAAAGGGGCGGGGCTTAAAAAAAGAGAGAGAAACACCCCCGAATCGCGTTAAGACGGGGCCTGAACTGAGTGACGCCCCTCTCCTCCAATGGCTGGCCAGCATTTACGAGGCCAGCCAATGGAGAAGAGGGGCGTGTTCTAGCCCCATACTAGACAACATAAAATCTCGGACTCCGCCCACTTCGTGGGACGCTAGTCCGAGACCTAAAAACACTGTTTACAACAATCTGTTTAAAAAATAGTCAGTCAAGGTCATCAGGTTAAGACTCTCTGTAGAACAGGGCTGGCTCTATCAGGGCCCCCCTGAAAGGCAGGGGCCCTGGGCCAGAGCCCACTTTGCCCATGCCTTAAAACATTTGCGTGCGCAAATCCCTAACACCCAACCACCCTCGGCATTCCGTGCACATGTCCAGCCTGCACACACCCTCTGTTGTCAGTGCGTTTGCCCACTTCCCTCCTGCCCACTCCTCATTGTCGTGTGTTTGACCACAGCCCCTCCTGCCCACCCTCTATTGTCCATGTGCTTCTCTCAGCCTTTGTCACTCACCGTCCGTTGTCCTTCTACGCATCCATCCCCCTTTGCATGTCCTCCCCCAAGCCTTCATCCTTCTCCCCTGCCCTACCCTCCCTCCCTGTTGCCTCATCCCCATACCTTGTACAAACAGGAGAGTGAGTTGTGGGAAGAGGCAACAGGGAGGGAGGGCTAGAGAGAAGGGTGCAGATGGGGGAGAGGACAGGGGAGACAGGATGGGGTGCACACGGCAAAAACTAAAAAATAAAGCACTATGACACTGCCAGCAAAAATGCACTAAAAAAAATAACATATAAATGTGCATTAGGACTGGCCGCCTTATAGCGCTTTTTAAAATTAGTTTTAGCCATTCTGTTATATAGCTTGGCTACAAAGCATTGTCAAAGCCAATAGCTCTTATAGGTGAGACATATTGCCTTTCAATGCTTTTTTAATAACCACCATACTTTTAGCGGCTTGAGGGAAAATTGCAGGCCTCTGAAAGTTGATGGGGGACAGCAGAGTGTGGTACTTGTAGGGTACTTAAGCTGTCACAGCAGAGACTGCGTCTGAATGAGAATGAGAGTGAATTTGGGAGGTGCAGAGACAACAAGAGGTGAGAGAAAATGAGTTGTGATGAAAAAGGGGTACAGAAAAAACAGGGAGAGATCGATAGAGGCAGAGACAAATACAAGATGGGAGAGGAAGACTTAGAGCCAATGTGAGGAAATAGGGTGATTGATTTATAGGGTGTGGTTGAGCGACCTAACTGTGTAATATACTTCCCAAACTTTTAGGACCCTTAGGTTTCATTTGTCAAACCTTCGGCTCAACCCTGGATAGCTGTGGCTCTGATCAGCAAGGTTTAAACAAAGGAACAAGTGTAAAGCATTTAAACAGCCCCAAACAATTGAAGAAGAAATCAACAAGACATCAAAAAAATCTGACATCAAGTTATAAAAATAAGCCACATTTTTATGTATTTGTAGGCCAGGGGCCTAAACACCGGAGTGTTCTGGAGACATAGGATTTACAAGGTATGGTAAATTAAAGCATTTCAATCAATCGTGAACAATTCTTGAATTTGACACTTAAAAACGTTTTCAGTAAAAAATTGGGCTAGTTGTAATGCAGTCACTTGAAGACACTTTAGGTGACCATCTTCAGTAGGGAGTCAGTCAAAGGGGCCAGCAGGGTCCTCAGAAACAGCTTCAACCCCAAGGAGAGAAGCAATCGTCAGTCAGTTCCAGGCACTTTTATCTGTTGCAGTGGTTTCCTATGAAAGTCGTTCTGATGCAAAGGATGCAGGGTGCTCAAGATGCTCAAGGATACTATGAATGTGATGCGGTAGGTGGGGGTTCTTCCTATGGCTACTCCTCGGTCCACAAAGGGGATAAGATAGTTCTGGTCATAGGGTCGACATCCCTCAAAGTCCTTTGGGTCTAGCAAAAGTCCAGCCGCCACTGGAATACCAGTCGCCGGGTATCGCAGTCACCTCCAAATCCTTCCCTGGCAGTAACTTGGCTTCTGGGTGACCAACCTGCACTCTGGCTCGCCTACGGTCATCGAAGTCAGGTACATCTTTGAACGTTGGATCCTGGCTCTGGTGCTGCACAGTGGTGGTTGGTCTGAAGATTCTAGGCTGCCAACTCGCCCCTGCTGGCTTTTCAGCTGCTGTGTCCCTGTGCTGTGAACAGGAGGTCAGCTAACTAACCCATGGAGTCTCTTGACTTGGGCTGGGCCCTGGAGATGACTTCTCCATCAGCAGGCACAGTCCCTCTCCTTTGCTAGCCACCAGGTTCAGCAGGTACAGTCCACACCAGTGCAGCCTATCTTTGTCAGGTCCATAGGCAGCAGAGAAGTAATTCTTCAGTCTTTCTTCTAGAGGAAGCGACATTAAGTTTTTGGGTGCCACGAGTGCCCTCTTTATGCTTAGAAAATGCCTGCAGGATAGGATGCAGTTGATAGCCAATTGCTACCAGATTCCCTCCCTCCTGATTACCACTTCCTGGGAAAGGTGGCATCTACCTATCGCAAGATGCACCATTCTGCCCACTCCCAACATGGCAGAACCCCTCTCTTGGCATCCAGAGCTCCCTTGACCAACCCAGCGGTATGGCTACCAAAGGGGCTACACGCCCCTGAAAAAACGGTTTGACAATAGGTTTCCCCCTCTCCTTCCCAGGTGCCAGCTAGCCTGCCTAAGCAATTGGGCTGCCCTTGTCCCAAGTGTTCCCCATTTGCTTTTCAAATGCAGCTTCAGCTTTGAAGCTCACCTTTTGGGTCAACACCCTTGCAGCTTCCTGCAGGCGATAGGTAATACCCCTCTGCAGTGCTGGCTCCTATTGTCTCCTTTCCTGGGAGTCGGTAACAAGTCTCCCTAGAAGGGCAAAAAGTTGTCTTGGGCTTAAGCTTCAAGGGCAACTGTTAAGGGCACAGGAGACTGAAAGCTACATAGTAGCAACTTCGTAAAAGTTGCACTCTATGAATTGCTACATTAATTTCGATTCAAGAACCAAGTGTGGTTTAATGAAAGGAGTCGTTTTATCCCTTGGAGTATCAACTTTGGTCGCACTGTTCAGGAGTTAGCATAGCTAAAAGGTCAGCATGCAAGGCTGGACTGGAGACTCGAAGGAGGGGGGGGGGTGGTTTTGCAACTGGGGAGGGGGGCGGTTTTGTAGCAGTGCAGCAGTTTTGAAAGTACCCCCTACCTACTTCTCTACATATCCAGGAGTTTTCAGGCAATAATAAAAGTGTAAAGATAACTCTGGTGATTTATGTACCTGGTGGAGAGAGATCTGAGTTTTGTCTAGTGGTTCATCTAAGGTAGCACAGAGGGTTAAAATGGCTGCAGACCCACATTTTGTATGGATAGCTCAGTAGGTTACTGCTTTTGTCACAGAGATCCTTTTCTTTACTGTGCAGTTCATAAATTACAATTGTTTATTTTATTTATTTATTTAAAGAGTTTTATATAGCGCTGGCTAGACCCGGAGGTATCAGAGCGCTTTACATGAGGTTCAACAAAATTACAAGATTACATCAGTTTCCATTTACAACAGTTGCTAGAAAAACAATTACAAGAGCATAGAGAACGAGATAAGTAGAGTGTAGAGGGGAAGGGAGTAAGGGTAAAGGGGTGGGGGGGAGATACAGCAGAAAGACGAAGGAAGGTCTGCCCAAAGTCCGGCTGGGTAGGTGACGGTCGAGGGGGAGTCTCAAAACCCATCTCCTCTATAGCTATCAGGTAGCTCCACTGGGCTTTGGCCAAATAGCTAGGTCTCAAGGGAAACATTTCAATAACATGGAGGGCAAAATAATGGAGTGTAGATGGGAGGGTGAGAAAAGGGAGGACATTTTATTCTAGTCTATCATTATCCAAACTTTGCTAAAAAGGGTTTGTTTGGGTAGAAATACATTCTTATTAGTAAAGTCAACCCTAACCACTGTGTTACGTCCTGAATCCTGAGTTTGTGCTTCCTCAGACCAATTACTCTTTAAACATGCCTACCAGAATGGATGACAAGTGAATCTTACCACCTTTTAGTCCCCTTTGTCTTATGTAACATTTTCTATGCACTGATTTTCACATGTGTGATTCATTGTCTTTATGTGTTTGTGATGTCAAATGATCTGACACCCTACACTTGTATGAGAGGTGTTATAAAACAAGTGAAATACATGTGAGAGAGGGGCTATGGAGAGATGAGAGGCAATTTTGGAGGGTGATAGTGAGGGATTCATTGCAGAGCCCCAATAAAGATTGCCATACCATGGTGCTCTGTAAGGTCCTCATTTACTATGCTTTAAAAACGAATACAATGGAATATATTATGAGAAATAGTTTGTAGGATGCATCATTTTTGTCATTTCTTCCCATATTTTCCAGGGGGGAGACCCGCTTCCCCCAATAGCCCCCTTGTAGTGGTCAGGCACACTCCCTGTGCTTGCTCGCCATATGAGGGCAGCTCCGACAAAATTTGCCAGGGCTGCTTTGGGTTCCCAGTCCAGCCTTAGCTGAGATATATATGAAACTGTACCACATTACTTAGCAACCTGCACAGCATTGGCAATACTTTTAAACCAATGTGGGTCCTGCCAAGACACGTTAACAGAGACACGAAGACAAGACAAGAGAGGGGCAGAAACAACAACTGAGAAAGAGATAGCCAGAGACAAAAGAACGAGAGAATGAGGCAGGGAAAGGGAGAGACAGTAACATCACGATGGAAAGAGTCGGAGTCAATGAACAGGAGGCAGAGGCAATGAGAGAAAGAAACAACCAGAAGCAACAAAAGAGAGAGATGAAGAGAGAGCAAGACAGTGAATGTGGGGAGAGAGGACGAGAGGAAGCAATACTACAGAAAAACCTTGAGATAGGCTATAGTATCTGGGGAGAAAGGCATGTGGAGAGGGCGGCAGAGACAACTAGAGGTAAGAAACCGAGGCAAGCACAATAAAAGGAGCAAGGCAACCAGAGGAAGACAGAGAAAGAAGCATCAAAAAACAAAGAGAGAGGCTCACAGAAAGAGTCTGAGAGAGACAGTTGTAAAGAAAAATAGAAGTGAAGAACCTGAGGCAAACACAAAAATAGGAACACGGGTAATCAGGGGAGTCAAAGAGAGAGAGAAAGAAAGAGAAAAGAAAGAGAGAGAACGAGAGAGAGACAATAAGGTACAAGAGAGAGAGTCCGATGCAAGAGGGTGGAGGAGAGACAACGGATGTACGTCGTTACAACGCATGCTTTTACAAAGCATGCCTTTACGACGCAACTTTTACAACGCAAGTCGTTACAACGACTTGCGTTGGGGGGCGCTGGATAGTGAATAGTTTAATTTCCTATTCCAACTCCAGTCCCCGTGGATAGTAGGGAAGGTGTTGGATAGTAAATTAAAACTATTCCCTATCCTAGAGCACCCCCCAGCGCAAGTCATTGTAATGACTTGCGTTGTAATGGTTGCGTCGTAAAGGTACTGCGTTGTAAAAGTTGCGTTGTAAACGCTGTTCCCCAGAGACAAGCAGTGGGAGAAAGAGGGATATGAAGACAACAAGATGAAGTTAAATAGATAATGAGAAATATGCAAGAAAAGGAAGAGACACAGACACAAAATAAGAAAGGAAGAATTGACTAGTGGGAAGGAGAGGTTCAGAAACAACAAAAGTAGAGAACGTGAGAGACACTGAGGTAAGAGGGAAAAAAGAAAGACCGTGACGGCAGGAGAGAAACTCAGAGGCAACAAAATGATAAAGAGAAAAGATTTTCTAGTGAGAAAGACAGAGGCAGGGACAGTATGACACAGACAACAAACACATGATAAAGACAGACATTAAGAGTAGGGCTCCTGGTTTTATGATATTTATTTTTTCGACATTTCAATCTGCATATATCCATAATTATTTTCTGCTAATTTTTACTGTATTTATCCATTTTTATTATGTGTTTTCCATATAAATGAAGCAGCAGTGGGTATTTTTCCACATCTATTTTTTTTTTGAAAATCTTTTTATTAGCATAGTTTGAGAGCAATAACAGCATACAGTTGCGCATATACAAGTCTAGCGTTGAACTCAGTGTTACATGTATACGTTTGCCCAGAGCATATATATAGACATGGTAAGTTCGATTTTTTCATTTCGTCGATGAATCATAACAAACTAACAAACCCCGTTCACGTCCGATCCCACCCTCCACCCCTGTGAAATCCCACCCTTCACTCTCTAAATAGGCACATGATTGAAATATCGCTAAGTGGGTCACACTCCATTCATTTACACATAGTTTAGGTTAACACACATACTGGGTGGGTAATGTGACAGACGGGTCTGAGCTACCCGTTCCCCCTCGTAGCGCACCGTGGGTAGTGGTCGTGGCAGCGTATAGGAGAATGAGTCGGGGCATAACATCACCCCGATCGGCTATTCACTAACATCCTCTTCATCATTGTCATTGCCAGCCTCGAATACCCCCAAAGTGGCAAACCATTCCAGTGAGATAGGTGTTTTGCGGAGGCCCCTACTCTCCTCCCTTTGTAGTGCCTCGCCCTCAGCCTTACCCCAGCGCACAACTTCCGCCCGCCACAGGTCAGGGTTGGGCGGCTTCGATGATTTCCATCGTATCGTGATGGCACGCTTCGCCAGCAACAGGGCCAGATCCGAGAAGCGCGCCGCCACGGTCCTGGTGCGGGTCGATGGCCCTAGCCCTAGGAGTGTGTGTTCCAGTGTAGGTGATCGGGCCAGTGTACCAGCCTTCTCAAGTGATTCATGGACAGTGGTCCAGAAATACCCCAGTTTGGGGCATTGCCACAGCATATGTACCAGAGATGCGTCGTCTGCATCGCATCGGGGGCAGTTGCTCTTGGATGTAGGGAACATCATATGTAGGCGGTGCGGTGTTAGGTAGGCTCTATGTAGCAACATCAGTTGTATGAACTTGTATTTGGGGTTTCTAGCTACCTTCCTGGGGAATTGCAGTATGCGCTCCCACTCCTTGTCTCGCAATGGCCTCCCAATATCCGCTTCCCATGTCGATCGTAGTGGTGTCAGTGTAAGTGCCCTCCCCGATTTAATGCTAGCAGTGAGCCACTTAGTCAGATGGCCGCCCGTTCCCATGAGGTAGAGCATTGTGACTAGAGGATTCGCAATAGGTTCCCGTCCGTCGGGTGACCAATTGCGTGAGATATAGTGTCGGAGTCCGGCGTGTAGGAGAAAGGAGCCGCCGGGTATGCCTTGCGTGGTTCTGAAGTCGTCGAAGGACAATAAGTGCCCCTCCGTAAACAGGTCACCCACATGTGTCACACCAGCGTCATGCCAGGGCTCCAGTAGAGTCGTCGTGAGTGTGCCCGGGCCTAGTGGAATGCCCAAGAGTGGTATCGTGGGGGCATAAGGTGTCCCAGAGGACGTGTATTTCAATGCCCTCCGCCAGTGTGTGATCGCCAGTTTGAGGAGTGGCGGGGCGTTTCTAGGTAGATCCGAGCCAGGTAGGAGCAAGATGTGTATTTTCCCCTTGGCATGGTCGTCTTGTGATAGATTAATCTCATGAAGATTGCGGCCCGCCACCCAGTAAGCCAGCCATTGTAGCTGACATGCATAATGATAAGCCCTAAAGTCCGGTAAGCCCATGCCTCCCGAGTTGGAGGGGAGCTGTAACTTGGCCAGCCCTATGCGCCTGCGGCCATGTCCCCACACAAGTTCGGTGAGCAGGGAGTCTAGGGTCCTGAATGTTACCGCTGGGATCTGGAACGGCAGGTTGGTGAAGTAGTAGATAAGACGGGGCAGCATCACCATCTTGGAAATTGCCACCCTACCGGGTATGGAGAGCGGCAATGTTAACCAAAATTGAATTTGTGACTTCAGCGTTCTAATGGCCCTCCCCAGGTTGCCATCTATCATCATGCTCGCCTCTCTATATATCTGTATTCCAAGGTATCGAAAGGTGGTGTCCGCCATCTGGAATTCATGAGGGGCAAAAGGCAGGGGGGTCGTCTCACCTGCAGCTGCAAAGGTGAACCCGTAGGACTTAGACTCGCTGATGGTGAGGCCAGAGATTTCTCTAAAATCCTCAAAAACCTGGGAAACTGGGCCCAGGTCGCCCCTCAGATCTCGGAGATATAATATGATATCATCCGCGTACGCAGAGACAATGTGGTCCGTACCATGTCGCTGTATGCCATAACGGGGGGCCAGCAGCCTAAGTCTACAGAGCAATGGCTCGAGGGCAAGAACGAAGAGGAGAGGGGAAAGTGGGCAGCCCTGCCTGGTGCCCCTGGCAATGGCCATGGGGCCCGAGATTTGGTTGGAGGTGCGCACCCTGGCCGTGGGGACGGTGTATAGTAATCTGACCCAATCGAGGAATTCCGGTGGTATCCCGAATTTTGACAATGTGGTAAACATATAGTCCCACCTTAAGGAATCAAAAGCCTGTTTTAAGTCCAGAGAGATGCACCCCTCGGAGCCCACGTCCGCATCGTCCCTGAGCATAAGTTGGGCCAAGCGCCTAAGGTTCATGGCCGTATTACGGCCTGTGACAAAACCGCATTGATCCGGGTGGACCAGGTGAGGCACGTATTGCACGAGCCTCGATGCCAGTACCTTGGCAAAAAATTTTGAATCAGTATTAAGAAGGGACAGGGGTCTGTAATCGGCCAACTGCAAACCATCTTTGGCCGGTTTCAAGAGGGACGTAATCAGCGCTTGCATGGATGATTGTGGTAGAGATGCTGTACGTAGGGCTTCCAGATAAACAATGTGTAGCCGTGGGGCCAGGAGATCTATGTAAGTGGCGTAGAAGTCCGCTGGCAGGCCATCCGTTCCAGGGGCCTTACCCTTTGGAAGGGCTCTTATCGCCTGTCTGATTTCCGCCAACGTTACGGTACGCTTTAAGGCTTTGCGCTGATCAGCAGTAAGCTGCGGGAGATCCAGATCCGCCATGAAGGCCACTAGTGCGGGTTCGGACAGGGGTTGTGGGGGGCCGTACAGCGTGGTGTAATAGTCCTTAAACGCCGTATTAATCCCCACTTGGGTGGTAGCTGGTTGGCCAGATTGGTCCAAAACCCGCAGAATGGGCTGTCTGATCGGGGAGTCCCGCAGGATGCGGGCGAGTAGGGGGCCGGCACGGTCGGCCTGTGTATGTTGTCTATTTGTGTACTCCCTATAGTCGATAACCCGCAGCTCTTCCAGCAGCTCCGCATGTCTAATACGTGCCTCCTGCAGTGGTGTAAAGGGAGCGTTGGTGCCCGCTGCCTCGTTCTCTAGGGATGCAAGTGAGCCCTCCACCTCCTTCAGCTGGCTAATCACCTCCCGCCCCCTCCCCACCCTAGTAGTCATCGCAGCCCCCCTCAGACAGACTTTGAAAGTGTCCCATTCTACCTGCCGGGAGCTAGCCGTGCCCGCATTCGTGGAGAAGTAGGTATCTATAGTGTCGGACAGGGAGGACCGGAAAACCGAGTCCTCGAGGAGATCAGGGATTAGTCGCCAGGTCGGTATGGGGGCCAGCCTCCTACCCCACTGCCATGTAATTTCCACGGGGCTATGGTCCGATAACGTTTTCCCCATGTGTTGAGTCCGGACAATCAGTGCTGTAAGGGACCTGGAGCAGAAAACATGATCGATTCTGGTGTGAAGCTGGTGGGGAGGGGAGAAAAAGGTGTATTCCCTTTCCATAGGGTGAATGCTACGCCACACATCTGCCAAATCCCAACCCTCAGCCCAATTCGCAAGCGCAGCAGCCTGTTTCCTGCTCTCAGTAGCCTGTAAGGGGGGATGTGACCTATCCAGCAGAACATCAAGTACAGCATTAAAATCACCCCCTATTATCCAGCGAAGGTCAGCCCAGTCTGCAAGCACCCCGTTGACAGTGGACAGAAATTCCGACTGGTTCGTATTAGGCGAGTACATACATCCCACGACAACTGCCTCCCCATCCAACAGACCCCGCACAAATACATAGCGACCCTCCTTATCAACCCGTTGCTCCAGCAGCTGAAAGGGGAGAGAGCCACGGATCCAAATTGCCGCCCCCCTTGAGAATGCGGAATATGAGGTAGCATAAAGCTGTCCTCTCCATTTCTTTCGCAATTTCACCGCTTCAGCAGCGTTCAAATGTGTCTCCTGCAAGCAAGCAATCTGTGTCCCCCACCGGTTGAGTTGTGCAAGGATTCTATGTCGTTTATGCACCGATCCCATGCCACGCACATTCCAGGTGCACAAATGGTAATTGTTAAGAGGTCCCATCCCCATCTGTGCGGTGTGGCAAAGTGTAACAACTGGGTGACCCCACATGTCCTGCTGTGCTAAAATATGAGAGTGTCTCGCAAACAAGTAACCCCTGAACAAAAAGGTCCCTGAGCCAACGTACCCAGGAGCCAAACCATGGTGTCCAACGTGGGCACAATACAGTCAAGTACGTGTGCATACCGGGGGGTGGTGGACCTCCGTCGATTGGCACTGAACTGTCTGCGTGGGCATGAGAGCCCACAATACAATGGATCCCTTCACATACAACCCACCATATGTGAGGGAGGGGATTAGACATACGTTACCACCTGGAGAGAAGTAATCGTGTCGTGGTTCAGAACTCTGCAGCCATCTGGGCCGTGATCTTCGGGAAAAGTTGCAGGCTGTCAACTGAACCAGACACCTCAGTGCGAGTGTCAGTGGTGACGGTGAGTCTGTCTCCGGTTGCTTCCGCGTCGTGGGCAGCCAGTGCCGCCTCAGTTAGACGCTGATGTGTGGATGATGACGTTTGGTCTGCCGCCTGGCGTCCGAGTGTATGCGCCGCCTCCGATTCTCCATGTGATGAGTGATGTCCAGGGCTGTGAGCGTTGTTCCGTCGGCCTGGCGAGTCCCCGCAGGTGTCACTGTGGTGGCCTGTGAACTGGTCCCGCGATGCCGCCGGAGTCAGGGCGACCTCCATCCATTCTGTCGCTTCCTCAGGCGAGTCAAAAAAATGGGACTTGTTGTTATGTAGGATTTTGAGCCGAGCAGGGAACAAAAGTGCATATTTCATGTTCCTGTCACGCAATTTGCGTTTCACCCCCATGAAGGTGGATCTGGCCCGCTGCACAGTGAGCGTGAAATCAGGGTAGACCGAGATAGTCTTGTCCTCGAAGCGTATTGGCGCTTCCTCCCTGGCCGCCCGGAGGACAGTGTCACGGTCTTTGAAATGGAGGAGACAGGCGATCAGTGGGCGCGGGGGTGCCCCAGTTTGTGGGGGCCGTGATGGCATCCTGTGCGCCCTTTCCACACTGTAGAGGGCGGTGAGGTCTCTCTGGCCCACCAGCTTCCTAAGCCAATCCTCCACAAACTGCGTGGGGTCTCTTCCTTCGCTTCTCTCCGGAATGCCCAGGATGCGGACGTTGTTGCGGCGGGCACGTCCTTCCGCCTCGTCCACCCTCCCCCACAGCTGCTTCAGTTGCTTCTCCACGTTTTCTAGTTTCGCGGAGTGTTCCGTTTGCTGCGGGATAATGTCGTCTAGCGCTATTTTTTGCTCCGCCACACGATCCGCCAATTTGTTGTGGTCTGCCTTAAGTAAGGATAGGCCGGTCGCCATATTGTCTATGCGCAATTCTAGCGCTTCGCGCGTCGCGCGTATTTCATTCAGGATCATATCTAGCTTGGCGTCTTGAGACCCCTTACCGGTCGGCGGGATGATGTCCATATTGGAGGAGGCTAGTGGGTCCTCCGAACCCGTGGACTGCACGTCCGTTCGGGCGCCCCGGTCCTGAGGTTTGCCCTTCGTCCTGCCCATAGACCTTGTTAGCAAGGTGGCGCTGTAGTAGAGGCAGCAGCCCGCCGTGTTCCCTCTGAGTGTACGGCAGTGGTTATGGCCTGACCACTATGTACTGTAGAGAGGTAGATGCAGCGTAGATCCCAGAGCTGGCATGGGCGGTGCAGGATACCCAGATGAGGCGTCAACGCAGGGTGGGTCGGTGCGCCACTGGTGCCTCGGTGAGGTCCGCAGAGGTGGTGAGGGGGGCAAGGGTGGCGTGAACCAGATCGTTGCAAAGCGAGTGTATCGTGGCTGCCGAGAGCGCAGTCAGGTCTGGGCTGCAGCGCTGCAAGAAGGCGCCAAAGCGCGAGGCGCACCACCCCTGCACAGGCCCCCACACCCGTGAGCTGCTGGTCTCCAATGTCCGCCGCCTTGTTTCACGCGGCCGGCTCTGATCCTCTGAATGGCGGGCCCGTGGCAAGTGAGGCAAGACTGCCAGGGTCCGAGGGTCTCCACTTTGCCCCAACGTAATGACAAGATGGCGTCAGGATGTTCTCAATGCCAGCCAGATCCGCTCCGTGACCCTGGTAGCCTGTGCAGGACAATGCTGGTTTGCGGCGCCGGCTGTGCCGTGTGTGCCGCCTGTTCTGCGTTCTTTGACCCAGTGGTGGCAACGCCGGAGCCCCGCTGATCAATTGGACGGGCTGGGGGGACAGCACGGAGGCGCTCCCGCGCCTCGGAGCGGCTGCGCAGCAACGTGGACAGCCTGTGTTGTAGCAGCCGAGGGGAGGGGGGGGGCAACGGAGCCTTAGCGGGGGGTGAGGACTCCGTATCGCACCCCGCGGTACTGGTCAGCGAAGCGGCAGCAGTCCAATCCTGGGTCCCGATTGGACCGCGAAGGAGGATGGGGGTAGGCCGGTCAGGCCGATCACCCGAGGCCGGGGCTTCACCTCGGTCAGCAGGCCGCAACAGGGTCCGTCGGCAGTACCTTCCACAGGAGCGGTCCCAGAGGGGCTACGTGGCACCGTTACACGCCGCCTGTCACCGGAGACAACCTGGGTGGGAAGCAGGTGGGTTGCAGGCAGGGGATCACAGGATAATCAGCTGGTGTTCAGGGCATAGGACGGAGCTGGCAAACTACACGTCCACCATCAACGGCTCCAGGCCACGCCCCCCTTTCCACATCTATTTAAGTGATAAATGCATACTCACATTTGAATGTCCAAAAGGTTTCAGCAGCATACAGTGCAATAGCATTATCTGAAAACACATACATTGTGAGTAGCACAAATAACTGTAGATCTGCACTTAATTAAGCTTAATTAGGAAATCTATTGTCTTTTTTCATCTCCCCTACCTCTCAATCTGTACACCTACTCCTGGCTCTCATGATCTACAGTAGAAAAAACCATCCAAAAAGGCCTATTTTCCCTATTTTTCTGCATTTCAAAATAAAATACAGACAGGAAAATAAATAATTTTCTGTCTGTATTTATATGTAAAAAATCTGTAAAAATGGAAATCTGGGAACCCTAATTAAGAGCAAGATAGAGAAACATACAAATAGTGTAAAGAGGCAATGGCTGGTAGAGGGAAATTGAAAATATAGAGTGAGACAATGGGGCAGGAGCCTGTATTTGCTCAAGCAGAGAAACAACGGAGAAAAAAAAAGAGGAAAGGAGGTTGCAGGAGACAGAGACAAAAGAGAGAAAGAGCCATTGGCAACAGGAAGGAGAGAGAGGTAGAGGGATAAAGGGCCACAGGCACAGGGAGATGGGTTAGGGGAAGGACTGAAAGGTAGAGACCAGCACTGACAGGAAGAGGAAAGAGAAATGGCAAGGAAGAAGAGGGTGGGGCAAAGATTTAGAGGAAAAAGCGAGACAGAGAGGAACAAGAGCGAGTGAGAACGAAAGAAAAAGAAAGACATAGGAAGTGAGTCAGGCTTAGTCAAGGAAGAGGAGGCAGAGACCGCTGAGGACAGCAGCAGGAAGGAGGCAGACGAAGGAATCTGAGGGAGAGAAAAAGAGATAACAAGAGAAAAATTGCCAAGCAGAGACACAATCGGTAGTAAACGAGGCAGAGACAAGAGAGGGACGGAAAGTGACAGAAATATGGAGAGAGACGGGAGACAGGGGAAGAGGGGCGAGAGAGAGTGAGAGAGAAATGGGGATGCAAGCAACGGGTGGGAGAGAGAAAGAGGGTGTAAATCTAGAGCTAAAATCAACATTGACAGAGAGTGGAGAGAGAGAGTGAGAAGAGGGAGAGAGAAAGGGGAGGCAGAGAGGGGGAGGGAGAAGATGAGGGAGAGAGAAAATAGTGGATGGGGGAGGTGTATATAGGAAGGAGAGGTAGCAGACTCAGAGGGGCAGACATGTATAGGTAGTGAGGGAGAGAGAGAGAGAGAGAGTATAAAAGATGCAGATAGAGGTGGAGGGGGATTCAGCCAGGCAACTTTAGAAGAGGGGGGGGGAAGCTTCAAAGATAGGGAGACGAGGCATGGTTCAGACTGGACAGAGTGGGGAGGAACAACTGAAGGGAGAGAGAGAGAGAGAGAGGGAGAGAGAGAGAGAGAGAGAGAGAGAGAGAGAGAGAGGGAGAGAGGGAGAGAGAGAGAGAGAGAGAGAGAGAGAGAGAGGGAGGGAGGGAGGGAGAGAGAGAGAGGGAGGGAGGGAGGGAGGGAGAGAGAGGGAGAGGGAGGGAGAGAGAGAGAGATAGAGGGAGAGAGAGAGGGAGAGAGAGAGAGAGAGAGAGGGAGAGAGAGAGAGAGAGAGAGAGAGAGAGAGAGAGAGAGAGGGAGAGAGAGAGAGAGAGAGAGAGGGAGAGAGGGAGGGAGAGAGAGAGAGAGAGAGAGAGAGGGAGGGAGGGAGGGAGAGAGAGAGGGAGAGAGAGAGGAGAGAGAGAGAGAGCTGCAGACGAGACAGTAAGTGGCAGTGAGGCAGAAGGAGGCATTCTGAGAAACCGAAAGCCAGAGGGACACAAGCAGACACCGAAAGACGCCAGAAGAACATGGAGCCCTTTGAGACAGCAGAGGGCATAATCCGAGAGACCCCCTGAGCCAGAGACAGGCGATCAGGTGGGGCCTACCTTCCAGCCCCGACGGGCTGATGTAAGAAGATGGATGGGCCTTCTGCATGGCTATTGATGTTAATGGAAGCATCGTCTGCTAAGTGCGCGTCCCTTTAAAAGTAATTTTTACACCGCTCAGAGGGCATTGACATGTCAAATCCGTCATTGTTACAGCCCTTCCCGCCTGCAGCGGCGTAAATCTTTCGGCAGATCGCATTCAGATCCACCTTCCTCCACCCCTCCCCCTCCCTCCCTCCGCCCACCTGTGCGCGGAAGGAGCTCGTGCACGGACCGGCTCGTGCTTCTCTGATGCAATGCCTAGTTACGATAATAATGTGCACGCTTCTCCGTGGCAACGTCAATACCCCACAGAGGGACACGCTTCCCCGTTTCAGGGACCAACCAGGTCGAGGTAGGATGTCGAGCTCCTGTGGGGCAATGGAAGGATTCTACAGAGCTCCAAGCTTCTTTAATCCAGTAATAATGTTACGGGTTAAACTTCAATCCCTCTCTGTCCAAATTCTGTGCAACATAATTTGTTTTCTCTTCCAGTAACTAAGTTGAGTCTCAAACTTCTCTTTGGCAACGACAATACCACAGAGAGCAACACGCTTCTCTGTTCAAGTGGCTATTTTGGGGTACTGTGCCCAGCTCCAATGTGGTAACTACAAGACTCCTTAGAGTTTTTAGCATCTTTGGTCCAGTGTCAAATGTTTAGGGTTGAATGAAGAATGTCTCTGTGGCAATGGCAGGATTCCATACGAAGCCATGCTCTTCTGTTCCACTGATTAGGCTGAGACAGTCAGCTATGCTTTTTTTTGTCACAACATCCCATACAACAACAGGGTCCTCTTTTTTGGAAACCGAGTAGTCCACATATTCTCTTTTGCAATGTCAATATTCCATAAAGGGCCGGTGTTTTCTGATCCAGTGCTGAGGTTGAGATGCAGTCCTAGGATCATATAGGGGAATGGCAATATTCCAGAGAGAGCCAATCTACACTCAATCAATCAATCAATCAGGATTTATTAAGCACAGCTGATCACCCGCAAGGTTATTCAGGCATTGAGGGCCTTCGTGCTACGGGAGGGGTCAGTTGAACAGCCAGGCATTGAGGCCTTTCCTGAATTCCATAAGAGAGAGATGAGGTCTGGAGGTGAAGCGGGAGGTCATTCCTGGACCTATCAGCGAGGTAGGAGAAGGCGCGTCCTGCACTGTTGCTTATGCAGATGTGGCTGGTGTGAGTAAGGGAGAGGGAGGCCGAGAGTAGGTGTCTGGAGGGCTGGTAGAAGTTCATGTTGTGATTGAAGTATGCTGTTTGTGAAGGGCTTTGTGGGTGTGGATCAGCATCTTGAATTGACATCTCTTCTGAATGGGGAGCCAGTGGTGCTTCTTGAGGTAGGGTATAATGTAGGTCCATTTGGGGAGGTCGAGGATGAGTCTGGTCACTGAGTTCTGTATGGTCTGCAGTCTCTTTAGGAGTTAGGTGGTAATCCCTACGTAGAGTATGTTGCCGTAGTCCAGCCGGCTGGTGACTAGGGCTTGAGTTATGGTGTGTCTGATATTGACAAGGAGCAATTTTTTTTTTTATTTCAAATCATTTTTATTGAAAGTTTAGGGTAAAACAAAGGAAAGACATAAAGATTTTTTGGAGCATGCAAAGAGTGAGGAAGCAGGCGGCTGAGACTGCGTTGATCTGCCTTTTAAGCAAGATAATGCCTAGGTTTCAAGCATGGTCTGTCAGAGAGGGTGAGGGCGCTAGTTTGGGAGGACACCAGGCGTTGTTCCATAGGGAGGTGTTATTCCATAAGACCAGCCCTTCCGTTTTGTCCGTGCTAAGTTTCAGACAGTTGCTTTTCATCCAGTCAGCAGCGCTTGTCATGCACCTGTGAAAGTTGGCCCTTGTGGTGGAAGGGTCTTCTGACAGCGAAAGGATAACTGGGTGTCGTCTTTGTAGGATATGATGCTTAACCACATCGCTGCGGCGGCTATTCCGCCGCAGCGCTAAGGGGGCGGGGTGGGGCACGCGGCGGGCCCATGCTGGTGACGGAACTGCTCCGTCACCAGCCGCGGTTGAGCTGTGCTCATGATGGAGCGGTTCCGTCATGGCCCCGCCCGCTTAATAGAACGCGCCGCACAGGCACGAAATCAGCGCTGCGCAGGCACGTCGGGCGGGCCATGACGGAACAGCTCCGTCATCAGCACAGCACCACCGCGGCTGATGACGGAGCGGTTCCGTCTTCAGCATGGAAAGGGTTAAACCATGGGTTCTGAGGATGTTGGCCTAGGGGGTCATGTAGGTATTGAACAATGTGGGCCTGAGGGGCGAGCCTTGAGGGGCGCCGCAGATAATGCTTTTGGGTTATGAGGTGAATGTTGGTAGGCAGAGTCTTTGGGTTCTTCCAGAGAGGAAGGAGGCGATCCATTTAAGCCATTTACTGCGGGGCTAATTCCCCCACTGGGCTGGGGGGAGGGGGGCACACGCAGCGCCCCGGTGCTAATGATGAGCTCAGCTCATCATGAGCCATGGTGGCCGTGTGCTCATGACGAGCTGAGCTCGTCATGACCACGCCCGTTCCAATGGAACTCCCAGCACAGCAGGGGAATTATCCCCGCGTGGGAGCGACGCAACGGTCATGATGAGTTGAGCTCGTCATGAGCACTTGGCCACTGTGGCTCATGACGAGGCGGGGTTGTCATGAGCAAGGGAGGGGTTAAGGGTGCCTCTTTGGATTCCGATCAGATAAAGCCTCTTGATAAGGGTGCGGTGTGATATGGTGTTAAAGGTTGCTGAGAGGTCGAGGAGGATCAAGGCCACGATTTCTCACCATGAACGAGGGCTCTGATGTAGTCGGTGGCAGCAATAGGGGGAGTTTCAGTGCTGTGGTTGGTGCGGAAACTCAATTAGGCGGTGTCCAAAAGATTATTGTTCTTCAGGTGTTCCAGGAGTTGGTGGTGGATGTCTTTTTCAAGGACTTTGGCAGGAAAGGGGAGTAGAGAGATGGGACAGTGTTCTTGAGTTCCTTGGGGTCTGAGGAAGGTTTCTTAAGAAAGGGTTTTACTCCTGCGTGTTTCCTATCTTCGGGGAAGGTGACCATGGTGATGGATATGTTGAAGATGGTGGTGAGCTCATTGCTGATCTTCTTGCTCCTGAGGCTGAAGATGTGGTGGGGGCAAGGATCTGTGGATGCTCCTGAGTGACGGAGTTTATGATGGCTGTGGTGTCCTTCATGGTGAACTGGTCCCAAACGGTCAGTAGGTGGACTGGATTTGCATCTGTGGGAGCGAGGAGGCTGTAGAGGCCAGAGGAGTGGGTTGTGGTTCAAAGTTTTTGTAGATGGTGAAGATCTTGTCATGGAGGAAGTCCGCCAGGATGTTGCAAAGTTCCTGGGAAGGGATGATTATGTTTTCAGAGGCTGAGGGGTTGGAGAAGTCTCTGATGATGTTGAAGAATTCTTTGCTGTTATTAGTATTGGCTTCGATGCAGTCTGCCAGGACATGCCTTTTCGTCTTCTTTAGGAGTTGGTGGTATTGGTTGAGGGAAGTCTTAAAGGTGGCTCAGTCTGTGGGCCCCCTGATGGTGCGCTATTACCTTTCAAGTCAATTGCAGTTGCATTTAAAAGGTTCTCAGTTCTGTGGCGAATCAACTGGCCTGTTTGATGGATCTCTTCAGTTTTGTGAGCTTGACGGGGTGACTGTCTGTACAGTCAGTGATCCAGGTGAAGAAATTCTTGACACCCTTTTCTGGGATGGTTGAGGTGTCAGGTTGGGTTGGGAAGTGTTGAGGGCATCGGTCTGCTGGCTCTCTGACAATTTGTTCCATCTGCAGTGTGGGGTGTTGGGCAGCTTGGTGTGGTGCCACAGGACCCGGTGATGGTGAAGTGGACAACGATATAGTCTGTCCAGATGAGCTCAGTGACAATACTGTACTTTACTCTCTCTGGCCATGAAGATGAGGTCAAGCCTGTGTCCTGATTTGTGTGTGGGGTTGGTAACTAGTTAGGTAAGGCTGATGTTCATGTTTTTTAGGAGGTTGGTGGTGTTGGTATCACTAAGGTTTTCGAGCTAAAAGTTGAGGTCTCAGAGGGAGATGTTGTGCTTTGAGACAATGGCGAGTTGGTTGATGAAGTCGCAGATGGTGTTGCAGAAACCGGGGCACAGTGCTGGAGGTCTGTAAGCATGGGCGCCTCTGATGGTGGTGTTGCCGTCGGTTTGGAGTTGGAAATTGAGGTGTTCCACGATCAGGGTGGTGTTGTCTGTGGCGGTGGTGCAGTGAATGGTTTCTTTGCGGATGTTTGCGATTCCTCCTCCTTGTTTGTTAAGGCAGTCCGGTGAGCTATCTTGTAGCTATCAGGAACTGGTGAGGTGATGTCGGGAGCAGATGCAGATTTGAGTCAGGTCTCGTTGAGGAAGATGGCATAAGGGTTCAGGGAAATGACGGTGTCTCAGATCTTGGTTGTGTGCTTGAAGAGTGATTGTGCGTTGACTAGCAGACAGTGGAGTTGTTCCGGGGAAGTCATGCTCGGTGTGGTCTGAGTGGTGGTGGTAATCTAGCATGCAGGAGCTCCTGTGTTGCAGGAAAAGAGACAGTGCTGGCAGGTAAAAGGTCCTATCGTAGATCATGGCAAAATACGGCAGCAGTTGTTGTTGTGAAGTCTGGGGTCCAGGGCTCGAGGTTTGGCGGTGGGGTATCTGCGAGTTCTAAAGAAGATTAGGACCGACTGGGCCCAAGTCATCCTTGTGACTCTGGATTGGCATGGGCAGTATGGTATCGCAAACTCATGAACTTGAACATTGGTCCTATGATCCGGCTGCCACTTTGGGAGGATCTCCTGTGCCAGCAATAGGACAGGGTTTTGCACCCAAGCCTGTGCACAATCTGCCTTTATGTGTGGAGATTGAGCAGCAGCGAGTCTTTGATCTCCTTCCCGAAGTTTGTAAAGCCATCTTGGCCATGCATCCCTCCACAAAGATCGTATATGCCTGCCATTGGGACACGTTTGTGGCTCGGTGTACTGAAAAACATGTTGACCCTATTTCTGCCCCTTGTCTGAGGTGTTTCTGTTTGTTTTGTCTTTAGCCCGGCAGGGTCTTGCTCTAGGCACAGTTATGGGGTAACTTTTTGCTTGATGAACCTTCCCTGTTTAAGTCACCTGTTGTGATATGCTTTCTGAGAGGTCTCCAACATCTGTTTCCTCAAAACCTTTCTTTATGCCCCAATGGGACCTGGATTTGGTTTGAACTTTCTCAATGTGCTCACTCTTTGGACCCATGCATAGTTGCCCCCTCAGACTTTTCAACTTCTCATGATCAAAGACAGTCTTCTTGGTGGGCATCATATTGCCTTGAAGGGTCAGCAAGCTGCAGCATGCTTTGTTATGCCTCCATACACCAACTTCCAGACAAGCTGTTTCAACTCACCCATTTAACTTTTTGCTGAGAATGGTGACCCCTTTCCACGTCAAGCCAAAGCATCACACTGCCTGCCTTCTTTGTTCTGCCTCATCCCCCCCTTCCCCCCCCAAGAGGAGGAAAGACTCCACTGCATGAACTAAAAAAAAGCATTGTTGTTATACATCAATCACACCAAAGAGCACCGGGTGGATGATCAGCTCTTTCTTGAGTTCCCAGGAGCGAAAAAGGGTAAAGCAGTGCAGAAACTGACCATTTCTAGAAGGATTGTACTCTGCATTTAGATCTGCTACTCATTGGCAACAAGCAACCCTGATGGCTTGCGGGATCATTCCACCTGACCCAAAGCCGCGACCACTATGTTAGTTTGCTGAGCCTCCATCCTGGACATCTGCCAGGCGTCTACACGGGTCTACTTGCACACATTCACCAAACACTCCCGGCTTGACAGTTTCCTCCTTTTTCTGTTTGGTCCTCCAGGACTTTTTTCGTCTGACTAGTTTGCAGGCCCATCTCCAGGAAGGTATTGTTTTGGTATCTATTATACATTAGGGAATCTGCAGCTAGAAGTCTCTATCTGATAAGGAAGTTACATACCTTAGATAAAACCTTATCTGGTAGAGACTCTATCTAGCTGCATATTACCGATTCCTTACCAACCCTCCCAGCCTCCCCATATCGAATAACCAGTATTCTTACTCAAAAATGTTCCAGTAAGCCCATAGGCGCATATTTATGAGAATGTCCTGCAGCACAGCAAGTCGCCTTGCTCTGTGGTGCTCATGACAAGGAAAGGGCAGATATGCACCATATTTGAAAGAATACAGTGCATTCCTGCCTTTGTCCTTGCGCTGGCACCATTTTGGCTGCTTAGCACCAATTCGGGCACCATGGTGCAAGGGTGCCTGTGTTGCAGGCAGGATGGGGCACCTGCAGAATGCAGCACACACATAGAAAGAGTAAGTAACAAGGAGAAATAAAGATATTTCTCCTTGTTATGCTCCCTTGAAAAGGCATAGCATTTTGGCGCATTCCTAGACCTGCCAATTTTGGTAAATCTGCAAATGTGTCAAAAACCATGGGAGTTGCGTGGGAACACCCACATAACACCCATGGAACGCCTTCCAAGGGCAAAGTAACGAAGCACAGCGATTTGCTCTGTGCTGCGTTACTCGAGATTTATGAAGCCACTCAGGGTCATGCACAGTGGCCTTGCATGGTTCATAAATCTCAGTTTGGACTTACGTTGCTATTGCATCACGTTGCATTGTGCAAGAGGAGTGCAACTTTGCTCATGAATATGCCCCTTGGGGTCTGCACACTGGTGAATCAGCCTACTGGCGTGGCTCTGTACTTCTGGTGCATAAGGAGTTACGCAAAGAAAGTGGTATCAGAACACTAGGGTGGTGTCTATACAGGCATCGTGCACGCCACATCCGGCATGGACAATGCTGCCGATGTGGAGCTGATCAATGCCGCCTATCGCCCCGCAGAGGTACTGCTCAAGATTTTCTGGCTCCAGTCTAATGCATGCGGAATTTTCTAAAGTAAGGAGTTTGCCATTAGATAGAGGCCCTACCAGATTAGTCATTACCGAAGTTAAGTAACTAGGTTCACGCGGTACCAACAATTGTAAAGACAATAACTCAACTCAATAAAATTTTCAAGCAATTTAAAAGAATAGATACATTTTTAATGAGCAGACAGACATCTAGATCATTAAAATTGTATAAGGAAAATGGAGATATGATTTTTTAAAGCTTTAAGGGAAAAAGTGCCTGAAAAAAGTCAAGCATTATTAAAAAGAAAAGCAAATTTTGTGGCTGACCTCGACCTGGGTGCGATTTTAGGCAGACCACAACGGAGAGCTGGTTGGACACAGCAAGCTGGTTATCCCAATCAAAGTTTTTATGCTAGAGCTTAGTCTCTGAAATTAGGTCAAAATCCCTCAGCAGGGTGAGATCCAGGACTGAGGGCCGCACATGTCTCTCAAAGTTGGATTTCTTTGCCATTGAGCTCTCGCTGAAGCCACTGGTTTTGGCAACAAAAGCTCCGAGCAGGACTAAGCTGGTATCGATAGCCATCAAGGTCTCTTTTTCGCAGTGGTGCATTTGCCTTCTCTTCCCTGTCTAAGGGTTTTCCTTCAGACTTAGTCACTGCTTTGTTCTCAAAGTCCTCTAGTGGGAAGAAGGCTGGAAGATATAGCTGGGCAAGGCTCCACAAGTTTGAATATCTTTACCACCCGGCCCAGGCAAACACGTTTAAGCTTGGTAAAAAGCTCCAGAATGGAAAAGCCTGGTTTTCCTGCCCACCTTTGGTGTACCCTCAACTGGGCAAGCCTCAGCATCTTCTAGGTGATATATCTCTCTATATCCAGGGGTCCTGCAGCATCCTGTCCTTTTTTGTTAGGTTGGGCCCTCTTGGAGTGAGAAGTCCATTTTAGTGTCCCTGGGGCATGCAAACAAGAGGTCAGCCCTCTGAATCATGGAGAGCAATTCCCGTCCCTGGGTGGCAGCAGGGGTCAGGAGTCCATGAGTCATTTTCTTCAGCAGGATTCAGGGTTGTTGATTCCTTTTTTTCAGCAGGGACTTCTTCAGGTGTAGTCTTCTCTGGTCCAAGAATGTTGTAAGGATGTGTTGGTGAGGTTTCAGTATTATACTTAGTCAGTGATTGGAGAATTTTCCCTAACCAATCCTGTCTAATTTATTTCACAGTTCCCATCTCCTTTGCAGCACTTCATCTTTGCTTTACTATAAAAAATCCTAGAAGCCCTAAATTCTAGAGATCTGAAACCCCCTTCCCTCTGGAGGAACTCCAGGAGGTCTTTTAATCTCACAACTATTTACTTGAGCTCCCTCCCCTACGTCATTGTCAAAACTGGTTCTCTCTCCTCCTGTGGTTGGAATCAAATAGTCGAGAATGACTCTGGAAATGAATTGCACCAGATACTGTCCACCTCATTTGGGTAGTGTTAAGGCTGCCTGTTGTGCCAGATGACTTGTACCCCCTCAAATGGCTAATCCCTACTAACGGGACAGTGGCAGGTAACACTTCTGCCTTTCTGGGTCCAGAGCCATCACCAGAGCTTTGTCCTCTTGCAGGCCGTATTATTAAGGCTCCATCGGCTTGTTTTTACTGATTTTTACAGATAAATACAGACAGAAAAACATTTATTTTCTTGTCTGTATTTATTTTTTAAATGTGGATAAAAACGGAAATTGGGTGCTTTTTGAGAGATTCTAAGTACACTTTGCCATGACTGCCAGGCCAATAACTGTGTGGATTGATAGGTAAGGGGTTAAAAAGGAAAGGAATTTTAGTTAAGAGGCTTAAACAGGAGTAGATATGCGCAAGGAAGATGCAGAAATGTGCACATTTTCATATAAGTGCATTGATTGATCTTCCTCAGGTGTTCTTATCACTGAAACCTGGCAGGCATTCAAGCATGACTACATATTTATTGGTTAAATAAATGCGGAAATATACTGGTTTCAGCTATATTTTTTTTGACAAAACCCATAATAAATCTGCATAAATACAGTTAAAGTTTAAAAAAAAATATGGATAAATACAGACAGAAATGTAGAAAAAAAATACCATAAAACCGGGAGCCCTACGTATAATCAACTCCTGCCAGGAATTTGCACTGGCATCTGGAAATGGGAGTTTGTGTTTTATAGAGCGAGCAAATACCCTTGGATGTCTTGGCACTAAAAAGACCGGTGCAATGAGTGCCAACACTGGTTTTAAGCCAGTTGAGGCTGAGGCTGCCCAAAGTAAAAATGTTTACGAAGTTTCTTTCCCACTAAAATAATCAAAAATCAAATTTCACAATTGGATCAGATTTCGAAAATGATGTGGAACATTATTTTTCTATTATTTTGACATCAGATACTTTAATTACACCTAGGTTTGACTTATGGAAATAGCTTTTGTGTCTTCAATTGCTGTGAGGGCCCCTATTTCAAATATATAGCGTTCCACCGTTTCTATTTCAAGCACCCTGCACTGTGGGTAATACAGGCACATATTTAGGCGTGTGACATTAATATTTGAGATAGGTTTTCACACATGATCAAGTCCCTTTTCCTTGCCATGTGTTGCTGCAGCCTTATGGGGAAAAACAACAAAAATGATGTACTTTCTTTCAGCAACAATCTAGGCTTCAATTTGTAAGTTGAGGTAAAGTACGAAACATATCTATGTTAGTAGTGAGTGTAAGGACGAACCTCCGTGCGCCCTCTTTCACCTGCACCAGCGGGCAATATTTTATATTTCTCCCTGTGAGTTATTCTTTGTCAAATGGCTTTCCCACCTGGTATTCTTCAAATCATACACCCCTCGAGTGCCAGCCCCATATGTCAGCAGGCAGCCTTAACTGTTCCCAGTTTACAAGTACTAAAAGTGCCACTTCATCCATCCCTGTGAAGGAAATTCCCAGATGCACTACAGTGGATGGTCAAGTGTATTAAATTAATGTTGTGGCAATTGTCCAATGCGGATGTATGACATTACAATGCATGCTTTTACATCGCATGCCTTTACAACGCTGTTTTGACAACGCATGCCTTTACAACGCATAGTGCTTTTGGGCGCTGGATAGTGAATTGTTTAATTTACTATTCCAACTCCAGTCCCCGTGGATAGTAGGGAAGGTGTTGGATAGTAAATTAAACCTATTCCCTATCCTAGAGCGCCCCCCCAGGCGCGATGCGTTGTAATGGTTTGGGTTGTAAAAGTTGCGTCGTAAAGGCACTGCGTGGTAAAAGTTGCGTTGTAAAGGTTGTTCACCGTCCAATGCATCTCAGCATCTAACTTACACGGAACAGCATAGTGTTTCCTGGGCACTCACAGAACCAAATAAAAACACAAGGGTGACCAACAGTTCTAGGTGTCAGCCCCTCGCCTCTAGAATGACTGCCCAAGGAAATCTGGCAAGCCCAACCCATGATGCATTTCAGAACAAAGCTCAAGGCACACTTGTTTTATCCATGTTCATCCAGTGTATGCTGCCTTAGATGGCTCTCTAATGCCTCTTGAGCTCAGTGAATGAAACTGTTGGCCATGGTCCTGACTCTTGTAGTCACAGTCGACCTGCCTACATATATGACTAGCCTTGCATATGCCTATTGGACATGGTCAAAGTAAACAAAACCAAAATGTCTGGCAGATGTCAAATGCAACCTCTTTTACTATGTATGTAGATTGCATGTTCTGGCGTCTGGGAGCAATTTGGTTGGCATGATGGTTTTAGGAGACCTTGTTACAGTGCCCCCAGCAGGGCTTCCATTTCTACTGTGTGTGTCCCTGTGCTGTTGCCAGGTGGCTATGGTTCCTCCTGTGTGGGTCACCAGTGTATGAGACCCATGTGCAAGCAGGAGGAGATACCTTTGTTTTCAATTCCTTGCACCTTTCCTCCTACACTCTACCTCTGGAGAGACCGCCATGCAAACGTCTGACTCAGGACTGGAAGCAACATGCAGCTGTGGCTGAAACAGGCTCTGGGGTGTCAGTAAAAAAAACACAAAACAAATACGTTTCCCTTGTAGGAGGTCACCAACATTTTAGAAAGAAACATTGTGTCATAAATACTGTTTACAAACATATTTTCTCACTGGAGATAAGAATAGAAAAATCGACAGTATTTTAATGACCGATATTAAGTAAACACAATATTTATGTTAGGCGATATTCTTGCTAATAATATTCTGACATACAACACCCAAAATGGAATGTGTCCTTGAACTCAAGGCCCAATACAGTAGGAAGAGTTTGGCTTACATTCGACCCATCACGAATGTTGATGTTCCACTGGATATGGAACTGCATGTGGCCAGTCCCTTTTAGGATGAGAACAAGCTGAGACCTCACATAATTCTGCTCTAGAGGACTTTCCACCTATCTGCTCGCCCCTGAAGAGGTCTCTGGTGTGAAAGAAGCACTATTCTCATAAGCAGAAGATCACTTGCTTGCTTCTCTGTATCCAGTGGTCCAAGGAGAACCTCTCCAATGACCTGAAGGTGGCAGTGAGTTGTCCTATAAAAGAGGTCCTTCCTGATGGCTTTACTCTCCTGCAGAGAGACAAAAAAGCAATTGGGGGAGTGCTAAATGAAAAGTACTACAGTACCCTGTGGGTGTCCCCAACAGGAGCCCCTCATGCTGTGCCACAACTCCAAACCTATCTAAGTTTTAGGCTTTGCAAGAAACATAGAAAGTACTATAGAAATAGCCATTCAGTACAATACAATGCGCCTCTGCTGGGTATGATTCGCACACAGTGGTATGTGTGCTGTTCAGATACAATATGAACATGGCGCACTGGCTCTGTATGTGTTTGAAGCTTCTTCAAATTTGTGTACCGGGTGCAAATGGGGGCAATGCTCCCTATTACTGATAATGTGCTGTCACAAACTTGTCTTGCCCTGGACACAACACATTAGTGAAAGATGGACCACCTAATTGAAGCAACCGGTCAACATTTCACAGTGCAAGCAGCATCCAGACTGCACTTTCAAGGGGACAGATGCCCCAGTCGGCAGGTGTAATGTACGGCATCTGCCGTGCGGGTCTCTACACTTGATGGCCCGCGCTCCGATCACTAAACAGTGCTGCTTTCCAGCCTTTTGGGCTGGATCTCGCTGTTATCAATAGTCGACTCTACGTTAATGTCCTAACCTATTTGCAAATTCATAATAGTGATTTTTCCCTCCGTTTTCGGATAAATCACTTTCTACAGGGTCAAAAGGCCAACAAATGAACTACTGGACTGACATGATTTATACTGATGTAAACATTGCATTCTCATTTTAAGTCATTCTGAGCATCCATTTTTATCAGTTGCTAGCAACATGTGTATGTGTGTGTGTGTGTGTGTGTGTGTGTGTATATATATATATATATATATATATATATATATATATATATATATATATATATATAACGTACAGCACCTATACACAACTTTTCACAACATGTCACTATTCACCTTCCCATCGTCATTTTGGAGCACCTGTAATGCTATAAGATATGCTGAAGAGGACTTTGAACAGTGAATAAAAAGAACTATACAATCACATTTTATTGTTTTAAAATCACAATACTTTGTCTGGGAGGTTTAGGCCTGAGTTTTCATTTGGGCAAAAATCCTATCACGGGAGCAGAGGAGCAACATAAACGAACAGATTGCGCGTGAATTTTGTTTGTGTCACAATGTGTTTTTCTGCAATTTTTATAATCATAAAATGCGTCCTAGTATTCAAAATGGATAAGAGGATAATTTCGATGCTAAAAATAGTGCAAAATTCCGGACCATCAAGTCACATAACACATAAATGTGCGCAATTTTTAAAAATATTTCCTGTAATGTCTGCAAAGGAAAGATGTGACCCATTAAATGCATGAGCTTCTCCTCACTTCATAGTCTTTGGGAAAGAAGGTGTATAGGTTTTGCCCTTACAGAAGTATTACAGGGTAGGGACAATGGTTGAAGCGCCATGCTAGGCGGAGAAAGGTCCTGTTAGAAAGACCTTGAAGTCAGGGAGTCTGTCTTGCAGTTCCGAGGGAACGGTCAGATCCGGTGTTGGGTTGTGGAGAGTTGGACTGTCCAGAGAAATGGTGTAGGGTGATGAAAATCATACACAGGCTAGGTTTCATGACCGCGCAGTAGAGATCATGTGAATGCCGCAGAACAAGGACATAGAACTTGGTAAGATGGTGGTGCCCTAACTGGAGGTAGGGTAAGCAAGAAGATGGTGGAGGTGCATTAACAGTAGAGCAAGGAAGTAAATTGTAGACACAATTGTCATTCTAACTGCACTTGTGTAGAGCTTGATAGCCCATTGCGAGGAGCAGCAGGGCTGCTGCTCTACATTGTATAGTGATAGCCAGCGGGCGTGCAGTACAGGGCAAGCACGTTTTCGAATAGGTGAAGTCGTGAAAGTCAGTTTGACATTGCAAACTCTTGGTTTTCTTCTCTGCTTCTTTCAGTTTTTCTCTCCCTTCATCTCGCAGGTCACTTTTTTCCAGTTCTCTAGCACTCTAAATGCTGGAAGTGGATTCCATTAAACTTTGACTGAGGAACTGTGAAAGCAGGTGTAGTGCTCTCCTAAAGGTCATAAGGTCATTAGTGGAACTAAAGTCACACACTGCTCTATGGGCCCTGTGGCTGAAGGGAGAAGGGGAGTGTGTACAGAAAGGCGGTTCCATATGGATTTTGCCATGTTTGTGGGCAGACTGAGAATTAAAACAAACATTGGCAGCTCCAATGTTCTACAAAATACACAGTTAGAAAGAGGGTCCGAGGGGATAATTATTTAAAGACCAAGTAACAATCTACCCCCTAATCATAATACGCAAAACACAGTGACTATTACTGGTCTGTTTAGCAAAGAATATTACAGTTCAAACAACATAGTGAGGGTCGGAGGTTAACCTTTGTAGATATGGAAATGAATCCCATCAGCCCACCGTAAGGCAGAACCTCATCATCTGGGATTGTGTAGTACTGGTGTATGATAGGCATCTCACCCAATATATCGTGAAACATCCTAATGAACACCTCCAATGATGGAATTGGCCAAGAATTGGCCCCCTCGGCTCAGAAGCGAGTCTGAGGTACCGACGGATAGAGCGGGGCCTCTTCACCTGAGCAGTCGCCAGGAGAGGTGAGGTCCACTCCCAAGAATATTTGGGAAAGAATCCATTATTGGAGTACTCAACCTACACATTAAAAATTTATGGTAGGCTGTATCGTATTACCAATCTTTATTTTGATACTTATCTTTATTTAAATCCACCAATGCAGTAGTGTAAAAAACATTTCTGGTCCTGAAGAAAGCCTGTAGTTGAGTTTTGACTACGACCGGCTGAAACATGTCGACCCTCCTCTGTCAACTATAGGTAGTTATATTGTCAAACTACCCACACGCTGTTTTTAGTCTTGACGCTATGATATCCCTCTATTACACTCACTTTTTGGTATCATATAAGTCAATTTTATCTTCACTTTTTCACACTTATATTACACTGCATATAGTTTTTTCAGCACCACTGAGTCATCATCTCTTGGCCAATTCCATCATTGGAGGTGTTCATTAGGACGTTTCACGATACATTGGGTGAGACGCCTATCATACACCAGTACTACACAATCCCAGATGATGAGGTTCTGCCTTACGGTGGGCTGATGGGATTCAGCTCCAATGTTCTAACACCTGTAATCACGGGCATTGCACTCTCCAATCATGTTTATCACATTAAGGGTAGCTCTATTGCTTTTGCCAGTGTTGGGGAGAAAGTAGTGAAAGGGGACTGCTTTCTCTATATAATACACGTAGAAGATAAATAATTGATAAACAGTGTAGTGACAAATTTTACTTGTCAGATGTAAAAAAACAGTCCCTCATTGATTCCTAAATCGGCATGTGACACACCAAAGAGCTAACAGCATGAGGTGAGAGACATTCTCTGGGTATACTCAAAGCCGGCATTATGAATATTGTTAAGTCTTGGTTACAATAGGTGCTGCTGCGCTATTAGGACAGATCTAAATAGGGTTATATTGACAAAGGAGGTGCGGTTTGAGCAGTAACTGGCTTTGCATCAAAGCAGTGCAAGAACCAAAAACAGTTTTGAACACACAGGACCACAGAAACATTCACCTCCTGCAGCCAAGCTTTGAGCATGGTGCACATTCTCTCAGAAGAAGCATTACAGCAGTTGTGTGTAAGTTTGTCTATTTTTAGTGCTAGATTTTGCAGTTCCTGTGCTTTCAAGTGGTTCTAGAGCATACATGGCTTCCTTCACCAATCTTGGCTTTTTGCATGAGTAGTCCGGGACACCTGCTTTACCTTGTCCCATTATAAGTAGGGCTTCTGGTTTTATGGTATTTATTTTCTAGACATTTCTGTCTGTATTTATCCATATGTATTTTTTGCTCATTTTATCTGTAATTACCCATATTTATTTATAGAGATATATATTTATTTATATATATATATTTTTGTCCTCATTCGCCTTCAATCTCACTCCAAATCACACCCTAGATGTCTGCACTCACACTCAGCAAGCTGAGGGATATAGGCTGTTGGAAGTGGCGACCCGCCTACTCGTAGCAAAACACCTTGGGGAAACCCCTGAGATACGACTTCTGCCAAGCTCTAAGAGCTAGATGACTTTCACCGAAAAACCGCCATGAGATCTGGCAATACCCGACTTAGCTCGAAGAGTATTAACGGCATAATCATAGAACTCAGGGGAAAAACCCCCCACAATTTTATCCCGTCAACTCAGAACCCCAACTAAGATGCAGAAGGTTCCAAAATGCCCTCTTCTTGTTACTTACCGATCTGTCCAGATCCAATTTGGAGACTGCCAACACTGAAGACTGCCAGTCCAGAAAGGTGGGGGGGCTTGATTCCGTCCATTTTATACAAATTTGCCTCCTGGCTAAGAAGATAGCATAGAGAAGCAGCGCTCCAGCGGGGCCAGTATTTTTTTCTGCAGAGCCAAATATAATTAGGGGTAGATCTATCTTGATAGGACAGCCCAAAGTGCTTGTCAGAAAATCACAGACCCGTCCCCAGAAAGTAGCCAAAGAGGGACATTCCTTAAACATGTGGATATCAGAGGCAGAAACCTGACCACATTTTTTACAACTAACCGGTGGCCCTTTGGTGATTTTTGTCAATTTATGAAGAGTGAATTAGGCCCTATGGATGGTAAACAGGTAGTTTATTTTTAACCAAGCTGGTTTCACCACCTCATATAAAGTCTTGCAAGATTTCTGCCATAGTTTAACACAGTCTTGTGTGGGTAAATGGCCACCCCACATTTCCTCGGCTAGCTTGAATTCGCCATCTACTTCTTCCAGCATAGTTTGGTACCAAAAAGAGACTTCTTTCCTCCCTGGGGGCTTGGTCACAAGCTGGTGTTCTAAAAAACTACCACAACCCACAGCGTTTCTACAGTTTAATTGTGGGTAGGATTGAACCCAGCTTGCCAGTTGATAGTATTTAAATTGGGAGAGACCTCCCCAACCCTGTCCTCAAGATGTTCCCAGGGAACAAGGGTGCCTCCAGGGAGGAGGTCTCCCAAAACTACCAACCCAGCATCTCTAAAAAGGTGTTGCCAGCCTGTCCTTTAAGCACTCTGGAGTTCCGAGAGAATCCCAGAGGGGAGCCAAGCTGGAAAAATACCAGAGCGCCACTGCACCTCTCAAGTTTTAGCCACCCCCTGGAGTCCCTTCAGCTTGACTTTTTTTTAAAAAACTTCGGATCCCCGAATTTAAACAAAAAGCCCTATTCTGACAATTTGGCACCCCTAAGCATAGCCAAGAACATTCCTCCAGCACCTGTATTCACGGGCATTCTTAGTAACATATGTGAATGTGAAAGTTGGGAAGCCCAGGCATACAGCTGGAGGTCTGGTAGGGCCAGGCCTCCCTTTTCTCTTCTCCGCCTCAGCTTTTTCCATGCAATCCTAGGTGATTTGGATGCCCAGACAAATGAATTAATTTCACTCTGCAACTTATCAATCATGGATTTTTTAAAATAAAGGGTAATACAATTAAAAAGAAATGTAATCTTTCGGAGTATCGACATCTTGATCAAATTGGTTCTTCCCAAGATTGATAAGGGAAGTAGGGCCCAAGATCTCATTAGCCTCTTACAATCCTTTACCACTATAGCTAAGTTGGTCTCTGCAATTTTAGTAACATCCTGAACAACATGGACTCCCAAGTATCTCATTTTGGAGCTAGGCTGGTGGTGATGTTGTGTGTCTGCCATATTCCAGGTCATAATTTCCGTCTTTGCGGCATTAATCTCGTATCCGGAGACAGAACCAAACTCCTGGGCTAAACTGATGACTGCTGGGAAGGCTGACTGTAGATCAGCGGAAAAAACGAAAATATCATCAGCGTACGCAGCTACCTTCCTCTCCCACTCCTCATACTTAAAAGGCTGGATATTAGGGTCATCCCTAAGCCATTGGGCAAATGGCTCGATGTAAAGATTAAAGAGAAGAGGGGATGGTGGGCAGCCCTGTCTTGTCCCTCTTGTGATCCTAAAAGAGTCTGTAATATTCCCATTAACCAGTAGTCTAGTCTTGGGGTTCTGATAGATCAACTGGACCATATGGCAAAATCTTTCCCCCAAGTTGAACTTATCCATATTTATTTTGTGTTTTGTAAAAAAAATGAAGCTGACACTAGTATATTTCTACATTTATTAAACTGAGAAAAGTACACTTGTGCTTAAATGCTTGACAGGTTTCAATGATATGAACAACCATAAAAAATACATTAATAGCCTTGTATGAAAACAAATATTTTAGTATCATAAGTGTGCATATCTGTAGCTGTTTCAACCTCATTCCTGAAAGTCCCATCTTTTTTAACTCCGTTACTTGTCATTTCAGACAGCTTTTGGCCTGGCAGCCATGAACGACAACATTTATAATCACTCAAAAAACATTATAATTTCCATTTCTATCCACATTTAAAAATAAATACAGACTGGAAATTAAATTCTTTTCTGTCTGTATTTATCTGTAAAAACCAATAAAAACGGAAAACAGGGAGCATTACTTACAAGTACAGTGCCCCCAGACGGGTTTTTCAGGGAGCTGTTGAATGTAAACCCAGGCGAGCTGATGTAATTCGTAGCAAGGAGTCACTTGGAAGTAAAGTAGGAGAGGAAAGGCTTCATACAAGTGAGGATGTGCAGGTGGTGCGAACCAGAGCTCACTCTGGAGTTTATAGAAGGCCGTGGTGTGGGGCAGCCATCCTTCTCTAACCCTGGGCAAAGCACTATGCTACGCTCGCGTAGTTTGCGAAGTTTGCGCTACATCACACTACCCACTCTGCATGTGGCACAGTGCAAACACTCGTAGCATAGTGCAGTGGTCATTTTTTGCTTGCTCACGGTCCTCAACGTCAAGTTGTCAATTGCGAGCAAGCAAAATGACATCCCGACAAGACTTTTTCCACGTTCGCAATCAGCAACATTGTGAGAAGTTGGCCTGATGTATGATGTCCACTATTCTGTGGGCACCTTGTATCAGTTCAAACAATCCCTTATGGTGATGGTTGTAAATCAACCTTAAAAGACAAGCTATCCTAGGGGTAGCATGGACTAAGCAGCCTAAAAGGCTTAACTCAAGAGGGCATGTGAAGCCAGCTGTTTTACCATATGCAATCCTGTAATATCAAATGAAAGGACAGCACACAAGTTATATATTATAAAAATATATGTATTTATTCTCAGAATAATCCCCTGTACTCTTTATGAGTATAGAAGCACAAGCGTTTAAACAAAAGCACAATATAACATATGAAAGTTGCACGTTTATGGATGAAGCCGGTGGCCACTCAAATCATATATCAAAAAAGTGGTATAAGTATCACTAATCGATCAGTGGTAAGCCCTAGGGCCTTGGTAATCGCTGGGACTACACTGGACTAACAGCAGTTAGGACGGGAGTAGCCCGCGGGATTCGGGTGCAGCGCTAAAAGCGCACGCATGCACCAATGCAAAGCCAATTGTGCGTAAAAGTTATCGAGTTACAGTTTTAGGAGTCTTCCGACTGGACTAGAAGGACAAAACTTTAGACTTAGACACTAGAGGTGTAAACCACTACAGGAGCACCGGTGTTCAAGAGTTACCTCACCCACAGGAAGCGGGTGCACAGGTGCAAAAGCGTGTCGGGTTTCGTCGTGAAGGTCTATGGTGCCTGGAGATGAAGATGCTGCAGGCGTCCAGAAGAGAAGTGTCCGGTGTGATCCAAGGGTGGATTGAAGATGTAGAGTACCTGAAAGCAAAGGGGACAGAGTCTGGGTCACTAACCAGTGACCAGGAAGGAGCCAGGAAGGAACCAGGCGATGTCGGGCGCAATCAGGTGGTTGTTGTGAAGCTTGTCTCCGCTGCCACGTGGACTCTGGGGCATCGAGGATGTCCAGGAGTGGATCACAAGCTGTCCCACAAAGGCTCTCACTGTCGGCGGTGTCGGCTTCCGGATCGGAGTTAACAAGCCTTGGCAAGTGCAACCCATGCATAATTCAAAGATCGCTTCTTACTCGGACCAGCAAGGTCTGAGCGGGTGCTCCTTTTCAGGGGAGCGAGGGCCAGTCTCAAGCAACTAGACCAGGAGTGTAAATTTAAAGGTTCGTCGGTACTGGGGCCACTAGCCAACGGGCAAGTGACCGGACCAATGCTTCAAGCAGGAAAATGCAAAAGGGCCCCACGTAGCACTCGCTGAGTGTGGAGGGGTGAGCTTCAGTGCAAAAGCTGTTTGGGGCTGGAGCTTCTAAAACTCCAATGCACAGCTTTAAGGGAGCCTTGGAAGCTGCACGGTCAACACTTTGTAGTTTTTCCAAGATGGCCGGCCCCACGCTTCAAGTTGCCTCCACGGGTCTCAGCTTTGCACGGACTGTGTGTCGGGCTGTTGGAAGGCAGGAACGCTGGGTCTTGTTGATCTCTGTTGCTCGAGTTCTGGCAAGAACTGCAACAAAGCAAACGGTGAGGTGCTGGATGGTGCCTGTTTGCACAGGGTGGTCACTCCTTGACCACAAGGGAGATTCTTCAGTCTTCCACGTCGAGTGGGATGTCGAAGGGTCCAGAGTTTTGTTTCATAAATTTCAGTCAGGATAATCTGATGTGCATCTGCACAGCTCCTACCTTTATTCCAAATCAAGGGGCTGGATTACCTGCTAGGTCCCTCCTATGGGTGGGACCCAGGAAATGGGTGGTTACACCCCTTTCCCTTTGTCCAGTTTCGCGCCAGGACTGGGGCTGGAGTGCCCCAGAACCGGTTTGACTGGATTTTGCCTGGGACACCTTGTGCGCCCCAGGCAGTGTCTAGTTTCTTTCAACCCTCCCTGCTCCAATCCACTATCTCCTGTTTGGGGTGGTGTAGCACCTCCCTGTGACAGGAAACCCTTTGTCCAGGCCTCCCCTGCCAAGTTTCGGTCAGCAGCAGGAGGTCAGACTTGTGTCGGGGCAGCAGCATCCATTTTGTGATGCTGAGGCTCTGGTTAGGATTAACCGCGTTTTAAGTAAAGTAACATGTCTTTTCCCTCTAGAAGGGTGGAATGCTACCCCCGTCGCCAGAACTGGCGAGGGGGTAGTATTCCAAAGTGTATGACACCAACCACGACATGTTTTGATAAAGCCAAACCAAAGTTAGCAATAACCGCGAGGATTATAATGCACTTAAGAGTATATGGTATGATAGTATCACTAGAACAGCTATAAGGAAATGGTTCCGAAAGCTGCAGACAGGCTCAGCTCATGCCAGAGCACCATCTCACATAAAACCAAGCACTCTGCCTCCAGGATTGTTAAGGCCTGCCATAGGAGTGACTTATAGGTATATATGTGTCCAGAAAGGTTTAGATATAGGTATACTATATCTAAGCAAGGGGTGATTACACCACCTTGCCCCAGCTGAGCGATCAGCCAGTTGTGTCGATTTAAGTACCAGCCAGGGGTGGCAAAAGATATGCTGCAGCCCCTGGTAGACCTTGGATGCACCTATGCCCTGAGCACTTATAGTGCATGGTACAGGGGCTGACAAGGTGTCCAGTACCAAAATTGGTGATGTACCTATAGTACATGTATGTGAATTTAGAGAGAGAGCAGCAGGCTGTGGGTCTGATTAGCAGGCCCACAGCCACATTAAGTCGAAAACCAGTGAAGCAAAAAGCAAAAATTGGGGTGACCATAGGATAGCAGACCCTACTCTCCTACAAACATCAAGTTGCCGATCGCGAGCGTGGAAGATAAACGTCCCGGCAAGATTCTCAACATGGGGAGGTCAGGTTTCTCATTGCGAGTGGTCACGTACGCTCGCGACCGCTCGCAATGAGAAACTACCAGTCTGCATTGAGAAAGCTGCAGCTCGAGTAAAAATTTACTCGAGCGGCAGAAAACTACAGCTCACACTGTGCAAGATGCCTTTTTCAATGATTGCACAGTGCCGGATGCTTGTCCGCACTGTGCAATCATTGAAAACGGCATCTTGCACAGTTCGAACAGGGTACTACGCAGTGCAATTTGCGTAGCTTCGCCGAGCGCTACTTCGCAAACTACGCCCTGCCCTATCCTTCTCTCTAATATTAGTGACCTGACTAAAGAAACTCAAACACATCATAAACCACCTATAGATAGATAAACAAATGATTTCTCAGCTTTGCTAAAAATAAGGAGAAGTTACATGGATTTGTGACCTATACCCTGAGACCTTACCAAGGAAGAGGGTGCTGACACATTCTCTTTAAAAGGGTCTATGTCTACCTGCACACATTTCAGTCTGGGAACCTGGGTGTCACTGTTTGGCTGTAATCCTAAAATGTTCATATACTTCATTAGGGAGACCTCCCACCTTTGTTTCCACAGCAATACACCATGGTTTACATCTGCTTGTAGAGGCTGCTTTTTAGCTTGAGGCTGGGCAGCGTATGCGCTGCTCTGCAAGGAATGCTGTAGATAGGAGTGGGTTAGATTGGAGTAGGATGTATTGAAGTAGATTGGAGTGGAGTTTGGTGGATTGGTATAGATTGTAATGGAGTGAGGTAGATTGGAGTAGAGTGCGGCAGATTGGTGTGGGGTAGGTTAGGTGGATTACAGTGTGGTGAGGCAGAGCAGGGCATGGCATGGCGGGGGATGTCGATAGACGACGGAATAGGTATTATTTATTAATTTAATTATACCTATTCCATCATCTGTCGACTCCCCACTCCAATCCCCCCCCCGCCCTACCGCCCCACTGTGTTTACCGGCCGCCACTGGTGGATTATAGTAGGGTAGATTGGAATAGAGTGGGGGTAGATTGGGGTAGTTTGAAGTGTAGTAGGTTGGGGTAGAATGACATGGAATAGATTGGGGAATGCAGTAAATTGAAAAGGTTTGAGGTATATTGGGATGAGGTAGAATGGAGTGGGCTAGATTAAGCTAGAGTGGAGTGGAAGTGATTAGGGTAGATTGGAGTGGGGTAGATTGACTTGGGGGAGATTGGGGTGGAATGGGGTTGGCTGGTGTGGAGTGGGGTAGATTTGGGTTAGACTGGAGTGAAGTGGGATAGACTGGAGTGGAGTGAGGGAGACTGGAGTGGAGTGAGGTAGATGGGAAAGGAGTAGATTGGAGTGGGGAAGATTGGAGTGGGGTAGATTGGGGTAGAGTAGAGTGAAATATATTGGGGTTGAATGGAGTGGGCTAGAATGGGTTAGAGTGGAGTGTGGTGGATTGGGCTAGATTGGAGTGGAGTGGGGTAGATTGGACCAGAGCAGATCGTAGTGAAGTGGCATGGATTGGAGCGGATAGAAGTAGATTGGAGTGAAGTGGGGTAGATTAAGGTGGTGTGGGGTAGAGTGAAGTTGGGTAGATTGTGTGGATTATAGTAGGGTAGATTGGAGTGAAGTAGGGTAGATTGGAGTGGGGAAGATTGGAGTGGTATACATAGGAGTGGGTAGTTTGGAGTGAGGTAGATTGGGGTAGATTTGAGTGGAGTGGGGTAGAGCGGAGTGAAGTTGTATAGAGTGGTATGTGGAATATTGGGATTGGGAGGGGTAGATTGGTTAGATTAAGATGGACTGGAGTAGATTGGGGCAGATTGGAGTGGGTGGATAGGGATGGGGTAGATTGGAGTAGGGTAGCGTGAGGTGGAATGGAGTGGGGTAGGTTGTGGAGTGGATTAGACTGAACTGAAGTGATGTAGATTTGAGTGGCGCACGGTAGAAAGGTGTGGATTGGGGTGGGCTAGATTGGGTATAGTGGAATGAAGTGTGGTAGATTGGGGTAGAGTGGAGTAGGGCAGATTGGGTGGATTGCTGTGGGGTAGATTGTAGTGGGGTAGATTGAAGTGGAGTTGGATAGAGAGGTGAGAGTTATATTAGATTGGGTTGGAGTGGGGTAGATTGGAGGGGAGTGGGGTAGATTGGAGTGCAGTAGATTGGGGTAGATTGGAGTGGGGTGATAGGGATGAGGTAAATTGGAGTAGGGTAACTTGGAGTGGAGTAGAGTGGGGTTGATAAAAGTAAGGTGGAGTGGGGTAGATTGTGGTATAGTGGGTTAGACTGAACGGGAGTGGGATAGATTTGAGTGGCATGTGGTAGATTGGAGTGAAGGGGAGTAGGCTAGATTGGGTAGAGTGGAATGAAGTGTGGTATACTGCGGTAAAGGGGAGTGGGGCAGTATGGGTGGATTCCAGTGGAGTAGATTGGAGCCAAGTTGGATAGATTGGAGTGGAGTTGAGATTGGAGTGGGGTCGGTGAGATAGATTGGGGAAAAGTGGAGTGGGGTAGGTTGGAGAGGAGTGAAGTGGGGTAGATTAGAGTGGAGTGGGGTAGACTGGGTGAAATAGAGTAAGGTAGATTGGAATGGAGTGGGTTCGATTGGAGTTGAATGACAGGGGTGGGGTTGTTTGGATAGGGGTTGATTGGAGTGGAATAGGGTAGATTGGAGTGGGGTGGATTGGGGTAGAGTGGGGTGGGGTAGATTGGAGTGGGTAGAGTGGTGTAGATTGGAGTGGAGTAGGATGGGGTAGACTGAGTGGGGTAGATTGGGGTGGGCTAAATTGAGAAGGTGTGGGTTGGAGTAGGATAGCTTGGGATGGGGTGGGGTAAATTGGGGTGGAGTAGGTTAGACTGGAGTGGGATCGATTGGAGTGAAGTGGAATGGGGTAGATTTGGGTAGAGTAAGAGTGTGGTAGAGTGGAATGGGGTAGATTGGAGTGGCGTGGAGTGGAGTGGGGTAGACTGGGAGGATTGGAGTGTGGTAGACTGGAATTGAGTGGTGTATATTGGGAGGACTGTAGTGTGGTAGATTGGAGTTGAGTGGGGTTGATTGTGGTAGATTGGGATGGGGTAGATTGGAGTGGGGTTGATTGAGGTGGTGTGGGATAGATTGGAGTGAAGTAGATTAGAGTGGAGAGGAGTTGGATAGATTGTAGTGGGGGTTGGAACCCAGAGGGATACATTGAACTGAGGTAGATTGGAGTGGAGTGGGATAGATTGGAGTGTAGTCAGGTAGATTGCAGTGGAATAGACAGGGGTAGGTTGGAGTGGTATTAAGTGAGGTAGATTGGAGTGGGGTGGGGTAGATTTTAGTGAAGTGGGTTAGGGTAGATTGGAATGGGATGGATTGGGGTAGGTTGGTGTGGAACGGTAGTAGACTGGGGTAGATTGGAGCAGTGCGGAGTAGATTTGCATGGAGTGCGGTAGGTTGGGGTAGTTCGGAGTAGGGTGGGGTGGGGTTAACTGGGTTAGAATAATGGAGTTGGGTAGATTAGAGCGGAGTGTAGTGGGGTAGATTGGCATAGAGTAGGATAGATTGGGGTACATTGGAGTGGGGTAGAGTGGGGTAGGTTGGAGCGGGGAGATTTGAGTGGGGTGGGTAAACTGGAGTGATGTAGAGTGTGTGGGGTAGACTGGATTGGGGTAGACTGAAGTTGAGTCGGTAGAATGAGAGGAGTTGGGTAGATTGTAGTGGAGTAGATTGTAGCAAAGTGAAGTAGGGCAGATTGGGGTAGATTTGAGTGGGACAGATTGGAGTGGAGTAGGGTAGATTGGAGTGCTGTGGAGTAGATTGGAGTGGAATGGTGTAAGTGGAGTGCAGAAGCATAGGGTGGAGTGGCATGTTGTAGATTAGAGTGAAGTTTCGCAGAATGGAATGGCGTGGCACAGAGTGGAAGGGCACAGAGTGAAGTGGAGTGGCGTAGTGTGGAGTATAAATGGTGTGATAGCTCGCTGCCATTACAGCCAACACATTTTCAATTGAAATGACCATTACATGTGCAGCGAAATACGGTATAACTGTGCATGAACATTAATGTACTGTTTTACTGTGCATAAAAAATAATGTGTGCAAATGTCATCACCTAGTGTATTGATGTGTTTCAATCATACTAAAATATTGGTTTCCACAACACTTTAGAATTAAAAAAAATTGCTTCATTTGTACTCTTTTTTATATGTTCTGAAACATCAGCACGGTTCTTTTCTTTGTCTGTGTGTGCTAGAAAAAAAATCCTACACCCTCTACTCTCACATGTCTAGACACCAAGCTCCCTTGGAAGACAGAGTTTGGTAGACTTCAACCTAAATATGGGAGTAAGGCAGAGAGAGAGAACAAAACAAGACAAGTAAATAGGTACTTGCAAAAGTAGTGCAAGAGAGGTCTGTTAGATGGGAGAAGAAGGAAAGATAAATGTGAATAAGCATTGGCAAAGCAAATTGATCTTGCCTATGATAGAAATGTTGGCTTTGTCAATGGGGTTTCGCCATGCTGTATGCTAGTGTGACTGCTGTTTAGCATGGCTAAAAGTTAGTGGCATAGAGGAGAGTGGCATACACTAGAGTGGCGTAGAGTGATGTGGATGGTGCGCAGAACATGGTTGGTGCGCTGCACGCTCCAGCGCACCCTCCTCAAGTAAAGCCAATGCTCCTGCAGGGGATATGCACTACCGAGCCTGACGCCTGCTACCAGCATGGAGGGTAGGTGGCATTGCACACAAAAAACTAGTGCAGCCACCTCCTCCTCTCTGTAGATCGCCCGGGGCTGCACACCAGGGTGACTGCGCCTCCTGCAAGGTACGCTGCCCTGCTCTGCCATGGTACTGGGTGGGGTAAAGATGAGAAAACAAACAGGAAAAGGAATGTAAGGAAAGAAGAAATAAGGAAGTAAGGGGAAAAAATAAATAAAATACACTACCAAAACACTAATACCATAAATAACAAGCATTGGCATAGCCAATAGGTCTCGCATTTGGGACCTTATAAGTGTTTACCCATGCAACAGTTGGTGTTGTTGCACCAAGGATATTCTGCTGCATAACCAAATTCTTATAGGGTCCAAAAAGCGAGACCTATTGGCTATACGAATGCTTGTTTGCTTTTTGTTGCTGTTTTGTTTAAGTTGCCAGATCTACAATAGCTGGGCATGGTTTTTGTTAAGAGTTCTTTGCATTAAATGAACTTGTTTTCATTGCTCTGAGTGTTGTTTCCATTCTGGCTGGAGGAAGCAGTCATTCGCGGGGGTGTGGGGGCTGCCTAGCTGTGTGCATGGGCCGAACTTTGCAAATGAGAAAAAGCCTGGTGCAGGCGCAATTTACAAGTGTGGAGTAAGTGAGCCCCAGGCAGCATGACTCATTCACACAGGAGTTCATGCACTGCACCTGCATACTCAGCAAGGTTTAAGGAAACTTGACCCACTCCCTCCTAGGCATCGAACACATATTTACCAAGAAACTCTGAGAAGAGCCTGCCTGCTGCACTGACGGCTGGTGGTGTGTGTGCCTCGTGAAAACGTGCACTGACGGCTGGTGGTGTGTGTGCCTGGTGAAAGCGTGCACTGACGGCTGGTGGTGTGTGTGCCCGGGAAAGCGTGCACTGATGACTGGTGGTGTGTGTGCCTGGTGGAAGCGTGCACTGATGGCTGATGGTGTGTGTGCCTGTTGGAAGCGTGCACTGACGGCTTGTGGTGTGTGTGCCTGGTGAAAGCGTGCACTGATGGCTGGTGCTGTGTGTGCCTGGTGGAAGCATGCACTGCCGGCTGGTGGTGTGTGTGCCTGGTGGAAGCGTGCACTGACGGCTGGTGGTGTGTGTTCCTGGTGGAAGCGTGCACTGACGGCTGGTGCTGTGTGCCTGGTGAAAGAGTGCACTGACGGCTGGTGGTGTGTATGCCTGGTGGAAGCGTGCACTGATGGTTGGTGGTGTGTGTGCCTGGTGGAAGTGTGCACTGATGGTATGTGTGCCTGGTGGTAGCGTGCACTGTCGGCTGGTGGTGTGTGCCTGGTGGAAGAGTGCACTGACGGCTGGTGGTGTGTATGCCTGGTGGAAGCGTGCACTGACGGTTGGTGGTGTGTGTGCCTGGTGGAAGCGTGCACTGACGGTTGGTGGTGTATGTGCCTGATGAAAGTGTGCACTGACGGCTGGTGGTGTGTGTGCCTGGTGGAAGCGTGCACTGATGGCTGGTGGTGTGTGTGCCTGGTGGAAGCCTGCACTGACAGCAGGTGGAAGCGTGCACTGACGGCTGGTGGTGTGTGTGCCTGGTGGAAGTGTGCTCTGACGGCTGGTGGTGTGTGTGCCTGGTGGAAGCGTGCACTGACGGCAGGTGGTGTGTGTGCCTGGTGGAAGCGTGCACTGACGACTGATGGTGTGTGTGCCTGGTGAAAGCGTGCACTCACAGCTGGTGGTGTGTGTGCCTGGTGGAAGCGTGTACTGGCGGCTGGTGGTGTGTGTGCCTGGTGGAAGCGTGCACTGATGGCTGGTGGTGTGTGTGCCTGGTGGAAGCAGGAGCATTCACAGTGATAGAAGACACAAATGAAACTTACGAAGAGGAGGGGGAGGAGGGGGAGAAGGGAGGGGGAGTGCGAGCAGAGGACCATGATTCACAGCTAGAAGACACAAATGAAGCTGACAAAGAGGGAGGGGGAAAAGGGAGGGGGGTAGTGCAAGCAGAGGAGCCTGATTACAGCAATAAAAACGCAGATGGCATCTGTGCACATGCACGAGCTCGTGAACGCAAGCTGTAGGCCAGCAAAAGCCTCTTGTGGCACTTTTAAAAGCCACTTACTAAATCTCTCGAAGAGACAGTGCATGCGCTGTCTCAGGCGCGACCTAAAAATGAGGGGTAGATTAATTAGGATGGCGGAGGATTACAAAGATTACAGAGGGGTTGAAAATTAGGCCCAGCACCACCATAAACAGTAGAAAACAAGATGGTCATGTTCATGTGAACCACGTGGTATCAGTTGCATATGATTTGGAACGCGAGGATTTATTATGTGTTATCTTTTGCAACAGGAACAGGCGTGCCGGCAAACCCCGCCTTCCAGCGGAACTCCACGTAGCACTACAGACTTTTTTTAGCCACTCTGCGAACTTTGACCAGGCCTAATGTAAAGGGCTGTTTACAAAAAAGCAAGTACTTGTGGAAGAATACAAGAAGCGATGGTGAACAGGCTATGCTCAACGGGAGGGACTAACTCAAGCTGGGCAGCCTAAAACAAATCAATCCAGCTACTACCAGCTCTCAGGCAGTGCAACCGGTGCAACCGCATCAGGTGCTGACTTCAGGGGGCACATTGTTTGCAAAATAGGTCAGTGTGTTGCTGCTTTGCTAACAGACATTCTTTTGTTACTTGCAGTTTTAAAATTAAAACCCTAACATAGACCAGTGAACTAATAATTGTTACCAAAGAACTGAATGCACACTGCAAATTATTGATTAGAGCATAGATTAATTTTGCAAAAAGGGATCATTTGAGTAGAAATTCATTCTTATTATTAAAGAAAGCTCTCAACTATGGTGTTGCTGTTTTCAATTCTGTTTGTGCTTCTCCATACCAAGCACTCTTAAACTATACTGCCTAGAGGAATTGATAACATTTTACTCCTACAACTCATAGTCCTCTGCCTTATGTAGTATTTCCTTTATGGTGATTTACACGTGTATGACTGATTGTCCCTGTGTTATGTGTGTGATGCAAAGTACTCTGACACACTACACTGGTATGAGTGGTGCTATGTAATTAAATGCATATGAAAGAGAATGGCTATGGAGACTTGAAGGGGACTGGTGAAAGGTGATGGTGAGGGAAAACGTGGTGGTTACCACCTCCACCATGGATGAGGTACCAACAAACATTGTCACACCGGGCGCCACCAGCGCTAAAGCTGGCCCTGAAGCCAGCAAATAGAACACAAGACAATGTGAGTTACAAACCACAAAGCCAGTGGTAAGCAATAGGCGGAATGCGTTTAAGGAAGCTTTCAAAATGTCCCAAAGATGCCTTTGCAAGCCAGACAGTTGCACTAAATGGCAGGCTTCTACCTAAAAAGGAGAGAGGTACAGTACCACCTGACTTTCCTTCAGCAAAAGGACCAAAAGTTATTACTGCTCCACACGGCCGCAGTGACCTTAGTATGTCTACCTTACAACTGTATGTTTTATTATGTATAGAAATGTTCCACGATACTGATCTATCTTCATCAGCAGGTTCAATCAGCCCACGCCACAACTGATCACTTTGGTTCAGTGTTCACCATGCTGCACCACCATTATATGTACTGCTGTTGTTCCTTGTGCACATTGTTACTTCTGAAATTATTATGCTTGCTAAATAAATAAATAAGTGTGGTCTCAGTTGCCAATATTAGCATGGCCTGGGTGACCAGATGACTCCATGTTACTGGGAAATCAGCTTTTTCGGTTCTGTGTTTTGACATACCATAACATTGCTTTCTGGGAGTTGTAATATTGGCTCAGTTTAATTGGGCCCACTGACCTGATAACGATAATATGTAAAAGCAAAATTCCGGAATGGAGTGTCTCATTAACATGGCGCCATACCCTGGTCCCACTCGGCTTGGCCTTAATTATCTCAGCAAGAATAGTGTAGTAGGCATGCAATTTGGGACTTGCTGAAAGTTCCTGCCATCACATGTGGCCAGGCTAAGGTGAAGAAGGGGCACAAAATGGGAAAGGTAAAGCGGGTGGAAGAAAATGAAATTGAGTGAGTGGCGAGGAGTAAATGGAATAGAAAAGAGTGGGTACTCTGATATGAAAAACAGAGATGGAGAAGGAGTGGGAGGGGGGAGATCATAGTGATGAAATTATACAATCTGAAGAGGTGGTATGAAACGGTTTTTTTTCAGAGAATTCATCATCTCCACAAATCACTAGTTATGGAATGTCAGGATCCAGGCCAGATATTTATGGCCCCTGGCAGGCCAGGGCTGTGCTGATTTCCATCCCACAATGGCTCAGCCTTTCTCCGAGGTCGCGCCCGCCTCCCTTCCAAAACACCGCGTGTTAACAGCGGCTGCCTGGCCTTCACTGCACGTGGAGCGAACCCACGGGTACGGCTCCTAGAAACACACCGTGTCACGTGACACCCAGGGCAGGTGCAGCACAGGCAGCCGCACCGCCAGCTCCTCAGACACAGAAAAGGCGCTGCGTAGGGATCTGTAGTGAGAGACTCACATGTACACAACAGGCACACTCTTTAGGCACACATTGCACAAGTTCAAGCAAGCCGTTCTTTCACACACCCCTCCCTCGCCCCCTCTTTTTCTTGAAGCCTTTGGCACCTGCTCAAATTAACCTCAGGGTTGGGAAAAGCGACAGAAGCACCAGCAGCCGGTCCTGGGCTTTCAAAACGGACCTCGAATGGCTCCCACTCACCGGGGCATGGCCCTTTCAGCCCTACACTGAGCTCACTCACACACAATAGAGACACAGCCCGAGTAAGACACAGCAGTCAACTAGCTCCATGTCATCAGGTGACACAACCATCTACATACACTTAGGGGCCCATTAGAATGGGGGGTGGTAGCTACCGCCGGCCTGGCGGGGGCGATCCGCCTGTCATCCTTGCTCTGAAAACCCCCCGCCATATTAGGATGGCAGGGGGGACCGCGGCGGACGGTAAGACCGTCCGCCGCTTTTCCGCCCCGGTCGCAAGGCGACCGGGGCGGAAAAGGTATAATATGGTGGCGGTGTCTATGAGACACCGCCAGCCATATTATGATGGGCCAATGTGAATGCCTTGCATGCGGAGAATTCCTGCGGGGGCCCATTGTGGGCCCCCAGGGAGTCCGGGGTTTGGGGGGTGCACATGGGGGGTACCTATGGTATCCCCCGCATTTCAAGGCACAACATGGCAGGCACCAAGCGGTGCCTGTCATGTTGTGCTTTGAAATGCACAACATGCATTTTTATCATTGCGGCGGGCGGCGCTTTCAGCACCGCCCACCGCAATGGTAAAGATACAGGATGCACCTGCCAGTGTGGCGTGCGCATCCTAATGCCACCATCGGGACCCCCGCCCTTATGGCGGGCGGTCCCTTTTTCCAATGGGATGGCCCTCATTAGGATGACGGGCGGACTTTGTTCGCCCACCATCCCATCGGAAAAAGGGACCACCCGCCATAAGGGTGGGGGTCCCGATGGTGGCATTAGGATGCGCCTGCCACACTGGCGGGCGCATCCTGTATTTTTACCATTGCGACGGGCGGTGCTGAAAACACCGCCCGCCGCAATGGTAAAAATGCACGTCGTGCATTTCAAAGCACAACATGACAGGCACCGCGTGGTGCCTGCCATGTTGTGCCTTGAAATGCGGGGGGTACCATAGATACCCCCCATGTGCATCCCCAACCCCCGGACTCCCTGGGGGCCCGCAACGGGCCCCCGCAGGGATTCTCCGCATGCTTTTCCGTGGCAGCATTGCCGCCACGGAAAGGCATTCACATTGGCCCATCATAATATGGCTGGCGGTGTCTCATAGACACCGCCACCATATTATAGCTTTTCCACCCCGGTCGCAAGCGGAAAAGCGGCGGACGGTCTTACCGTCCGCCGTGGTCCCCCCCGCCATCCTAATATGGCGGGGGGTTTTCAGAGCAAGGATGGCGGGCGGATCGCCCCCGCCATTTTTGCATGGGTTCGCACAATGAGCTGAGCTACCTAATTAACTATTAAGACAGATCACAGTTTGCGGTCTGGGCGTTGGTAGCCTGCAGGAACTGACAAAACCTCACCTCTGCATTTCAGTTCCCAAAAAGGAAACCTTTTTGAAGGCAACCCTTGGGCATTTAAGCAACAGTTGCTGATTTAAAAAAAAAAAAAAAAAAAAGTTTCCCGTTTGAGAAGGCATTTGGGTAGACGGAAGTCATCCCTTGGACCCCTGATTGCTCTCCCGAGGCCCCCTAACACGATTTCCAAATGGGAAGCTGTCACCGAGGACAGCTTCTGTTTTCCCGAACAGATACCTCACACTTTAAGGTGTCTGTTTCATAGTGATTGTTCGCCACCCCAGTTTGATCACAACCATTGATACATGTGATTACAAATAGCAGTTAGGGAGGGGTGCCTCTTTCACGCCACCTCCTTTTTAGGTCTCGCATGAGACAGTGCAAGCTGTCTCTTCGAGACATTTAGTAAGTGGCTTTTAAAAGTGCCACCAGAGCTTTTGCTGGCATAACTGGCCTGAAGCTTGAGTGCATGCGAGTGTGTACGCGCGCTGCCATCTGTCTGTCTTTGATCACTATCGCGTCGCCATCTGTCTTTGTCTTTGATCGCAATCACTTTCACAGGCGGGCAGGCACGCGGCCACGTCACTTCTGCTTGTTCCTTATGGCTCCCAGTGCCTAGGGGTCTTTATGCCTTCGCGCTACTCTCTGTACCTCCTTGATGCTTTGTGGCTCTCTGATTTCCCTCATGGCTTGCTGTACCTCCTTGAGGGTCTGTGTCTTGTTGTGGCTCTCTGTACCCTCTTCTAACTCTGTGTGCCCTCTTAAAGCTTTCTCGGCCTCTTTGGGTAGTGTGCCTCCTTCCTGTTCTACATTCTTTCGTACACCGCCTGGTACTTCTTTGTGTCTTTTTGTTCCACTCTCTACCTCTCTCTGCCTCACACGAACGGCCACCAGAGCCTCCTTTAGATTTGTGCCTATTTTAGCCTCATTATGCCACATTTTGCTAAATGTGTAATCCTCTACCTCATTAATGATGTGACTCGTTGTGGACTCCGCCTTAATTATGAGTCTTTCCCTAGAATGGCTTCTAAATCGGTATAGACTTTTTTTCATCCTTTCGCCCCTCCTTGTTCTAAAGTTTGGACTTTCTCACTCGGCTGTTCCAAAATTTCCTTTTCGCTGTCCTAACAGTTTTATTCTATTCTCTCTTATTCTTATTTCAGTTCTTTCCCCTAAATCTTGCCTCTTTCCTGCTCCCTCCTGCGCCGACCAGACTGTCTCATTAGTTCGCCTCACTGTTCCCTCCTTCTGGCCCTCTTTACATCACCCATCATTATAATATCATACCACCGAGGTGCCCTTATCACCTCCACCTTTCAGCGTACATCCCTTTTTGTAGCACCACTTATTGGGATTAGGCACATGCGCTCAATGAGTAGGGCATCAAAGCGCTTTCTTCTCTTTGGAACCCTTTTGCCACGCTGCCCTTTTCTTCTGATTCAGCATTTCCGTTCAAGCACACATACAACCACACACATCACCACACACACAACACCATACACACAACACCACACACACAACACCACACACACAACCACACACACACAACCACACACACAACCACACACACAACCACACACACAACCACACATACAACCACACACACAACCACACACACAACCACACACACAACCACAACCACACACACAACCACAACCACACATACAACCACACACACACAACCACACACACAACCACACTGTCAGTGCACACTTTCACCAGACACAGACACCATCAGTCGTCAGTGCACGCTTTCACCGTGCACAAATACCACCAGCCATCAGTGCACTCTTTCACCAGGCACAAACAACACCAGCCGTCAGTGCACGCTTCCACCAGGCACACACCACCAGACGTGAGTGCACGCTTTCACCAGGCACACACACACCACCAACCATCAGTGCACGCTTTCACCAGGCACACACTCCCCAGCCATAAGTGCACAGTTTCTACAGGCACACACACCACCAGCCATCAATGCACACATCAATTGTTAACGCATCCACAATTAACTATAGTAGCAATCGAAGTATGGCGCACTATACTTTTAAACATATTCATCTAAAGCACAGTATGACACCGTTGCTACAAAAACTAAAAGCAAATTTTTTTGCCCTACAATTTATAGACTTTTGTTGCAATTGGTGTTGCAATATTTAGCAATGCCAATAGCTCACTTAATTAATGCGAGACCTATTGCATTGCAAATGCTTATTGCAATTCGTTATGACTTGCCAAACACCTTTTCTGAGTCGGAGAATCCTTCCCTACTCGCAAAAGTGGTTTGCACATTTCAAAACAATTTTTGTGCTTGCAAACCCCATCATTCTGCAGATCAAAGGATTTCAGGCTGCAATCTTCATTTTAAACACGAGGTCTAAAGTCCTTTCAAGAAACTGATGGCAGATCAAATCTAATGGAATCTCAATGTCAGCACATTGCCTTGGAAGATACTCAAATGCATGCAGATGAAAGCCTGTACAAATCAGCAAATTAATGAAGCTTTAGCAAAGCTAATTGATCTGGTGTTGGCCGCCAACCTTTTGGCTTTGGCATAGCTTTTTTGTTTGTTCTGGATTTTTCAAAACTTTATTTTGGGGAAGCCTATCTTTACTAAAAAAATGTACCTTAAATGAAAAATATTTTTGGTCTCAAAAAGCACACACTGCAATACTAATCACTGGCACTCCAGAGAACTAATTTGGGTGTGGATGTGATCCTTGTCGAAGGGCAGAAAGCCATCACTCACAGTGAACTTAGCCTACGGCTGAAATGGGCTGACCCACTGCTTCATCCTGTAAATTAAAGGGGGTGTGTGCAAAATGTGAATGAAACCACAACAGAGCAATGGATGACAATGACATATTGTATATGTATAACTGTAGTACAATCACAAGGTCTTCAGATAGACGAACCATAGGTTCTCTGTTAGGACTTTTGCCAGTTGAGAAATGCTTTTTATTTTTCACTGTGGCGGTAGGTTTGCCACTCTAGCTGGGATCCACATGGTGCTCTTAGCCAAAGCCTTCATAGCTGCTTGGGGCTTTTCTTGCTAATAGAGTTCTGCTGACAGTTTTGGTTCGTATTTCTAAGTGCAGACAGAAGCAACATTTAATTGTAATAGCAAGTATTACTTATTCTTGCAAATTACAGAGATAACAATTCTCACAAGCTTCCGAATGCAAAATGTGGTTCTAGATTTGTATTTACCAAGCTAGTGGAAGGGTACACTCTACAAATAGATTCGATTTCTGAAGTGGAGTTATTTAAGCACCAATGAAAGTTGGTGTCAGCTTGTGCCCCTTTCTGATTCCTAGTGCGTTCTAAGAGCAGGACTTTAAATGAGCTTTGCACTGGGGCTTTCTATTCTATTTTATTCTGTCGGTTTTCTATAACACATGGGTATCCGGAGGCGTCCCAGCGCTGATTCTGTAAGGAATTAGTTACGTAACTACTGGGTCTTCAAGGCTTTGCGGAAAGGGAGTTCGGGTTCAAAGGTGTGTAGTATCATAAATAAGGAATTACAGAGCCTGGGCACCAAAAAAGAAGTAGAACAACTACCCCATCGGGATCTGCGGATCTTGGGAACCCTCAATAGATGGGCTGAAGAAGATCCAAGGATTCTTCCCAGCCTGTATGGGAGAGCTAAATGTCTTAACAGTGTGGGGCCTTTATTATTAACTACCCTGTGCATAATGCAAAGGGTCTTAAACTGCTCTCAGCATTCCGCCGGAAGCCAGTGGAGATCACTGAGAGCCCTGGTGGCAGATGATATTTAGGAATGTTCATCAGGAGTTGTGCTGCAGCATTCTGCATGGGCTGCAACCTTCTGATGACATAACGAGGTGAGCCCAGATACAGGGCAATACCGTAGTCCAGACGTGATAACACAAGCGCCTGAACGATGACGTTTCTGGCTGAAAAAGAGAGAATGTTGAACCATCCATAACTGTCTCAAAATGCCATTATAGGCAGGCCTGGGCTGGCCATAGCGGGCACCGGGCAATCCCCTGGTGCGCCGCACGGCGGGGGCCGGTTTTGTGCTGCAAAATCGGCCCTGTAACAAAATCGGCCGAAAACCGGCCCCAGCAAAGAGCTTGGCGGCACCTCCAACCCCCCCCCCCCCCCGAGTGGGGAGAGGGGCCGGCCGAGCACTTTGCCGGGCTGGTTGTGGTTCCCAGTATAGCCCTGATTATAGGTAGCAGCAAGCTTTTTAGCTTGACAAGCCACTGTGAGACTGGTGTCCAACCACATCCCTAGACTTTTTATTGAGCTTTTTGGGGTGAGCAGTTTGCTCAGACAAACTGTAAGACGGCTCGGAACATTGCAGCCGAGATTGGTATCCAGCATCATGACTTCTGTTTTGCCTCATTAAGTTTTAATTTGCAACCTGTCATCCATCTGGCTACTTCCTGAAGACAGGGAGTCAGATATAAGTAGCTAGAGCTGGTATCGGGGGAGATAGAAATGACCAGCTGGGTGTCATTGGCATAGTAAGTCAGTGAAAATCTAAAAGAATGAAAAATATCATCAAAGGAGGCATATACAAATTTAAAAGAATGTAACTCTGGGAAGAGCCCTGAGGAACCCCACAGCTAAGGGGAAGACTAGCTGAATAACAGGACTGAGCCAGGACCTGGTAGGTGTGATTTTCCAAGAAGGAGGAGAGCCATTCTAGTGTTCTGCCTTCCATACCGACATGTGAGATTCAGTGGTATAGAGTAGAGTGTTGTAGAGTGCTGTGGTGCAGAGTAGATTAGAGTGGCTTAGAGTGGGTTGGACTAGAGTGCAGTGGCATAGAGTGGAGCGATGCAGAGTTCAGTGGCACAGAGTATCATAACGTAGAGTGGCAGAGAGTGTAGTGGAATGGAGTGCATTGGCGTAGAGTGCAGTGGCACAGAGTAGAGTGACATAGAATGCAGCGACACAGAGTAGGATACAGTTGCATACAGTGCAGTGACAGATTATAGCGTTGTAGAGTATAGTGGCGTAGAGTGCAACAGTGAAGAGTAGATTGGTGTAGAGTGCATTGAACTTGAGCAAAGTGGTGCAGAGTGCATTGGCATATAGTGCAGTGGTGTTGAGTGGTGCAGAGTAGAGTGGTGCTGAGTGCAGTGGCATAGAGTTGACTGTTTCAGAGTAGAGTGCAGTGGTGCAGAATAGATTAGAGTGGCATAGAGGGGATTGGCATAGATGGCACTAGGGCACAGTTGTGTGTATTAGAGTGCATTGGTGTAGAGTCCAATGGCATAGAGTACAGTGTTGCAGAGTAGGGTGGCATAGAGTGAAGTGGCACGGGTGGTGTAGAGTGCATTGGTGTAGAGGACAGTGGTGCATAGTAGAGTAGTGTTCGGTAGCGTCATTGGCATAAAGTGGAGAGGTGCAGAGTAGAGAGGCATAGAGTGCAGTGGTGCAAAGTAGAGTGCAGTGACGCAGTGTGAAGTGGAGTGGCATAGTGAGGAGTGGTGCAGAGTAGAGTGGAGTGGGGTAACATGGAGTCTGCATTACATACAACACATCTTCATTTTTTTTTTTTTAGAGTTTTATATAGAGCGAACTAGACCCGAGATATCGGGTATCAGAACGCTTTACATGAGCACCAGTTTTGTTACAGAAGGACACATTTATTTTTGTTAGTCATGGGGAGATTAAGTGATTTGCCCAGAATCACTGGATGTTGAGAGTCACTGCCTTTTCAGTTGAAATGACCATCATATTTGCACTCTCATACAATTTTACTGATAAAGGAATTCAGCACACAAACCATAATGTGTGGAAATGTCATCACCCAATGTATTTGTTTGATCATCAGCACAGTTCATATACAGACATTTAATTCTTTATGTGTGCTAGAAAAGAAAATAACATTGTACAGCCTTCCTCAAGCAGCCCCCAATAGTCAGCATGATTGTCACATAAATCCTCTAGCTTTTAATCCAAAGAAAGAAAAATAAACACCAAACTCCCTGGAAAAGAAAGCCTAACATTTGACCTCTCTCTTTGAATGCACAGCAAATGTGACAAGACAAGAACAATATTTATAGGCCTGTTTACAGAAAGTGAGTTCATGAAAGAATACGGTAAACAAGGTTTGGGCAACAGGAGCGACACACTTTAGCTGGTCAGCCTTAATTAAGCAAATAAAGCAGCAAATAGAAAGCTAAAAAATGTGAGTTACAAACCACAAAGCCAATGGTAAGCAACAGGTGGAATGCATTCCTAGGTCAACTTTCTAATGTTTTTTTGTTGTTTTTGTTTTGTATAGCACAAACTCGACCCAAAGGTTTCAGAGTGCTTTGCATGACCACCAGTTGCATTACAGACTGACATATTCATTTTTGTTAGGCACAGGGAGATTAAGTGATTTGCCCAGAATCACAGCATGTTGAAAGTCCCTGCGGAGACTCGAATCCTCTGGTTCTGCAGCTTCGAGGTCCCCCACTCTAGCCGTTAGGCCACATCCTCTCCCTTAGAATGCATCCAAAATGTCTTTAACAAACCAGGCTGTCTGGTAGGCCGCGTTCTAAAAATAATGTGTATCTCTTCTTGATGGAACAGGTGATGTGCCCTAGATCCAAGTGTTACAAAAGGGGGTGGTGATGGACGGAGCATCTGAACCAATCAAACCCTCACACCCAGTCAACAGATCTGGGTTTAATCCATCACCGTTCTTTAGCCCACTCTGCCACCCCAGTTCAGACATGGCCATATGCAAATCAGTCTGACCCTGTGCCTCATGGAAAAAGTCCAGCCCGAACTGCCAAGCCATGCCTTCCCTGGACCGGATTCAAGCTTCCTAGGACCGTTTTCTGGCATTACAGCCGTCTTCAGCGTTTTGATTGGTTCAGATGCTCTGTCCATCACCACCCCCTTTTGTACCGCTTTGTCGCCATAAGTTGGCAGGGTATGCTCAGACGTGAGTCCCTTGCTCACTTTGCCACTAGATTCAAGCAAGCCTGGCTAAAGACGGCTGTAATGCCAGAAACCGGTCCTAGGAAGCTTGATTCCGGTCCAGGAAAGGCATGGCTTGGCAGTTCGGGCTGGACTGTTCCCATGAGGCACAGGGTCAGACTGATTTGCATATGGCCATGTCTGAACTGGGGTGGAGAGTGGGCTAAAGAACGGTGAGGATTCAACCCAGATCTGTTGACTGGGTCTGAGTGTTTGATTGGTTCAGATGCTCCGTCCATCACCACCCCCTTTTGTACCGCTAGATCCAAGTGTAGCTGACTGACTCCTTATGCTCAGTGGCATAGCTAGACCTTTGGCTGGCCGTGGCGGTCCTTGCATTTGCCACCCATGACGGCTGCGGTTTGCCCACCCTGCTACGCCACTGCTTATGCTGTATTACTCATGCAGAACATACAGACAAAAATAAACAAACGTCCAAAAAGCTACAATCTTCCTTGCTACCCTATGCAATTAACGAGGTGTTTTTCACTGTACATTTGAAAAACTCAACTGCCTTTCAAATATCAGCACCTTGTATCAGGTGTAAAAATGTACTTGAGTTCTTGGCATGAGAAATCAGAGGCTTTGGGTAGCATTATTAGGGTTATTGCCTCGGCCAAACCTGAAAAATTTAAGAAAAAAACCGATGGTATTAAAGAACTGCACTGTGTGGCCCCCACACACTTCATCCATGGTCCTATTGCTATCAGCCAGCATATGCTGATGGACTTTTGAATTGAAGGGGAGGGTATTCTCTGATGTCTGTATGGTCTATGGACATTATAGAAGGACTATAGTCTGTGATGCTGAATATAGTCTTCTTATTTTATTTATGATCTGATCTGGACAAAATAGAATGTCTATGTTTTGGATTCAGAAGACAGCTCTTCAATTAATACACCGAACAGGAACAGCAAAGACCACAAACGCATTGCGCGATCTCTCTTTACGAGTGATCAGTGGTAGTTTCTCACCAGTTGTGGTCAAAGTAATTTTGAAATAGAGCAGGTGATTCATATCTGTTTATTGTGTTCCCTTTCCCAGAACTAACTTAAGTTTCTGTCTCCTAAAGGGATCCTGGAGGCCTCTGTGCATAGGGAAATGCACATGAAAGCATGCCAAGCAGTGTGGAATTCAGAGTAGCGGTAAGTTGATTCCTCAAAACATTTTCCAAGTTGCATGCGGCAACCCCACAAATCACAATAATAAATAAATCGGACTTGTCTTGCTGGTGTTTTGGGGTAAGGGCAGTTACTAAAATATTGTACCATGGCTTAGTGGGAAGAGCTTTCTTTCCCTTTACTCACGCCAGCAATCACCGTTGCAGATTCTTAGCATACATTTTGTCAGTCAGTCAGTCAGTCAGTCAGTCAATTATCTTTATTCGATTATTAAAAATCATAAAAGAACGAGCATTATTACATAGCAACATTTCATCAGAACACGAGTTAATACATAATTTTAACAGACAATCAATATTTAGAAACTCTAAAATCACAATGTACAAAATGAGTTATACGAAAATATTAAGAATATAAGCATTTAAAATCAGTGAAATAAAAAAGGGAAATCAATATTCAGGAATAAGGTGCCTAGTTCTTGTGCGGTGCTAATTTATGCGTGCTCCTGCAACTAAAAAACTAGCAACATGAAAAGCTACTCTCACATTGGGGAGGAGTTGCAGGAACATCAAGGCTGGTTTTACCTGAGTAAAACCTAGATTGCGCAAAATTGGAAGCAAATATCTTTTTCTAATCTCAGTATAATGGCCGCAGAACATGGTAAAGTGAATCGTGTCCTGGGTGGAAAGGTGATCACAATCACATGGTTCAGCATTATCGGGTCTATTCCATATTTTAAATTTGCCCAGAATGAAGTGGATCAAATCAAAACGGAATCTCGTTAGAAGGAAACGATGATATGGTTTAGTTACCAGGAAAAGGTATGGTTCCATTCCTGGGACAGATGTCAACAAACAATGTTTCCTAACCATGTTTTTTTTTAGCTCTATGGCTTCCCTCTCCATAACATATAAATTTGTCAGGGTATTTTTTACTATTTTAAGATCTTCCTGCTTTATCAAATCTGGAGATGAGAAAAGCTCCGGTCGGCCGGCTAAAATTAGCTGCGTTTGTACATATTTTACCCACGGGATGTTTTGGGCTCTGTCCAGGGCTAAACAATCTTTTAAGATGATGTGATTTAATGTAAGCTCCTGGTTAAGCCAAGTTTTCATCCATCCAATAACTGGGGCTAGTTTTAGAATGTCAGTTATATAGCCCAATCCTAGCTCTGTATGTATTGCATAGGTGGAAGTCGATTGGGGGACAGGAAGCAGAGTTCTCAGAAATTTGTTTTCTACTTTCTGGATTTTGTCATGATTAGTGTACCCCCAAATAACAGAACCGTACTGGGCAACAGACAAACATTTTGCTTTATAGACCTTTATAATGCTTTCCATGGGGCGGGCTCCCAGTTTTTTAGCAAAGCCAAGCAACCCTGCTGCCGCTCTTGCAACAGCGTTGCTTTTGACGGAATGCTGGGGGCCCCAAGTGCCCTTTTCATCGAAGGTCACCCCTAAATATGGAAAAGATGGAACTCTCCTGACCTCTTCCCCAGCACAAAAAAATGTTTTCGACTTTCTTTTCCTGCCTGCAGCTCCTACAATCATTACGTGAGATTTCTCTGTGTTGGTTTTCATGTCCAACAAGGACATGAAGTCCCCAAAAGATGAAAGGAGTTTATTAAGTGCCACTCTGGAGCGTGCCAAAAGGACTGCATCGTCCGCGTGCAGGAGGGCAGGTATCTTTGTCTCACCTGCACGCGGGATGTCGGTGTGGGATGCTACCAAGACTACCTCGAGATCATTTATGTAAAGAGTAAAGAGGAGGGGGGCATGGATACACCCTTGCCTAACCCCCCTCTCTGACTTAAAGTGGCAAGTGCATCTCCCTTCCCTAGTCACTCTGACCGAGGTCATGAGGTCCCTATGTAACTCAGCCAGGTATCCAACCAAAGGGGGGTCAATGCCCATGGCCAAAAGGACCCTCCGCAGCTTAGCCCTGTTGACCAGGTCAAAGGCTGAGGAGAGGTCCTTAAAGGCCATGTACAGAGAACCCCCCTTGGCAATTGCGTATTTATTTATGATCAATTCTAGGTTTAGGCACTGGTCTAAGGTTCCTCTTTTGGCTCTAAAACCGTATTGTGCGTTTGATAGGACACCCTTCCCTTCTAAAAGCTGAGTCAGTCTTCCTAAAAGGACTCTTCCCAAGATTTTAACACTGGAATCAATGAGAGAGATTGGCCTATAACAGGCCGGGTTTGTCCTCTGTCCTTTTTTAAAGATCGGTACTATCGTGGACTTGGCCCAACTAGTAGGAAAAATGAGATCCCTTGTAGTATTAAAAATGTTTGTGAGAATCTTGGCACTTAGTTCAGGGGCACTCTTAAAAAAATCTGCGGGAACCCCATCGGGCCCCGGTGCCTTTTTATAGAGTGTGTCATTTATTGCTTTTTTCACCTCCTCTAAACTAAAAGGAGAGATGGTAGTTACTGCTTGTGTGAATGGCCTCTCACAGTCTGGAGTGGTATCAGGACAGCTATAGATGTTACTGAAATGTGTCACCCACTGTTCGTCTGGTATAATGCAATCTGCTCTCTGATTCTCTAGTCCCACGAAGTATGGGTGGTTTATTATTGCCCAGAATTTGGCGCTGTCTCTCTGTATATCAGGCAATAATAAATCATTCCAGGCCTCCTTTTTAATCTCAGATTTCCTCACCCTGATAGCATAACTGTATTGTTTCCTCAGTGATGCTATCTGCTCTTTATCTCTAGGTTTATTTTTTAGGGCCTTTAGAAGGATTGAGTGAGCCTTGGAACAATTTGAATCAAACCATTTGGGGCCCCTGAGCCTGTTAGGCTTTATCTTTACGGTCAGGTCTAGATTGGCCTGACGGCAGATAACATTGAAAGCCTCTATCATGGTGGTGCCAGAGTTATTATTGTCCAAACAAATGGCAACCTCCCCCTCAACTTTAGCCAGAGTTTCCTGTAAAAAGGTGATTGGGGTTACTTGATCCCATTTCAGTCTACGATTCTGATCTCTCGGGACCAATTCTGTCACACATAAAGCATCAATCTCCCTTTTTCCCAAGACTCCCTGTGATATGATCTCTAGAATCACAGGGTTATGATCGCTAAAAACTGTAGTTTCTACCTTATAGTTAATAACTTCAGGCAGAATACTAGAAGATAAAAAGATATAGTCTATAATTGTGCCTGTGTCATTGCCCACATATGTTGGTAACCTCGGGCCTGTAGGGCAACTAAATGATTCATAGAGGTTAAAAGTTGCTAGGAGCAATTCCAAAGCCTCTCCACGTGATGAGTGTTCGAAATGCGGTGGGGAGGAATAGGGGGAAGATTCCTCGTGTTCCACGTGGCAATCCGCATGGCATGGGTGGATGTTAAAGTCACCCATAAGGATCACCTCATACCCATGGACACTGTTCTCACTGTGGGTAGACAGGAATTCCTCTAGAGTTGCCAGATGCTCATTTGGGGTTTGACTGACGGGGGAATTATAAAAATTAACAAATAATATAGGCCGAAAGTTTGGTGTAGTTAGTTCAACCGCTAAACAGTTTTTTAAGTTAGATTTAATATGTCTTGGCTTTCCTTGAATATCTAGTGAGATGTATATAGCCAAGCCCCCCTTTGCCCTTCCTGCTTTACTAGGATCTGCAGGTACAGTAAAGTGGGAAAAGCCGTCCAAAGCCAGTCTGTCTGACGTTTCCCAGGTTTCTTGAAAGGCAAGGACGTCGTAGGATCTAATTATGTCCAGCCAATTCTTGTCGTTATTTTTGGCTCTGAGACCAGCGATATTCCAGCTCATAATTCTACAGACCCTAATACCTGCAGAGTTCCAAAATAATGAACTGGGAGCAGGCTGAGGACCCTCACCATTACTGTCTTGTCTAGGGGAGAGTCAATCGTTTTGGTCCATGAAGGATAAGTTTCCCGTTTGAGAAGGCATTTGGGTAGACGGAAGTCATCCCTTGGACCCCTGATTGCTCTCCCCGAGGCCCCCTAACACGATTTCCAAATGGGAAGCTGTCACCGAGGACAGCTTCTGTTTTCCCGAACAGATACCTCACACTTTAAGGTGTCTGTTTCATAGTGATTGTTCGCCACCCCAGTTTGATCACAACCATTGATACATGTGATTACAAATAGCAGTTAGGGAGGGGTGCCTCTTTCACGCCACCTCCTTTTTAGGTCTCGCATGAAACAGTGTAAGCTGTCTCTTCGAGACATTTAGTAAGTGGCTTTTAAAAGTGCCACCAGAGCTTTTGCTGGCCTAACTGGCCTGAAGCTTGAGTGCATGCGAGTGTGTACGCGCGCTGCCATCTGTCTGTCTTTGATCACTATCGCGTCGCCATATGTCTTTGTCTTTGATCGCAATCACTTTCACAGGCGGGCAGGCACGCGGCCACGTCACTTCTGCTTGTTCCTTATGGCTCCCAGTGCCTAGGGGTCTTTATGCCTTCGCGCTACCCTCTGTACCTCCTTGATGCTTTGTGGCTCTCTGATTTCCCTCATGGCTTGCTGTACCTCCTTGAGGGTCTGTGTCTTGTTGTGGCTCTCTGTACCCTCTTCTAACTCTGTGTGCCCTCTTAAAGCTTTCTCGGCCTCTTTGGGTAGTGTGCCTCCTTCCTGTTCTACAATCTTTCGTACACCGCCTGGTACTTCTTTGTGTCTTTTTGTTCCACTCTCTACCTCTCTCTGCCTCACACGAACGGCCACCAGAGCCTCCTTTCGATTTGTGCCTATTTTAGCCTCATTATGCCACATTTTGCTAAATGTGTAATCCGCTACCTCATTAATGATGTGACTCGTTGTGGACTCCGCCTTAATTATGAGTCTTTCCCTAGAATGGCTTCTAAATCGGTATAGACTTTTTTTCATCCTTTCGCCCCTCCTTGTTCTAAAGTTTGGACTTTCTCACTCGGCTGTTCCAAAATTTCCTTTTCGCTGTCCTAACAGTTTTATTCTATTCTCTCTTATTCTTATTTCAGTTCTTTCCCCTAAATCTTGCCTCTTTCCTGCTCCCTCCTGCGCCGACCAGACTGTCTCATTAGTTCGCCTCACTGTTCCTTCCTTCTGGTCCTCTTTACATCACCCATCATTATAATATCATACCACCGAGGTGCCCTTATCACCTCCACCTTTCAGCGTACATCCCTTTTTGTAGCACCACTTATTGGGATTAGGCACATGCGCTCAATGAGTAGGGCATCAAAGCGCTTTCTTCTCTTTGGAACCCTTTTGCCACGCTGCCCTTTTCTTCTGATTCAGCATTTCCGTTCAAGCACACATACAACCACACACATCACCACACACACAACACCATACACACAACACCACACACACAACACCACACACACAACCACACACACACAACCACACACACAACCACACACACAACCACACACACAACCACACATACAACCACACACACAACCACACACACAACCACACACACAACCACAACCACACACACAACCACACCCACACATACAACCACACACACACAACCACACACACAACCACACTGTCAGTGCACACTTTCACCAGACACAGACACCATCAGTCGTCAGTGCACGCTTTCACCGTGCACAAATACCACCAGCCATCAGTGCACTCTTTCACCAGGCACAAACAACACCAGCCGTCAGTGCACGCTTCCACCAGGCACACACCACCAGACGTGAGTGCACGCTTTCACCAGGCACACACACACCACCAGCCATCAGTGCACGCTTTCACCAGGCACACACACCCCAGCCATAAGTGCACAATTTCTACAGGCACACACACCACCAGCCATCAATGCACACATCAATTGTTAACGCATCCACAATTAACTATAGTAGCAATCGAAGTAAGGCGCACTATACTTTTAAACATATTCATCTAAAGCACAGTATGACACCGTTGCTACAAAAACTAAAAGCACATTTTTTTGCCCTACAATTTATAGACTTTTGTTGCAATTGGTGTTGCAATATTTAGCAATGCCAATAGCTCACTTAATTAATGCGATACCTATTGCATTGCAAATGCTTATTGCAATTCGTTATGACTTGCCAAACACCTTTTCTGAGTCGGAGAATCCTTCCCTACTCGCAAAAGTGGTTTGCACATTTCAAAACAATTTTTGTGCTTGCAAACCCCATCATTCTGCAGATCAAAGGATTTCAGGCTGCAATCTTTATTTTAAACACGAGGTCTAAAGTCCTTTCAAGAAACTGATGGCAGATCAAATCTAATGGAATCTCAATGTCAGCACATTGCCTTGGAAGATACTCAAATGCATGCAGATGAAAGCCTGTACAAATCAGCAAATTAATGAAGCTTTAGCAAAGCTAATTGATCTGGTGTTGGCCGCCAACCTTTTGGCTTTGGCATAGCTTTTTTGTTTTGTTCTGGATTTTTCAAAACTTTATTTTGGGGAAGCCTGTCTTTACTAAAATTTTTTACCTTAAATGAAAAATATTTTCGGTCTCAAAAAGCACACACTGCAATACTAATCACTGGCACTCCAGAGAACTAATTTGGGTGTGGATGTGATCCTTGTCGAAGGGCAGAAAGCCATCACTCACAGTGAACTTAGCCTACGGCTGAAATGGGCTGACCCACTGCTTCATCCTGTAAATTATAGGGGGTGTGTGCAAAATGTGAATGAAACCACAACAGAGCAATGGATGACAATGACATATTGTATATGTATAACTGTAGTACAATCACAAGGTCTTCATATAGACGAACCATAGGTTCTCTGTTAGGACTTTTGCCAGTTGAGAAATGCTTTTTATTTTTCACTGTGGCGGTAGGTTTGCCACTCTAGCTGGGATCCACATGGTGCTCTTAGCCAAAGCCTTCATAGCTGCTTGGGGCTTTTCTTGCTAATAGAGTTCTGCTGACAGTTTTGGTTCGTATTTCTAAGTGCAGACAGAAGCAACATTTAATTGTAATAGCAAGTATTACTTATTCTTGCAAATTACAGAGATAACAATTCTCACAAGCTTCCGAATGCAAAATGTGGTTCTAGATTTGTATTTACCAAGCTAGTGGAAGGGTACACTCTACAAATAGATTCGATTTCTGAAGTGGAGTTATTTAAGCACCAATGAAAGTTGGTGTCAGCTTGTGCCCCTTTCTGATTCCTAGTGCGTTCTAAGAGCAGGACTTTAAATGAGCTTTGCACTGGGGCTTTCTATTCTATTCTATTCTGTCGGTTTTCTATAACACATATGTAGGAAGGTGGCTACCTGACTATGGTTACCCCAGATTTTTTGCCTGTGTTTAGCTGGTTTTTTGACTTAGTTGACCTGGTTCCCTGCTAATCAGGGCCCCAGGCCATCTGCTCTCTCTGTAAAATGGATTCCATGTACCCTAGGTACATACCCCAATTGGAAATGGACTCCTTGTCAGCCCCTGTATAATGCACTATAGGTGCCCAGGGCATAGGGGCCACCAAGGCCTACCAGGGGCTGCAGCATATCTTTTGCCACCCCTGGCTGGTTCTTAAATTGACACAACTGGCTGATCACTCAGCTGGGGTAAGGTGGTGTAATCACCCCTTACTTAGATATAGTATACCTATATCTAAACCTATATCTGGACACACATAAACCTGTGAGCCACTCCTATGGAAGGCCTCATCAATCCTGGAGGCAGAGTGCGTGGTTTAATGTGAGATGGAGCCCTAGCATGAGCTGAGCCTGTCTGCAGCTGTCGGGAACAACTCCCTAAGCTGTTTCAGGATAATGCCATACCATATACTCTTAAGTGCCTTATAATCCTCGCGGTTATATAGCAACTCTGGTTTGGCTTTATCAAAACATGTCGTGTAAGGTGTCATACGATTTGGAATACTATCCCCTCACCAGTTCTGGCGACGGGGATAGCATTCCACCCCTCTAGAGGGGTAAGACATGTTACTTTACTTAAATGCGGTCAATTTCTAAAAAGGACCTTGGATCCACAAAATGGATGCCTCTGCCACAGACAAGAGTCTGACCTCCTGAAGCTGACCGAAACTCAGCCAAATGGGGCCTGGACAAAGGGTTTCCTGTCACAGGGGGGTGTTACCACCCTCCAGACAGGAGATAGTGGATTGTAGCAGGGAGGTCTGAAAGAAACCAGACACTGCCTGGGGCGCACAAGGCTGCCCCTTGCATAATCCGGCCAAACCGGTTCTGGGGCACTCCAGCCCTCGTGCCAGGGCGGCCTGGATCAAAGGAAAGGGGTGTATCCACCCCCTTCCTGGGTCCCACCCATAGGGGGGGACCTAGCAGGTAATCCAGCCCCCAAAATTAGTATAAGACTGGGAACAGTGCCAATGCACTTCAGATTATCCTGATGAAACATAAGAAACGAAACTCTGGACCCTTCGACATCCTACTCGACGTAGAAGCCCGAAGAATCTCCCTTGTGGTCAAGGAGTGACCACCCTGTGCAAACAGGCACCATCCAGCCATCGACGTCTACTTTGTTGCAGTTCCCGCCGGAAGTCGAGCGACAGAGATCAACGAGATCAAGCTTGCTTGCTTTCTAACAGCCTGATCCACAATCCCTGCAGAGCTGAGACCAGTGGAGGCGACCGGAAGCGTGGGGCACGCCATCTTGAACTGACCACGAAACGCTGACCGTGCAGCCCACGAGTGACCCTCGAAGCTGTACACCGGGGTTTGAGAAGCCCCAACCCTGAGCCACACTGGCACCGAAGTTCAGCCCTCCACACTCGACGAGTGCTGCGTGGGGCCCTTCTGCTTCTTTTGGCTCAAAGCGTTGGCCCGGTCACTTGCTAGCCGGCTAGTGGCCCCTGTGCCGACGAAAACTTGAAATCGACCTGCGAATCTGGTTGCTCCAGATCTGCAACAGCTCCCCTGAAAAGGAGCCCCCACTCTGACCCTCCTGGTTTGAGTGAGAAGCAATCTCCTGGTTCCGCGTGGATTGCTTTTGCCAAGTGTTGTTTGCTCCAATCTTGAAGCCGACAGCGCCGACGGTGAGAGCCTGCGTGGGACAGATCGTGACCTGCTCCTGGACGTCGTAGATGCCCCAGAGCCCACGTGACAGCGGAGAGAAGCCCCTCGACAACGACCTGATTGCGCCCGACATTGCCTGGTTCCGTCCTGGTTCCACCCTGGTCACTGCTGAGTGACCCAGACTCTGTCCCCTCTTCTTTCAGGTACTTTTCGACCCGAGTCCACCCTTGGACTCCACCGGACACTTCTCTTTCACCCCGCCTGCAGCCCTTTCAGCTTCAAGCACCAAGAGCCTGCGTGACGAAACCCGACTCAACTTCGACCCTGTGCACCCGCTTCCTGTGGGTGAGGTAACTTTGCTCCCCCGGTGTTCCCACACTGGTACACATCTCTAGGGTCTGTGTCTTACGTTTTGTTCCTCTAGGTTCAGCGGAAGTGTCCTTAAACTTTAACTTTACAACTTTTACGCACCATTGGTTAACATTGGTGCATGCGTGCGCTTTCCGCACTGCTCCCGAATACCGTGGGCCTCTCCCGACTTCAGCATTGCTTGTACTGACTGCTCCCAGCGATTCCCTAGGCCCTAGGCCTAACCACTGTTCGATTGGTATCTCTTATACCACTTGTTTAGTATATGGTTTGAGTGGCCCCCCGCCCTCATCCATAATTGTGCAACTTTGTATGTTTAAACTGTGCTTTTGATTTAACGCTTGTGCCCCTTTATTCATAAAGAATACTGGGGATTGTTTTTAGTAATAAATACATATATTTTTATAATATATACTTGTGTGGTGTCCTTTCATTTGATATTACAGGATTGTATGTGGTAAAACAGCTCGCTTAACACGACCTCTTAAGTTAAGCCTTTAGGCTGCTTAGTCCATGCTACCCCTAGGATAGCTTGTCTAACAAGGTTGACTTACAACCTGACACCATAAGGGATTGTTTGGTCTGATAATAGGTGGTTCCAGAATTGGAAACATCACCTATCAGGCCAACTTCTCACATTGGTGAGCAGCGGTGGGATTTGAGCTTGCTGTTGTTTTACCATTGCAATCTTTTATCAAATTGAAAGATCACATCAAGTATCTCTAGGTACATATAAATCAAAAGCTTAGCATATTAAGTTCTACTGAACTTAGTAGTTGTAGATTAAAGGGATTAGCACACCCTGACCCACAACTCACTAGCAAGGTACAGTAGGAAAACACTTAGTGTAGGTAAGTGCACCACTTACACCTCACTAGCAGTCATGTCTGACACAGGAAAAGCCTCAGGGTCTGCTCCTGTGACAGTTGACCTTACCAAGGCAACTTCTAGCTATGACAAGTTAACCCGAAAGGACTTGATTGCCTTGTGCATATCAAGAGGGTTAAAAAGGGGCAGAAGTCCCACCTGTCCTATCCTGATAGCCATTCTAGAGCAGGATGACTTAGAGAAGGGAAATGAAGCTCCCTTAGAATCAGGAGATGGAGTGAACCCCCCTGTAGCTGATACCCCTCCAGAGGAAGGAGAAGAGGAGGAAGAAGAGGAGGAGGAGGACTCAGATGTAGAGGACCCAGAAGATCAGGATCAGAGGGGTAGCCAGGTTATAGTTGGCAGGCTTAGCCAGGCCAACTTAAACCTACTTGGGAATGGAGAGGTCCAGCACCTCCCCAGACCCTATAACATTCTCCCAGGCAACAGAAGAGTGAGATCTCCAGCAGGGGACTCTCATATTTCTAGTGCCTCAAGAGAATCTCAGAGAGGGATGACCCCTTCTCATAAAAAAGAGCATGAGGCCAGGATGAGAGCTGTCAAACTCCAGATAGAGAGGGAGGAGGTAGCCCTGGCCCAAGCTAGACTTGCCTTGGCAAGAGAGCAAAAATTGTGTGGCTTAGATGCCACTGGTGGCAGCAATATTCCTAAAGAGAAACCCAGGTCCTATGATAGTAGAAACCTGACAAAGATTGTGCCCCCCAACAAGGAAGGGGATGACATCCACAAGTGGATAACTGCTCTTGAGAGAGCCTGCATGGTACAGCAGGTTCCTGAGGAACAGTGGGCAGCAATCTTATGGTACTCCTTTTCAGAGAAAGGGAGAGATAAGCTCCTCACTGTTAGACATGAGGATGCAAACAATTACAAAGTCCTGAAGAGTGTTCTGATAGATGGGTTTGGCTTAACCACTGAACAGTACAGGTTGAAGTTCAGAGACACCCAGAAGACACAGACTCAGGACTGGACTGATTTTGTTGATTGTGCAACTAAGGCTCTGGAGGGTTGGCTACATGGCAGCAAAGTACACGACTTTACAGGATTGTATAATTTGATTATGAGGGAGCAGATCCTAAGTAATTGTCAGAACCAGCTCTTACACCAGCACCTGGTGGACTCTGATCTGACCTCTCCCCAAGAATTGGGAAAGAAGGCAGACAAGTGGGTCAGAACCAGGATTAGGCCTAAGAATCAGGACAGTAACCAGAAGAAGGAGTCTACCAAGCCTCAAGATAAGGGTGGGGATAAAAATAAAGAAAAGACTTCCCCAGGGCCCCAAAACTCCAAGAATGGGGGTGGGTCCCAAGACACTTCTTCAACAGAGAAAAAGCCTTATTGTCATGTCTGTAAACAGGTTGGGCATTACAAAACAGACAACTGTTGTCCCAAGAATGGCAATAAAGAAAATATACCTCCAAAGCCAGCTCCAACACCTCCTGTTACTGTCAGCAGTAATCCCCCAGGAAGTGGGAGCACACCCAGGAATCTGGGTGGGTTTACTTTTGGAGCTCAGGTGGACCCTGGCCTATCCAGGTCCCCATCACCCAATGATCTTGTTTATGAGACTGGCATGGGGTTTGCCAACTTCTCTGATTGCCCAAATACTTTGAGCAAGTATAGACAAGAGCCCATCATCAATGGTTTGAAAGTTGAAGCTTTTAGAGACACAGGGGCTAGCATCACCATGGTGGCTGACTGTATAGTCCCCTCTAAACAACTTTTACCTGGTGCCACATACCAGGTGACAAACATTGATGGCCTCAAAACCAATCCTCCCATGGCAGTAGTAAGTCTCAGCTGGGGAGGTGTCATTGGCCCAAAGAGAGTAGCCGTGTCATCACACTTGCCTGTAGACTGCCTACTTGGTAATGATTTGGAAATCTCAGCCTGGGCTGAGGTTGAACAGGAAACCCATTCTAGAATGGTAAATTCCAATGGAAAGGTTAGTGGGACTGTAATGGCTACAGCCCCAATTCAAGATGTCCTTCCTGAAAAGGTTGGTAGGGCTGAGAAACTCTCTGCCCCATCTTTAGCAAAAGCTCTTCCTGAACAGAATAGCAAAGCTGTTATGATAACAGCAGAAACCCAAACTGAGTCTCCTCCTGAAAAGGTTGGTGGGGCTGTGATGGCCACAGCCCAAACTCAAACTGATATGCGTGTTGTGAAGCCTGAAATGATGGATAACTCCACACAAACTGAGAGCATGGAGGAGGAAGAGAAATCTCCCCCTCACCAGACTTTGGGACAGGATCAGCCTCCTCAGGGAACTGATCTTACCCCTGATGAAGGAACTGCCCCAGAGGTGGTTGGGCCTAGCCTGACAGAACCTCTGATGTCAGTGGACCCTTCTCAGGTGGGACCCAGTCTGGAGCAGGTAACCTGCCCCTCTCTACCTTGCCTTACTCAGCCCAGGGCTGCAGAGGACAAGAAGGACAGTAAGACCCAGAGGGTCCCCTGTCAAATAAAGCACCCCCATCAACAGATTAGGGGCACCAAAACTAGTAGCCCTAGTGAGGTGAAAACTTTAAAAACTCCTGAGGGAGCCCCCTTAAAAACAGTTAGGGACCTCCCACAGGTGGATTCTGTTGGGCACAGCCAAACCTGGGACCCAAGGGGCCCAAACTTGAACTGTCCCTCCAGCAAGCCAAACAGAGGGACCCAGCCTCCAGCTTTAGGTAGCCAGAGGTTGACCCTGAGAGCACAGTGCAACTCAGTTAAAGTAAGAAAGGCACACATGGTGGAAGATAATTGGAGGAAGAGGAGCCCTAAATTAGTGGAGCCTCACTTCAATACTCCATATCCAAACCAGCCTTTAACTTTGCATAAACACACCCAAGGTAGTGATTCCCTATGGTGGAGACCCTCTAATACCCAAAGGGTGAGGGACTGCTTAGTGGACCATGAGACAGGGGGTACCCATGCTAGTGCAGGTACTTCCTTATATGGCCACTCAGGCAATATAGGCTTACCTGGCCAAGGATAGCCTTATCTCCTTTCGTTTGGGGGGTGGGGGGGGGGGGGGGTTATGTAGGAAGGTGGCTACCTGACTATGGTTACCCCAGATTTTTTGCCTGTGTTTAGCTGGTTTTTTGACTTAGTTGACCTGGTTCCCTGCTAATCAGGGCCCCAGGCCATCTGCTCTCTCTGTAAAATGGATTCCATGTACCCTAGGTACATACCCCAATTGGAAATGGACTCCTTGTCAGCCCCTGTATAATGCACTATAGGTGCCCAGGGCATAGGGGCCACCAAGGCCTACCAGGGGCTGCAGCATATCTTTTGCCACCCCTGGCTGGTTCTTAAATTGACACAACTGGCTGATCACTCAGCTGGGGTAAGGTGGTGTAATCACCCCTTACTTAGATATAGTATACCTATATCTAAACCTATATCTGGACACACATAAACCTGTGAGCCACTCCTATGGAAAACCTCATCAATCCTGGAGGCAGAGTGCGTGGTTTAATGTGAGATGGAGCCCTAGCATGAGCTGAGCCTGTCTGCAGCTGTCGGGAACAACTCCCTAAGCTGTTTCAGGATAATGCCATACCATATACTCTTAAGTGCCTTATAATCCTCGCGGTTATATAGCAACTCTGGTTTGGCTTTATCAAAACATGTCGTGTAAGGTGTCATACGATTTGGAATACTATCCCCTCGCCAGTTCTGGCGACGGGGATAGCATTCCACCCCTCTAGAGGGGTAAAACATGTTACTTTACTTAAATGCGGTTAATTTCTAAAAAGGACCTTAGATCCACAAAATGGATGCCTCTGCCACAGACAAGAGTCTGACCCCCTGAAGCTGACCGAAACTCAGCCAAATGGGGCCTGGACAAAGGGTTTCCTGTCGCAGGGGGGTGTTACCACCCTCCAGACAGGAGATAGTGGATTGTAGCAGGGAGGTCTGAAAGAAACCAGACACTGCCTGGGGCGCACAAGGCTGCCCCTTGCATAATCCGGCCAAACCGGTTCTGGGGCACTCCAGCCCTTGTGCCAGGGCGGCCTGGATCAAAGGAAAGGGGTGTATCCACCCCCTTCCTGGGTCCCACCCATAGGGGGGGACCTAGCAGGTAATCCAGCCCCCAAAATTAGTATAAGACTGGGAGCAGTGCCAATGCACTTCAGATTATCCTGATGAAACATAAGAAACGAAACTCTGGACCCTTCGACATCCTACTCGACGTAGAAGCCCGAAGAATCTCCCTTGTGGTCAAGGAGTGACCACCCTGTGCAAACAGGCACCATCCAGCCATCGACGTCTACTTTGTTGCAGTTCCCGCCGGAACTCGAGCGACAGAGATTGACGAGATTAAGCTTGCCTGCTTTCCAACAGCCTGATCCACAGTCCCTGCAGAGCTGAGACCCGTGGAGGCGACAGGAAGCGTGGGGCACGCCATCTTGAATTGACCACGAGACGCTGACCGTGCAGCCCACGAGTGACCCTCGAAGCTGTACACCGGGGTTTGAGAAGCCCTAACCCTGAGCCACACTTGCACCGAAGTTCAGCCCTCCACACTCAACGAGTGCTGCGTGGGGCCCTTCTGCTTCTTTTGGCTCAACGCGTTGGCCCGGTCACTTGCCAGCCGGCTAGTGGCCCCTGTGCCGATGAAAACTTGAAATCGACCTGCGAATCTGGTTGCTCCAGATCTGCACCAGCTCCCCTGAAAAGGAGCCCCCACTCTGACCCTCCTGGTTTGAGTGAGAAGCAATCTCCCGGTTCCGCGTGGATTGCTTTTGCCAAGTGTTGTTTGCTCCAATCTTGAAGCCGACAGCGCCGACGGCGAGAGCCTGCGTGGGACAGATTGTGACCTGCTCCTGGACATCGTAGATGCCCCAGAGCCCACGTGACAGCGGAGAGAAGCCCCTCGACAACGACCTGATTGCGCCCGACATTGCCTGGTTCCGTCCTGGTTCCACCCTGGTCACTGCTGAGTGACCCAGACTCTGTCCCCTCTGCTTTCAGGTACTTTTCGACCCGAGTCCACCCTTGGACTCCACTGGACACTTCACTTTCACCCCGCCTGCAGCCCTTTCAGCTTCAAGCACCAAGAGCCTGCGTGACGAAACCCGACTCAACTTCGACCCTGTGCACCCGCTTCCTGTGGGTGAGGTAACTTTGCTCCGCCGGTGTTCCCACACTGGTACACATCTCTAGGGTCTGTGTCTTAAGTTTTGTTCCTCTAGGTTCAGCGGAAGTGTCCTTAAACTTTAACTTTACAACTTTTACGCACCATTGGTTAACATTGGTGCATGCGTGCGCTTTCCGCACTGCTCCCGAATCCCGTGGGCCTCTCCCGACTTCAGCATTGCTTGTCCTGACTGCTCCCAGCGATTCCCTAGGCCCTAGGCCTAACCACTGTTCGATTGGTATCTCTTATACCACTTGTTTAGTATATGGTTTGAGTGGCCCCCCGCCCTCATCCATAATTGTGCAACTTTGTATGTTTAAACTGTGCTTTTAATTTAACGCTTGTGCCCCTTTATTCATAAAGAATACTGGGGATTGTTTTTAGTAATAAATACATATATTTTTATAATATATACTTGTGTGGTGTCCTTTCATTTGATATTACAGGATTTTATGTGGTAAAACAGCTCGCTTAACACGACCTCTTAAGTTAAGCCTTTAGGCTGCTTAGTCCATGCTACCCCTAGGATAGCTTGTCTAACAAGGTTGACTTACAACCTGACACCATAAGGGATTGTTTGGTCTGATAATAGGTGGTTCCAGAATTGGAAACATCACCTATCAGGCCAACTTCTCACAACATGGGTATCCGGAGGCGTCCCAGCGCTGATTCTGTAAGGAATTAGTTACGGAACTACTGTATTGCGACTTATATATAGTGCACGTATCACCCGAAGGTATCAAGGCGCTTGCTTAGGGAACCCGTCCTGGTATTCCCCTGTGAGATACCCCGGCAGGGTATCCACAAGGTGAAAGCCAGGCATCCCGCCGAGAGGGGCCGTAGTGGAGATTAAGCAAGCTATTGCCCAGAGTCGCAGAGTGTGACCCCGTGAGTCGAGTAGGCACCGGAGCGAGAATTGTCGAGTCCGTGGAATTTTTTAGCCCAAGACCCGCCGAGGCGGGGAATCGAACCCTGGTCCACGGCCGATCTCAGCTTCCGGGTCTGCCGCCTCTAACCACTGAGCCACGCTTCTCCTATAACTACTGGGTCTTCAAGGCTTTGCGGAAAGGGAGTTCGGGTTCAAAGGTGTGTAGTATCATAAATAAGGAATTACAGAGCCTGGGCACCAAAAAAGAAGTAGAACAACTACCCCATCGGGATCTGCGGATCTTGGGAACCCTCAATAGATGGGCTGAAGAGGATCCAAGGATTCTTCCCAGCCTGTATGGGAGAGCTAAATGTCTTAACAGTGTGGGGCCTTTATTATTAACTATCCTGTGCATAATGCAAAGGGTCTTAAACTGCTCTCAGCATTCCGCCGGAAGCCAGTGGAGATCACTGAGAGCACTGGTGGAAGACTGATATTTAGGAATGTTCATCAGGAGTTGTGCTGCAGCATTCTGCATGGGCTGCAACCTTCTGATGACATAACGAGGTGAGCCCAGATACAGGGCAATACCGTAGTCCAGACGTGATAACACAAGCGCCTGAACGATGACGTTTCTGGCTGAAAAAGAGAGAATGTTGAACCATCCATAACTGTCTCAAAATGCCATTATAGGCAGGCCCGGGCTGGCCATAGCGGGCACCGGGCAATCCCCCGGTGCGCCGCACGGGTGGGGGCCGGTTTTGTGCTGCAAAATCGGCCCTGTAACAAAATCGGCCGAAAACTGGCCCCAGCAAAGAGCTTGGCGGCACCTCCAACCCCCCCCCCCCCCCCGAGTGGGGAGTGGGGGCCGGCCGAGCACTTTGCCGGGCTGGTTGTGGTTCCCAGTATAGCCCTGATTATAGGTAGCAGCAAGCTTTTTAGCTTTACAAGCCACTGTGAGACTGGTGTCCAACCACATCCCTAGACTTTTTATTGAGCTTTTTGGGGTGAGCAGTTTGCTCAGACAAACTGTAAGACGGCTCGGAACATTGCAGCCGAGATTGCTATCCAGCATCATGACTTCTGTTTTGCCTCATTAAGTTTTAATTTGCAACCTGTCATCCATCTGGCTACTTCCTGAAGACAGGGAGTCAGATATAAGTAGCTAGAGCTGGTATCGGGGGAGATAGAAATGACCAGCTGGGTGTCATTGGCATAGTAAGTCAGTGAAAATCTAAAAGAATGAAAAATATCATCAAAGGAGGCATATACAAATTTAAAAGAATGTAACTCTGGGAAGAGCCCTGAAGAACCCCACAGCTAAGGGGAAGACTAGCTGAATAACAGGACTGAGCCAGGACCTGGTAGGTGTGATTTTCCAAGAAGGAGGAGAGCCATTCTAGTGTTCTGCCTTCCATACCGACATGTGAGATTCAGTGGTATAGAGTAGAGTGTTGTAGAGTGCTGTGGTGCAGAGTAGATTAGAGTGGCTTAGAGTGGGTTGGACTAGAGTGCAGTGGCATAGAGTGGAGCGATGCAGAGTTCAGTGGCACAGAGTATCATAACGTAGAGTGGCAGAGAGTGTAGTAGAATGGAGTGCATTGGCGTAGAGTGCAGTGGCACAGAGTAGAGTGACATAGAATGCAGCGACACAGAGTAGGATACAGTTGCATACAGTGCAGTGACAGATTATAGCGTTGTAGAGTATAGTGGCGTAGAGTGCAACAGTGAAGAGTAGATTGGTGTAGAGTGCATTGAACTTGAGCAAAGTGGTGCAGAGTGCATTGGCATATAGTGCAGTGGTGTTGAGTGGTGCAGAGTAGAGTGGTGCTGAGTGCAGTGGCATAGAGTTGACTGTTTCAGAGTAGAGTGCAGTGGTGCAGAATAGATTAGAGTGGCATAGAGGGGATTGGCATAGATGGCACTAGGGCACAGTTGTGTGTAGTAGAGTGCATTGGTGTAGAGTCCAATTGCATAGAGTACAGTGTTGCAGAGTAGGGTGGCATAGAGTGAAGTGGCACGGGTGGTGTAGAGCAGTGGTTCCCAAACCTTTGACTCCTGCGGACCCCCATTGAGTCACCACTGGAAGCCGGGGACCCCCACGCAATTTGTAGGATTTACAATTCAAACATTAAAACAGTAATTCGAAAAAAATAAACACACGTGTGCACACAAAACAAACACTCGGATAAGCAAGTATTTTAGGGGTATATTTCCACTTTTTACGACGTTCCCATGGCGACAGGGGCTTCGCTTTATTTACAATGCAGCGTTAAGCCACTTAACATGGCTTAACGCTGGCTAGTAAATAACACCCCCTTTAACCCAATGCTTAGCGTGAAAGGGGTGGGCAGTGGGTATTGCGGTGGGCGTTCCACCTCAACACCCATTGATTTTGACACTGCCCCTATTAACAAGGGCAGCGTAAATGGGAGGCAGCAAACACCCTTGATTGGTAATGTTCAGAAAGATGACCCTTACTGCACATAAACAATCTTTTTTTAAAAATGACATTTTGTAACTTCCATGTGTGCTGCATTAAGCAGCGCATATAGAAGTGACAAAACTGCATTTCAAAATTGTTTATGTGCAGGAAGGGGGACCTTACTGTACATAAACAATCTTCCCCTGCACACAGACACCCTTGCACTATGGTGCAAGGGTGCCTGCGTTGAAGCCACAATGTTAAGTTTAGCGTGAACGTAAGGGAACCACAGGGCTGCATCATATTCTTGTTAATATAGGTGCAGCCCTGCGTTTCTGAAGTGGCGGAGTGTGTCGTTAAGCCATGGAGGCCAACGATTCTCTCTGCCACATCTGTTGAATTCTTGAAAGAATTTGGAAAAAATGAAGAAAATTGATGGGAAGGTTGGTGCTGCATCTCCGTGACTAACTTTTAAATGGTTGGTTTTATTTCGCAGTACGAGGCTCCGGCTCCTGCCAGGGCCAGACTGGAAACCCAAAGCAGCCCTGGCAAATGTTTTCAGACCAGTCCCCATAGGGTGCACACCAAGTGCAGTGAGTGAGCCTGACCACTACAAAGACCATTTAGGAAACAATGGTGCAGTCTAAAACACAGTTATCATTACATAATGAATTGTATTAGCATTTAAAGAATAGTAAATTAAGTCCTTACTATGCACCAGAATACAACAATCTTTTTGGGGTTCTTCAATGATTCCCCCACTATCACCCTCCAACAGTACCTCTCATCTCTCCATAGCCCCTCTGTCACATGTGTGAAAGTTTTTATAGCATCTCTCATACCATTGTATGAGAGAGAGCATTTTATATCACACACATATAGAGACAGTGAATCATACATGTACATCAGTGTATAGAAAATGTCATATAAGGCAAAGGGGACTACAAGGTGCAGAATTCACGTCATTCATACTGGTAGGCATTTTTAAATAGTGCTTAGTCTGGCAAAGCACAAACTCAGGATTCAGAACATATCACAGTGGTTAGCATTGACTTTAACAATAAAAATGTATTTCCACCCAAATAAACCTTTTTTAGCAGTATTAGGATAATGAAAGACTGGGAAAAACAGATCACTAACTTGTACCTTGCAGCTTGCAAGCAGCTCTTTGATGACAGTTTATAGGTCATTGTGATAGATTACGATTGTCACTTATGAACTGCACAGCACCAACATTTTCTCTGTTTTTTTAAATGCATTATAAATGTTCTTTGCAGTAGGCATGTTAACCCTCTGTGCTACTTTAGATAATTCAAAGCTGCCACTGGACAAAACTCTCATCTCTCCCCAGAAGGTACTTAATCACTGGTAATTGTAAGGTGATTGTAAGGTGATTTCTAAAGCGCATGGCTGCCCGTGAGCGCGTCCCAGCGCGTGGTGTTATCTTGACACTTTTATGGTTGTTCGAAAACTGCTAATTATACAAGATACTTTCAAGTGCTTTTAAAACTGCTTCCTGCGGACCCCCTGGGAATGTGTCACGGACCCCTGGGGGTCCGCGGACCACAGTTTGGGAAACGCTGGTGTAGAGTGCATTGGTGTAGAGGACAGTGGTGCATAGTAGAGTAGTGTTCGGTAGCGTCATTGGCATAAAGTGGAGAGGTGCAGAGTAGAGAGGCATAGAGTGCAGTGGTGCAAAGTAGAGTGCAGTGACGCAGTGTGAAGTGGAGTGGCATAGTGAGGAGTGGTGCAGAGTAGAGTGGAGTGGGGTAACATGGAGTCTGCATTACATACAACACATCTTCATTTTTTTTTTTTTTTAGAGTTTTATATAGAGCGAACTAGACCCGAGATATCGGGTATCAGAACGCTTTACATGAGCACCAGTTTTGTTACAGAAGGACACATTTATTTTTGTTAGTCATGGGGAGATTAAGTGATTTGCCCAGAATCACTGGATGTTGAGAGTCACTGCCTTTTCAGTTGAAATGACCATCATATTTGCACTCTCATACAATTTTACTGATAAAGGAATTCAGCACACAAACCATAATGTGTGGAAATGTCACCACCCAATGTATTTGTTTGATCATCAGCACAGTTCATATACAGACATTTAATTCTTTATGTGTGCTAGAAAAGAAAATAACATTGTACAGCCTTCCTCAAGCAGCCCCCAATAGTCAGCATGATTGTCACATAAATCCTCTAGCTTTTAATCCAAAGAAAGAAAAATAAACACCAAACTCCCTGGAAAAGAAAGCCTAACATTTGACCTCTCTCTTTGAATGCACAGCAAATGTGACAAGACAAGAGCAATATTTATAGGCCTGTTTACAGAAAGTGAGTTCATGAAAGAATACGGTAAACAAGGTTTGGGCAACAGGAGCGACACACTTTAGCTGGTCAGCCTTAATTAAGCAAATAAAGCAGCAAATAGAAAGCTAAAAAATGTGAGTTAAAACCACAAAGCCAATGGTAAGCAACAGGTGGAATGCATTCCTAGGTCAACTTTCTAATGTTTTTTTGTTGTTTTTGTTTTGTATAGCACAAACTCGACCCAAAGGTTTCAGAGTGCTTTCCATGACCACCAGTTGCATTACAGGCTGACATATTCATTTTTGTTAGGCACAGGGAGATTAAGTGATTTGCCCAGAATCACAGCATGTTGAAAGTCCATGCGGAGACTCGAATCCTCTGGTTCTGCAGCTTCGAGGTCCCCCACTCTAGCCGTTAGGCCACATCCTCTCCCTTAGAATGCATCCAAGATGTCTTTAACAAACCAGGCTGTCTGGTAGGCCGCGTTCTAAAAATAATGTGTATCTCTTCTTGATGGAACAGGTGATGTGCCCTAGATCCAAGTGTTACAAAAGGGGGTGGTGATGGACGGAGCATCTGAACCAATCAAACCCTCACACCCAGTCAACAGATCTGGGTTTAATCCATCACCGTTCTTTAGCCCACTCTGCCACCCCAGTTCAGACATGGCCATATGCAAATCAGTCTGACCCTGTGCCTCATGGAAAAAGTCCAGCCCGAACTGCCAAGCCATGCCTTCCCTGGACCGGATTCAAGCTTCCTAGGACCGTTTTCTGGCATTACAGCCGTCTTCAGCGTTTGATTGGTTCAGATGCTCTGTCCATCACCACCCCCTTTTGTACCGCTTTGTCGCCATAAGTTGGCAGGGTATGCTCAGACGTGAGTCCCTTGCTCACTTTGCCACTGGATTCAAGCAAGCCTGGCTAAAGACGGCTGTAATGCCAGAAACCGGTCCTAGGAAGCTTGATTCCGGTCCAGGAAAGGCATGGCTTGGCAGTTCGGGCTGGACTGTTCCCATGAGGCACAGGGTCAGACTGATTTGCATATGGCCATGTCTGAACTGGGGTGGAGAGTGGGCTAAAGAACGGTGAGGATTCAACCCAGATCTGTTGACTGGGTCTGAGTGTTTGATTGGTTCAGATGCTCCGTCCATCACCACCCCCTTTTGTACCGCTAGATCCAAGTGTAGCTGACTGACTCCTTATGCTCAGTGGCATAGCTAGACCTTTGGCTGGCCGTGGCGGTCCTTGCATTTGCCACCCATGACGGCTGCGGTTTGCCCACCCTGCTACGCCACTGCTTATGCTGTATTACTCATGCAGAACATACAGACCAAAATAAACAAACGTCCAAAAAGCTACAATCTTCCTTGCTACCCTATGCAATTAACGAGGTGTTTTTCACTGTACATTTGAAAAACTCAACTGCCTTTCAAATATCAGCACCTTGTATCAGGTGTAAAAATGTACTTGAGTTCTTGGCATGAGAAATCAGAGGCTTTGGGTAGCATTATTAGGGTTATTGCCTCGGCCAAACCTGAAAAATTGAAGAAAAAAAACGATGGTATTAAAGAACTGCACTGTGTGGCCCCCACACACTTCATCCATGGTCCTATTGCTATCAGCCAGCATATGCTGATGGACTTTTGAATTGAATGGGAGGGTATTCTCTGATGTCTGTATGGTCTATGGACATTATAGAAGGACTATAGTCTGCGATGCTGAATATAGTCTTCTTATTTTATTTATGATCTGATCTGGACAAAATAGAATGTCTATGTTTTGGATTCAGAAGACAGCTCTTCAATTAATACACCGAACAGGAACAGCAAAGACCACAAACGCATTGCGCGATCTCTCTTTACGAGTGATCAGTGGTAGTTTCTCACCAGTTGTGGTCAAAGTAATTTTGAAATAGAGCAGGTGATTCATATCTGTTTATTGTGTTCCCTTTCCCAGAACTAACTTAAGTTTCTGTCTCCTAAAGGGATCCTGGAGGCCTCTGTGCATAGGGAAATGCACATGAAAGCATGCCAAGCAGTGTGGAATTCAGAGTAGCGGTAAGTTGATTCCTCAAAACATTTTCCAAGTTGCATGCGGCAACCCCACAAATCACAATAATAAATAAATCGGACTTGTCTTGCTGGTGTTTTGGGGTAAGGGCTGTTACTAAAATATTGTACCATGGCTTAGTGGGAAGAGCTTTCTTTCCCTTTACTCAAGCCAGCAATCACCGTTGCAGATTCTTAGCATACATTTTGTCAGTCAGTCAGTCAGTCAGTCAGTCAATTATCTTTATTCGATTATTAAAAATCATAAAAGAACGAGCATTATTACATAGCAACATTTCATCAGAACACGAGTTAATACATAATTTTAACAGACAATCAATATTTAGAAACTCTAAAATCACAATGTACAAAATGAGTTATACGAAAATATTAAGAATATAAGCATTTAAAATCAGTGAAATAAAAAAGGGAAATCAATATTCAGTAATAAGGTGCCTAGTTCTTGTGCGGTGCTTATTTATGCGTGCTCCTTCAACTAAAAAACTAGCAACATGAAAAGCTACTCTTACATTGGGGAGGAGTTGCAGGAACATCAAGGCTGGTTTTACCTGAGTAAAACCTAGATTGCGCAAAATTGGAAGCAAATATCTTTTTCTAATCTCAGTATAATGGCCGCAGAACATGGTAAAGTGAATCGTGTCCTGGGTGGAAAGGTGATCACAATCACATGGTTCAGCATTATCGGGTCTATTCCATATTTTAAATTTGCCCAGAATGAAGTAGATCAAATCAAAACGGAATCTCGTTAGAAGGAAACGATGATATGGTTTAGTTACCAGGAAAAGGTATGGTTCCATTCCTGGGACAGATGTCAACAAACAGTGTTTCCTAACCATGGTTTTTTTTTAGCTCTATGGCTTCCCTCTCCATAACATATAAATTTGTCAGGGTATTTTTTACTATTTTAAGATCTTCCTGCTTTATCAAATCTGGAGATGAGAAAAGCTCCGGTCGGCCGGCTAAAATTAGCTGCGTTTGTACATATTTTACCCACGGGATGTTTTGGGCTCTGTCCAGGGCTAAACAATCTTTTAAGATGATGTGATTTAATGTAAGCTCCTGGTTAAGCCAAGTTTTCATCCATCCAATAACTGGGGCTAGTTTTAGAATGTCAATTATATAGCCCAATCCTAGCTCTGTATGTATTGCAGAGGTGGAAGTCGATTGGGGGACAGGAAGCAGAGTTCTCAGAAATTTGTTTTCTACTTTCTGGATTTTGTCATGATTAGTGTACCCCCAAATAACAGAACCGTACTGGGCAACAGACAAACATTTTGCTTTATAGACCTTTATAATGCTTTCCATGGGGCGGGCTCCCAGTTTTTTAGCAAAGCCAAGCAACCCTGCTGCCGCTCTTGCAACAGCGTTGCTTTTGACGGAATGCTGGGGGCCCCAAGTGCCCTTTTCATCGAAGGTCACCCCTAAATATGGAAAAGTTGGAACTCTCCTGACCTCTTTCCCAGCACAAAAAAATGTTTTCGACTTTCTTTTCCTGCCTGCAGCTCCTACAATCATTACGTGAGATTTCTCTGTGTTGGTTTTCATGTCCAACAAGGACATGAAGTCCCCAAAAGATGAAAGGAGTTTATTAAGTGCCACTCTGGAGCGTGCCAAAAGGACTGCATCGTCCGCGTACAGGAGGACAGGTATCTTTGTCTCACCTGCACGCGGGATGTCGGTGTGGGATGCTACCAAGACTACCTCGAGATCATTTATGTAAAGAGTAAAGAGGAGGGGGGCAAGGATACACCCTTGCCTAACCCCCCTCTCTGACTTAAAGTGGCAAGTGCATCTCCCTTCCCTAGTCACTCTGACCGAGGTCATGAGGTCCCTATGTAACTCAGCCAGGTATCCAACCAAAGGGGGGTCAATGCCCATGGCCAAAAGGACCCTCCACAGCTTAGCCCTGTTGACCAGGTCAAAGGCTGAGGAGAGGTCCATAAAGGCCATGTACAGAGAACCCCCCTTGGCAATTGCGTATTTATTTATGATCAATTCTAGGTTTAGGCACTGGTCTAAGGTTCCTCTTTTGGCTCTAAAACCGTATTGTGTGTTTGATAGGACACCCTTCCCTTCTAAAAGCTGAGTCAGTCTTCCTAAAAGGACTCTTCCCAAGATTTTAACACTGGAATCAATGAGAGAGATTGGCCTATAACAGGCCGGGTTTGTCCTCTGTCCTTTTTTAAAGATCGGTACTATCGTGGACTTGGCCCAACTAGTAGGAAAAATTAGATCCCTTGTAGTATTAAAAATGTTTGTGAGAATCTTGGCACTTAGTTCAGGGGCACTCTTAAAAAAATCTGCGGGAACCCCATCGGGCCCCGGTGCCTTTTTATAGAGTGTGTCATTTATTGCTTTTTTCACCTCCTCTAAACTAAAAGGAGAGATGGTAGTTACTGCTTGTGTGAATGGCCTCTCACAGTCTGGAGTGGTATCAGGACAGCTATAGATGTTACTGAAATGTGTCACCCACTGTTCGTCTGGTATAATGCAATCTGCTCTCTGATTCTCTAGTCCCACGAAGTATGGGTGGTTTATTATTGCCCAGAATTTGGCGCTGTCTCTCTGTATATCAGGCAATAATAAATCATTCCAGGCCTCCTTTTTAATCTCAGATTTCCTCACCCTGATAGCATAACTGTATTGTTTCCTCAGTGATGCTATCTGCTCTTTATCTCTAGGTTTATTTTTTAGGGCCTTTAGGAGGATTGAGTGAGCCTTGGAACAATTTGAATCAAACCATTTGGGGCCCCTGAGCCTGTTAGGCTTTATCTTTACGGTCAGGTCTAGATTGACCTGACGGCAGATAACATTGAAAGCCTCTATCATGGTGGTGCCAGAGTTATTATTGTCCAAACAAATGGCAACCTCCCCCTCAACTTTAGCCAGAGTTTCCTGTAAAAAGGTGATTGGGGTTACTTGATCCCATTTCAGTCTACGATTCTGATCTCTCGGGACCAATTCTGTCACACATAAAGCATCAATCTCCCTTTTTCCCAAGACTCCCTGTGATATGATCTCTAGAATCACAGGGTTATGATCGCTAAAAACTGTAGTTTCTACCTTATAGTTAATAACTTCAGACAGAATACTAGAAGATAAAAAGATATAGTCTATAATTGTGCCTGTGTCATTGCCCACATATGTTGGTAACCTCGGGCCTGTAGGGCAACTACATGATTCATAGAGGTTAAAAGTTGCTAGGAGCAATTCCAAAGCCTCTCCACGTGATGAGTGTTCGAAATGCGGTGGGGAGGAATAGGGGGAAGATTCCTCGTGTTCCACGTGGCAATCCGCATGGCATGGGTGGATGTTAAAGTCACCCATAAGGATCACCTCATACCCATGGACACTGTTCTCACTGTGGGTAGACAGGAATTCCTCTAGAGTTGCCAGATGCTCATTTGGGGTTTGACTGACGGGGGAATTATAAAAATTAACAAATAATATAGGCTGAAAGTTTGGTGTAGTTAGTTCAACCGCTAAACAGTTTTTTAAGTTAGATTTAATATGTCTTGGCTTTCCTTGAATATCTAGTGAGATGTATATAGCCAAGCCCCCCTTTGCCCTTCCTGCTTTACTAGGATCTGCAGGTACAGTAAAGTGGGAAAAGCCGTCCAAAGCCAGTCTGTCTGACGTTTCCCAGGTTTCTTGAAAGGCAAGGACGTCGTAGGATCTAATTATGTCCAGCCAATTCTTGTCGTTATATTTGGCTCTGAGACCAGCGATATTCCAGCTCATAATTCTACAGACCCTAATACCTGCAGAGTTCCAAAATAATGAACTGGGAGCAGGCTGAGGACCCTCACCATTACTGTCTTGTCTAGGGGAGAGTCAATCGTTTTGGTCCATGAAGGATAACGGGGCATAGCGATTGAACAGTTGAAGGGGCTGTGCAAAAGAATTGTGCTGTACTGAGTGGGAATGGTGGGCTGCTACATTATACCTTGGGTCCTGCCCCCATCTGAGGTTCGAATCCCAATTTCTATCCCACCCTGGCGCAGGGGTCCTTGGGTAGGTAACATTCTGCTGTTCACCGTAGAAAAACTTTAGGGTTAAGGGAACGACAGTACCCTGTCTGCGTTGGGGAGGGAATAAGTTAGCAAGAATGTTGGGAAGGACGTCTTGATTTGAAAAGCTCACTGCCACACAGTCCCCTTTGAACTTTTTCGGCCGGTTTCCCAACCAGGGGACCCTAGTTGCTGACTTGATTACGCTTGCCAGATAGTACTTTCCCCCTGGTACTAGCCGCATGTTACTGGTTAACCAGTGTAAGGCCTTGCTTGTGAGAGAAGTGGGACTTTCCGCTGTTCCACCTTCCAGAGGAGGGACATTTGCTAGAACTAAAACCACTGGTGTGGCTTCAACTATAAATTGTAGGGGGTCCATTGAGTGAACTTGTACTGGGGGGATATTGACCGAAAGGATTCTGTCTGTTGGAGTGTTAACTAATAGAGGACCCTCACTGTTAACAGTCAATGTTGGTGGATGAGGTGGTGAATTCTCTTCTGGCAACTGGTTTCCTACGCCTTCACCTACAACCTCTCTAACAACATTTCCCCCTGTGTTATTACTCAAATTTGTAACTAGCGTAGTTATATTTTCTACCCCACCTGCAACCATAGTGTGGAGTCCACCCAACTTCCTGACCTCCGCTTGCAGTTTGTCAATTTTTGATATTAGAGGTTTAATAATAGCGTTGATTTTTAACTCAAGAAAATCAGCAATTTTTTCAAAAAAAGCATCCTCAATTGTGTGATTTAATTTATCCTCAACACTATTCACTTGCTTAGACTTTGGGGTAATAGCCCTCTTCCATCTTGTCCCCGATCGTAGCCCGCCCCACTTTGGTGGATTTTTGGTGCATAATCGTCTTGACCTGGTGGCACGCCCTATAGGCGACTGCTCGTCAGATGAGACGCGAGTCTGTATCTCCTGATCGGAGTCAATATCAATGTCGCTCTCAGCCTCTACATTGGGTGCCTCAGAGGCCGGGGCTACGTTAACAGATGTGCCACTTGTTCCTTGAGAAATAGGGCCGCTAGTTATGACCACGCGATGGACTTCCTTCAGTATGGTGTCATCAGTCAAAGTAGATGCGGAAGGGGACAGACATCGTAAGTCTGGGGATTGGCTCAACCCCAGAAAATCTCTCCTCTGCATATTTATTTTTTTAACAGTCTGGACAAGGTAATTGTCAATAGTGTTTAGCGGGGCTTCCTCAGGTTTTGTAGGCATGTTTACAAAATACACGCAGACTCACTATTGTACAAATAAAGTGTCAGGTAGCAAAATCTTAAAGCGATAAGTCTTACTTGAAGAGTGGATCACGGAAATATTTCCTGCAGCGTTTCTGGCCCTGACCCTGCCTACTCCTGCCGATGAGGGCCGTAGAGGGCCCGCCCTTTGCCCGGGCTTGGCCCCGGGCGCTCCCGCGCGCGACTCGCGGGGCGAGAGGACGCAGGCTCCGCTTTCTAGCGCCTCCGGGCGCTCTGCTGACGCGCTCCTGCTGCGCCGCCCCTAAGGCTGCTGGGGCTTGTAGGCGGTAGAGGTAGAGGTGCGGGAGTCTCTCGGCGCTCCCGCTCTGCCCGTGTCCTTGCTGCCGCTGTTTGCCGTTTCCCTCACGGCTGGTGTCTCAAGGTAAGCTTTGGTCCCCCGGGCTCCTGGACGCAGGCTCCGCTTTCTAGCGCCTCCGGGCGCTCTGCTGACGCGCTCCTGCTGTGCCGCCCCTAAGGCTGCTGGGGCTTGTAGGCGGTAGAGGTAGAGGTGCGGGAGTCTCTCGGCGTTCCCGCTCTGCCCGTGTCCTTGCTGCCGCTGTTTGCCGTTTCCCTCACGGCTGGTGTCTCAAGGTAAGCTTTGGTCCCCCGGGCTCCTGGACGCAGGCTCCGCTTTCTAGCGCCTCCGGGCGCTCTGCTGACGCGCTCCTGCTGCGCCGCCCCTAAGGCTGCTGGGGCTTGTAGGCGGTAGAGGTAGAGGTGCGGGAGTCTCTCGGCGCTCCCGCTCTGCCCGTGTCCTTGCTGCCGCTGTTTGCCGTTTCCCTCACGGCTGGTGTCTCAAGGTAAGCTTTGGTCATACATTTTGTCTTTAATGGGGAGGAGAGAATGAGATATGATGCTCATTGCTAATTTAAAACAAGCATTTACAATGCAATGGTTTCGCCTTTGGAAAAGTTAGAGCTATTGGCATTGTAAATGACAAAATTTGTATTTATGTGTTGGTTTTGAAAACATAAATAAATGGCATTGTCATTTACATTGCCATTAGCTTAATCTCGGCAGTCACTCTGCACTCCCTAGCTCTCCCTAGTCACTCTGCACTCCCTAGTCACTCTGCACTCCCTAGTCACTCTGCACTCCCTAGTCACTCTGCACACTCCCTACTCTGCACACTCCCTACTCTGCACACTCCCTACTCTGCACACTCCCTACTCTGCACACTCCCTACTCTGCACACTCCCTACTCTGCACACTCCCTACTCTGCACACTCCCTACTCTGCACACTCCCTACTCTGCACACTCCCTACTCCGCACACTCCCTACTCTGCACACTCCCTACTCTGCACACTCCCTACTCTGCACACTTCCTACTCTCCAGCCTTCCTACTCTCCAGCTATCTGTAAGTAGCTCTCCTGTGTGTTGCCCAGCCTACTCAATTTGAAGCTTTTGGTTGGGTGAATATGTGGAAACCAAAATAAAAACGTGTATTTGAGACAAAAATGTGTGTATTTTCAGAACTCATAAGCTGACAGCTGGAGTAAATGGTTGGCGTTCCAAAATATATTTAAAGCAGATGTTGGAGTGATAAATCGTGGGGCGATTGGGAGACATATTACTGACAGTTTTACGTTGATGATCAGGCATTGCAGCTATGCCGGTTATGTATTAGCTATGTAAAAGCGTTCCAAATTGACAATTTTTTTTTTTTTTACAGTACTGCTGGCAACCCTCTTGATGCATGGAATGGATCACTGTTGGTAAGCCTGCATAACGTGGCCCCTAAAGTAATCATATATGATGGGGTCACTGTGACAAAGTTGTTAATAGCTCACGATGATTTTCATTTAATAAAAGTAGGTCTTGCTACAGAATAGGTTGGAGGCCCCTGGAGCAAGAGTTTTCTCTTTTTTGGAGCAAGATGTTCTCGCTCTGTAGAGGCTGAGAGGTGCAATGTATACATCTTGGCATGCAATAACAGCAGCAGAGTGTAGGTAGGCCCCGCCGGGGCGAAGATTCAAAGAAGGTGACGCCCTTTAAGTGACGGCGAGTTGATTGGCGAGTATAAGGTTAGGGTGAGGCCTGCACATAAGGACGGAATGAGTTCAGATGAACGGGCCATATAGGCAGCGGCGGAATTGGTTGACCAGGGTCTAAAACATGACAGCGGCGCAGGGGTCAACATTACTAGTACCGTGAGTTGAGGTTCAAGTCCCTGTAATAGACGGAGGTTAATAAGAAGACAAGGCCACCTCCAGTTCAGACTGTAAGCGACCTGCCCCACCCTTCCGAGGGGCATCACTGGTTCAACCAGAGACCGACAGCCAAAATGGAACCTTGCTTTAAAAAAAAAATCAAAAAATGGTATACGAATACGTACTTTTTAAACTAAGATACCTGCAGTCACTTTGGTAAGCTTTTTACCGAAAATAAAACCGTTGGGCGACACTTCCCCTTTACTGTGTCAAGTGCCCTGTCACTCCACCGAGGGAAGTCTGCTCACCAGGAAAGCCTCAACAAGTCGCTAGAATTCCGGATTTGCATAAAATGTAGAGACGCTGCCCAGGAATAACTAGCTGCACTCAACTTTGAAAGGGCCTGTATGCAGACGATCATATTCCTAAAATAAACACGAGCAGACAGTTGACTGCACGCATTGAACTAGGAAATCCTGGCCGTCTCATGGGGGGGGGGGGGGTTACATTTATCGCATTTGATCAACTAGTAAAACGGGTTACACAGGAGTGGGCGTGCTCCAACTGGTGAAATGGCTCAGGGGGTTCGTCTAACTGCTGCATATCCATCAAGGGGCTAGCAGTAGAGATAATTACGAGGCCTTCACTTTACGGGTTCCAAACATAGTAAAACAGCACTTACCACTAACTAAGATGAATGTGTGTACTGCGGAGATGTGCCTCCACCACTAACCCGGGCACACCCAGGCCGCACCACGTGTCTCGAAACCGACCTCCTGCAACCCTTAAAGGGCTGGCAAGGCTCGGCGTCCGTTCTCCCCTACGTCAGGGCAAAGTGGAAGCCACCAGTGGAAAGGTCGAGGCCAGTACCCTCACCCCCCACTCGCCCGGCCCACCTCCCAATGTCTGCGGCGGTACAGCGGCCTACGAGGAGAGTGGACCTCCCAATGTCTGCGGCGGTACAGCGGCCTACGAGGAGAGTGGACCTCCCAATGTCTGCGGCGGTACAGCGGCCTACGAGGAGAGTGGACCTCCCAATGTCTGCGGCGGTACAGCGGCCTACGAGGAGAGTGGTCCAAGATCTGGGTCATCTCTGGGCCCCAGCGGACCCCACAGACAACCCCTAGCTCTGTAACGAAATAGAGAATACAAGAGTCACCACGGTGAATACTGCGTGCGTTCTCTTACCGGGTTAAGGATCGGGTGTAGGCTCCCGCGCACCCCGCTCTCTGGGGGTGAGGCCCGCTCTGTTGTTATGCTTCCGGAATGTGCTGAGTTGTGAGCGGCGGGTTAATTTCCTGGAATTACTCACTCCCTCAGAGAGATTCCTTCCATTCGAGGACACAGGGGGCGGGGGAGGGTGCGGGAGGGGGCGGGAGAGGACACAAACGGCGGGAGGGGGCGGGAGATCCATTCGAGGACACAGGGGGCGGGGGAGGGTGCGGGAGGGGGCGGGAGAGGACACAAACGGCGGGAGGGGGCGGGAGATCCATTCGAGGACACAGGGGGCGGGGGAGGGGGCGGGAGGGGGCAGGAGAGGACACAAACGGCGGGAGGGGGGCGGGAGAGGACACGGACGGCGGGAGGGGGCGGGAGAGGACACGGACGGCATTCACTTTCAGTGAAAGGGGAGGGAACGGAAAAAACGTAACTCCGCCCTGGGAAAAAATCTCCGGAACGCCCCCGAATCTGGTCCAGCCTTGATGGACAGATCCGGCACTCAATGGCTAGCCTCCATTTATGGAGCTAACCAATGAGAGCCGTGGGACGTTCCAGGAGTCCTTATTGACGACATAGGATTTCACCTGCGCTGAAGAGCTGCGCAGAGCGCAGCCTTCGGCAGGCGAAACCCAAAAACACGTTTTTTGTTTGTTATGAAAGCTGTGTCTTGATTAGCTCGCGTAACCCCTAGAGGACTGGGATCCAGCTTTTCTTTCCCTAATCCGCAGACTATTGCAAGATGTACCACTATCCCCCTTCCTATCTAATAATTATCCATGGACCCGGTTGCCCTGCATAGCCAAATCTTAGATATCACAAGATCCTTAAACCAGTTGCATGTGCCACGATCTGGAACATCATCTCAGCGCCTCTATTTTGAATGAACAAGTCCCTAGAATAGGACCAGCTGCAATCAAATTAAGTAAGAATAGCTTCTTCGCAATGTGCCACACCTCTTTGATCCTCATGCAATGACACTTTGACCCCCCCAGTCTCTCTCTCTTCACTGAAATGTGGTACCTGACACATACTTTCAGCTTTATCAATTTAGGCCAATTCTTGAGTTTTTCCACCTCTTCACAAGCCTTGGTGTTTGAGATTCTGGCCAATTGGTGCCTTATGGTATGTTACCATACTTGAATGACCTGAGCTTTCCATTTTCATTCTCGATTGTAGGCTGTTTGGGAGTCAGTAACCACACCTTCTCTGGGCCTTTTGGCATGGGCTTTATCGCACATATATGGGCCTGTTGTGTGTTGTATCACGAGTCTTGGAAACTCGAGACCTGATCCTCAAATGATGGTCTACACCAGTCAGTGCATGCATGGAGAGCATGTTGTTCATGCTATAAGGGAAAGAAAAAGCGGGAGCATAGTTGTTAGTAAGTTACTAAAGAAAACGAAGACATTGCTTGCAGCAAGATAAGTTACTTTTTGTCACAGGATAGAGTGGTCGGAAAATGATAATTAAGGACTACGGGCTGTTTCAACAAACCCTTTTATATTATCTGTGTGTAGATGACAGCTATAATTTTCTTTATAACACCCTTGTTCCTAGATATGTGGCCATGTATGAGAGATTGAAAGTGTCTATCTGTCTGAAAGATTCTAACTCCAATCACCTTTGAACAAGAAAACTGGTTATTTATGAATATTGAACATCCATCCAATTTAGTTTATAAAATTTACAGAAGTGACAGGTCACACAATCATTATCTCTTCTTTTTTTTTTTTTTTTAATCCTCATTAGCCTTGTCGCCACCCATTATATAGAAAAACGGTACCGCCCATGGGCTTTTACCTCATGTACCTACTTGTCCAAAATGGCTTCTTACAGCATCCTTCGAGGTTACGGACTCTCCTTGCATACCAGCCCCTGGTTACAGTCCGGCGCTCGAACAACTACTGTTACCATTTCGACTCAATGCAGGTGAGATAGGCCAAGACCTTAATCATTGGATTTTTCATTTAACATTACTCATTATTAATACCCCTTCCATTACACTATTACTACCCATTATCTCCCTCACCCGAAGAGTGTCAAAAATGGCAACCAATATTTACATTTTTTCTCATTCCGACCCATAGAATCTATTCTTGCTATATTCCTCATGGCCCTCACCCAATCCATAAGCGTCAGGGACACATTTGATACCCATAGTTTACACAGCTCTCTACGAGCCAGGAGTATCCCATAAAACACTAGTTTGACTTTATCATCTATATTTTTACTCCGTAAATCAAATCTTCCTGTTATTATTAGTTCAGGGCTTACCTCTATCCTTTGAGCTGTTACCTCCGCCAAACTTTTACTTACAGCTTCCCAGAATTCTCTAATTTTCGGACACTCCACAAACATGTGTAGGTCATCCACATTTACACATCTGCACTTCGGACACTCCACTACCCCTTCGGCTCTGAACTTGGATAATCTGCGAGGGGTCCAGTAGCCCTGTGGGTTGTAAACAAATGATTCCGCCTTAAATTTGCAGATTTAACTGTTTTGTAAAGTGTAGTCATTGTTACTTGCCATTGAGTTTCCGTAGCGATGTCTGGCAAGCAATCCCTCCACAATGCTTCCGGAAGTAGAAATACACCATCCTCCGCCTCGATTATCGACCAATACCAGAGTGATATTTCCTTCTTGTGTAACCCTCTTGACATTAGTTTATCTTCCAAAGCATTCTGAAATCCAATCATATTTTCTGCTTTGCTTGCCCAGCTGCGGATTTGCAAGTACTTACATTTTGAAAATCCCTGGCCCCACAAACTCTGAACTTGAGCCCAGTCCATCAAATTTCCTTCCAAAAATATGTCTCCCCAGCAGACTACCCCTGCAAGTTTAAGAGGAATCGCCAAAGCGTCAAGTGCCCACATAGGTGAACCTGGTCCATCCCAGATTGGGGCCCTGTAACTGTAGTATGGAATCTTCAAAGTTTTCCTTATACTATACCACAGTACTGCAGCATCATGTAGCAGTTTCAACCGAACTTTTTTAAAGTATCTTGGGTCGGAAAATGTACACATAAATCCATAATCGTTATATTTACAAAATTTAAGCATTGCCGCATACATTTTACCAATATCCGAGGCTGGCGGTGTATCCATTAACATCCTCAGATTTTTTAATTGAAAAGCCCAAAAGTAAATCTGAACATCTGGGGCCGCCAAACCCCCCTTAACCAGCCGTCTCCTTATCTTTTTCCAGGCCAGTCGAGACCCCTTCGAGGCCCAAATAAAAGAACATATTTCACTCATCACCTTTTTAAGCCAATCCTTTTTAAATTCTAAAGGGATGGTTTCAAACAGTTTCGGCAGAATTGTCATCTTTATCAGGTTGGTACGCCTATATAAGTTTAGTGGTAGATGCCCCCATCCCCGTAACATGACTTCTATTTCTCTTTTTATCCTGACAAAGTTAGTTTTTGCTAGCTCCTCAAGCTTATGAGTAATCCTTACCCCCAAGTACCTCATCTCCATTTTGCATTTCATTCCAGATGTGTCCAAATTCCATGCCATAATTTCGGTTTTATCCTTATTTATTTTGTACCCTGAAACTGATCCAAATTCTTTCGCTATATCTAATATGGCTTGTAGTGACTGATGTAGATTGGGGGTATAAATAATAATATCGTCCGCATAAAGACCCATTTTTTTTTACCATGTTTCAAATCTAAACGGGGGGATATCTTCCGTATTTCTAATCCTGCACGCCAGGGGCTCTATGTACAAATCAAATAATAAAGGGGACAGTGGGCATCCCTGTCTCGTTCCTCGCATTACCCTAATAGATTTAGTTAACATCCCATTAATCAGTACTTTTGATGTTGGTGAGTCATATAAAGATATCAGTACTTTAGTAAACCTGGTCCCAAGTTCTAGATGCGCCAGCAAGGCCTTTAGATAGTCCCAGTTAACCCGGTCAAACGCCTTGGCGGCGTCAAGTGCTATAAAAAAAAGCGCCAAGGGTCGTTTCTCTGTTGTGGCCATATCTATTGCACCAATTAAAGAAAAAGTGAGCTCCTTCATAAACCTACCCTTAATAAAACCCTTTTGATCTTCGTGCACCAACTTGGGAATAACCGTTCTAAATCTATCCGCCATTATTTTCGCAAATAATTTGTAATCGCAATTTAATAGCGAAATAGGTCTGTACGAATCTGGATATTTAGGGGATTTCCCTGGTTTCGGTATTAAAACAATAGTAGCCTCATTCCATGAATGCGGCAGAGATACCTCTCCTAAAAAGATACCATTAAAAAGTTGGCAAAGTAGAGGGCTTATTATCTCAACTAAACTTTTATACACCTCTAAAGGTAAACCGTCTGGTCCCGGCGCTTTTCCTTTCTTCCCTACTTTAATAGTATTTACGACTTCATTCAAAGATATTTCCCTATTTAATACCTGCTTAAACTCAGTCGGGAGCGGGTCCCACAAATGTAACCAACCTCTTATTGCAGTTACCTCTGGTTTTAACTCTTCTTTGTATACTTTTAAAAAATATTTATAAAATACCTCCACGATTCCTTTGCTGTCTGTAATGCTTAGATTAGCTTCTGGAGATATTATTTCTTTGATACAACTACGAACCTGCTCTTGTTTGGCCTTCCAGGCTAAAAGTTTCCCACATCCCTCACCATAACTGAAATGTGCCACCTTGCTTGCTTCCCACTTCTCTTTAATTCTGTAATTAAGGGTTGCCATTAACTCTAATTTCCAATTTTCCAAATTCTGCAAGACCCGATCGTCACTACCGGAATTCCTGGCACTAATAACCTCAGCCTCAGCCGCCCGAATTTTTTCCTCCAGTTCTGTAATTTTACTGTAATAAAGTCTCCTCTTATTTGCTCCAGCTGCTCCCAACCTCCCTCTCAAGAACGCCTTTCAGGCTTCCAAACCATATCAATACTTGCCGAACCAAGATTGCTATCTACAAAACCTTCTAACTCATCCTTGATTGTTTTTAAACTTTCCTCATCTAGGAGAACTGTCCTGTCCAACCTCCATGTTGTCTCCCCCCTATCCATTTCTAGTTTCAAATTCAAAAAAACAGCTGAATGATCTGATATATGTACTCCCACCTGTCTCACCTCAGTTACAAAATCCTTCAATCTGAAATCCAGAAGATAATAATCAATACGGGATCTGTGTCTGTATTTTTTATTATAGTACGTATACCCCAACTGTCTACCTTTCTTTACCCTCCATATATCACAAAGCCCAAATTGAGTCATCATCCACCTTAATTTTGCAGTCATTTTAGAATTTGTTAAACCTCTAGCGTTTACAGATATATCTAAATTATAATTAAATACTACATTAAAATCACCTACCATGATAATTTTTCCCGTAAGGTCTACTAACTCCCGGGCTATTGTTTCTAAGGGAACATCATCATCCACATTTGGACCATAGTAGTCTATTATAACAAATGATTCTCCTGCCATTTTTATTTTCAAAATCAACCACCTGCCCCTCGGGTCTGCCCTAAAACATTCAACACAAAAATGTAGGCCTTGTCTAATCAGAATCGCTACACCTTTCGTAACTAAAGTTTGAGGCGTGTAACCTGAATATGCGATCCACCTCTGAGCCAACAACATTTCTTTACATTCATCTCCCGTTAAATGTGTCTCCTGTAATATGATAATTTGAGCTTGTGAATCTTCTAAATATTTTAATATTACTCGTCTTCTATGTTTAACCCATAACCCGTTAACATTCCATGACAAAATCTTTAAGTCCATGGTATTAGCGCCACTCATACCATTCAAAAAAAGTTGCTACTATATTAAACCGGCTAATGAGGAAATGTTTTCCTATTTTTCCCCCTACCCCTTCCAACCCCCAACCGCCAAACCCCTCTCCTCCCCCCCCCCCCCCCGTCCCCCCTGGAAAACCCTCCCATTCTTCCCAGTGGCAATCAGCCCATTGGGATGCCAGCAAAAGGTGCTGCAGATTAGATACACATTTTTGCAATAATTCCTGTTATAAAGTTAGGTTCGATGCACAATCCTCTTGTCCCTGGAGCTTATACACCATCCTGCCGCCCTGACTCTTGACATTGCGCTATAAAAGTATCCACTTCCTCTATTACCCTAAAGGAGTACATCTTGTTCCGCCACATAACTATAAAAAATGCTGGGAACTTGAGCTGCACTGTAGCTCCCAGTGCCCTTAAAGGATCGATCCGTTTTCCTAATTCCCACTGCCTATTTGCGGTGGCGGGAGATAAGTCAGATCTAACTTCAATTTTTACTCCATCCAGTAAAATTAACTGTTTTTTCAGGGCGGCTATTAGGATCATTATCTCTTCTTGTGTTTGTCATGCCTTTTATGTGTAATTATTTTTCTTGTTTAAACATGTTTTTTGACTTTTTGAACAAAAAAAACAGTCGACTTTTTAACATTAGAAGTGGAGGGGATATGCCTTATGTGCTCTTTAAGTACGTTATAAAGGATTGTACAACTCTATCTAGAGCAGTGCATCGACCAAGGCTACAAATGAATTGCGAGGGAAGCCAACCACTAAGAAGCAGGGAAATAAGATTGGCAAGAAAGCCATCTAACTGAGTGCAAGGGGCTGAATCAAAGCCCACCACATGCATATCGTTCAATGTATTAGTGACAATATGTCTTCGACAACAGACAGTTAAAGCTAAAACTGTCTGTAGGTGAGAACTAAAAAGAAAGAGGTTCGAGAAATCAACTCTTCATGTCTGGGTGTCAACATGTTTCTACTCTTTCTATGTGGCTATTCAGGGTCATGAGCGTTCGACAGGGCAAATGGCCCAGGTGATATTTATGTGCAACTGTGTAATCAATCTACTGTAGCAGGTTAGCAGTGCCATGAAAACATGTCAGACCTTACACAGCTGTTACCTGCACCAATTAAGTCCCACCCCTCCTATTAAAAATCCCTATCGAACATTTACCTGAGATGGGGCATTTTCTAACTTTTAAAAGTCTGCTATGCTTTTATGCTGAGTGTGACCGGTGTTTAAGCAGTGGAGCCCGTAAATGAGAACATGGAAGTGGTACACGTGCTGGGGTACTTTTTTTTTGCTGCTGGCGACGGCTTAAGTGATTGTGAGGCACTGACCTTTGGTACGACGCCCGCCAATGTTGGCAATATCCATGACGTAGGCAGTTTGCCCACGTGCTTACCAGAGTGAGGTGATCGAGAAGACAGAGGCCACTTCGCTGGAGACCGGAGCTGCTGTCATACCCCCTTCTCAGAGTTACAGGCCTCACCCGGACCCTGCACCAGGAGCTTTCTGGTGGGTGGGGGGGGGGGGGTAGCAGGAGTACCCCAGAACCTGCAGGCCAACCCCCCAGCCGTGGGAAACATCAAACTCAGCCTGTCGGAGGCCGCCCGCAGATTGACTGAAGGAGGATCTCGCCTGACTGACAGAGTTAATTTGCAGGTTGAAAAATAAATTCCCAAACTGACATGTAATGGACTGGTAAGAGGCAGCAGCCACAAATCACTTAGCGGCTGGAGTCCGGCGCTGTTCAAGCCCGGGGATTCCCTTCAGGGAGGGGGGCTTGAGCCTCTCATTCTCGTTTAGGGCCTTCTCAGAGGACGGTGATGTGACCATTTTTCAAAGTTTTGGTTAGGTGATGCAAAGCAAGAGAGGTGTGTTTGGGCACCCTTCAGAACATTTCAAATGCAAACATAATAAATTGTGAAAAAAAGAAAACACATTTTACTAAGGTACTCTACTGCTTGAGAACCACCTCTTTATGGGAACTGGGCTAACTCATTGCAAAACCAACCCTCTATGCAATTCCCAAAATTAACGTGTACCTCCACAATTTCCTCTTGCCTCGTGGCCTGTCCACAATGCAGTCTTGCTTATGGTAAACTAGTAGTGTTTTAGGGGCCTAGCAAATCACATGCCTGTCTCAGTGATTTGAGGCAAGCGACCTTAGTGTAGTGAGCCAACCGGCCACTACCGTACATTGTAATGTATACACATACACCCACAGGGCCTGGCTCGGCTCCTCGGCTAGAAACAAAAGGGCAGATTTACAAGCTTCTTGGGCCTCTTTTATGCAGCCGTTGCTTCACTTTTGTGACGAGGCGGCGGCGCAAAGATGCGCCATGCTGCAGGGTATTTACAACGTGACTCATCTGGGAGATGCGTCACGTTGTAAAGCCCTGCGCCAGAAGTAGGCGCCCCTGCGCGGGGAGTGGGGGGGGGCGTTCCGGCGCAGGGACTTCTTACAAAAGTGGCTGAGTGAAATCTGCAAGATTTCACTCAGTCACTTTTGAGCCCATGCTGCGTCAAAACCCTGTGCTTGCTTTAAGCAGGCGTAAGGATTGACGCAGCATTGTAAAGATAGGGCCGCCTAGAGCATTGCTGGAGCTCCAGCAATGCGCCGCCTTTACGGCACAGATGCTTCACGCATCTGTGCCGTTTTTGCCCCATGGTGAGCCGCATTGTAAATCTGGCGCATCCATGGTGGCGGAGCCGTGGCGCACAATAACTGGAACATCCCTGCTGATATGCAGGGATGTGCCAGTTATTGTAAATCTGCCCCAAAGGGTGGAGGGTCGCTCGTGACTCATGCAGGAACAGTAATCACCTCGTTTGTTACTGTGTCTGTGATGCCAGTGTGAGAGGCCTTACGTCACCCCGAGGTTCCCTCATAGACCCATACACCACACATAGGATGGCATAAAGCAGTTTATAAATGTTCAGCCCATATTATACGATTAGAAAGATGCAGTTTCACAGCTGCCTACGTGGTAGTTGAGAGATGAATTACCAACTAGTGGCTTTGGCCCCCTGTAACCTAAACCCTCATTGATATGGAGAGCCAGGGAAGGTGACGAAAATGGGTGCGTCACTTTTAATATGGGAAAAAGTGATGCACTGGCAGTGCAAGGGGCTTGTAAGTAAGCCCGCCTATGCCATTCTTAGTCCAAAAGACCCCTGACCTGCCTTCTTTAGAGGAAGAGCAGATGCAGGCCTGCCCACTATTGCATGGGTTCTGTGTGAAATGAAAGTTTGTTCCATCGAAAAAGACAGTGTGAACTCAGTGGTTTATAAATAATTCAGCAATGAACAAGTGAAGAAAGAAATGTGCAAAGACAACAATGTTCTCTTCCTTTCACAGAAGGCCTCAATAACAGAAGTACTAGGTGGGCCACTGGCGCTCTGTAGGGAGGCTTCCCTTTTATAAGATGGCTTTAGTTCGGAATACCACGTCATCACTCCTCCCCTTGGTGGCTGTGATACAACCAAGCCCCGCCCTGTAAACCGGAAAAATAAAATGATAATAACATAGTTTTATTATCATTTTATGTTTCCTTTATCCAAAATGCTGCTCAAAATGCCGCGGCTGAACAAATACACCCCTTGAAAAAGGAAAGAAGTTCCAGAGGAAGTGAGCCTCATAACCTGAGTTGAAACTGCACAATTTTTCAAAGCCTAAATTTCACCAACTCATGTAGCCCAAAATAGCCCTTGCGGGGTCATGGCTCTGACCCTAGCCAGGCTGGCACCCTCCACTTGCTAGAGTGAGAGACGAAGTGCTTGTTAGGTTGCTGCCCTAGTACAGCAAAAGTGAATTGGCCTCCCACGTGTTACACTTCAGTCCTCAACCCTTCATATGAGCCCTATGCTTTTCTAAGGTCCCAGACTCCCTTGCTCTTTCTAGTTTAGGTGAAGGAGCATCCTCCTCCCTGGGGGTGGACTGGCCAGAGTGGGCCTTCCCGGCAGGCTGGAAGGGTGGAGGATAGTTTTGCAGCAGTGGTGGCCATCTTTTTGTGGTACTGGGGGCCGGTTTTGCAGCTGTGCTGAAATATCAGCCCCCAGAACCATAAGCAGCAGTGCTTCACACTTGCACCCCCGGTGAAGGGGAGGGGGGTCCTACAAAATTGCCAGGGCTGCTTTGTGTTCCCAGTCTGGCCCTTCTCCGCCTCTTATAGAAATCCCTCCCACCACAACTTTCGGTTTTGTTAATAGAAGTTTCTTTTTTGCTTTACACTGTGTGTGTTGTTTGGTGTCTTAGCCTATTATAAAGACAATGTGGTATTCATTCATTGCCCTTCGCGTTCATTTTTGTTTGCTGTTGTTATAACATGATTTTGAATTTACAGGGTTTTTGTTCACAAAGTAAAGATGTCTATACAATTTGCCTTTCTTTAACATGCAATGAAAATAATATCCACTTGTAAAAAAAAATGATAAATGTAATATTTGCTGTGTATGCAATTCAAATATTTATTAAGATTTGGAACTCATATGAGGTCCACTTAAAAGTGCATACAGATTGTTACAAAAAGGAATTAAACATATCAGAACTCATTCCACATTTGGAGTTAACAGCAAACAGAATAAAGTGGCAAGGCACATCCTAAGAAATACAAAAATGCATGAAAAGCAATAGGTAGCAGCTAGTTCAGGTACTGAATAAAATCCAGAATTCATCCTCAGCAAAACGTTCAGCTTTAGCAGCAAGAAAAGGGATTATAGAGCATGGCCTAATATCTACAAACAACAATTCAATAGCAGCAGTACATGTGCAAAACGCAATCCAGAATCTCACTTTGGCTGAGTTTTTAAATTGACAGCAAAGCAAAAGTGGGAAATGAACACAGCATCTCCCTCTTGTGCAAACAGCACCAGAAAACAGCAATTAAAATGTATGCATAAACTCCTTAAAATAATTAAAAAGGTTTATACACACTGCTCCATTTTTTGACCAAAGTAGAAAATCGCGGGCTGAAGCTACATTTTTAACGCTATTTAGTAAGAACATTAGCTGAAGCCAACGACGGTGGCTCGAGGTCAATGCTGGATATGCAAATAAGACACGATCCAAGGTCTGAGAACTCAGTTTGCAAAGGTTGCAGATTTTTCCATTTCTTAAATTTGGGGACCAGTTTGCTGTGAGATCGTTTAAAGTAACCCTGGGCAAAGCACTACGCTAGGCTCGCGTAGTTTGTGAAGTTTGCGCTACTTCGCACTACGTGAACTGCACGTAGCACAGTGCAAACACGCGTAGCGTACTGCAGGTATCATTTTTTATGCTTGCTCGCGGTCCTCAACGTCAAGTTGGCGACCGCGAGCAAGCAAAATGACATCGCAGTGAGACTTTTTCCTCGTTTGCAATCAGCAACATCAAGTTGCCGATCGTGAGCGTGGAAAATAAACCTCCCGGCGAGATTCTCAATGCGGAAGGTCAGGTGTCTCATTGCGAGTGGTCACGTATGCTCGCGATGAGAAACTACCAGTCCGCGTTGAAAAAGCTGCCGGTCGAGTAAAAATCTACTCGAGCGGCAGAAAACTACAGCTCGCACTGTGCAAAATGCCGTTTTCAATGATTGCACAGTACCGGGTGCTTGTCCGCACTCTGCAATCATTGAAAATGGCATCTTGCACAGTGCGAACAGGGTACAACGCAATTCGCGTAGTGCTACGCGTAGCTCATGTAGTGCGAACTGCACTTTGCGTAGCTTCACGTAGCGCTACTTCACAAACTACGCCCAACCCTAGTTTAAAGGTAGAAGATTGATTTGACAAAGTGTGAGAAAACATCGGTTCCATGTTGTGAATTCCAATCTTCATATTTTTGTAAAGTTTTTGGTGTATTTGTCCTGGCTATTAGCTCTAGTCTCTTTTTGGAATCACAGAATTCAATATCTCTATCAAAACTAATCTTACCACTAGTGGTTTTTAAGAAAGATTTAAATTTTGATGGTAGGAGAGTGATCGCTAATTCTTCTTGTACAGAAAAGTTTTTAATGCAAATAAAAAATCATGATAGAAGGAGTAATTTTGTCCTATAGTAAGGAAGAACAGAAACAAAGCCACCCAACTATTAGCAAATACTTCCCCTAAGAAATAACAAATCTTATTGGCATTACCGATGCTTGTTTTAAGAATTAACCAGATCAAGGAGCCATCAGATTTGATCATTTTCAACAAATGCATGGCAGTGAGTATTTGTGTTTATGAATTTAAGACTAGTTTCCTTTATGGGCTTACAGACATCACCTAAGCAACAAGTTTAGACTCCATTTTCAGTCTCTGATTAAAAGTAGCATATTTGACTAACTTTTTTCAAGAGGATAGTAGTAGTTATTGTATAATTACTTAAAATTATTACAAAGCAATGTTGGCATTACAACATTAAAGCCAAATAAATAAATTCACATTTTGTATTGTAAAACCAGAGGTAAAAACCCAAAGGGGAATCAGGCTGATCGCTTATGGTGTTAATGGACGTGCATTGTCGTGCGAGATGCAGGAGGTCATAGTGCCTAAGATTGGGCCATGCTTTATCGTGCCGGATCATGAGGAGTGGGTAATATGCATAGTTAGCCTATCATACACTACATGATTAAGAGTGGAGTGAGCTGAAGTAGGGCCACACACTACCATGCTTATGTTTAGTGGGCGTGCAGGATATCCTACAGCATCAGCATTGCAACATTAAAGATCAAATAAATACACATTTTGCATTGTAAAACCGGATATTAAAACCCAAAGGGAGTCAGCATGATCACGTATGGTACTGATGTACATGCAGAGATGCGCTAGGTGCAAGAGGCCACGGTGCAGAGGGTTGGGCCATGCTTTATCATGCCGACTCTCAACAGGTTAGGGATAAGCTACGATTTTAGGCAAAGCTGTAAAACACTAAAGAATATCCCCCTAATCGCATATAGTTAGCAGAGTGGTTTTAGGGCCATGCCTTATCGTGCTCTTGTTTTGATGGGCATGCAGGTTGTCATAGAGCAAGTCCCAAGAGAGGGTTTTGCCAATTCTTAAGTGACGCGTTCTAGGTTAAATAGTGCCAATAAGGTGCCTCGAGTTCGGTAACTAAGATTTACAAAATAGAACTCGAGGTGCATCAAGTCATGACTAGCCTGAGCCTTCACACCAGATAGATGAAGGTATGAGAGCAGTGTAGGCCCTTGGTTGTTGAGTGACCAGTTGTTGAGCAACATGCAGGAGCCTTCCAGCTTCGGCAAAGAACTTGCTGATCCATGAAAGTTCCATTGGCACGACAGTTGTATAGATGTATGTCAGGGCCTCTTTGCAAGTTCTTGTCCATTTTGCAGAAAAATCGTTCTGAGATACACTCGTCTGTGATCTAGCAAAGCAGGACAGCAGCAGACAATATGTGCAGCAAATTCAGTGTGATATTGATACAGGTTACACTCCTCATTTCCTGCCGATATATTTTTCGGGGGAGGGTTAAGACCCTGGTCTGCAGTATGTTCTGTAGGGGTTGCCCTCCCAGTGCCGTTTCAGGTATGGTTGGCACGAGGTGTCTTCATGCGATTGGGCAAGACCCTCTGCGATTGGGGAATTTCTAATTTGTTTGTTATCCTGCTCCCTTGATGCACACTTGCCTTGCGCATTTACCAACATTTTTAAATTGCCCATAGTTAATGATTGATCTGTTATGCTCTCTAAGGGCAGGCTCAGTGATTCTCTGGTGCTGCTCAGTTACCTTGCTGCTCTTTGTATCTCGAAATATCACCTTCAGTGACTCTCTCAGTGATTCTGGTTCTGCTCTGGACACATGGTAATAGTGTTTGATCAGGTCTTTTTTGCATTCAATGTCCATTTTCACAAGGTTGAATTCCAGCCTGATCAATGTGCACCTGGATGTTTTTGGAAAGTTGAATATGTTTCTAAAAGCGGCTGTATGATGACGCTCCAGTGCCTTTGTGAGCATGCCAGGGAAAGCAAGGTGTCCATAGCTTATTGTTTGTAACAGTTTCGACTTCGGAACTCGTCTGATCCCCTCTGCGGAATGACTTCTTAGCTTGTGGTGAATTTGCATACTGCATATATGGTCTTGGCTGCCTTAACTCCAAATACCTTAGCCTGTAGGGTTGGTTTGCCCGTGTCTGAAAACTAAATGCCCAGGAAATGGTATTTACTGGCAGTGCTTATATTTAATGAGCCAAGTTGCCAATCCAGCTGATATTTTTATTTATGCCCAAATGGCATTTGCCTGCAGATCATTCTTTGCATTGTACAGATATAATAGGCCCAGGGCGCTCTTCATTCCAATCCTAGTTTGGTCATGTAACACCAAGTCATTTGCATAATGCATAATAGGGAGTCACAAGAGCCTGGCTTCGGCATGAAGATGATTCCTTTCAATAGTGCCTCGCCTAGGTCCGCAGCATACAAGTTAAACAAAGTGGGAGCGATAACACATCCCTGTTTTAGCCCTTTGTTCGTATAGAATTTTGCAGTTGCATGAGTCTATGTGAGTTTGGTTCAGACCCATGTGCCAGTGTAAAGTGCTTTGATGGCAGCAAGGAGCTTCCCTGGTATTTCCCACTTTGCAAGTTTAGACCAGAGGATGTTACATTCAATGCAATCAAAAGCAGCGCTGTAGTCAACAAGCACGAATAAAGCATAAAATGAGAGCGATGTTCCATCTATGGCCTTGGCTGCCAACTACGAGAGGGCAATAGCACTGTCCATGGTAAAGGAGTTGGTCCTGAACCTCGTCTGGTATGAGGTATAATGTGATTTTCAGCGATCCAAGTCTCCAGCTCAATCAGGCGAACTTTCGCAAAGGCCATATTGTCAACGTCCAATAAGGCAATCAGCCTATAGTTTTCTGGTCTGGAGATGTCTCCCTTTTTATGTATGGGGTACAACATGGAGCCTTTCAATGACTCCAGAATGACTGATGAAAAAATGCCTGCATTAAAGAGGATTGTGAGATTTTCTAGCCTCTTTCGAGGTGCTTTCTGTTCATGCGCAGCTCTCTCTTCTGTGTAGGAGCTCAGCCCTGTGGCACCTTCTTTTGCTCTCTTTAAATTCTTTGTTGTGGAAATGCAAAGTGGGCATTCTTCTTATTGGCATACTTTTGGAGGGATGTATGACGGTACAACGCGTGGTATTACCACGCGTACCGTTACAACGCAGGTTTTACAACGCAAGTCGTTACAACGACTTGCGTTGGGGGCGGCTGGATAGTGAATAGTTTAATTTACTATTCCAACTCCAGTCCCCGTGGATAGTAGGGAATGTGTTGGATAGTAAATTAAACCATTCCCTATCCTAGAGCGCCCCCCAGCGCAATTCGTTGTAACGAATCGCGTTGTAAAAGTTGCGTGGTAATGGTACCACGTTGTAAAAGTTTCGTGGTAAAGGATGTTCCCCCTTTTGGAGTTACCATTATTGCTGCCCAAGGTTTCTCAATTGCTGTAATTTGTAAGGCACAAGCTAGCTTCCACTGTGAATATCTGGCCCGGCATGCAGCGCCCCATTTGATTCTTTTTATGGATGTGCCAGGGTTCATAGAAAGAGTACTTGGCCAGGAGGAATGTTATTACCCATGTGTTGACATGCTCACATTGATCAGAATGGACATTGGGTTCCATGCATTCCTCTGCAGACCTGATCTTTCCAGTGCACATCAGACAGGGACCTCCTCTCACACTTAACAGGTGGTGCTTAATGTGCGGGGAAACTGACATTAAAAGAGTCTTTTGTTGCTGCCTTCAATGCTGTACCGATTCTGTGTGCAAGACACAAGTTTGCTCTGCTGTTGTTCTTTCAGCTATATTTGAAATGAAATTAAATGAAATGAATGAAATGAAAAGACAATTTATTGAGCGCGATAGCTACCCTTAGGTGTCCTAGCGCTGCAGACAACACGGGCAGGGAATACAGTTGAAGCTATACCGGTTTATTAAAAAGAAGTGTTTTTAGAAGCTTACGAAATGGGAGCAGATTAGGCTCTGAATGCAGGTGCAGAGGTAGAGAGTTCCAGAGTTTGGCCGCGTTATAAGCAAAAGAGTGGCCACCACATTTGGTTCTTTTTATCCTGGGTACTCTGGCGAGGAGAGAGGATGCTGACCTAAGCTATCTGTTAGGATGGTAGGGAGTAATCCGCAGTTGGTTGATAGCAGGGCCTGTCTTCCAGAAGGCCCTGTGAGCAATACAGAGAGCCTTAAATTCGATTCTCTTCCAGACTGGGAGCCAGTGGAGGTGTTTCAGGCCAGAATTGATTGGGAGTCGACGGGGAATCTGAAGGAGTGTTCGGGCTGCGCAGTTTTGGATGATCTGGAGCTTGACTGTGACTGGCACTTGCCCTGTTGCTAACTGTGCTGTAATAGTCTTGTGAGTATTAGGTTAGGACTGTTCTGCTGCCCCTGCGCTTGAACCTGTGCTGTGTGCAAAGTAGGGTTTTACTCACTCCACTTTCCTCTTAAACAACCCACAGACAAAGGTAAATAAGCATTTGCAAGGCCAATAGGTCTGGTTTAAATTTTAATACTGTATAAAAAGCCTTTTGCAATGGAGAAGCAAAATAAAAAACAATGCTTTCTGTACAAGGTACATCTATGGGATAAAGAATTTAGGAGCAGAGTTACTAAGGACTAGGTCAGGGCGTGTAAATCCGCTCCGATCGCGGATGCACGCACACGGCTGTCAGACAATGTCCTGTTGCTGTGGTTCCTGATTTAACTTGCAGTAATCAGTTTCTGAAGTTACTTGCTAATAACTTAGTTTTTTGTCTTTAACTTGTATATGTATTGTTTGGAAAATGTGGTGTTAATTTTTAAGACAAAACACGTGTTTTAGTGTTTTTTTCATTCCACGCTCCGCGTAGAGTGCGGAGTTCCGACAAACTCTGCAGAGCAGAATTTTTTCCTCGTCACCAACGTTAAGTTGGCAAGCACAGGTGAGGAAAATCTTACTCCAGACCACCTTCCGGTGAGATTTCTCACAGAGGTGTAACAAGCAGAAATATCTTTCTTTCTTCTCATTAATTCCTCTTTCTACATGTGCTGCATTCCGCACTACACATAGAAAAAAGAAAATGCTTCTAAGGATAGGGAATGGGAACACCCATGCATCCACCCATGTATTTGGACACAAAACCAAGCTTTATGAAGACGTGTAAACCTGGGTATGCATCAAACTTTTGCACATGCTCAATAAAGGTGTAATAAGGATAAATATCTTTATTTTTCCCTGTTCATTTCTGTTTCCACTTTCACTGCATTCTGTAGTACAAAGAGAAAAAAGGAAGTGCCTCTAAGTATTGCTTTTGTGTAGAAAGATGTCCCTTCCTGCGCTAAAACCACCCTGCCTGTAGTGTTTGCATGCGCCAGATGCATTCACTGGAGCAGGCTGTTTTGTTGCTTCTCTCTGTCGGAAAGAGGCTCACAGCAACTACTTGTTCTATTATAAATGAACATACTCTGTCTCGGTTTGTGCATTGAACTCATGTATTAGAAAGTCTAGAGAAAGCATAGACTGCAGTGTGGTATGACGGTAGCTTTACCCAATCACAGCTACAAAAAGTGTACAACATTGCACAGTCATTAAATTGAAATGCTAAGTTAAACAAGCATTTCCAATGCAATAGGTCTCACATTTACGAGAGTTTGAGCTATTGGCATTTTAAATGACAATGCCTTTTATTTATGTGTTGTTTTTAAAGCAGATAAACAAAAGGCTTTGTCATTTACAATGCCAATAGCTTATACTCTTGCAAATGCGGGACCTATTGCATTGCAAATGTGTTGATGCTATAAATAGTTTTAAAAATGCATTAGGAAAGAGCATGTTCTGCCTAAAACAGCAGGCAGGGCAAAGCTATGTAGAAAATAGTGCTCGGAGGCTGTAATTAAAGCCTACAGAGTAACAACACACGTAACAGTGGGTGTTGCCGTGAGAGGTTACAAAATGAGACAAGGCGGTACTAAGGAGGGACTACTGAGCCTATTGGCCAATGAACAGCCATAGTTTACAGTGGACAATGACACAAGCCAATGACAAAATTGTCAGAGAGTGGGCGGAGCTTCAAGTCCCTACAGAATAAAGCATGCCTCGCAGAGCAGTGCACGTGCTGCCCAGGCTCGACCAAAATAGGGTAAAGGACTAACAAGGTCTGCCATATTGCAATTGGTTGTGTGTCTCTGGGTTGGACTACATTGTCAATGGATGATAAAATGTATAGCAACATGTGGGGAGATTTAAGAAGGTATCGGTTATCAAGGATGTCTAAGATTCAAATAAGGGGAAGCTCTTGCAGAATTATCTCAGTGGAATATGACAACAAACACGGTTAAAGAGAGTGTCTGTAAGCAAAAGTTCATTGTCCGAGACCTGTTTTAATAGGTCGTAGTATGTAGAACTATGGACTGATGGAAATTTGAGCTTGCCTTCTCACTTCATGTCTTTAAACAATCATGAACATTGTGCATGAGAAAGGGAGATGGGCCTGTGCACCCCTCTGGAATGTTTATTTTCATCATCCTCACTCATTCCTGATGCTGTCATTGGTGCTCTGGGCTGTGTACCAGCAAAAGGGCTACTGTTGAGGAACATGATTTCTCAGGAGGAGACATATGCTAAAAGGGGCCTGAGCCCATCTTGTGCCCCAAACTTTTCCTTTTTCGGTCCCCTGATGTACACCTATATTGAAGCTGCCCTTCCATATCCACTCAATTGAAAATTTGTGTATCACACCTTGATTGTTTCCATAGATGGATCTACGGGGAAGTGAACTCACCCTCACTCAGCCCTCTATTTTGAATGAAAAATAGTGCTACATGATCAGTAGATATTCTACAGTATTCTTGAATGTTGTTCTGATCAAGCACCAAAACCACTGGCAAACAATGACAAAGTTGAACAATCTCACCCCGACAAAGCGGACATTGCAGATTACAAGTGTACCCAGCTAAAGTGTGCGGATAGTTTTGTATTGTACTGCAGCATTTATATATTGCTTACTCCCCCTATGTGGGACGCTGAGCACTTGCTTAGGTGGATAGAAAGGATGTTATCTTTGTTTTGAGCCTCAATGGGAAGTGTTTCCATGTCATGCGTGATGATCGCCGAGGTGTGGTTATCGTGTTATGGAAAGCAGCACTTGGCAGTGTGTTGAAGTGTGAGGGACAGACGTGCAGTTGTATACTTTTCAGTATGCTTGTAGCTATGCAGGTCCCTTTATGGCATTTCTTATGAAATAGTTTGCAATTGCTGATTACTGCCTCGGGCTGTCCAATCTGAGATTTTGTGCCTATTTGTGGTTCGAAAGTAGTCAGAGCAAAGGAGATGACAACCCAATAAAGAAACCTGGCAATGCAAGAGTATGCATTTTTCATGCCATTTCAAACCGACGCCCCTACACCTTTCTCCTTCAAAGCCCCCAGGGTCAATTAGTATTTTGCTGCTCCAGGCTGTCATCTGGTAGACTGGATGCGCAATCAGGGATGTATGTCGTTACAACGCATGCTTTTTCCACGCATGCCTTTACAACGCAGGTTTTACAATGCAAGTCGTTACAACGACTTGCGTTGGGGGGCGCTGGATAGTGGAATAGTTTAATTTACTATTCCAACTCCAGTCCCCGTGGATAGTAGGGAAGGTTTTGGATAGTAAATTAAACTATTCCCTATCCTAGAGCGCCCTCCAGCGCAAGTCGTTGTAACGACTTGCGTTGTAATGCCTGCGTTGTAAAGGTACTGCGTGGAAAAAGTTTCGTTGTAAAGGATGTTCCCCCGCAATCAGTGTTTGAAAAAGCGGTTTATCGTTTTTCCTGCAAGATCTTGCAGGATCTCCCAATGCCCTCTGCATGCGCTCAAGATACAGGTTGCCATGCAATGTTTGCAGTAAAGTTACATAAGTATGAATCAATTGCCTCTCCCAGGTTGCCACTCCAGACTAAGCTCTCCACGCCCCCCACCAGCCCCACAAAGAATGACATGTCTCTCATCCTGGGCTCCACTTTCTTTTTAGATCATTAATCGTTATTTCTACTGTGGCCTCCGATTTCCTTTTCTCATTCTCTTTTGAAACATTGGTCAGAAACACCTCCGAATCATCTTCCTGACGTGAGCAGAACAAGGGACTGAATCAAGTGCAGCCACCCGCTTCGTTGGCCTCCCTGTGTCATGTCTGAGTTATGCGGTACGCGTGGCATTTCTGTGCGGTAAAACTGTACCTCAGACAACGCAGCCGTAGACCTCAATTGTTCTAAGCCGCAGCCCCAAATAAGGTTATGTTCTCTCACACACACTGCTCTGCGTCACATGTCTGTTTTCCACATGTTATGACAGGCAGGGCTTTTGTTAGCTTTTTGAAACATTTTCTGGATTGTCCTGGCATTAAAAGTCCTGGATCATTTAATTTTCACCAGGAGGCATTTCCCACACCTATACGTGGATGCGGAGTGGCACATTTTCTGTCCTAATACCACCAGATAAGGTAACAGAAGTAGGTAACACTCATCAGTTGAAGGCACACAAGGAGCAGTTGAGCACACAAGACAACTGCCACACAGAGTGGAAGTAATTTCCTCACTCCTAGTCATTTTTTTCTCTCCATATACTGTCGCTGACACATTCAAGGACAGAAAATGTATGCCAAGGCATGCTGATAAATGTGACAATTTTTTAGGAAGCAATCTAAATACAAAACCAGCTCAAGACAACTTACAATACCTAGTTGGCACCTGTGACCACAGTTCCAGGCGATCATAAAATAACTTAGAAAACTGTAACAGAAAAAAGTGGAGGACTTTCCAGGATAGATAAAGACCGAGAAAGGAATGGTGCTTAACAGGAGCAAAGGTGAAACATGCAGACCCACAGCATAAAGCATTTAAAAATGGCTGACAAAACAGCTGGTAACCGTAGAAGCTGGAAACGGCTATCAAGCCCCACAAATGAACAATCAACACAAAGCAGAGCTGGTTCAGGAAATAGGCACCTTCTTAATGATTATTGATTCAAATTTGAGATGGGAATGTTACCTGTATGGTAGATACAGTGCAGCCCTGCCCTGAGGTACCCAGCTGTGAATTAATCATCTGGTATTCTGACTTTCCTGTGGCCCAGCACCGACGAAAGCCTGCATGGCGCGGGTGCTTTTTATTGTTACCTTAGGGCCCTTGAGATTGAGGTTACTTGAAATAAATGTAAGTACTGAGTTTCTATAGTTTTTGTGTAAAATCGGAACCTAAATATAACATCCCTGTGACCTTTGTTTTTTTAAGTGAATTTCCAAGTTAAAAAAAATTTATATTTCCGAACTATAACGTCCCTGTAACCTTTGATTGTTTCAGTGAATTTGCAGGGTTTTTTAAAATGTAAAGTAATATTTAATTACTGTACGTTAATCCAACTGCCCCTGCACACAGCCTCTGTGCGCTACGGGGGTAAGCCTCAGGGCCTGGCCTGTGACCATGCCCTGCGGCCAACCCCCTGCATACAGCCAGCCCCACCGCATTCAGCCAGCCGTGCACTGCCAAGGCTCTGACCCCCTAAAGGCAGCATAATGACATGCAGCCCCCCTCCCTGGGCCAATTACGGCCCAGTGATCCTGTTCCTCAGGGCCCGGCACATTTTGTGGGGCAGGTCCCGATGTGCCAATTTTGGCCCTAGGATCTCCATCCCCTGGGGCCCAACATATTTTTTTTAGGGAAAAGGGCACAAAGCCCCCTCCCCACGTCCTTTTTTACCCTGGGGACTCCATCCCCGAGGACACACCACTGTAATTATGGGTGAGGGGGAGCATATAGTCCACCTAGTGAATTTTTGCCCTGTGTACCTGTAGTAATTGACTCCAGGCTGGTTGAGGTATTTCATGAATATTTATTGTAAGATGTTAAGTATCCTGGAATAAGCCCCACCAGGAGCAGCCAGCAGTCAGCTCAGCCCCATCATAACTGTGCTTATCTTCAACCAGCACCCAACATTCCGTAGTGCATCACAGTGCAGAGGCATTCCACAAGAAGGGCATTAAGTGGGTTAAGGCATACATGGGAATATGCAATAGGTAGAATACAACATGCCTCCTTTTCTTCCAAAATAAAACAATTAACAGAGGAGCATTGAAACTAAATTAAATATAATGTAAAACAACTTGACTTGAAGAGTACAACACTCATAGTGATACAGAGAAGGAAATGAATAAACAATATAAATTGACCCATTCCTTTCCTGTAAATAACGATGTAAAATAACAAGACTAGATAAGTGAGAACTCATACAATAGACTAGAAACTAGATGGAACTGCAATCCCACCAAGTGAATACTGCAAATTTGCTATTAAGACTTTTGAGAATGTACAAACTGGAAAACCTTGAGCACAAAAAAAAAATTGACAAACGTTCCTAACAAGACATACGTTGAAATGTGCAATTATAGATAGAGAAAACGGCATAAATAGAAATTGAAAACATCGAGGAGTTGAACTTTGCAATACCTCGTGAAAATGCTAGGCTAATTGAGAAGCGTTGCATAAATAGAAAATAGAGGATAAAGGCATGCAAAAGAATGAGAGGGATGAAGGCATTAAACAGTATGTAATAGCACTTTTGAAAATGTATATGTTTGAGGATGTGCAAACCTGGAAAACCTCAAGCAGAGGTCACCTGGCATGCACAAATCGAAAAATATAAAGGATTGAGTAAAATGCAACCTGGACAACCTCAAGTAGGAATATACCATTGAATTTGAACAAAATTACACACATGCAATCTTGTAAGAAAACAATTTGAGAAAATATTTGACTTGAAAAATTAAAGTCAAGTCCAGGCATGCATGTGAATTAAAAAAACAAAAATAACTGCTCGGCCACCAAAAATCTTGTCGTACTCGACGTATCGTAAGAGACATTCCCAAATGTCCTTCATGGGACTCTCTCATGATAGTAGGTCTGAAAAATCACTCAAAATCACTGTTCCACCTCTGTCTCCAATTGAGTGTCCCAGGATTCTCTCATGCCATTTCTTCAGACTGCTTGAACTGCCCAAAAGTCGAGGAGAGGACTGGGCCACAATTGAGAAAAAATAGACTTACCCCATAAGTTCATAACTGGATAACTGCATACTTGCTTGATTTAAAGTATAAACGTTGTAAATGTGCACAGCTCTGTTTCGTGCGATGTTTACTTCGTCGAATATGTTCACAGTTGACAGTATTTTGACAGGTCAGTTTTATTGCAGGATCCTATGTAGAAATTTCTGTTCCTACTTTAGACGCAATGAGCACTTGAAAATGTCATGTAGGCACTCTTTTGTAGCGCACACAGCTAGATGTTGTGGAAGCAGGAGCGGGCAACTCTTGATTCTTGAGGCAGTTTAACATCATAGTTGAGGTACTGTGAATGCAGCAGGAGGTGGCAGGAAATGGCAAAAAGTATGAGATTCAATAACAGGGATGTCAGCCAAGTTTGAAGAGATGTATGGTGTGACTGAACCATCGAATGTCACCAGGCTTGTGAAACGTCTTAAACCACTTGAAGGCATAACAACTGGATTAAATCCGTTACAATCTTGAGATACTGTGGAAACACTGCCCCTCCAGCACTGCACTTAGATCTTGATTACATTTGTTTCAAACAACATGGCACGTAGAAAGCAGCAGCAGTTTAAATGTTGAAAACATCCACAGCAGTTTTGAAAATACACCGTAGGTTGTAGAAATGAATCCCTGCCTTTACCATCCTTCTGGAGATATTGTATGAGCAGTAGGTACTAGGAGGCAGCAGGAATTGTAAAGTCTGCGTCTCAATTAAACACCAAACCATTAGGGCCTTATTGATGGATGGTGTTTTGACATGAACAAGTGTCCTTGCGCAACATCACTTAGCTGGCAGTGCGAGGTAGAAGGGAGACGTAAGCAGGATGAACTCCCATTTTTGTATTTGTTTGAGATTGAAAGGAACAGAGCTTGAATATCATACTACATATGGCAGGCACACTAAACAGCTAATCCATAGAGCCAAACTGGTTATGTGATATGGTTGAAAAGTCCAATTATTGAGACATGTGAACAGGAATCTGGCACAAAGAAGTTGGGGGCGACCGGTGAAGTGGTCACTGGTGGGGCTTGGTGCCAGAATCTTTGTTTGAAGTTGGAAGATAGATAAAGATTTTGAAAGACTTGCCTTCTTGAAGCTTGATTTCTTGAGTTGAACACGTAGGTAAGATCAAATCGTCGCCATCAAAATGTAGTAATTGACTCCAGGCTGGTTGAGGTATTTCATGAATATTTATTGTAAGATGTTAAGTATCCTGGAATAAGCCCCACCAGGAGCAGCCAGCAGTCAGCTCAGCCCCATCATAACTGTACTTATCTTCAACCAGCACCCAACATTCCGTAGTGCATCACAGTGCAGAGGCATTCCACAAGAAGGGCATTAAGTGGGTTAAGGCATACATGGGAATATGCAATAGGTAGAATACAACAGTACCCCATCTCCCAGGGCCCGGCCACACTGTAAAAGGGGAGATGGCCACCCAGGCCACCCCCAGTGCTGACCATGTTGAGGGAATGGGAGGCCCCAAGGCCTGCGTGGGCCCTGTCGGCTCCATGGACAGCATAATTCGAGGTGCTGCCAAGAGCTGGCACCTGTCCTTTCCCCCTGCCTGGGCAGAAGCATAATTGTTTAGTGCTCCCACTGAGCGGGAGTAAACTGCTGTTTCTTGCCTGGCAGAGTGAAGGCAGGGTATGCCTGCACTGACCGAAGCAGGGAACCACACTGTCCTGTGGGTGTGCTGTTGAGGACATTGGGAAGTATTGGGCCTGAGTGGATGGGGTACTCGAAGCCAATTTTGGTTTGGGGAGAAGGGTTGCACATCCCTCCTCCACTACATTAAAAAATGTCTGCAGGGGACATGGTCCCTGAGGCTGAGGTTTGGCTCAGAGGGGGCCACGGAGTCCAGATGACACGGGCTCATGTGGATGTGACCACAGCTGCCTTTGAGAAAGAGTGAACCTCGAAACGTGTCAGGCGGCGGTCCGCTGCGTGTTTAAATGCCGGTTTGTACAACTCTCACCAATAAAGCTTTGAAGTGGGAAAAAGCAGTCTGTGGCTCGAGCGCTGCTCAATTTTTGGACATCCCACAGAGCACGAATTTTGAGGCGGCTGTCCTGCCGTCGAGCGAGCGCCATCCCAAAAGAGGGGGCCATGGAGTCCATATGACACGGGCTCATGGTGGAGCACAGACTTTGGATTGATGTAGTGATACTCACTGGGGCTCATCACGAGCTTTTAATTACAGCAGGACATGTGTGGGGCATTATCTAAGTAGGACTGCAGATTCCAGCATGCAACACGCGCCTCATTCAGAGCGGCCAATCAGGACCCACGACAGCGCAGATAAGGATTTTGCAGCCCATTTTGCCCCCCTGTGACCACAGCTGCCTTTGAGAAAGAGTGAACCTCGAAACGCGTCAGGCAGCGGTCCGCTGCGTGTTTAAATGCCGGTTTGTACAACTCTCACCAATAAAGCTTTGAGGTGAGAAAAAGCAGTCTGTGGCTCGAGAGCTGCTCAATTTTTGGACATCCCACAGAGCATGAATATATATATATATATATATATATATATTATTCACCAAATTGTCCTTTAGTAATATATATTTCAACACAGCGGCAAGTCGTGCCGAACAAACAGGCGCACTCATAGATTTTCTTCGGCCCGATTTTATGTTTCAAAGTTCCCCCCCCCCCCCCCCCCCCCCTCTAATGCTGACAGACGCGTTTCGGCGTAAAACGCCTTTCTCAATGTCAGTTCAGTAAAGTTCAAAATAAACTTAAATACAAGTGATTGGTGCATGTGACTTTTCGTAACTACAGAATGCAGTAAAGATAGAAAAGGTGACTGTTCATGAAAACCATGGTAGCCATCTTGTAATGTGCAAATCGTGTCAAATGAACAAGTGTGCAATTTAAAAAGAAAGTACTACATTATTGAACGTGTGTCAAGACAATACAATTCGTTATTGTAGGAAGTGGTTGAGAATGCATTACTCATAATGAGTAAATCATTAAATCAAACATTTCATATTCATCCAATCTCGACGATATTTTATGTCTAAAAACACACACTTGACATAATAGTGCCCTGAATGGGCTATGAGCGGAATTACTCATGATGTTAAATTCATTAGTTCAAGACCACGTTGAGCCAAACTCCATTTAATTTTACCCCTAAAATAAGCTTGGCATAATTGAGCCCTGAATGGGCCTAGAGTTTCATAGTTCAGAAATGGCTGAAAGAAAGTTCTTAATAGATCCTAAAATCCCAAGGTTTTGTATAAACAAACAAAAAAAAAAAAAACAGAATAATTGCTCGATTTTGTATATTTAGATAACATAGTGAAAAAAGAGGAGAAAGAATTGAAAGAAGAGAGAAGAAAGGGAAAGGAAGAAAACCTCCAAAATCTTTCTAATCTCGGTAAGATTCATTTACAATTTGGCATATGATTCCCCTCTAACACTATTTCTATTATAATGGGTCTTAAGACAGGTTAGCAGCAGATAAGTTTACAAAAGGGGAGGTGGGTGTGATAACTGTCCAGAAAGGTCAGCCCAGATGTACCCACATCTCTTCGTCCCCATTATGCCCATCCGGCATCATGGTTTGAAGCTTGATGATATACTTGGACTCCAAGGTCCGCAATTTCTTCAGTCTGTCCCCTCCTCTTTCATTTTTGGGGACTTGGTCCAGGCTAAAGAAACTCAATAGATCCCTATTGCTTTTGTGGTATTTCTCGAAATGGCGAGCTATGGGATAGTTCACATCTTTGTTATTAATCGCTCGCATATGTTCGAGTATCCGTTTTTTGACTGGATGGATTGAACTGCCGATATACCTCTTGTTGCACGGGCAGATCAGGCAGTATACTGTATACTCTGAGTTACAGTTCAATAATGAATTGATTTTCCAGAGGCTTTTAGGGTCATTGACATCTGTTCTATATGCGGTAACCTTTTTGCTGAATTTACAAGCTTTACAGCTCATGCAGGGATAAAACCCCAGAGCGGAATCCTTCTTCATCGGATTTATTTGGAAATGACTATGTACCAAATGGTCCCCCATAGATTTCCCACGTCTGTAGGTGATCATTGGCTTAGCTGGAAGACTGCCCCGAAGGACTTGATCTGTCTGTAGAATCTTCCAGTTTTTTGTGAAGATTTTCATGATTTGGGTAGATTTACAGTTAAACTGTGTAATCATTCTTACTGGTTCCCCTTTGGTGTTCTTAAGTTCAGTTTCAGTTTTGGTTTCACCTTTCCCCTTACAAATGAGGAGGTATATATATATATATATATATATATTTTTTGTAAACCTACTGGCGGTTGCCAGTAGGTAGTTAGAGTTAGGACCTATTTTCTATAGGAAATTTGCAACATTCTATTCCCAATAACTTTGGCGCCGGTTGACGAATCTTCGCAAAATTCTCAAAACTCGTGGCCCACTCCAGTCCGCTCCTATCTTGAAAGTTTCTAGGTGTTTCAGCAAGTGGGGGCAGAGAAAAAAGGCGGTCCCAAAACGTGTTTTCCCTATGCAATTTCCCATAGGAAACTTTAGACACGGGTACAGCCCGAACTGCTGAATGGAATTATACCAAATTTGGCAAAAAGGTAGCCCTTGATTCAGAAAGAACGCTTTTTGTTAAATGGTGTAAATCCGTTCAGTAGTTGCTGAGAATACCAAAATTAAAAAAGTTTTGATATTTAGAGGCACAGAGAATCTGCGGACCCTAACGATCACGAGCTTCATGCTAATTGGCTGTCAACACTCTAAACCAGGAAGTGTTGGCAGCCATCTTCTGCCTCGGTAGAACAGAGGCACAAGAAATCAGTAAAACAAATGCGCAAAACACGAAAATAGGTCAGGGTAGAAACACCCTGACCCCCTAGGCCTGCTTAGGGGTTCCCAATTTTTTTATTTATTTTTTTAAATTGGCAAAATCCACAGAGGATCCGCGGATCCGGCGGAAAATTAAAAAAAACGAAGCACGGGCTTCCACACTTCCTTTAATTAAAGCTCCAAGGTGGGCCAGGTCCCGGGGGCATAGGAAAAAAAAGATTGTGGGGGGGGCCTGATGTCACAAGTGCGCAAATGCGCCCTGTGACGCGTTTTAAGTTGGGGAAATAATTCCCTTTCATTCCTGAGGGCCCCTGGGGGTAACTAGTCCACCAGGTGCTTCCAGCAAGTGCCACTGCGCTGCGTTGTTGAGAGGTGGACCAGGCCGTGCCCCTTTTTACCCCTCTCTGCAATGCAGCACTGTGGCGCTTACTGGAGGTACCTAGTAGGCTAGTTGGACCCTGGGGACCTTCTGGATTCAAGGGGACTTAATCTCCCAACTTAAAACGGCCACAGGGCACGTTTACACAGTGGTGAAGAGAGGGGGCGGGGTCTGAGGTGACGTGAGAAAACACGCCCTGTGGCACGTTTTAAGTTGGGAAAATAATTCCCCTTCAATCCTGAGTGCCCCTGTGGGCCAACTAGCCCACCAGGTGCTTCCAGTAAGCGCCACTGCACTGCGTTGCAGAGAGGTGGTCCAGGACGTGTCCCTTTTTACACCTCTCTGCAACGGCGCTTACTAGAGGTAGCTAGTGGGTTAGTTTGACCCTAGGGGCCCTCAGGATTCACGGGAACTTAATCTCCCAATTTAAAACGGCCACAGGATGTGTCTACACAGTGGGGATGGGAGGGGACGGGGCCTGAGGTGACGTGTGCAAACACACCATGTGGCACGTTTTAAATTGGGGAAATAATTCCCCTTCAATCCTGAGGGCCTCTGGGGACTAACTAGCCCACCAGCTGCTTCCAGTAAGCGCCACTGCGCTGCGTTGCAGAGAGGTGGTCCAGGCCGTGCCCCTTTTTACACCTCTCTGCAACGCAGCTCTGTGGCGCTAACTGGAGGTACCTAGTGGGCTAGTTGGAACCTAGGGAGCCTCAGGATTCAAGGGGACTTAATCTCACACGTCACCTCAGGTCCATTCCCCTCCCTTCACCACTGTGTAAACGTGCCTTGTGGCCGAGGCACGTTTACACAGTGGTGAAGGGAGGGGAATGGACCTGAGGTGACGTGTGCAAACAAGCCCTGTGGCGCGTTTTAAGTTGTGGAAATATTTCCCCTTTAATCCTGAGGGATCCTGGGGGTCAATTAGTCCACCAGGTGCTTCCAGTAAGCGCCACTGGGCTGCGTTGCAGAGAGCTGGTCCAGCCCGTGCCCCTTTTTACGTCTTTCTGAAACGCTGCTCTGTGGCGCTAACTGGAGATACCTGGTGGGCTAGTTGGGCCCAAAGGACACTCAGGATTCAAGGGGAATTTATCCCCCAAATAAAACCAGCCACAGGGCATGTTTGCACATGTCAGCTCAGGCCCCCCTTCATCAGTGTGCAAACGCGCCCTGTGGCACGTTTTAAGAGGTCGTTTTAATCCCCCTGCCCTATTATGTGCTAGGGTCTTACAGAGGAGGCCATGGTAACCACAGGGGTACCCCAAAGCATAGTGTTCCCTAGTGTATGTAGGTGTTTTAACAGTATTCTAAGTGTCTTTTAGCATAGCACTGGCTCTAGGACTGGTTAGTCAGAGTCAGTTACCACCAGTACCCATCTGAAAAAGTTGAGGGTACTGGATGATTTTGCAATAAGGCCTCTTTCTGCTCCTCTGTTTGTTCTTTCTGCACGTCTTCCTTCTTCCTGCACTTTTCTTTGTCTTTGAGGACTTCTGTTGCTTCTTTCTGCATTTCTTTTCCTTCTTTCTGTGTTTTTTCTTCTTTCTTCACATATCCTTCCTCTGTAGGCATAGTTAGAAACTAGCATTTAAAAAACCTTTGAAACGAACTGAAAAAACTATAGGTTTCAGGCACGTTATAGTTACACATTAGCATTTAAAAAACCTTTGAAATTCACTAAAAAACCATAGGTTTCAGGGGCGTTATAGTTAGCTGGACATTTCACTCGTACAAAACCATAGAATTTCCCCCGTTATAGTTAGTTCAGCTAACTATAACTCGCGCCTCCACAATGCACTGCTGATGACGTCACATATTACATCACTCGTGACATGGTCAGTGACATCACTGATGACATCACTGATGACATCATCCAGTGAATGTGAGTTTCTCTAAAGTTTAAATATTTTTCATATATATCTATGCCAAGGTGTATTGAAGAATGAGTGGATTTACAAGTGCCTGAAGGGATTATTTAGTAGGTGCGTGACTGACTGTATAAGTGAGTGATTGAACGGGCCTTATTGAATGCACGGGTTAGTGACTAAACTGTGTGAAAGTCTGTATTAGTCTCTCAGTTGGTGTGTAAGCAACTGCATGGGTTGCTGAATAGCTACATGAGTGTCTATATAGGTTATTGATTTGGTCTGAGTATATGTATGGGTGCCTGAGTGTCTGTGTGGGTAGGTGGGGGTGTGTGTTACTCTGTGCATAGATGTCTGAGTGGGTGATTCACTGGTTGTATGGATTCAAAAGTGTATCTGGGAAGGGCTGTATGGGTGAGTTAGTGTGTGTATGGGTGTGTTGGTGAGTGAATGAATGTCTCACTGGTATGTGTATGACTAACTACATATGTTTTAAGGCAGTATATGTGAGCGTTGGAGTATATAAATGACTATACGTGAGAGTAAGTTATTTGAAGAGGTATATAAATGAGTGTCTGCTTGTATAAGTGATTGTAAAAGACAGTAAGTATGTGTTAGTATCTGCATAAATAAGTGATGTGGTGTGTGCATAAATGACGGAGTTGGTGTGTATAACTGTATACATGAGTAAATGGGTATGTGATTGATTCTTTGCATGACTGACTAGGTGTGTGAGTAACTCTATGGATGAGCGGCAGAGTTTGACTGTATGTATAGGTCTATGAGTGCATATTATAGTACTGTATTGATGAGTAACTACATGTATAAGTGTCTGGATGTGTTTATAGACCTAGGAAATAGTCTGTGGTATGTAGTATCTGGCATTGTTGTGTGCATGGTTTCAAAAATATTAGTCTGTGTTTTAGAGTGGGTGTATCCAAGTTTTATATTAGGGTATCAGTATGTGCATCAAATTATCACATGGAAGATGTCATCAGTGATGTCATCAGTGATGTCATTTGAGATGTCATCAGTGATGTCACTGACCATGTCATGAGTGATGTAATATGTGACATCATCAGCAGTGCATTGCGGGCGCGCAAGTAATAGTAAGCTCACCTAACTACAACGGGCGAATTTCTCTGGTTTTATATGAGTCAAATGTCTAACTAACTATAACGTCCCTGAAACCTATGTTTTTTAGTGCATTTCAAAGTTTTTTAAAATGCTAATTCCTAACTATATCGTCTGTAAAATCAATGTTTTTTTCAGTGAATTTTGAAGGTTTTTTTAATATTAATTTCACATTTTAATATTTATAAAACCTTTATCTTTTCAATTTTTTGTGTGTAATATTTTGGAACTCTATTATCCTTTTTTTTTACTTTAAAAATGATGTAATGTTTTATATCTTCCCCAAAAAATATGCATATCTTTTTTTGGGGGGGAGAAAACTGGATTCCTGTAACGGTAGTGTACCAAGCTCCATCAGCACGCGAATCCTATCCGCCATATTGCTAAACTCGTAAATAATGCGCATTTCGTATCCAACGGGTTAGTGGCACCACGTCCCGCGTATCTTCATATACGTATGAGGTCGCGCCAGCTGCTACTTTGGTATGCGATGGGTACGCAGTACCAAGCCGCACGTTACGTCATGTACATATGGGGTCGCGCCCGCTGTGCGTTGCGTATGCGACGAGTGCAGGTTGCCAGGCCCTGTGTTACATCATAGATGTAAGGTGTCGCGCCGGGTACGCCATTCCCTCATTTTTTTTATGCCTCAAAACTATATCTAAATAAGTTTAAAGTGTATATGAGAGCAAGCAATATTCTAAAATATTTTAAACATTTATATATTTCTAACTGTAATAAACTTATATTATGGTAAATATATTTTCTCAATCGCGTCGGGTGTGGCCTCCCTGCGCGCTCGGTGCACGATTGCCATGTGACCTTAAAAAAAAGCATTTGATTGGTTCACAACATTCCCCATTGTAACAGTTGGAGGACCCCACCCATTTTAGTCATTCTCTCTACAGTTTTGATGAGAGACACCTCTTCTGCTTAGAGAGCTTTTTTTTAAAGTTGTTTGCTGTATACACATATCTTATACTACACACAGCATGCAACGGTCAATATTCATGGTCTGTACAGTAGGCTTCCATGTGTGATGGCCATGCAACTGAAACGTTACATCAAAAAACAAATGTGTGTTACACGATACCCCTGGTGTGTGTGTGCGCATTATTGTGCTGCCTTTCGGCCTGGGTATTGGTGGCTCTAAGGGGCATCATCAGCCACGGGCAGAGTGCACATCATAGATCACATGTGGCAAACAGTAAAGAGTAATGTGTAGATTTGTGTTGCAGTATGCTCTGTTGTTCGGCTTTACCAGTATAGTAGTATGTCATAGGTGAGACTTTCAGATTCACGTTTGACATGCATTGCTTGACTGTAATGAGCTTTATCACTGTGTATGACGTAGCCTCACTGCTGATCCTCCCTCCATCTGAGCACATTCACATGTGTGCGCCTCGCGATAGCAACACATTTAATAATACCGCACACCATTGACATGCATGTCAAGCTTGACAACGACATGTGATGTTGGCCATTCAGTGTTTTCAGACAGCATCTCATTAGCGATAGTTGCCGCCCTCCCGGTACATGCTACATTAATGTAAATTGCGTATTGTGCAACGTCAAAACTGCAACAGGGACACACACAAAAGTACACTTCCTGGCCAGGCAGGAACAGAACAATGCCCAGGTCCCCGGAATAATTATTCACACCCCTATGCTGACCTGGCGTACGCAAGCTCAGCCCACTTTGCGTACGTATAAATAGGATAACGATGACGCCATATGTCCCAGTTCTTCTATACTGCCTCAGGTGATATGGCCTCATCCACCTCGCATATCACAATGCGCAATTAAAAAAAAGGTATCCATGAGGTGTACACCATCCTCGCACAAAACTGGATTTCAATTGTGAACCCTGCTGGCCGTCGCGTTTGGACACACAACAATGACACACAACAATGACAGCAGGTGAGCAGTGGGGCCTGGGTGCACAGGGGCTGCAATTGAGCGAGCTCCTGCGGGAGGAGTGGGGTGCATCAGCCTGGGTGGCAGGTGGGAACGCAATGATGTGATCTCTGACCTAATTCAGTCCCATCTCTGTCTCATTTTAAGGACCTTCTGGACCGTACAGTAGGCCTGAGTCAGCGGGCAGCGCTGCCCTACAGACACGTGGCGTTTGCTTTTGGGGCACTGCAGTGAGCTGATTACTAAGTGTACATGCACACAGGCTTGGGCCACTGCATTATACATGCACAGTATGCTTCTAGCATGCGCTCTGTTCCTTTGTATGTGAACGTTGGCATAACATATTATTATTTAACCTTGTGTATTCTCGTACACTCCAACTCCTCTTTGAACCACAATTACCACGTACAGTTGTTAGATTGTACGTCAAGAAGAAGGATGCACTCAACTGGTGTTCTCTATTAAGCTTGAAATAAACCTTAATTTACCTCAAGACGTTTCCAGCATTATATTATTCCTCCCTTTTCAAACACTGAGTTAGTTGCACTAAAATGGACGCAGCGGGTGCTCAAACCGTGATGATGCCCTGGGCATTCTGACGCCTTCCAGCTTGGTATCAAGACACCATCTGTGACCGGAGACCTGCTGTGCCACCCTGAGAAGGGCAGCACGGAGTCGGAGCCAGCACCGGCACGTCGTTGAACACACCGGTGGTGGCAGGTGAGCTGTGAAGCCTCGGTGTGCAGGAGCTGCAATTGAGCACAGTGCAGGGGAAGGGGCTGCGGTGCAGCAGCCTGGGTGCACAGGTGCAGGCAAGCGATGTTGCCATAGATAATAATGTTATCTCTGGCCTCATTCATATCTCTGTTCTATTTTAAGGACTTGCTGGACCGCACTCTTTCTCACGGACCCCAGCGCCCCAGACACACGGGTGATGGGAGGTAAACGGTGAGGGCTGGGTGCAGTAGGCGATGCTCTGTCTCCTCCTCCCTCTGTTCTCTTGTCTCTTTCTCCCCTTCTCCTTCCACCCACTCGCTCTGTCCCATTCTCACTTTCTTCCTTTCATTCTGACTACCTTTCTTTTTCTCTTGGACATGGCACACATACTTATGTTTCTTTTTTGTCTTGCAGTTTTTGTACGCTGCTTCCGGAGGAGTCCCACCCACTTATTTCATGTTATACTGTTGTTTCTTTGAATAAAGTTGTGTTTCCATTTATTTGTATTGTTTTTATAAAGGTTATTTTTTTACCAATAAATAAGTGAGTGTATGGGTCTTCTTTTTCTGACAACACTTGTCTGTAGTTTATTGTGAAAATCGGCAGTTGATAGGAGGTTATGAGGGAAAACATTTGTAATTTTGCTGCGCACCTACCAAATATAAACCAACAGACTATTTCATAAATCAAGCCTGGGTAATTCTACAACTGCAAGGGTTCTATGAGTGTATCACTTTATAATGCCAAGAGTACTGCCCGTATGATTACAGAACCAAGAAGGCACTGCCGAGAGCCACTGAGGCTTCAGGGACTGGCGAGGCCCACCCTGTATATTTAAGTAAAGCCCCGGAGGGTGGTGATCCCAGGACTTGAGTAGGCCTCGAAGCCCCCCGAACAATTAGTAAACAATACCAGGGGAAGTGGCGCCCCCCCTAGGCTGCAAAACGTCTCTGTGCCCTCCCGCTCCTAATTTGCATGTGAGATTAAGGTCCCCAGTGGTGCAGAGACCCCACAATATAATAATAGGATTGGCCCCGGAACATTACCCACCAGGGGGCTCATTTCAATGAACGGGTGAGACCGCTCTTCATTTTTTTCTCCATTTTTACCATCCGGCTCCGCTTTATTGAAGCAATGCGAGGTTTTCCTCCTCTCGCTTCAATGAGGCAAACAAGGATTTGCTATCACAGGGTGGAAGCTATGTTATGTTATGTTATGTTATGTTATAACAATTTGTTATGCGCACAGCGACTCCAGCGAAGGAGCATCCCGGCGCAGAGACACGGAGCAGTCATAACACAACAAGGCAGAATGCTACAAAAAAGTGCTAAAACAGAAGAGCTAAAATAGGAAAGTTTTTATGGCTCTACGAAACGACAGCAAGTCCTCTATCAGCCGAATTTCAACCGGGAGGGTGTTCCAAAGTGACGCAGCTCTCACCCTGAAGGAACGGCCTCCCATCCGGCTAAGCCTAAATCTGGGGACAACAGCAAGGGCCTGACCTTGTGATCGAAGGTTGCGGGTAGGGACATAGAAGGAAATAGAGTTGGCCAAGATCTCAGGACCTATGCCTCTAAGGATTTTAAAGGTCAGACACAGGACCTTGAAGAGGATACGCTTCCTAACCGGGAGCCAGTGCAGGGAGCGGATGACATGAGACACCGGGGAGAACTTAGGAAGTCCAACAATGGCTCTCGCCGCGGCGTTCTGCACCCGCTGCAGGCGTGTTAACTCAGCCTGGTTAGCCCCCGCCAGCAGAGAGCTGGCGTAGTCCAGACGAGAGATGACGGTTGCCTGGACCACAAGCTGTCTAGTCGGGGCATCAAAGAACTTGAGCACCGGCCTTAACCCTCTAAGGAGACCGAAACAACAGGCTGCGATTTTTTTGGTGTGCCCTATAAATGTCAGACCAGCGTCTAGCCAGACCCCAAGGTTCTTCACCTCCGGCACTGGGGTCGGAGTGGGGCCAAGCTCCGAAGGCCACCACTGATCGCCCCAGAGCTCCACTCCCTTCCCGACAACCATCACCTCTGTTTTTGTGGCATTAAGCTGGAGACAGTTACCTGTCAACCAGCTGGCCACCGCCTTCAGACCGGACTGAAACCTGGGGGCATCCTGTTCCGCATCCCCGCTGAGAGTAACCGCCAGCTGTGTGTCGTCGGCATATGAGACCATGGTTAGGCCCCACTGCCTAGCGACATCAGCCAGCGGTCTCACGTAGAGGTTGAACAACGTGGGACTCAGCGAGGATCCCTGTGGAACCCCCATGGCCAGAGGCTGGAACCCGGACTTGAACGGAGGGATGGCAACACAGAAGGAGCGGTTGTCTAGGAAGGAGCGGAACCATTGCAGCGCCGAGCCGCCGATACCAATCTCCTCGAGCCGCCCAAGGAGGATGCTGTGCGATACAGTATCGAATGCGGCGCTGAGATCTAACAAAATCAGCGCCGACGTCTGTCCAGCATCCAACCTTGCACGGAGATGTTCCGCCATCACCAGAAGGGCAGTCTCCGTGCTGTGACCAGCACGGAAACCATTCTGTGTGGGATCGAGGGCATTGGACCGGGCTAAGTGTTCAGACAGGGCCAGATTGACATGGGCCTCTGTCAACTTAGCTGGCCAGGGCAGCAGCGAGATGGGACGGTAGCTTTCCGGCTTAGACGGGTCAAGAGATGGCTTTTTAATAATCGGAGACACCACCGCCTGTTTCCAGCTGGTAGGAACGACCCCAGTCTCTAAGGAGAGATTAACAAGAGAGCGAATAGCCACACGTCCCACAAAGGTCTGATCTCGAAAGAGGGCAGGCCTCACTGGATCAGTTGGGGACCCAGATTTAACTTGCGTAGCAAGTTTATCAAACCCTTCCATGGTGAGAGGGGGAAGAGTGAGAAGAGCGGGCAGGTAGAGTGTCCCCTTGGGGCTACCCAGTGCTATACACGTACTCGGGAAAGTCCGATAAATAGACTGGACTTTACCTAAGAAATAGGAAGCAAGGGACTCGCAATGTGTGACAGAACTCTCAGTCGTAGAAATGGGCCGCTTAGACATAAGATCTTTCACCGCCTTGAAGATAGCCTTCGACGGGTTAGTGCTGTTCCGGAATTCCTCGGCATAAAATGCCGCTCGGGCACGACAAATGGCCCGGTGATAGAGCTTGACGGATGCGACATAAGTAGCTTTTTGCTCAGCCCCATATGTCTTCCGCCAAGCCCTCTCCGCCCGTCTACAGGCTCCCTTCAGAGCGCGCAAAGCGTCGTCATACCAGGGGCTTGACACTCGAGGGTTGATCTTCGTTATTACAACAGGTATCAAAACATCCAGAGCCCTAGTGAGCCAAGAGCAGAAGAGATCATATCCCTCCTCTACGTTGTTAAATGGGCCCAGAGGTTCCATTGACAAGAGATGGTAAAAGTCATCCAGCCTGAGTTTACTCCAGGGTCTCCTGGGTACCTGCTTGGCTGGAGAGATGGAAATGTTGGAAGTCATAGGGCAGTAGATGGAAACCAAAGAATGGTCAGACCACTCTACAGGAGCCACCGACGTGACTTTAGCCTCGGTCAAGTTGGTGAAAAAAGGGTCAAGAATATGTCCCCCGGAATGGGTAGGCTGAGAGACCAGCTGTGAAAGTTGTAAGGCCTCTAAGTCCGTAAGAATACTACGCGCTGTCAGACAGGATGGGGCATCAAAATGCAAATTTAAATCGCCCAGAATGGAAAAATTGGCACAGGCAGTGACCAAGGTGGCAACAGTGTCCGGGAAAGCATTCCTGAACGCTACATCACTGCCCGGCGGACGATACACCACCATCCCAGAGAATGTAAATTCTGGGCTGACAGAGACTTTAAATGAGGCGCTTTCGCAGCCAGCGATCTTAAGAATGGTCCACACACAGGAAAAGCTGGATCTCACTATCAGAGCTATACCCCCACCTCTAGATAGCCTATTCGCGGTATACATGGAGTAGCCGAGAGGGCAGACTAGATTGGGAATGGCAGTGTCGGCTTCCTGAAGCCATGTTTCGGTTAAGGTCAAAATATCCGGGGCTTCATTTTCAATTAGGTCATACACATTCTGTTGATGTCTAAGAATCGACCTGACATTAAGATTCAAAATCCGCAAAAAAGGCGGCCATGCTACCGCCCTATAATAGCAAACATAAATGTCACATGGATGCACACCCCAGGACTTTGTATGAGCTGCGCCTGGGAGGTGGCGCTCCATAGGGCCATGATGCATTGGTTACTGCATAACTACAGAATTAGTATAAACATACTAACACTACTTGCACACGTGTAGTACAGCAACCAGAGTGTAGTGAAGAGGCAGAGGAAGCCCAAAATCAAAACATATAAATCCTACCAGAGGTCGGATGACATAGTTCGATGAGCCGGCGACCCTAGGATGAGTAGAAACAGCTTCACGAAGAAAACTGGTCTTCAGCAGAACGCAAGGAAGCTCAAAATATTAGTGAGTGCTGCCTTCTTTGTACCTTCTCCCACTCGTCGCCAAATTTATGTAGTGAAGAGGCAGACAGCAGTGGATCCGATAAGTAGATTTATTGCAGGAAAAGAAGACAGCTTAAACAGCCACCAACAGGAGCAGACAGCAAGGCAACCGTCTTCTCCAGCACTGTAAACAAACTCCCCAAGATTCCCCTCATGACAGCCCTACATTCTAACATTACATGCTTACATTCTAGTAGCATTACATACAAACATTCTACTAGGACGTACATTGGAATACTACACAGAGCACATGACTTTACAGCAATGAGCTCATGGTTTCATCCACGAGTCTTGAGACCAGAAAAAATATATATATATATCAGTGACCTTCCTAGATATTGAGATAATCATTGAGAATAACAAAATTGAAACCAAACTCCACCGCAAAGAAACTGCAGGAAACTCAACACTCCATGCCAAAAGTGCACATGTGAAACATCTGATAAACAGCAACCCCTATGGGGAAATGCTGAGTTAAGGCGCATCCACAGCAAAGACTGTGATCTCCTTTTAGCCCAGAAAGAAAGCAAGAAGAGGGTTCAGGAGAGAGGCCTCTCTGACAACGTTGTCAATGCGGCTATCTCCAATTCTATGCTTACAAATAGAGTAGATTTATTGGGCATAGGAGAAGGCACTAACAGCATGGCTATGGATACAAACATGACTGAAATAGATCAGGATTTCAGGATCATTGTCCAATACGGTAATCAGCATAAAAAGATTGAATCTATCATCAAGAAAAATTGGTGTTTAGTTTTAAGTGATCCCGTTATAGGTCATAAACTACCCAAAAGACGGTCTATAACATGTAGCAGGGGACAATCAATGAAAGATGAACTAGTGGAAACCAGTCCAGAACTCATAGAGTCATCTAACTGGCTTCAAACACATACCGGCTTTTTTTAACTGTAAATCATGTAAAGCTTGCCAACAGGGTGTCAACAAAACCAGGTACTTCTCGCCATTTGATCAAAGGGAACACAAAATTTGCAAACTAGTGACATGCAAAACTGAGTATGCGGTTTATGTGTTGTATTGCCCCTACAATCTACTTTATGTAGGGAGCACTAAGCTCCAAGTCCATAAAAGAATATTACAACATCTTCGAGCAATCAATAATCAAGACAACACTTACCCGGTGGCAAGATATTTTAAACTGAAACATGAATTCAAAAGCTGTGAATTAAGATATTATGTCATTGATTGTGTCCCGGACGTCGTTTAGAGACCAGATATATTCTGGAACTAAATACCAAACAACCATCAGGTCTCAACGTCACTGAGGATTTGTTTACATGCCTCTAAAAACACTAAACTCTAACCCAACAGGACTACTTCTTTTAAATAGGTACATAGGTTCAGCAGGTTTTAACACTATGAACTTTATTGGGGGTTTTACTATGTTTGCATAATATTTATTGACTATTTATACTAGTAACATGTTTCTCTTATATATGAATTTTATATTTAATAACATTTTATATATAGCAATAGTTTTTAAGCTAATATTGTATTTATCTAATAATTGTAGTCCTTTAGCTTAATTTATTCTATTGATTAACAGTTACTTGGTGTCGACATTAGCGGTACAAAAGGGGGTGGTGATGGATGGAGCATCTGAACCAATCAAACACTCACACACAGTCAACAGATCTGGGTTTAATCCATCACCGTTCTTTAGCCCACTCTGCCACCCCAGTTCAGACAAGGCCATATGCAAATCAGTCTGACCCTGTGCCACATGGGAACAGTCCAGCCCGAACTGCCAAGCCATGCCTTCCCTGGACCCGAATCAAGCTTACTAGGACCGGTTTCTGGTATTTCAGTCTTCTTCAGTCAGGCTTGCTTGAATCCAGTAGCAAAGTGAGCAAGGGACTCAACGTCTGAACACACCCTGCCAACTTATGGCAAACAAAGCGGTACAAAAGGGGGTGGTGGTGATGGACGGAGCATCTGAACCAATAAAACACTCACACCCAGTCACCAGATCTGGGTTTAATCCATCACCGTTCTTTAGCCCACTCTGCCACCCCAGTTCAGACATGGCTATATGCAAATCAGTCTGACCCTGTGCCTCATGGGAACAGTCCAGCCCGAACTACCAAGCCATGCCTTCCCTGGACCGGAATCAAGCTTCCTAGGACCGGTTTCTGGCATTTCAGCCGTCTTCAGCCAGGCTTGCTTGAATCCAGTAGCAAAGTGAGCAAGTGACCCAACGTCTGAACACACCCTGCCAACTTATGGCGAACAAAGCGGTACAAAAGGGGGTGGTGGTGATGGATGGAGTATCTGAACCAATCAAACACTCACACCCAGTCAACAGATGTGAGTTTAATCCATCACCGTTCTTTAGCCCACTCTGCCTCCCCAGTTCAGACATGGCCATATGCAAATCAGTCTGACCCTGTGCCTCATGGGAACAGTCAAGCCCGAACTGCAAAGCCATGCCTTCCCTGGACCGGAATCAAGCTTCCTAGGACCGGTTTCTGGCATTTCAGCCGTCTTCAGCCAAGCTTGCTAGAATCCAGTGGCAAAGTGAGCAAGGGACTCAGCGTCTGAACACACCCTGCCAACTTATGGAGAACAAAGCGGTACAAAAGGGGGTGGTGGTGATGGACGGAGCATCTGAACCAATCAAACACTCACACCCAGTCAACAGATCTGGGTTTAATCCATCACCGTTCTTTAGCCCACTCTGCCACCCCAGTTCAGACATGGCCATATGCAAATCAGTCTGACCCTGTGCCTCATGGGAACAGTCCAGCCTGAACTGCCAAGCCATGCCTTCCCTGGACCGGAATCAAGCTTCCTAGGACCGGTTTCTGGCATTTCAGCCGTCTTCATCCAGGCTTGCTTGAATCTAGTGGCAAAGTGAGCAAGGGACTCAACGTCTGAGCATACCCTGCCAACTTATGGCGAACAAAGCGGTACAAAAGGGGGTGGTGATGGATGGAGCATCTGAACCAATTAAACACTCACATCCAGTCAACAGATCTGGGTTTAATCCATCACCGTTCTTTAGCCTACTCGCCCACCCCAGTTCAGACATGGCCATATACAAATCAGTCTGACCCTGTGCCTCATGGGAACATTCAAGCCCGAACTGCCAAGCCATGCCTTCCCTGGACCGGAATCAAGCTTCCTAGGACCGGTTTCTGGCATTTCAGCCGTCTTCAGCCAGGCTTGCTTGAATCCAGTGGCAAAGTGAGCAAGGGAATCAACGTCTGAGCATACCCTGCCAACTTATGGCGAACAAAGCGGTACAAAAGGGGGTGGTGATGGACGGAGCATCTGAACCAATCAAACACTCACACCCAGCCAACAGATCTGGGTTTAATCCATCACCATTCTTTAGCCCACTCTGCCACCCCAGTTCAGACATGGCCATATGCAAATCAGTCTGACCCTGTGCCTCTTGGGAACAGTCCAGCCCGAACTGCCAAGCCATGCCTTCCCTGGACCGGAATCAAGCTTCCTAGGACCGGTTTCTGGCATTCCAGCCGTCTTCAGCCAGGCTTGCTTGAATTCAGTGGCAAAGTGAGCAAGGGACTCAACGCCTGACCATACCCTGCCAACTTATGGCGAACAAAGTGGTACAAAAGGGGGTGGTGATGGACGGAGCATCTGAACCAATCAAACACTCATACCCAGTCAACAGATCTGGGTTTAATCCATCACCGTTCTTTAGCCCACTCTGCCACCCCAGTTCAGACATGGCCATATGCAAATCAGTCTGACCCTGTGCCTCATGGGAACAGTCAAGCCCGAACTGCCAAGCCATGCCTTCACTGGACCGGAATCAAGCTTCCTAGGACCGGTTTCTGGCATTTCAGCCGTCTTCAGCCAGGCTTGCTTGAATCCAGTGGCAAAGTGAGCAAGGGACTCAGTGTCTGAGCATACCCTGCCAACTTATGGCGAACAAAGCGGTACAAAAGGGGATGGTGATTGACGGAGCATCTGAACCAATCAAACACTCACACCCAGTCAACAGATCTGGGTTTAATCCATCACCGTTCTTTAGCCCACTCTGCCACCCCAGTTCAGACATGGCCATATGCAAATCAGTCTGACCCTGTGCCTCATGGGAACAGTCCAGCCCGAACTGCCAAGCCATGTCTTCCCTGGACCGGAATCAAGCTTCCTAGGACCGGTTTCCGGCATTTCAGCCGTCTTCAGCCAGGCTTGCTTGACATTAGGGCATTTTAGCCTCTCTCTTATGATGCACTTTTGGCCAATTGGGGGAGACAATTCTCTCTGAACAGCCAACTTCGATTTAATTTTGGCAAATATGATAGTTCCCCCTATATTAATATCTAGGTTTTCAAACCGAGATATCAACCAAGTAAGACTGAACCAATCCATGAAACAGTCTCCTAAAAACGTAATTTCCCTGAAATGATTGTGACTAATGTCAGATCTCTTACATAATGTTATCGTAGCAAAACATGGGGTAAAACAACATTGGGGCCCCAATGTTGTTTTTATATATACATTTGTATCACTCCATGCCCTTCCAACATTAACCTGGATGTATTTATACAGTGATTAATTGCATGTAACTGTTATTTAACCAGGTTGGTGTGGATAAAATTTGAAATGTTTTTATATTTGCACCACAACTAAAAACTTAATGCACTTTAGCACTTTTTTGCACAAATAATTAGCATTGGTTTAGAATGTGGATTTTAACTTGATTGTAACATTGAAATTTGAATGTAATGTGATGAAACATTATAGAAGACATACCTGTAGTTTTTGTACACAGTGTTTCTTCTATGTTAGTTGAATTTGTATGCTAGCGAAGTCAATTGCATACGAGAGTATTCAAACTGTTTTTAAACCAATGAACACACTTCACCATGTCATGTGATCAAGCACTCTTTGCAGCGCGAAACGCGTCATGCCGACTTTTTGCACAGAAAGAAATTATTTGCACGAATTCTGCGGTCCGTATCCGTTACTGTACCTGTGACACCAGTCCAGTGTCACCAGGAGATTGGAACTTTTGGATATGTATATATATATATATATATCCAAGCTTCAACAATTTTCCTTTTACTCCCTCAGGAAAATTTTCCTATATATGAGAGATTGATCGGGTCTTAAAGAAGTGTCTGATCGCATTGAGTCCTAATTCATGCTTCATGCTTGAAGCATGAATTAGGACTCAATGCGATCAGACCCGATCAATCTCTGTGCTCGACCACTCAAGCATGATTGTCAGGATGATTGAATATTACCTGATTAACAACTTTTTTGTTTTTGATGGTGGTATCTATAGGCAATCACAGGGCACCGCGATGGGCACCTGCTTCGCTCCCAGCTACGCGAATTTATTCATGGGCTGGTGGGAGGAGCAGGTGGCCGCACAAATGGAGGAATTTAACACCAAGGTGGCCCTGTGGTTGCGCTATATTGACGACATTTTCGTCATATGGAATGGCTCTGAACAAACGGCCAGGGACTTTGTGAGAATGCTCAATGATAACGAACTGAATCTGGTCTTCACTGCCAATTTTAGCAGAAATTAAATTGAATTTCTTGACATTGCCATCAACATCAATGGTCATAACATTGAAACCAGACTACACCGCAAGAAAACAGCTGGCAACACCATCCTGAGAGCAGATAGCTCGCACCCCAACAAACTTGTCCAAAGTATCCCCTACGGGGAACTTCTCAGGGCCAAAAGGAACTGCAGCAATATTGAATCTTTTGAAAAAGAGAAATCAATAATGTGTGGCAGATTCAAAGATCGTGGCTATAGCAACAAAAATATATCTGCTGCATGTAAGAGGGTAGATGATATCACTAGAAATGACCTTCTTTTCCCTGTTAGAGAAGCTAACAATTCTAACATTGTGAGATTCATCACTACTTTTTCAGGCCAGGAAAATAAGATAAGGAACATATTTAGCAAACACTGGCATGTCCTGTTGAGCGATGAACACCTGAAATCAGACCTGGGGGATAATCCGCAGATCACTTTCAGAAAAAGTAGATCATTAAAAGATGAACTCAGCCACAATCATGTCACCCTCAAAAGACAGGGATCCACTGCCCCAAAAGCAGGATTCAAGTGCTGCAATAAGTGCAAAGCTTGTAGAGGAAGTACTAATTGCCAAAAACTGACAGTACCCCACACAGACAAAGAATTCTGTATAAGGAAACAGCTAACATGCAACTCTACCCACTGCGTGTATATTCTAATCTGTCCCTGCAATAAGTGGTACGTGGGAAGTACAAAACACACAGCCAAGAAAAGAGTCATGGAACACCTAAGAGCCATTACAAACAACAATAGGACATATCCCGTAGCACGACATTTTCACTCACACCATTTTAGTGACCCTACTAAGTTACGGATGGTGGTGGTTGACAAGGTTGATATGGGTATGAGAGGTGGCAACTGTGAATTATCATTACGCAAACTAGAATCCACTTACATAATTGATTTCGAAAGCACTGTACCTAATGGATTGAACGTCAATGAAGAATTATCAGTACACTTGCATTGAATATGAATTTAATTTTGAATAGTCTGTCAGAGTTGCTGTTTTTAATAATTTTAACTTTTTCTACTTTTCAGGTACGTACGTTTGTCTGGCCAGGCAATGTTTAATTGTTTTTGAAGATGTCTACAAACATGCAGGATATTCATATTATTTCCCTGGGCGCAATTGATCAAATTTGATTTGATTACTCACCGCGATTACTTATTGCCCACTGGGGCGTAACTTTGTTTTTTGGCCGTGCGGACTGTTAGGCATGGCAAGCTGGTATGCTTTCCTGGGATAACTGAGGATTAATCATGTATTATGGACATCAAGTACCGCAATGCAGTTACTATTTGCCCACTTGGGCGGAATCTGGAATTCACATACTTATCATGTATGTTAAACTATATTGTTAATGTTTCCATGTGATAAACTAGGATCCACCAGGGTATTGCGATGGAAATATTGATTTTGCCTTGCTTTGAACAACATGTTAAAATGGCCGACACTATTACTGACATTGCTATGGTATCTGTATAGTAGTCCTATGTTTATGTTTATGCTTGGATACATGGATTTAAATGGCATTTGTTTGATGAGACAGTTAGCGTGATCAAGGCCTAACCGCCGAAACGCGTTGTTGTTGCCAATAAATCTCTATTTTGAATGCACGAGAAAGGTGTCCGAGCAGTCTGTCTTGAAAACGAAGCTGACTTTGAAAAGAGTGTTTGGGGATTCCAGTACCTGTGCTCGGACCGCCCGCTGACAGCAAGTCCGACTTACCCGGTACTCGTGGAGAGAAAATATATATATATATATATATATATATATATATATTACCTTACTGTCCCTCAAATTGTAAAGCGCTCTGATATCCTTCGGATTTATGTTTGCGCTATATAAAACATTATAAATAAATATATATATATATATATATATATATATATATATATATATATATATATATATATATATATGTTTTTTTTTTTGCTGGTTGACACACTGTAGTTATAGTTAGGTTTGACTTTCCATAGGAAGAGTGTTTTTATTTCATCAATAACTTTGGCATCGTTTAATGAGCCTGTACACAACTTTCCCCCAAAAAGTTGCCTCACCCCAATACCTTCATCGAAGGTTTTGTGCCAAGCTGTGCCACGAAGAAGGGGCTTGGTCCCAAAAGTGTGATTTCCCATGTAAATCCCCATACAAAACTTTGCTTTGGAATAAATCAAAAAATATAAAAAAGATGGAATTTCCCCAAACTTCGCAAAAAGTTAACATTTTCCTCAGACACCATGTTGTTTTTGATTTGGTGTAAAGCCGTTAAGCTATTTTCTAGAAATGAACATTTAAAGAGGGGCTTGAAGAGGTTAATGCTTGTGAAATGTTTGCAGTATCTGGACCTTTCGTGCTTGTGTACAGATATGCTCTGATCGGCCAATTCAAAGAGGATGGGCAGTTTCTGATTGGCTGACCACAGCATGGAGAGTATCTTATAGCAGCAATTTCATGACTAAAATAAACAAGCACTGACAAAGCGAACCTGTTTTAGCTATGTCGTACACCAGTGTGGCGGCTTTCCAGCATGGCTAAAAGTTATTGCCATTGAGGAGAGTGGTGTAGAGTAGAGTAGAGTCCAGTGGAGTATTGTAGAGTGGAATGGCATGGAGTGTTGTGGAGTGCCATAGAGTGGAGTGGTATACAGTGTTGTGGTGTGGAGGGTTGTGAAGTGGCATTGGGAGGAGGGGAGTGTCATGGAGTGTTATAGAGTGGACTGTCCTGGAGTAGAGTAGTGTGTCAAAGAGTAGAGTGTCAAGAGTGGAGTAAAGAGTAGAGGGTCAAGTGTGGTGAACACCGAAGGGGCACAGAGTGGAGTAGAGAGTTGTAGAGTGGAGTGGTGCAGAATGTCGTGGAGAGGAGGGTTGTGGAATGGCTTAGAGTCATGGAGCTTTGTAGAGTGGAGTGTTGCAGAGTGGAGTGTCGCAGAGTGTCATTGAGTGGAATGTTGGAGTTGAGTGGAGTGTCATGGAGTAAGTGGTGGAAACTGGTGTGGAGGGTCAAGGAGTATAGTGGTATAAAGTGGTGTGGAGGGGCATAAAGTGAAGTAGAGCACCATAGAGTGGAGGTGCATAGAGTGTCGTAGAGTAGGGCTGAGTAGTGTGTCATAGAGTGGAGTGGCTTAGATTGGAGTAAAGTGACATGGAGTGTCATAGATAGAGTTGATCAGAGTGGCGTGGAGTGGCATAGAGTGGTGGGGCGTACAGTGAAGTATCATGGAATAGCATAGAGTGGAGTAGAGTGTTGTAGACTAGAGTGGCATAGAGTGTAGGGCTGTAAAGTGTCATGAAGTGAAATAGAGAGGAGTAGAGTAGGATGAGGTAGAGTGGTGTGAAGTGGAGTAGAGTGGAGTAAAGTGGAGTTGAGTGGTGTAGTATGTCGTGGCATAGGGTGCAGTAGAGTGTTGTGAAGTGTCAGGGAGTGGTATAGAGTGGAGTAGTGTAGAGTGGAGTGATATAGCATAGAGTCTCATAGATTGGAGTGGGGTAGAATGTCATAGAGGGTGACATGGTGCTCATCCAGGGGCTGAAGGTGTGGGCAGGTTCTCCATGCAGGCTTAATGCAGCCTGCATGGAGAAGGGGAAAGTGTGCACGACTGGTTTGGGCTGCCCAAGAGCACTGACCAAACAATCATTGAGCACTTAGGAGTGGGCAAACCACTCTTTCCCTGCCCTGCTCTGTTAGCAGAGCAGCCCGCCCACCCGCCTGCCCAGAAAGGAAACATAAACTGGTTTACCATTTTATGTTTTTGCTTCTCGCACCATGAGAAAGCAGTGGGGCAATGCTCCTCCGCCATACTGGAGGAGCCGCCCCTGAATAGTGACCACATCAGGCAAGATTAAAGTCGACATTAAGCAACATTACCAGCTGTGACCACCTCAGCGCATCAGGTTGGGTTGCCAAAAATAAGAAAAAAAAGTTTGTCAATTTTCAATCACTTTACATGGGTAATACCTAACAGCCATAGCTGCAGTACCCGTAGCACCAAGATGATAATAATTATAATTCTGCTCAGCACCACTTGATTTATTACTCAAATATCAGCTTCAAATATTTTGGAAGTTCAACCACTTTTCTCCAAACATCAGAGTTTGAGTTCTGAAAATATGCAGACTTTCGTCTTGAGTACATCTTTTAGATTTGGTGTACGTATATAAATTCAGCCAAGCAAATGCTTCTAATTTAGTAGGCTATACTCCAGACAGGACAGTTACCAATAGCTCACAAGCTACTCATTGGAAAAGTCTGTATTAGATTGATGCCCTCGCTTGGCATATTCAAAGGAGGCTCTGACTCTCTGCCTTCTTCACTACAAAGGGGTAGTTTGCCTACATTTGTCAATGTCTGCAACAGCCTTGCAGCACTGAAACAATGACAAAGAGATTTTTAAGTGTTTGACTCCTAATCCCTTGTTGTCTATTCAAATCCCCATAAAGCTCTATTCAAGCTATCCAATATGCCTTTGGTCATCTATCCGCTGCTTTGTTGTTGTTATGTTCGGCTATTCTGTAGCTATGCAAAGCGTCTTGTCAAAATACTAAGGGCTAGATGTAGGTAATTGCAATTTGCCGACTCTAAAATACCGAATTTTACCGATTCGGTATTTCAGAATCGGTAAATGCAATGTAGGTAAAAATTTGGTATTTTTCACCGATTCGGTAAAATTCGGAATCAGCCATTCGGATTTTACCAAATCGGTATTTACCGATTGGGTATTTACCGAATCAGTATTTACCGAATCGGTATTTCCCATTCATTCCTATGGGCCAAAAGGCCCATAGGAATGAATGGGAAATACAGATTCGGTAAATACCGATTCGGTAAATACCGAATCGGAAAGCTTTTAAAAGTGAAACTTAAGTAGGCAGCCAATCCAGTGCTACCACCCTCCCCCTCCCTACCAGGAAGTGGCTACACAGGCAGCTGCAAGTAATTAAAAGCTTCTGGAGAGACTGTGAAAGCTGAGCTGAGTCCCTGAGCCACAGGAAAAGTTTTGTGCTTTTAAACTTTGAAAATGGCAAGCAGCAGTGAGAAGGAACATAGAGAGGAAGAGAAAATTAAATTTAGCACCATGGAGCTGCAGGTCCTCGTGGAGGAGGTGGTGAAGGAACACCAGAAATTGTTTGGCCAGCTGTCCCTGACTGTGGCTGAATCTGCCAAAAGGAAGATTTGGCTGGCAATACAAGCAAAGGTGAATGCTGAAGGAGTGACTCCAAGGGACATAGATGACCTGAAAAAGAGGTGGTATGACCCGAGGAGACTGACTTAGAAATAAATTGCAGAGCTCCACAAAGAGGCAAACAAAACTGGAGGAGGTAAGAACCGTGCACCCCCCTGACTGAGCTGGAGGAGCTGGTGGGGTCCACCATTGAACCAGAGAGCGTCTGTGGACTGGGAGATGCAGACAGCTCAGCCAGAGCTGCCACCAGAAAAGGTAAGAGGCATGCACAACAATCACCCTCACCCCATCACCTTCCCTTTTCCCTATGTGGCAAAGTTAACCCCAGTCCAGTAGAGGTAGCACTATACAGGAGCAATGCATTATGGGACATGTAGTCATTAAATGAAACACCATGTCATACAGCACAGCAAGCAACAAGTTAGGCAAATCTTTTCAGACATAATCAAGCGCAGGCAACATGTACAGTGTTTCAGTGAGAATTATTTAATTGTAGAGGCTGTGAGGCAGGAGCACAGAGGTAATGTAGGCTTATATGTCCACAGTCGAGACATCTCGCAGGTGTACCAGGGAGAAGGAAGGCATGGCACCAGAGAGGGATGACAGCCAGGAGGCAGCCACAAGTGCAGAGAATGTCACAGAGGACACAGGTGCACCAACAACACAGCCACCATCCCAATACCTTGAAATGTTTCCACAACTCCAGGCGTTCCAAGAACGTTTAGGATCCCCTCTGCCACTGTCCTCACCTGAACTGCCTGCATCATTGACTCTAACAACACCAGCATCACAAAAGAGCAAGAGGCATATAGTTGCCCCACTAGTCCAAATGGAGTCATCAGCAGGTGACATGGAGAGGGATGACACTCAAACCTTGGCTGGGGAAGGAAGCACTGCCACACAGCAGTCCAGTGCAGAGGGTGCCTCTACAGGTACCAGACGCTGTAGGCACAGAGATAGCAGTGTTGCAGCACATGTGGAGGGTCCCAGTGTCTTCCATGGCCTCGAGGGTAGCATGGTCAAGAATCAAACGATGCAGGGGAATGCCATCCTGTCTGTCCAACGCCAGATGAGGAACCTGAACACAAATATGGAAGACATAGGGAAGGGCATCAGAGAACTGGTTGATGTGAACAATGAGATGGCTGCAGGGATGCGGGACATGACACAATCGGTGCAGCTTCTGTGCAGTAAACTGGACCAGGAAATGTTAGCAAGGTGCAAGGAGAGGCAGCATGCACAGCAACAAAGTAAGGCAATGAACCGCCTGGCCACAGCCACTTTCCTGCTATGCAGACGATGAATCAACATGCAAGAGGGACTCACACACAACAGCATGAGGCACATGAGGTGTCTAGGGGCATTGCTAGGATGACCAGTGCTGTAGAGGTGCTGATTAATGCACAGACAGCACAAACTGCTGCTCTGGATGTACCGGAAAGTGAGGAAAGCACCAGTAGGAGCAGCATGACAAGCCCCCTTGTTGTTGAGACACGGAGGAGCAGCAGGCACCATGGTGAGCCAACAGCCCAAACACACAGTGAAGAGAGCCAGCCACTTACATCTGGCACTGGTAGGCGTGGGCGGAAATGACTTGTACAGTAAATGGGGAAGTGACCCAGGACTACCATTATTAAATGGATTTCATTTGTGTTGCACATTTGTGCTTTTGAGTACCTGCGTAGTGCCAAATATTAAACTGCGATGGGTGCATACTCCACCTGTCTGTGTCTCTTTACTTACTTAAAAGTAGTTGCGTGTGATCTCTGCCCGTCTGTGTCTGCCATCTGTTGGTGTCGCAACTCCTGCTGTGTTGGGTTCAGGTAGTGCATGTTCATCATCATGGTCCTCATAGTCGCTCAATTCCACCTCGGTGCCATTCTTAGTAGCAAGGTTGTGCAACATTGCACAAGTTGCAATCATCTTACAGCAGATGATTGGTGAGTACCTCCGTGCCCCTCCACTTTTGTGGAGGCAGCGGAACATGCTTTTTAACAGCCCAAGGTGCGCTTCACAATGTTCCTTGTAGATTTGTGTGCCACGTTGTATCGTCTCTGGCTGGGGGTTGAAGGGTTGAGGTATGGTGTCAGGATGAAAGAGCGGACGGCATATGCACTATCCCCTATTTGAAAATGAGAAAGCCATTACTCACATGCACACATACACATACATCTGCAATATGTATCAAGGGAGTGTCACACAGTGTGTTACCTAGCAGGTATCCTTCGCCAAATTCCCCCGCTGTTAGGCGTGTGTAGATCCCACTGTTCTGAAAGATGTAGGAGTCGTGGGTACTTCCTGGGAACTTGGCCACTATGTCCGTGATAATGTACTTGCCATCACAGATTACCTGTACATTGATTGTGTGGGTTGACTTTCTGTTTCTGTAAATATACTCTGTGGCAGCAGGTGGGCATATTGGGATGTGGGTGCCATCAATACAGCCGATGACATGTGGGAAATTAGCAATTTGATAAAAGTCAGTCTTGATCTTGAGCAGTTCGGCGTGAGTTTCAGGGAAGCTGATGTAATGATGCATTCTCTGCATCATGGCCTCTAGGAACTTCCTGAAGAAATGGGACAGGCAGCTCTGGGACACCCCACCTACCGCAGCAATCACACTCTAGTAACTCCCAAATGCAAGCAGGTGTAGGCTACAGAGCACCTGCACATGGGGTGGGATGATGTACGCCCTTGGGTTTGGGTGCTCCAAAAGTGGGTGCAGGTCCCTGATCAAGTCCAGGATGGTGTGGGGATGTAGCCTGTACCTTTGCAATATCTCTGGCTCAGTCAGTTGAAATAGCGTTATCCTCTGCCTGTAGACTTGCTCCTCCCTTCTCCAGACCCTCTCTCCTGCTGCCTGTAGCCGTAGCCGCCTTGCTATCACGTAGAATGCCGCCATTCTGGTCACACTGTTGCATTTTGGGCCTTTTTTCATAGCCAGCACCTGGTTACCACCTGCTTTCAATCCATGCTAAATACCGACTCTTAAATACCGAATTTAATGAAATTCGGTATTTTAGAAGTTACCTACATCTCAAAACTCATTTTTTAGCATTTCTTATTTACCGATTCGGTAAAATTACTGAATCGGTAAATTTACCGATTCGGTAAAATTACCGAATCGGAAAAATTACCGATTCGGTAAAATTACCGATTCTGTATAATTACCGACTCGTATTTACCGAATCGGTATTTTTTGTGACCCTACATCTCAATATCTAAATACCGGTCGGTAACGGCTGAAATTCGGTATTTTCGGCCGTTACCGACCGGTATTTGGCTACCTACAACTGGCCCTAAGCAATGTGTTTTCCGGTGAGACATTCTCTATGGTATGTATACAGGCTGCAGTTAAATTGGAAAAGGCTGAGGGGCTTTTGGGGGAAGAAAAATGAGCAACCTAACACCATCTGTTGCTGTGCCGGATACTGTTATTGTTACTTGTTGTTACACAATTGAACAACCGTGGAACACAATCTGTGCACCATTATGTCTATCTGTTTTTTTGTAACTAGCTGCTGACAATGTACAAGTGTGGCTAATGCATAATCCGCATGAAATGGTCTTATTGGTCCGCTCAGAAAGTTCATAGAAACATATTTAAAAGGCATAAAAAGAGAAGAAAGACTTTTAAACAGTCAACTCGATTCAGCTAGGAACAAATGTTGAGATCTAGCTCTCCCTTTGTAATTTTATAAACAAGACATCGAAAGATGAGTTGGAAAACCGTTTCCTCCTTCGTTGTTAAGAAGATAGCTATGTTGTAAAAAAACATCCTGAAGAAGCCTAACATTCAACTTCCACTTTGACATTTGTGATCTTTTATGCTCCTTTCTGTATGTAATTTTGATTGTATACGCTTGTGTCTATGCAAAGCACTCTGATGTCACCAATGATATGGGCTCTGCTATTTGTGTCGCTTATTTTCGCTTATCATCACAAAAAGCTCATCATGTTAGTTTGACACGCATCGGTGCACTAAAATCCATTCTGATTTTGGTACAGTATGCTTGCTTCTTGATACACAGTGCCATTACCTAGAAAAAAGATGTCTGAATGTGATACTTCGCTCTTTCAGACACTCTCGCAGCATATATCTCTTCTGCATGTTATTGGGTTCTGAACTAGATTAGATTTATTTTTAAAGTATTATGGGACAGAGTCTGGCCAAAATTGCACTCAGCTTATTGAGAACTCTTCAGTGGATCCCGTCTGGCCCTAGGAGTTTATTTATGTTAATTTTCCTAATCTATTTTTCCTAACTTCTCGCTGGTACGCAAAATGGAAATGACAAATCTATTGATTTCACCTTTACAGATGCATTAATAAGATTCATCCTCAAATGTGGGTAGAAAAAAATAAAAAATCTAAATTTGCCCCATATCCCAAGCAATGCTTTTCTCCCCTCCTCCTTAAAAGTTCAAATCATAGCTCTCTTCATCTTCCTGTTATTTTGGTGTCCTCGGATGTTTCTCACTCTTTGCTATTGTCAAAGTAAAGTTCACTTCATGTTTTGGTTTAGCAAGGAAGTGTTTTTTCACATAGCAAAATGAATAGCCTGTGAACCGTAGAGTCCACTGAGTGGTGGTAGGCAGCTCTCCGAGTACAAGTAAGAGTCAGTTTTACAATCTAATACACACCAGTTTCTAATATTGATTACATGAGTGAATTTTCACCAAGATTACAAGCCAGAACCTAGCTGTGCCGTAGAGAAATTCGAGATGGCATTCATGAGTTAATAAAATGTAAAGTTTTCGCGTGAGCGACCTAGTTCACAACTTCTCATCTTGAGTGCCAAAACTCAGCCACCTCAACATTAGATTTGGGCACTTCATGTGGGCAAGAGTAAAAAAACATTGTTGAAGCACGTTAATGTTACTTGGAAACAGGAAACATTTAAAAATGTTCACAAGTCCTCTCCTTTGTGCTAATTTATTGTGCAGTCTAAGATACTTCAATATTCACATATCAATTAACTCTTCACTCTGCACCACCTTTATGACATTACAAAATACCATACTAAGACTTTTTATCAATATCTCACAGCCAGTTCATCATTTAATAGATTGCAAATGAGTGTGATGGGGATGGTCCCTTGTATCTGCTGGTTATTGTAACAGAGGAGACACAGACAATTATATAGATCAGCAGAAGGAAAGTAATAAGGATTATAACTACTTGAAGTATTTCATACCTCATCCTTCAAGATTATTTTCAACCAAATCCAGGGCTCTCAATCTTTAAAACCAAAACTATCTTAAATAGTAGGCAAGACTTTGTTTGCCACTTTTAAGGATTGTTTAGATTGGGTCATGAATAACCACAGCAATGTTGGGAATGTAAGTGCAGCACGCAACAATAGGTTTAGTGCATACGCAGTGCTTAACGGCCAGTACAAAATCTAGTTCTAGTTTTTCGCACTCTGTTGGGCTACTGAGCATTTATCAGTTGAAAGACATTCTTAGTTGAGTTAGCTACCTCCTCCAACTCCATGGCAACTTACTAAATCTCATTGATTGAGAGGCCCATTCCTAAGCTTGGGAATATGATGGCAAAGAGTTGAGCAGTCTTCGAAATATCTCTAGTCCATCCTCGTAGGACAGGAACTCGCATAGCATAATGCTTCATGAGGGCACAACGTAAGTGGGATAACAGGACTTAGACCAAGATCCTGATCATCCTTGAGTAACCACACATGGGATAATTTGCCACAAACATGGTAAAATCTAGTTTGATTAGATGTGCCACTTTGAATGAACTGTATATGCATGAAGAAATGTTGGTCTTGGGATCTCAGATTGGGTAAACAAAGGAATTGGAATTGGTGCCATTCATTTAGGGATAGACACACACCATTCACTCTGTTTCATGAAGAAACTGCAGTTCCCAGACCAGACGACGTGTGACGGATACTGAATGAACAGCAGGGGGGGCAGAATCAGTTGATGCGGCAGGGGCTTATTTAGATAGCAAGCATAACACAGGTAGTGTAATTAACATTTTCAGTTTCAATGTAGTTGTTGATCATCACATTGTTCCTCTCACTCAAAAGGAATTGAGATCATTGCCATGCCCACCTTTGAAACAGTGTGTACGTGAGAGCACAGCTAGCAGAAAGAAAGATTAAGGTCATGGGTACTCGCAAACATTTGCAATGGGGCCACAAAGCACGGTCTGTGATGTGTCAGAGGGCCGCACTGAAGCCAGCAGTTTGGCGGTAGGGGGTCTGGGTAGGGCAGGGATTGTATAAGGAGGTCTAAAAAAATGTAAATAATCAGGCAGGCATTTATTTGCAGGTTAATAAATGCTTTCGCAAGAGGCCCCCAGGCCGTACTTTGAGTATCACTGATTTAGGTCCTGTTTGTACTGATCCAGGACGTAGTGTTTTCCTCAAAGATCAATAATTTATTCTGGAAGCGGACATTGAGCTCTATGTAATTAAGGTCGTATGGCCCATTGCCCAAGTCATTCTGACACAGCCATACTATGATCCAAATAAATAGGCTTGCAGCACAGAAGCCCAGCCAAACCCAAAGACAGGTGAAGTAGCTGGGAGGCTTCCCACTACCAGAGTCACAGGCCATAGTCGTGGGCAGGAGGCGGTACTGCGGCCTAATGATGTCCTTGAATTGCACTGGCAGGGACAGAAGCACTTTTGTCGGCTGGTCTGGTGTCTTTCAGGTCGGAGGTTTACTTGCAGTCTGGAGCATGGATCCAGGCAGGCTGTGTCCTGCATGCGATGCAGTGCTGGTGGTGAAGAGGAACTAGAAGGGACCTCGTCAGCGAGGCTACAGCTATGATTTTCGCTGGTAGACTTTAACATGGACCCTATCGCTGGTCTAAAGATCATGGCAGGCTTTGGTTGAATCAGTTATTCACAATTTTCTAGAGTCACACCATCAGATAACTTCAAATGACAGAAAGTTGGAGACCCTGAAGGGGTAGAAGAAAAATCATAGGCCTTCCTATAAATATTCCATATAGACTCAACGTAGCTCTTTGGTTGGCCTAAATTGACATGAGTGCTAAGGGTAAAAGTTCAGTTGTAGCTCTCAACCTTCACTGAGAACACAGGCCGGTATGCACAATGAAAAGGTTGGCGGATCTCTAAAACTTCTAATTGTTCCTGAAGTGCAGAGGTCCAAAGTGGGTTTGTCACATGTGCTATTGAGCGGAATCTTGAAATGTGGACAAATTCTCATAGTAGTCGGATGGCGACAGTGGTAGCATCACATTGGGCACCCCAGTAGACTTCAGTCCACCTAATGAACATGCATACCAGTACCAAATCGTAAGTATTAGGATAACATTGGGAAATCTGGATGAAATTATTTTGTACATGGACAAAACATCCTCAGGTAGCAGGATGAGCAGTTGGGCTAAACACTTTTGTTAACATTGCACAAATAAGACATTACAGGTAATAAATGGAAGGGAAGTAAGGTGCAAACCAATGGGTGCCCACAGCACATACCATACCATCTTGATTAATATGTACAATTACCATGATACAGGCAGGCCAGCTTTGGGAGTGAGATCCAGCGGGCACCCATTTTATAATTATTGTCCTGCCACACTAGACAGGGTGTTTTTCACATCCGTATTTTGTCCAGACACTTTTCACCTTCTGATGCCTGATCCTGTTAGTTTGTAAAATATTGTAAGGAGGGTATGAGGGGTTCAACAGCCTGGAACACATAAAAGTCACTTCAGAGTCAAGGGACAAAGCAGCAGTTGTAGCAGCACTGTCAGCAAAAGTGTCACTTTTAGACACATCATCTTGGGTTGATGAAGGGCAAGACACTTACCGATAACCTCTTTCAGTGTAATTTGAAGAGCATCATGCCAGTCTGTAACGTACGACCCGTTTTTCACATAGGTTCCTGTAGATGTCAGAAGCCCTTGCTGCACCCAAAGAAGGACAAATTCATGGACAACCCTAAAGGCATACTTTGAGTCAGAAAAAATATTGACATTTTTATGAGTATCTAGTGTACAAGCATGTGTAAGAGCAATTTGTTCCACAATCGGAGCATACCGGTACCTATGGTAAACATTAATTCTCAATTTAAAGTGCAAACAGCAAAATTGACAACTAATGTTCCCATATCATGCCTGAGGCAATTGACATAATAGACAAGGCCACAGTTTGCCAAGGGTGTGTCTGGAAGATCAACATGGGGTTTGATAAGGTGGTCAATGGTGAGGGTCCAATCATGCAGTTTGCATAAAGTGATGTGGTGAACAGGGAAGCAGAGGTTAGCACAGGGCATTGGTCCAATGAGATGTGAGAAGCAGAGAGGATCAGTATTTTATACTTAGAAAATCTAGACATGGAAAGTTCCTGTGTTTTAATCATTTACAACAGTGCAACAGTACAACAGTGCAGCTACAGTGTAAGACAAAGAACTACAATTTCAGATACCTCTTCAGGATTGGTGGATGCCGCAACAGCATGCAAAAACAGAGGTGTACTTACTGCTACAGCATTGAAAAGAAGAAGAGTGATGGCAACTTGTGTTTTTAGGTGTCGCCTACGCAGCGCGCAAACACTGCGTATGGGGACCTTTAGCCATCGCTAAGGACTTTTGCCTAAACACGTGCATGTTTTCCATTCGTTTGTATTGCAACTCGTGCACGTTTGGCGTTTCCCTTGCGGGAGTGAGCAGCAGCGCCATCTGTTTTTAATTATCTTGATCACACTATCAAAACAGATGGCGCCGCTGCTCGCTCCCGCAAGAGAAACGCCACATGTGCACGAGTGGCAAAACAACCCAATGCAAAACATGCACGCGTTTAAGCAAAAGTAAATGCTGTGTGTGTCTAGTCCCTGTTACCATGCTGAGACTGCTTGATGTTTCTAATATTTCTGCTCTCCCATTTGCCCCCTTTGAGATCCTCCTCTCCATCTGCATTCTGCCAGCACCCTCCTACCCAATAAGTTGTCCACCACCACCAGCACGTCCACCACCACGTCCACCACCACCACATCCACCACTACCACATCCACCACCATCACCACGTTCACCACCACCACCATGTCCACCCCCACCGCCACATCCACCGCGTCCACCACCCCCACGTCCACCATGTCAACCACCACTACCACATTCACCACCACGTCCACCACCACATCCACCACCGTCACCACATCCACCTCCACCACCATGTCCACTACCACCATGTCCACCACATCCACCACCACCATGTCCACCACCACCACCACATCCACTACCACCACCACCACGTCCACCACCACCATGTCTACCACCACCACCGCCACATCCACCACCACGTCCACCACCATGTCCACTACCACCATGTCCACCACCATCACGTCCACCACCATGTCCACCACCACCACTTCCACCATATCCACCACCACCACCATGTCCATCACCACCACGTCCACCACCACCACCAGTTCCACCACCACGTCCACCACCTCCACATCCACCACAATGTCCACCACCGCCACCACGTCCACTACCACTTCCACTGCCACCAGCACCACGTCCAGCACCACCACATCCACCACCACGTCCACTACCAACACGTCCACCACCACCATCACCATGTCCACCACCAGAACCACATCCACCACCACCACGCCCACAACCACCACCACATTCACCACCACCACCACGTCCTCCACCATGTCCACCACCACCATGTCCACCATGCCCACCACGTCCACCACATCCACCACCACATCCACTACCACCACCACAATCACCACCACCACTACGTCCACCACCACCACGAACACCACCACCATGTCCACCACCACCACATCCACCACGACCACCATGTCCACCACCACATCCACCACCACCATCACCACGCCCACCACCACCATCACCACATCCATCACCACCACGTCCACCATCAAAATGTCCACCACCACCATCATGTCCACCACCACCACCACATCCACCACACCCACCACCACATCCACCACCTCCACCATGTCCACCACATCCACCAGCACCACATCCACCACCACGTCCACCACCACGTCTGCCACCACCAAATCCACCACCACCACATCCACCACCACTTACACCACCACCACGTCCACCACCACCATCACCACCACCACCATGTCCACCACCACGTCCACCACCACCACATCCACCACTACCACATCCACCACCATCACCACGTTCACCACCACCACCATGTTCACCCCCACCGCCACATCCACCGCGTCCACCACCCCCACGTCCACCATGTCAACCACCACTACCACATTCACCACCACGTCCACCACCACATCCACCACCGTCACCACATCCACCTCCACCACCATGTCCACTACCACCATGTCCACCACATCCACCACCACCATGTCCACCACCACCACCACATCCACTACCACCACCACCACGTCCACCACCACCATGTCTACCACCACCACCGCCACATCCACCACCACGTCCACCACCATGTCCACTACCACCATGTCCACCACCAGCAGCACCACCACCATCACGTCCACCACCATGTCCACCACCACCACTTCCACCATATCCACCACCACCACCATGTCCATCACCACCACGTCCACCACCACCACCAGGTCCACCACCACGTCCACCACCTCCACATCCACCACAATGACCACCACCGCCACCACGTCCACTACCACTTCCACTGCCACCAGCACCACGTCCAGCACCACCACATCCACCACCACGTCCACTACCAACACGTCCACCACCACCATCACCATGTCCACCACCAGAACCACATCCACCACCACCACGCCCACAACCACCACCACATTCACCACCACCACCACGTCCTCCACCATGTCCACCACCACCATGTCCACCATGCCCACCACGTCCACCACATCCACCACCACATCCACTACCACCACCACAATCACCACCACAATCACCACCACCACTACATCCACCACCACCACGAACACCACCACCAAGTCCACCACCACCACATCCACCACGACCACCATGTCCACCACCACATCCACCACCACCATCACCACGCCCACCACCACCATCACCACATCCACCACCACGTCCACCATCAAAATGTCCACCACCACCATCATGTCCACCACCACCACCACATCCACCACACCCACCACCACATCCACCACCTCCACCATGTCCACCACATCCACCAGCACCACATCCACCACCACGTCCACCACCACGTCTGCCACCACCAAATCCACCACCACCACATCCACCACCACTTACACCACCACCACGTCCACCACCACTATCACCACCACCACCATGTCCACCACCACCACCACATCCACCACCACCACTATCAACCGTGACAGGTAAAGTGTCACTGGAGTGTAGGGGTAATAGGAGTGTCAACCCCGGCTGTACATGGGACATTCAAGATGGGAATAGGGACTAGAAGTATTACACCAGCCCCAAGATACCACCACCATGTCCACCACCACCACCATGTCCACCACAGCCACCACCACCACAACGTCAACCACCACCACAACGTCCTCCACCACCACCATGTCCACCACCACCATGTCCACCACCACCACGTCCACCATCACCACGTCCACCACCACGTCCACCACCATCACCACCACCATCACCATGTCCACCATCACCACTACCACCACGTCCACCACCACCATGTCCACCACCACCAGCCTTGACGGGTAAAGTGTCACTGGGGGGCAGGGGTAATAGGAGTGTCAACCCCGGCTGTACATGGGACATTTAAGGCAGGAATAGGGGCTAGAAGTATTACACCAGACCCAAGATACATTTTGAAGAGGCGCAATGTCACAGGGGCTCCTGTAAAAGCACTCGCAGCATCTCTACCTCACAGTGGCATACCTGCATGAGCCACTCACTGAAAGCAAGCATTGGCATAGCCGATAGGTCTCGCCTTTGGAACTTTTATGTGTTTAGCCATACAACACAATGTTGTTTCACCAAGGATATTGTGCTGGATAACTAAACGCTTATAAGGTCCCAAAGGCAAGACCTATTGGCTATGCCAATGCTTGTTTTGGATACTGTGGTCTGTACCAACACTATGGAGCACAGTCCAACTACCCAAGGCAATAGCGAGTGAACGATTTGGTGTAGTCCAGTTAAAATACAGCAGGGCAGATAATCATCCACATAAAGGCTTGTTCAGCCATGACCGTGGCAAAGGATTTTGGGTATCGTTTTTCACAAAATCCTGCAGTGGTTTTACAGTGCTATCATAACCCAGTATTCTCTGTCAACAGTAATCTTCCATGCCCAAAATAGTCCATACCTGAGTGACCATAAATGTTTGCATTACTTACAGACAGCCTTGATTCAGTCATCAGAGAGACACCCCTCTCCATCCGAGATGCCATTTTCTAAATATCGAACATGGGGTAACCACAATTGCAGTCCTTCACTAGAAGCCTTGTGTGTTCTCTTGGCTGATTCAGTGACAATTGATATGCCTTCATCCAGGGAGTCCGAGGCAACCAACATCAGCATACTGAACTGGAGTAACACCGATGGGGGAACCAACCTGTCTAAATCTTTCTTAAGTGCTTGTGAAAAGATAGAAGGTGACTTGTTATAGCCTTAAGTATATCTCGTCCACATTATTTGGAAGCCTCCAAAACTAACGGTGAAATAAAATTGACTTTCAGGATGTAAGGGGCTAGAGAAGAAGGCAGAACACAGATTGGCAGGACTAAACCACATGGCGATTGTCAGTATACATACACAATGGTTGCTGGGTTAGTCGTGACAGAAAAACTAGGCAGAACAGCATTAACAGCATGTTGACATGTCTAGATGAGCTCATGAGAACTTGTGGATGACCTTCTTAGGTAGCAAAAATTAAACAGTTTTTGCCGGAGCACTTTAATTCCCAGATTCACATCTCAAGTGCCAAAATGCACCGGCCCTCAATGTCAGAGACAGAGACATCCTGGGGACAGTAATAGCAATAGTGAGTAAACCTGACTGAAGTAAGTTATGGTTAGAGGAAAACACAATCATTTTTTTCACACTAGATTATACCTTTTCCTTCTGACCCTTCCCACTCCACTGAAAAAAAGGGGAGAGATTTCCCTGTAAAACCCAGAAAGGACCGGGAAATGAATCAATCAAAAAAAGGAGACTTCCTTTCTGAGTGTTATAACTTTACAATTGACTAAAACGTTCATTTAGGCTTCAACACAACAACAATTACCCCAGATAGTCTAGTTCAACCAACACTAACAAATGTATGTATCAAAATATAATTTTTATTTTGATATTATCAAGGCAAAGAAAATACAATCATAAAATTTGCTAAACACATTAAAATCCTAATGTCATAATCATGGTTACATAGAATCGTAAAAATCCTTTTATATACAACAACACATTTTGGACAATACATTCAGTTCTTAAAAAACCATAATTTTCAAATGTACAAAAAAAAGACCAATTAATAATGCATATTCAATAAAAGTTTGTTGACGCGTTTCGGTGATGTATTCTTTAGAACACCTTCTTCAGGACTTTCTAAAGGATCTTCTTAATCTAAAAATAGATACATAACAATTTGTTAGATATTAAACTATCGGTTGATTCAGGATCCATATTTGCGACACTGGATAGATTTGCTGATCATTGCATTCCAGTTCTGAAAGGAAAGCAACAGAGGCAAGATAGGAAGCCCATTTTATACAACCATCATTATTGACAGCAGTAAATATTCTGGGGTTCAATGCACTGGCATTACATTATGCTGGGTTTATAGGCCATTTATGTAAGGGAAATGGTAATATATTGGTAGTGAAAAGTTCAAGAAACCTGCCAGTTCAGCAAACGTTTGCTGAGGAGAGACCCCCTGTGGTGCTCCGCCTGCTGCGAAGCACGTATCCCACGCGGCAGTCTTGAAAGATTCATTGGCACCTTTGAGGAGCACCGTCCGCACAGACTGCTAGTGTTTCAAGAATTCGTTATATATATAAAAAGGATCTCTAGACATGGAGAGCAGTGGAGTAAATTCATTTGATCTTTTTAATTGTTTCTGACTGCCATCTAGAAGGTCAACTTTGATTAGGAAGGTACTTGAAAGCTTCAAATATTTGAGTGATATGGGCTTGAGGTACAGAATGTGCCCTGTGTATTTGATACAAATGTATACCACAACCTATCTATATTTGTGATGTTGACAGTGGTTTGCACAAGGTAAGACCTTATCTGTGCCCCCTTCTTTGGGTGATGAGAGGTCTAGTCATCAGGGCTGGTAACAGACCTTTTACCACCATGGACAGGACCTAATGTTTCTGCCTCCTCCCTCTTTGATACACCATATTTGACTTTACCTGGGACCATTTGACACTGCCTTATTAGTGTGGCCCTAGGTAGTTGCATAGCTCTACCTTTATGAGGAACTAGATCTTCTCTCCACGCTTTTACAGGGTACTTGCTGTTTCTCCAGCATAGGATCCTTCACATATGCGCATGTTTGAATCATTCCCCATTGTCAAGCTGGGAATCCACGGTAAACATAAATAGCAGTAAACTGTTTTAAAATTGCCATAGGCCTCGACAAAACCTGTTTAGCACTACATTCACCTCTTTTGAAATAACCTAAACTTCAGTCAATAAGATCGAAGTTACTGTCTCACACCCCTAGAGGCCACCTTAACTCTGACTTCTACTGCATATCGCGTGAAGAATTGTCACAGAGAAGACTTCTGTCCTAACTTGTGATTTACTTTAGAACAGCTGCTGCTTGACCTTTACTTCGCTCTTCCTAGACTTCATGTAGCCCCAGCTTCAGCTTTCATCAAACTGTAAGTTGTGTCCCTCTTCAAATCTTGTTCTGCTTGTGGCCAAAAGAAGATGTTCATTGGTGATCCCCATGACCAGCGCATCTACTGTGTTTATCCTTTATGCAAAGAGTCTCAATGTGACATTCGTAAAATATTTACCTCAAAGACTCTAATAGACAAAAAAAGAAGGTTGGCATTTTTTTTAATGAAAAACAAGAGTATTCCCCCTTCCAAATGGGATGCATCCGCTGGGGGTGATTCACTGAAAAGTACCCTACCGGGTACTTCAATGAAGACAGTGCAGAATGGAAGTATCTGATAAGTTCAGGGTTGGAGCGAACTAAAAAAAAGTCTATAGCCACCTCCTTAAAAGAAACGTCTGGGTTCTCTTCAGAGAGACATTAAAAAAAGGTGAAGATCATCCTCTATGAAATATTTCATGAAAATCTAACCCTCAAAAAGAGGTTACTTGTCTGCCCATGGATGACAAAATCCCACTTATCAATGAAGAAGATTCCACAGTTGTCAATGATCCCCTCTTCAGTGGAGTCCACTGGTACTGCGCCAGCCAAAGCACCATTGGGGACCAAATCCTTGATGACAACAGCACCACTGATGATCAGACCCTCCTCAACCACAGCACCTTCCATGTCTTCACCATACCCTGTCAACAATGGGACTGATGATTGATGTCAACCTCGTGGACTGCAGACACTCAATCTTCAAGGCCTCCAGCACTGACCATTATAACCTAACTAACTTCTCCAATTTTGGATTCAGAGTTAGAAACAGTCAAGAGCGATCAAGACCTGAAACAAACTACCCCTCAGCATCAGACTAACCCCCACACTACAAGCATTCAGGAAGAGCCTCAAGACCTGGTGCTTCGGATGACTCGGAGTTGTGAGATATTCCCCCACCCCCAGTGCCTTGAGACCCTCACGGTGAGTAGTGCGCTTCACAAATCCCTGATTGATTGATTGATTGAGGAATCACATGCACAAGACTTCAGACTTGCACAGCATGTGATCAGGCTAAAATCTTTGAGCGCAGTCAAGGGCTTCCGGTAGATAGAGCAAGTTTAGGGGGCAGGGACTTAATTTTTATCATCAGACTTTCAGACATAGCAACAGAAAGTCGAAATTAAGAATTCAGGAGGGAAAGTAAGCGAGGAAAAGGGGACAAACTGAGAAATCAGGAAAGAAAAGGAACCCTCAAGAGAGATATAAATCAGAGGGAACTGTAGGGGGTGGAAGAAAGAGGCATGAGGTGGAAATTAGGAGATTATAGATCATCTGGCGCTGATCAGACCTGGACCAAGATACAAGGACGGGCCAGCACTGTGATATGGGTGAAGACTGAGGCACCTCGTCCTGCTCTGCCCTGAGCACAGTGGTATTTATTTCCTCACATTCTCCAGGATAATAGATGACACAAACTGTGGCGTGCAAAGCATTTTCCATTACCTACGAATATTGGGAGAACTATTGTCAAAGGGTGTTCTTCGTGCACCACTTAGTGAAGGCCTTGTATTTACTTTGGCAGTACATGGTTTTGCGAAACATAACTTGTGTCATCGTTATGTAGGTTGTTAGAGTTGATAAGCTTCTTTGGGAGCAGTTAATCTGATTGTATTGGGGTGGATGGCGTCTTGGGGCCTGTGGATTACAGCAGTATTCTTAGTTTTTTTTCTTTTTAGTCTTGTTGCTTCATTGCTACCCTGTGGATTTGCTCACCCAGCTCTCCTGCCTGGGCCTCGAATTTGGGTGAAACATGCCTGTAAAAGACTGCCCAGTACTTTAGCTTGTTTTAGGGAATTTGTTCTTCATACTGCAGAGTGTCAGAGTGTAGCACAAAAGGCTTTGCTTTGCTTTGCTGCTGTATATCCCAGCGCCCAACTCATCCAAAGCATTTCCATTCCAGGAACCCCTCAGTCCCCTTCTTCATTTGCGGGCCCCTCCAGGCACCCTTCAGCGTATAGCGTGACCTTTGACCCCTGACTATGCTGAGCAGCCAGAAACCTATAAAACAGGAAGAATTTACAGCCTGACACTGAAGTCGAAGATGAAAGGCTGCCTTCTCAGGCTCCACACGGGGTCAAGACCTCTGCTCCGAGGGGCCTCCCACAGGAGAGGCCCCCAAATGCCCCTCTGGATGTTATCTGCTCAAGGTTAGGAGAGGCCATTGGACAAGACTCATAACATAAGCAGCCTTTGACTTTCCTAGGAAGGGTGAGGAGGGGCGGCTCTGAGAGCAGAGAGCTGCCCCCTCAATATTTCACACTCGCACACAAAGGAACGGCAGCAGCTGACAAGTGGGAAAGGGGGGGGGGGGGGCTTCGAGGAGTGCTGGGAAACTGTGCAAATAAAGCAAGCTGTGGCCTGGAAATGGCTGCAAGATGGGCCGATGGGCGCCTCCGCCCGTGAGACGGGGCAATGACTCTGGCAGTGGCCTCCATTTCACGAGAGGGTGGAGGCACTGATGTCCGATGTACACAACATGGTTCTCTTACTGCCCCAGCCAGCAGCCTGCAGTGCATTCCAGCCTTGCACGGCCATTAGCCCTCTTGAACTCATTTACACCCCCCTCAAAATCTGAAAGGTGTGCGCGTCAACACGCGGAAATGTGATGCAGTGGTAAATATGAACATCCCTTTACATTTTTTTCCCTAGGAGGAAAACTGTTTTGACCATGGACAAACCTTTTGACTACACCTACATGAACTAAGGGAGTGTTTCATTCACACGTTCACCCTAAAGACACAATTATTTGTTTAAAAAAAAACTTTTTGTAATGAGGTTTTAACCTTTAACACGCCCAGGCTTGATACAAACACACTGAAATTGAGTCGTTGCAATCACATTACAATACTACGCAACAATGAGCCCCGCAGACCTGCTATAGAACGAACTTGAACATGAAACATCCCGCCCCCCTGTAAGTCAACATGGTATGGCCTCGAAAGAAGGTATCTCGCGGTCCATGGACCACGACCGAGGTGGGCATGGCCGGCTCAAGGTTCTGTTCACGGCCCAGTCCTTCCAAATTTTTGTGGTGTTTTTGTGGGCACCCCGTAATCTGGTATACTGGGCGTTCTAGGTGCATTCAGTAGCCCATCTATCAAGGGAAGGGGCTGCAGCTTCCTTCCACGGCTTTGCAAAGTTTTTTTGGGCAATTAGCAGACCTAGACAAAGCAGTGTCCTTTTACACCTGTTGCCCCCTACATCGTCTGCAATGTCTAATTTTGGTTCTCTGGGGATCTCCCAGCCGAGCACCATCTCCAAAGTTCCCAACTCTCCTTCCCAGAGTTGTGATAAGGCCAGGCAGCCCATAAGGTGTGTAACTGGTCCCCTGTGTGGTCATTGCAGCACAGGCAACATACTGAGCTAGTCTGCCCCATTCTGAACAGCTTTGTTCTCATGTGGTATGTGCGGTGTAATAATGAGTTGTATTAGGCAGAACTGAGAGGTCACCACATCTTCCCTGGGAGCTGCTATTGCCTCATTCCAGTCCTTACCCTCAAGCAGTCCCAGATCCTGAACCCATGTCTCCCTCACCTTGCTCATGGGATCCGGCTGTTTATGCAGAGGCGTCTGGTAGAGGGAAGAACGTTTGTGTTCTTTACTATCAGTAAGTAGGATGTCCACCTAAAGGGGTGCGTATTCTGGAATTGCAACATTGGTCGATAAGTATGGTGTGAGCGAGTGTCGGAGGAGGAGCTAGCGGAAAAAGTGCAGCACATGTGATATTTTACCTGAAGCTCCTGGAAGGACTTAGGTCTTTTATGGATCACGCCTCCCAGGGTTGATATGCTTATGATGTCCCCTTTGGTAAAGCCAAGGAGCGCAGACATCTGTGGGCATCTGGTCCCCTTCCACAGTGGGGTCTCTAATATGAGCCTGTCAGCCCAACCCATGGCCTTCGTAGCTGCTGTCCAAACAGACAGCACTACCCAAGGGGAAGCGGGAGAGAACCGTGGTGCTTCCCCACCATAAAATATGTGTGGAAGGTGAATACGACCCAAGATACCACATAGCCGGGTCCTTAAACCCCTCGAACCACCAGTCATTAAGCATCAAAAGGTGAGCCTCGAGGGTGGCCATGCCACCCTCAAGGGTAGGCCTGCAACATTTCTCGAAGGCTTTCTGGGGGAAAACACAATTATTGTTGAGCTTGATAGGAATATATGTGCCTCCATTTTCAGGATGGTTAGCTGCCTGTGACTTTGTAGGTCTTCACTATGTGAAAGCACCAACAAAAACACACAGATTTGGCCATATTCCCAGATTTCCTTACATGAACATTTCACCATAGTACAGACCCATACATCTGCTGAGCATGAATGCCTAGCAATGTCGACCCCTAGTGAAAATCCCAACTTGTCAGCCGATCGTGTATGTTTAAAGATTTTGATCCATTCCGAATATTTGTACATGTTCAACGACTGCTAAAATTGAAGAATGCAGACATGTGTGCATATCCTAACGAAATGCCAGTTACTCGTATACACAAATGGACATATATCACTGCACATAATGTGTGGTGTAAGGGCTTATTGCACACGTATAACACTGTACTTTGAATGCTGAAATGATACTGATGTAAACATTTGTCATAATCCTATTGCGAATCCTGTGGCCTCCTACAGGGGCGAGACACATGAAATTGTCTGGTTGGCACTCAACCGAAGTATTGCAAAATAATACCCTAGACTTTCCACAGAGAGGTAAGTAAATTACAGTACTTAATATCGCCATACTTAAATGTTTCTATTTTTAAGGACATCATGAAAGGCTTATTTGGGCACAGATGCAGCATAAAGCCTTTAACTCGTTGAAATATAGAATAATTAACGAAAGCATGTCTGTACGTTTCTATACAAGTGTCTCTGTTGTGTGCCCGTGATTCAATCTGACATTGTATATGATGTTGTTTCCAACAAAACTTGGCAAGAGTAATGTAATCTAAGAAATACACTGCAAAAAACATAATACAAATCTCCTGGTACCAGCTCGCTCTACTGAAGAAAGTCAAACCATTCCTCCCCAAAAGGGACTTCAGAACTGCTGCTCAAGCCCTCGGACTTCTACATCTGAATGGTGAAAAGGCCTGCTCCATGACCTGCCAGGCTTTTCGTTGGCCTACCCTGGATGATACCCTACATTCCATGGCACCTCTCATGCAGGGCCTAAAGAAATCTGGTTGCATCACCCACATACTGGTGGAATTAGCTGCCCCTGCTGGCCTACAAAGTCTTGAGAGCAGCTGCATCACTTACAAAGCCTTCACTTCTTCGACCCACCTGCCTTGTTTACAAATTCATCATTGCTGGTTACTCTCGGTACACGAGCAACTAGGACATTCTCCGATTGGAAACAAAGAAGTATTAAAAAAAAGCATTTGTCAAGTCTTTTTCATCCATGCACCCATTAACATCCCAATATCCAACTTCTATCAAACTGCTCAAATTTAGGAATGAGATGACGGCACACCTTTTTAAAGATCACAAAGTCATGATGTAGCTGCAGGCACCAAACCAGCTACTTCCCCCAAATCAATTGTTGACTGCTTCCTTGCTTTTGACTCCATACAGTACTCCGCATACTTTGGCTAGGCTTGTGTTATACAAATACCACATACACACATACATAAAATACAATAATAATTCTGACGATTAAGTGATAAGGTAAAAGCAGACTAGCAACTGGTTTGAAAGTTGGAAACTCACTCAATAACCAATCAACCACGACTGGGTACGACCAGGTTTGAGCCCATGTTGTTTGTGGACAAAACATTGTCCAAGGTATAGTTTAGCTTCACAAGCACAGCCCTAAATAAAAGCCATTTTAGGCTATAGTTTTATCTTGATTCAGCAGTTTAGTGGAAACCTGTAAGGAGAATAGAGAAAATCTAATGTCTGTAGGAGTAACCCAGTTACTCCTTCAGTTACCTCACGGATGTCCAGCATAGTTCAAGAAAAACCAGTTTTCAGGATACCCGCATGAGCTGCATTTAATACTAGGAATCTTCCTGCAACTTATTCTTAGTCATCCTGATAAACAGACATGAATCCATCCTGCTTGATCTATGGTGGTCATCCTTCTGCTTTGACTCCTCCTTTCTGTCCAAGACATCCCTCACTCTATAACTAAGCCTGGGCGGAGTTCGCGGAGTTCTGCTTCAAGGAACGCCGCGAAGTGCAAAGCGGTGGGGTGCGTTGGATAAATGCTGTTTGCGGTGATTTTAGTGCCAGGTGCTTGTCTGCACTGTGCAATCATCGCGAATGGCACCATGCACAGCACAAGCGAGCACAGCTTCTTTTCTGCCGCTCAAGTCGATTTTTACTTGAGCAGCAGCTTTCTCAATGCGACGGGACAGTTTCTCAACTCGAGAGGTCGCGATCAATCGTGATCACTCGCAATGAGAAATCTGACCACCTGCATTGAGAAATCTCGCCGGGAAGTTGATTTTCCATGATAGAGCTCGCCAACTTGATGTTGACAATCGCAAATGAGGAAAAATCTCGCCGGGCCGTGGATTTTCCACGCTCGCGCTCGCCAACTTGATGTTGATGAACGCGAGCGAGGGAAAAACTCCAGCAGAGCAGAGTTTTTCGGAACTCCGCGAGTGGAGTTCACCGCCCAGACTTGTATATAACAGGTTAATTAAGAGGATTTGTGTGATTAAGTACTTGCCACTTGTTCAAACTCAAGGATTAGACGGAAAAGTTCATGGATCCCAATGGAAGTGAGGTACAGAGTTATGCAGAGCTGAGTGGGCTATCTTCTGTGAACCTTGGTTGTTCTTCTCACTTCTTATTAGAGTTCAGTGACTGATTAATAAATGTACCTCCTGCATAGTCTTCTCTGTGACAGCACTGAGACATGGTCCCTCTGGGCCGGTCACCCCACCGTGCACACTCCCCGTGAGTGAGCCCGTTCCCACCAAGTGCCGCCACTGCTCTCAGCTGTGCTCCCGGCCCCCGACCGCCGGAACTGCTTCTGCTCTACTTGTATTTCGGTTCTCCTGAACCTTACTTGCTCTCCTCCTGCTCTCCCCTGTTATTTACTGCATTTTGCCTCCGTGTAACCTTGCTTGCTCTCCTCCTGCTCTCCATTGTTGTTCTTCGCATTTTGCCTCCGTGTAACCCTGCTTGCTCTCCTCCTGCTCTCCCCTGTTATTTCTCCGCATTTTGCCTCCGTGTAACCTTGCTTGCTCTCCTCCTGCTCTCCATTGTTGTTCTTTCGCATTTTGCCTCCGTGTAACCCTGCTTGCTCTCCTCCTGCTCTCCCCTGTTATTTCTCCGCATTTTGCCTGCGTGTAACCTTTCTTGCTCTCCTCCTGCTCTCCCCTGTTGTTTTACAGCGTTTTCGCCGTTTTTACTTGTCTTGCCCCCTGTGTTTTTCTTCGCCCGCTGTTTCCCCCTCATTGTGGTGCACAGCCCCTGCCGCGTTTCCCGCCACCTCCCCGCTCCCCGCCGCTGCCCCCCTGCGGCCCCGCCCCCTTCCCTCGCTCACCCTTCCCATTCGCCACCCCGCTCCCGCTTCCCAGCTGACCCTCCCTCCCACTGGACCATAAATAGAGAGTGATCACGGTGAGGAGCAGTGACCCTGTCCCTCTGGGCCGGTCACCCCACCGTGCACACTCCCCGTGAGTGAGCCCGTTCCCACCAAGTGCCGCCACTGCTCTCAGCTGTGCTCCCGGCCCCCGACCGCCGGAACTGCTTCTGCTCTGCTTGTATTTCGGTTCTCCTGAACCTTACTTGCTCTCCTCCTGCTCTCCCCTGTTATTTACCGCATTTTGCCTCCGTGTAACCTTGCTTGCTCTCCTCCTGCTCTCCATTGTTGTTCTTCGCATTTTGCCTCCGTGTAACCCTGCTTGCTCTCCTCCTGCTCTCCCCTGTTATTTCTCCGCATTTTGCCTCCGTGTAACCTTGCTTGCTCTCCTCCTGCTCTCCATTGTTGTTCTTTCGCATTTTGCCTCCGTGTAACCCTGCTTGCTCTCCTCCTGCTCTCCCCTGTTATTTCTCCGCATTTTGCCTCCGTGTAACCTTGCTTGCTCTCCTCCTGCTCTCCCCTGTTGTTTTACAGCGTTTTTGCCGTTTTTACTTGTCTTGCCCCCTGTGTTTTTCTTCGCCCGCTGTTTCCCCCTCATTGTGGTGCCCAGCCCTTGCCGCGTTTCCCGCCACCTCCCCGCTCCCCGCCGCTGCCCCCCTGCGGCCCCGCCCCTGACCCCCTGCGGCCCCACCCCCTTCCCTCACTCGCCCTTCCCATTCGCCACCCCGCTCCCGCCTCCCAGCTGACCCTCCTTCGCTCCGCTCCCCCACTCTCCACATATGGCAGAGTGGCGAACGCGCAGCGGGCGCGTCCTAAGCGCGCCGAAGGTGCGCCAAAGGTAAGCCCGTCTGCGCCCGTCCGTGCCTGGACCGCGCCCAGCGCCAGGACCCCTGGCCCCGGCAGACCACAGCCCACCCGCCGGATGTATGACGCCGCCACCCTCAACGCAGGCCGATTCCCAGGATGCTACCATGCCACCCCGAGACGCACCCACGGACCCTTCTGCTGCCACGCCTGCAAGTTCGCCTGCACCCGGACCAGCACTACTCCAGCACCAACCAAGACCAAGACGAGCAACAGCAGCGGCCACCTGAAATGCATCCTGCTCAACACCCGCTCCGTCCACAGACACGCCATCGAGCTCTGGAACCTGCTCGACACAACCTCACCAGACGTCGCCTTCCTCACGGAAACCTGGATGAACGCCTCTTCAGCGCCCGACATCGCCATCGCCATCCCAGACGGCTACAAGATCATCCGAAGGGACCGCATCAACCAGACCGGAGGAGGCATCGCCATCATCCACAGGAACACCATCCGCATCACGACCAACACCGACGACACCCTCGCACCTGCACTTCCAGGTCCACATCAACCCCAGGACTACCCTCAGAGGCACCCTCATCTACAGACCCCCGGGACCACGCACACAATTCAGCGAAGACATCGCCGACGTCATCAGCCCGCACGCCCTCCTCTCCGCTGACTACATCCTCCTCGGGGACCTCAACTTCCACCTGGAGAACAACAACGACCACAACACCACCACCCTGCTGGACAACCTCGCTAACCTGGGACTCAAGCAGCTGGTCACCACCCCCACCCACTACGCCGGACACACACTCGACCCCGTCTTCTCATCCAGCAAGGACATCACCTTCAGCCACGCCACCGGACTCCACTGAACGGACCACAGCTGCGTCCACTTCAGCTTCAGAAGGACCACGATCCACCACCACCAGCAACAGGTCGCACGCAGAAGCTGGAACAAGATCACAGCCGACCAGCTCGCGACCTCCCTGAGCATAAACCCTCCCACCAGCGCAACGAACCCAAGCCAGGTGGCCACCAACCTCACAAAGCGGATCAGCAACTGCACAGACGACCTCGCCCCCCTGAAGACCCCGCCTAGCAGACCCGGTAGCAAGAAAGCCCCATGGTTCACCGACAAACTCAAGAGCTCCAAGAAGAACTGCCGAGCCCTCGAGAGAACATGGTGCAGAGACCCAACACCGGACAACATGTCTGCCCTCAAGCTCGCCACCCGAAAACACCACCAACTCATCCGCACCACCAAGAAAACCGCATTCAAGGAACGACTGGACAACAACGCACACAACAGCAAGGAACTCTTCAACATCGTTAAGGAGCTCTCCAACCCCAACGCCGGAAACAACAACATCACCCCTTCGCAAGACCTCTGCAACTCCCTCGCCTCCTACTTCCACAACAAGATCGCGGACATACACAACAGCTTCAGCACTCAACCAACGCATGCCACGACCGAACCTCCGCCCCCCACCACCACCCTCCGCGCCTGGACCCCGATCAGCACCGACGACACCGTCCGCACGATGAACTCCATCCACTCCGGATCTCCGACCGACCCCTGTCCTCACCACGTCTTCAACAAGGCCGACGGTGTCATCGCACCCCACCTGCGGGCCATCATCAACACCTCCTTCGACACCGCTACCTTCCCGGAGAGCTGGAAGCACGCCGAACTCAGCGCTCTACTGAAGAAGCCATCAGCCGACCCCACCGACCTCAAGAACTACCGCCCCATCTCGCTGCTCCCGTTTCCTGCTAAAGTCATCGAGAAGACCGTCAACAAGCAGCTGGCCGCCTTCCTCGAGGCGAACGGATCCCTCGACCTCTCGCAGTCCGGCTTCCGGGCCAACCACAGCACCGAGACCGCCCTGATCGCAGCCACTGATGACATCCGAGCACTGCTTGACAACGGAGAAACAGCAGCCCTCATCCTCCTAGACCTCTCCGCGGCCTTCGACACTGTCTGCCACCGTACACTAGTGAAGCGACTCAGCAACGTCGGAATCCAGGAGAATGGTAGGTAATAACGGGGTAAACCCTTGATGCTCACCGACCTGGGTCAAAGTGTAATTACAAAAAAGTTGTCGGCTACATACCATTTCATAGCACAATTTCATCAATGAATGCTTAAAGTGGTACACAAAACTGAGGAAATTTATAAGACTGAATTTAATTCAGCTGTATTCAATGATGTCAATTACATTCACATATGTTATATTTCTTATTTCATTAAATACATAGTAATTTTCACCATAGTTCATATCGTGATCACTTAATACAGTGCTCCGTAGGTGTCAAAGAGAGGGGTTTGAATAAGTAGGGTAGGGTGTGATTGGAATAGGTAAGGGGACAAAGAAAAGGAATTGTGTCCTGTGAACAATTCTACATCAATCTAAGAACATTTCCAGTCTTAAATAGATCACAAGGTTCCCTAAATAAACATTACACGGGAGCCATGTATGGCTGATTGTGTTTTGGCGTGTATGTTGAAGAAGATACTGTCGACGTTTCGACCCCTATGGTCTTAATGAACTTGATACTACGTACTCACAGTTGGCAGGTTTAGCATCTGACCCCTGATTGATGGGTGATCATATAATGCTCTTTAGAGTCACTAGATTACAGCCTCACAGGTTTCTAGGCGCATAGAATGTGTATGTCTACAGTAAAAATTCACTGAAGATAAGTGTTTATGAAGTATGTTGAATATATTGAACTATGTTATATTTTTATACTTACTAATAGTGGGCAGGTCGCACATCGGACCTCGGATGGACTGGTAATTAGATCCTTATAGGTACAATATCACAGCCTCACATGTTTCAATATGCATTGATGATGTATGTTTACAGAGCGATATATTCACTGTCGATGAATGTGTACCGAGTATTCTTATACATTGAATAATCCTTGCGAGAATATCTGGATCCATCTATCTAAATATTATACAATGTCTGGTCTACAAGGTATACCATGCCGGGGTTATTCACAATAGTGATATCTTTTGTAACACTACATACTACACTCCCTATCGTCTCCGACCCCTTTTAATGATAGTGTCTCCGGTAGTACGCATGCGCAATTGAGATATTCTAACTCTGTGAGCAGCTAGCTGCAGCACCGCGTGGCTTTGCTGGCTCGCCCCCATAGACACGCCCCCTCGCGGAGCATATCTACACGGAACGCCACTGTTCCGATGTATTCCGCTGAGGATTCATTCCAGCAGGGACACAGGTATGTCAGCCTCGGAACCGTGGTCTACATACTTGGGATTAGTTTTCATGGGGGCATACATGAGATCAGGCGAGCTGCGAAGGGGTCTCTTACAGTACTTTACAGCCTTTATGCGCCTTGATCATTACGTTCCCCTGTAAACATATACCATTCGAGATATCATTAGGTTCCCCCCCTTTTTTCAACTAATGGGCGGGCACACAGAGCCCAAGTATTCTCCGTGTATCAGTAACACGACACGGCCCCTACCATTTAAATATATATATATTTTTTTTTTTCGATAAATGGGGTGGACCCAGAGCTTAAGTCAACCTAATTAATCTCCGTGGACCATTAGAACTACTCGTTACTAGGGTAGCGCACATGGTTTACACTAGCAAGGTCCCCACCATTTCTTTTAATTAATTTTCCAGATAGTGTGACTGATCTACACCCTTCTTCCTCCATTAATCTACATCGTTACGAGACACGAGCAGCAATTCCCCTTCGGAGGGTAATACCAAGTAAGTGCCATTTGCCACATTAGACACTCAGTCCCACAGAGTCTTTCACATCGTTATTATCCTTCCTAATGGGTTATTTTCACCCACAGAATCAACAGAACGACGTGGTGTATTTTTACCCACAGAATCCCCACAACGACGTTAGTCCTCAACGCGTCTGGGACTCCACACACACCTACAGTTCTCTTTTACAGAAGAACATAAGTAAGTGTTGTTGGTCCCTTTGAACTTTCATCCATCTTTGGTTGCCCCCCTACATCTTTCCTAATGGATAAATTGTTTTCCTACAGAATCCACATAGCGGCGCGAGTCTCCAACCGAAGTGGGACATCCCAAACGCCATAATGTATGTAGGTACACTTGTGTGTGGGCCATTTATGAATGCCCCTTTTTATCAATACAACTGAGTGATATCCGTATTTATTTCCTTAGGTGCTCTTAACCCCTTTAGTCCTGATGAAGACCCTACACTGAGGAACCACTTGCCCTTACCATAGGGGTCGAAACGTCGACAGTATCTTCTTCAACATACACGCCAAAACACAATCAGCCATACATGGCTCCCGTGTAATGTTTATTTAGGGAACCTTGTGATCTATTTAAGACTGGAAATGTTCTTAGATTGATGTAGAATTGTTCACAGGACACAATTCCTTTTCTTTGTCCCCTTACCTATTCCAATCACACCCTACCCTACTTATTCAAACCTCTCTCTTTGACACCTACGGAGCACTGTATTAAGTGATCACGATATGAACTATGGTGAAAATTACTATGTATTTAATGAAATGAGAAATATAACATATGTGAATGTAATTGACATCATTGAATACAGCTGAATTAAATTCAATTTTATAAATTTCCTCAGTTTTGTGTACCACTTTAAGCATTCATTGATGAAATTGTGCTATGAAATGTTATGTAGCCAACAACTTTTTTGTAATTAGGAATCCAGGAGAAGGCACTGGAGTGGATCACCTCCTTCCTCGCCGGAAGGACACAGAGAGTCCGCCTCCCCCCGTTTAAATCGGTAGCCACCGAAGTCATCTGCGGCGTTCCTCAAGGCTCCTCGCTCAGTCCAACCCTCTTCAACGTCTACATGAGCCCCCTCGCAGACATCGCACGCCAGCACAACCTCAACATCATCTCCTACGCCGACGACACCCAGCTGATTCTCTCCCTCACCAACGACCCCGCCACCGCCAGAGCCAACCTTCATGAAGGGATGAAAGAGGTAGCCGAATGGATGAAGAACAGCCGCCTGAAACTGAACTCGGACAAGACGGAAGTCCTCATCCTGGGATCCTCACCCTCCGCCTGGGATGACTCCTGGTGGCCCCCCGCCCTAGGCAGCGCACCCAAACCTACAGACCACGCACGCAACCTGGGCTTCATCCGGGACTCCTCCCTCTCCATGACCAGACAAGTCAACGCCGTCTCCTCATCGTGCTTCAACATCCTGCGCATGCTACGTAAGATCTTCCGGTGGATCCCCACCGAGACCAGGAAGACGGTCACCCAGGCCCTCGTCACCAGCCGTCTGGACTACGGCAACTCCCTCTACGCCGGTACCACCGCCAAACTCCAGAAAAGACTCCAACGCATACAGAACGCCTCCGCCCGACTCATCCTGGACATCCCCCGACGCAGCCACATCTCCGGACACCTGAGAGACCTGCACTGGCTCCCAATCAACAAGAGAATCACCTTCTGACTCCTCACCCACGCACACAAAGCCCTACACAACCAAGGCCCAGGATACCTCAACAGCCGCCTCAACTTCTACACTCCCAACCGCCGGCTTCGTTCGACCGGCCACGCCCTCGCCGCCGTCCCCCGCATCCGAAGAGCCACCACAGGGGGACGGTCCTTCTCCTACCTCGCCGCCAAAACATGGAACTCCCTCCCGACCCACCTCCGCCTGACCCAGGACCACCTCGCCTTCAGGAAGCAACTCAAGACCTGGCTGTTCGAGCAGTAGCGGTCCCCCCTCCCCCAGCGCCTTGAGACCCTCTGGGTGAGTAGCGCGCTATATAAATGCTGTGATTGATTGATTGATTGATTGATTGATTGATTGAGTACTGTGCCATGCTTGGTACATCCATCGGTCCTTCATGATGAAGATCCCTTCTCAGACTAATGCCCCAAAGGAAAGACCCTATCCAGTGCCCTCTCTGGTTTCGCACAGTTCTATGTTATCCATGATGCAGCCAACACCTGTATCCTAACTGTTACTATGTAAAGTTGCAACATAACTTTTGATGGACAAATGTGTGGCTCCATTTTACAACATAGACCTATGCCCTCTGTTGTGTAATCAAAATTTGTAACCCGCAGACATCCGTCTATTGAGGCTTCTCTAGTCAGTCTAGTGTGAGTTCCAGGCTAAAGCCTATTTGCAACACTGTGGTAGAGCCATATGTTTTAGCCTCCATAGCACTGTGTGTGCTCCATGGTACAATCTACTGTGTTTTCCATGTTAAACACCATTATGCTTTCCACGGTGCATTCCACTGTTCTGTCCTTGTTGCATCCCACCGTGCCCTCCATTATACAGCATCTGTTCCTCAATGGTGTAGCTATTTGTGCCCTCCATGGTACACTTTAGTAGGCCCTTAATGCTACAACCCATTGTGTCCTATGTAGTACTTCCCAATATGCCCTTCTTAATAAAGTCCTTGATGTCATTTTTGATACAACATATTCTACCTCTATGGAACAGTTCATTGTAACTAAATGAGCCAGTCTGTTGTGACCTCTGTAAACAAATGTTTTCCTTTGTGGCATATTGTAGAACCGGCTTTTCAAAAGACCCTCCACCACTAGGAGAGTCGAAGCCAGTGGCGCAGGGAGACGCCTTAAATCTACGGGTCCTTCTTGCATCAATCATACATTACCAAAGAGACCAGGACAACCAGCCGTGGAGGGAAGCAAGTAATTTATTAGCTCGAGCTAAGGACAGAGGTCCCAGAATGGTACAAAGACAATTCTACGGAGACTGCTGCTTTACTCCACAGCATTACACATATTTATAGCGCTAGCCACGCCCATTTACACAATGCAAGTTCTGCTTTCAAGTTCTTCTTTTGACATGTGCTTCGTCAGCCTCGCATGGTGTGATCGTGCCGGGGGACATCCGTCCCTGTATACACAATGTCCTCAGCCTCGTGCTATCTTGCCCAACCAGCGTGATCAAGTGACATGACCTCGTGCCACATTGCTTCATTCGGCGTGATCATGTGGCACGGCCTTGTGCTACCTTGCTTCATTCGGCGTGATCATGAGGCATTGGCCTTGTTTCCCCTTTCTCGTTGTGGTCACGGGGCGGTTGGTTCGTGACTGGCTGAGTCACCAACGATGCACAGGTCATGGCTAAGTCTTTTGACACCATTGGGGTGGTGAAGCACACAGGCAGTTTCTGGGAATTGGTTTGAACACATAGGGGAACAAGGGTTTGTGCAAGATTCAAAGGGTACGTGGAAGACGGGCCTTCGTCAAGTTGCCGAGAGCATGGCAACACAAAATGACGTCTCGAGGGTTTTTGGTTCACGGTTCAACAGACGCTCCTTATGCCATGCCAAGCCAACAATCAGTCATCTCCTACATCAATGTCCATCAATTTCTGGACCTCTTTCTCTACCATCATCATGGCCTTGTGATGGCTTGACTTCGTTTGCTTGGGTGCCAAAGAGGTGGCACAGAGCCCACACAGTGCGGGCATGCATTGAACACAAAGGCAGCAAGAGAACAGTCCAGCTGCAACGATGGCAATGAAGATTACTACTTTCCATCCCCATTGAGATATCAGGCTCCAAAACCAGCTGGCCAGGGACCATGAACCTTCATTCGGATGGATGTCGGAAGCAATCTTGTGAAGCTTCTGGATTGCTTGGCAGACTGTTGGTGCGTTGTCAGGGATGAAGATGCAACGACTTGTTTTGATCAATGTACAAACTCCCCCACGTTCTGCCAGTACAATGTCAAGCGCCATTCATTTCTGCAAAGTCATGAGGCAGTCTGCTTGAAGTTCAGCTGTGATGTTACCAAGTGCGCCGGCAGTTGTATTGATAGTGGCTTCTACCACCCTGGTGAGGTGCCGCAGATTGCGGCTGTTGATCATAGGGCCCCAGAAGGGGAGGAACCCTTTAGCAAAGTCCCCAAACTCTTGGCCGGCTGTGTCATCCACGTCGACCACACCTCTCTTCTGGATGTGGTGTGTTGCATCAGCTGTGTAGGTGGGAGGGAGTAGCCATGCAATGTAACAGGTGCCGGCCCATGATTTTGGCAGTCTGGTGTAGGCCTTGTTCCCACACACAAAGTACGTGTTCAGCGAGGACACCCGAGCTGGGGAAGTTGAACCATTCAGCTGTAGTGTGTAGGCACAGTCACTTCGCCCTACCCACACTGTTCCATTGCCTTTTACACAGTATTTTCCGGGTTGTGGGTAGACAGGGAGATCTTTGATGGGTGGCAGTCTTTTCTTTCCCCCACCATTGTATATGTTTGATGGGAAAAAGGACCCATGGTGGTTTTCATACTCATCTTTCTCTGCTGAGTCTTTGTCCATGCCTGGCCATTCTGCAGCCATGATGTGGCGAAAGGCTTGTCTGCTGCTGATCTTCCCCACAGATCTCGTGATTGTGTCATCTGAATAGAATGCATCAAAGAACACAGTGTACCAGCTGTAGGCAGAGCTAGTTCGAGAGAATGGAGCACAAATCAGGGCCATTCCGGTGCCTGCAGTATGTGGCAGCAGACCACATACCCAACAGTTTGTTTTGTTCATCACAAGCTGGTGCTGGTGTAGCATCTGGATGAAGGTGTTGTTGAAGAACCCTGTCCTTCTGTTTGTCTCACGGGTGGGTGGTGGTACATGCTGATGGGGTGTCTCTGTGGAGGCAGGAGACTCAGGTGCTTTAGCATGTATCACCCACCCGATGCAGGCCAATATCAGCGATATAGTCAGTAGTACCATTAGACAGAGGGGGTACGGGCCACATATTGTCTTTATGCATTTTCGTTTTCTTGCTTCTTTGCTTTTTATTTCTTCGGTATTCATTTTCTTCGTCACCGTCTGTTTCACTTGGTCCTCTAGGGTGCTGCCTGTGATTGGAGGTTGCTTCACCAGTCAGTGATTCCGGCGGGCCTATTAGCCCGACCCGGTCCGCTGTCCTGGCTCCGTCCGAAAAAACAAAACAAAACAACAAAACAAAAAACTAAATGACGGTGTATCACAGCCCTGCAGCTATTTCTGGTCCAAGTCAAACAGAGGGTAGAGACTTTTGTCTCTTCAGTCCTTATTTCTGGGTCGGAGGTTGTACTGTGTGGACTTGGGTGTTGTCTGATCGGAAAACAAGGTCTCTGGCTGTGGGGTGCCTCGTAACCTTAGATGCGCAGGAATGGCAGATTGCAGGATGTCGTCGTCCTCTCTTTCGGATGAAGCCCAGGCAATGTTGGCGTCAATGGAAGGTGCAAAGTGGGGAAATTGTTTGCACTCGTCGTCTCCCAGGCCCTCCTTGACCCACTGGTCGAATGGTAGCGGTAGAGGTGCTTTCTTGCAATGCACGCCGTGGACCCAGTTTTTTCTTCCTGCCACCTTCACTGCAGATCTCGTTGCTAGCAACACCTGCTGGGGGGGTTTCCACCTCGGCTCCAAGTTCTTCGTTCTCTGGAAGTTTCGGATGCAGACCCAATCACCGGGTTGGATGGTGTGACCTGGGCCTTCTGGTTTGGGTGGCAGGATATCTTGCACCTGATGATGAATGAGACGTAAATTAGTGGTCAATTCATGCAAGTAATCAATCAACATCGGTTATTCAATGTCAGAGTATTTTTTCGGGCGTGGCACTCCCCAAACGTTTGCTGGCCGACGAAACACTATTTCGTACGGAGATAGTCCTGTACGAGAATGTGCTGTGGCTCTGGTTGATAGGAGAGCGAGGGGCAAGGCATCCGGCCAGGGTAGTCCGGTGTCAGTCTGTATTTTTGCCATTTTTAATTTTAAAGTACCATTGTGGCGTTCAACTAAACCTGCTGACTGGGGGTGATTGGCGGCGTGGAACTTTTGTCTGATCCCCATCCCTACACAAACTTTTTTCATTACTTCCCCAGTGAAGTGACTTCCGTTGTCGCTCCAGATAATTCTGGGCATTCCGAATCTCGGAAAAAATTCCTTCAGCAGTATCTTTGCGGTACTTATGGCAGTGTTGTCTTTCAGGGGGTAGGCCTCAATCCACTTGCTGAAGGCACACACAACCACCAGGACGTATCGGAGATTATTGCACCTCTCCATCTGTATATAGTCTATCTGGAGCACCTCAAAAGGATGAGATGGAGGTGCAAAATTTCCTGCGGGTGTTGATGTGCCTTTTCCTGGGTTATGCATCAGAAAATCATGCAATTTCTGACTAATCTTTCAGCGTATTTTGGGATGTGTTTGTTTTGCCATACCGGGGCTAGTAATTTGCAGATACCTTTTGCGCTAATGTGGGCCGGGCCATGGGCCATAGTAACTACTGGTAAAACATAGGCATCTGGTAATAACCATCGCTGTTGTTCAGATAAGTCCGTCCAACAGCCGTCCTCATTTAACAGGCCTGTTTGTTCCTCCCAGAGGGCTTTTTCCTCTCTGGTTGCTTCTGCTTGTATTTCTTTTACATTTTCGATGGTGTTCTCATGCATTCCCTTCTCTGACACCGAGTTTGAGGGGCCCGCTACATACATGCGGGTCGAGACATCTTTGGCTGTCTCTTTCGCAGTCTGGTCGGCGAATGCATTACCCCTTCCTATGTCATCGGTCACTTTCTTGTGGGCACTACATTTGATCACTGCTACCTTTGAAGGGAGAGTCAATGCTTCTAACAATCTGGTGACCAGATGACCATGCTGTATTTTAGTACCGTGGGAAGTGAAAAATCCCCTTTCCGCCCAAAGGTGCCCAAAGTTATGGGCCACGCCAAATTCGTACTGGCTGTCAGTGTGGATGTTGACGGCCATTACTGCACTAAGTTCACACGCCCTTATTAGTGCCACCAACTCAGCGGTTTGTGCTGATTGGTAAGGTATTCTCTCACTCTCTACTACTGTCTGTAAAGTGGTGATAGCATAGGCGGCAGTCGTGCTACCATCAGGGAGTTTAAAACAAGAACCATCCCCATACAGGGTACCACCAGGCTCAATGAGGGGTATGTCAGTTAAATCCACACAACCTTTCGTTTCTTCCTCCGTCCGGAGGACGCAATCATGTGGATCTGAATTAGTGTCACTATCAACAAAAGGTAGCAATGTGGCTGGATTCAGTGTGATGCAGCGGCGGATGGTGATATGGCTGGCTAAGAGAGTTAGTTCATATGCGGACAAAGGTGCACTAGTGAGATGTTGGGTTTTCGTTCTGTTTAGCAAAGTGTCAACTGCGTGAGGAATTATGACTGTAAGTGCGGTATCTAAGACCAGGCTAGCAGATTGGCGAATGGATATGGCAGCTGCAGCTGCTGCTCTCAAGCAACTGGGAAGTGCGCGGGCCACGGGATCTAGTACTGCAGAAAAATATGCACAGGGGCGTTGTTTGTCACCAAAATACTGTGTTAATACTGACAATGCGCAACCGTTGTGCTCGTGTACAAAAAGAGTGAAGGGATTTTGATAACTAGGGGTGCCTAGCACTGGGGCGAACACAAGGCTGTTTTCAGTTCTTAAAATGCATGCTGGCACTCGTCTGTCCAAGGGAGTGGGTGTGGGTCATCTTTACGTGTGAAGCTCAATAAAGGTTTAATGAGTAAAGAAAAATTGGGTATCCACTGGCGGCAGTAGGAGGTGATACCAATATAGGCACGTACCTCTTTCTGCATTTTTGGTGTGGGCATTTTGCTGATTGTTTGTATTCGTTCGGGGGTGAGGCGGCGTCCCTCTTTCGACAAGAGATGACCTAAGTAAGTCACCTCATGTCGACAATATTGTAGTTTGGAGAGGGAAACCTTGTGATTGAGCTGTGCCAGGTGTAAGAGCAACTTCATTGTAGCTTCTTTACATAATGCCTCTGTGTCTGCCGCTATTAGCAAATCATCCACATACTGAAGCAATGCGGTGCCTTGGGGTAGGGTCAGGGAATCAAGTTGGCCCTTGAGGGCCTGACTGTAAATCGAGGGGCTCTCTGTATATCCTTGTGGAGCTCTGCAGAATCAAAAACTTTGTCCTGCTAATGAGAATCCAAAAAGATCTCTACTTTGTTCATGGACTGGTATGCTAAAAAAGGTGTTTTTGAGGTCTATGACAGAAAAGAAACATGTAGATGGGGAAACCATAGGAAGTAGGGTGGTGATATCTGGGACCACAGTGAACTAGGGAACTACTATTTTGTTTATCTCTCGTAAGTCGATGACGAAGCGATAAACAGGGGGCTTGGAAGGGTCGGAGCGTTTTAGGATAGGCAGAATTGCACTATTGCATACATTTCCTCTTGTTTCCTCGACCACACCCTTACTGACAAGCTCGGAAATTATCTGGAGCAATGCCCTTTCTCCTTCTTTGGGTATCTTGTACTGTGGTAGTCGGGGAGGGCGAACGTTCTCTTTCAGGGTAACTGAAAATGGGGGTATTAACAAAAGGCCAACATCAGTATCATCTTGGGCCAAAGACGGGAGGGACATCCTGGAGCTCTTGGGGTATTCGATTCGGGGCGGCTAAGTATACTGGATTAGTGGTAGGGGGACCCATAGTGACGTAAACCCCATCGGGAGAACAGTATATGGTCGCATGCAACCTTTTTAGTAGATCTAAACCCAACAAATTTTCACCACATGTGGAAGTCAAGACTGAAGGGGAGTCAACTGTGTAGGGCCCTATCGTTAGTTCCAGTGGCTGTGAAACGGGGCTGAATACTGGGGTACCAGAGAATCCCACATAAATTATATTTGTGCCAGACAAGGGGGCCCCAGGGACTTTAGACCTAGCAATGGAACTTTTTGTTGCACCAGTATCGACTAAAAATTTCTCCGTGGAGCCCAATGTTGTAACATGGACATACGGTCCCTTTTGGTCAACAGGAATAGGTACGGATCCCTTCTCTTGTCTTTGGCAATCCTAGCGGGACAGAATTCCTGTTCCTTCTTCAGGCTCGTAATCCTCAATAAAGTAATTACGGCTCCCATTGTTAGCGGTATCAAATTTGTTCTCTCGCATAAGCGTTCGCCTGTCTTGCATTTGTGGCCTAGGTCCGTCTCGCCCTTGTCCTCTCTGGGGACGTTGGCCTGTGAAACGGTCTCTAGAGGCAGAGTTGTTTCGGGCCAACAAGGGACACTCATCGCGCCAATGACCCTCCTGGCGACAATAAGCACACTGGTTAGGTCCCAGCGGCGGGCGAGGAGTCACATTGGGAGGTCTCTGAACTATTTGCTGAAACTTGGGGTTATCTCTGTTTTGGGTCGGGGTCGGGTATGCTCGTAGTAAAACCTTAGTCTTCAAGTCTCTAGTCTTTTTGTCTGTTCTGTCTCGCTCTTCATTTTCCCTATTCTCATAGTACTGAGTCATTGTCAAAATGCCGGACGGGGTGGAGATGGGTCATGCACTTTCTGACATTTTTAGTTTAGTCCCAAGTTCCGATAACAGATTGGACACAAATTTATCTACAAACAGTCGCTGTCCCCCCTCCGAAGTCATGTCCTGTCCACTATAGTCTGTGAAGGTACTCTCAAATCGTGTGAAAAAGTCAGATACACTTTTGTCTTTCTTTTGTTTGCAAGCTGCTAATCTGTCCCAATTAATACGGTGAGGTGTCAATATCTTCTTCATGGCAGTAAGTATCTGGACTGGAAGGGCTAGAATCATAGGGTCAGGTTTCCCCAGATGTATGACGTTACGACGCATACTTTTACAACGCCTACCTTTACTACGCAATTTTTACAACGCAGGATCCTTTACAACGAATGTCTTTACAACGCATGATATTACATCGCAGATGCCTTTACAACGCATGCCATTACAACGTAAGTATAGGTAAGTATATAATATTATTAAAAAATGTAATTAAAATTAATTTAATTTAATTTAATTTAATTTTTTATTTACTTTAATTTTCTTATTTTTTAAAAAATATATATATATTTTAAAAATAATGTAGGTGTTTTAAAATAATATTCTAACTCCATAGGTGAGTAATAGTAGGGTAAGTGCTAGATAGTGTAGGGGTAAAAATTACTATTCTAACTCCATAGGGGTGTAATAGTAGGGTAAGTGCTGGATAGTGTAGGGGTAAAATGTACTATTCTAACTCCATGGGAGTGTAATAGTAGGGTAAGTTCTGGATACTGTAGGGGTAAAATTTACTATTCTAACTCCAGGGGGGTGTAATAGTAGGGTAAGTGCTGGATACTGTAGGGGTAACATTTACTATTCTAACTCCGGGGGGGTGTAATATTATGGTAAGTGCTGGATAGTGTAGGGGTAAAATGTACTATTCTAACTCCAGGGGGGTGTAATGGATAGTGTAGGGGTAAAAATTACTATTCTAACTCCAAGGGGGTGTAATAGTAGGGTAAGTGCTGGATAGCGTAGGGGTAAAATTTACTATTCTAACTCCAGGGTGGTGTAATAGTAGGGTAAATGCTGGATAGTGTAGGGGTAAAATTACTATTCTAACTCCAGGGGGGTGTAATAGTAGGGTAAGTGCTTGATAGTGTAGGGGTAAAAATTACTATTCTAACTCCAGGGGGGTGTGTGCTGGATAGTGCAGGGGTAAAAATTACTATTCTAACTCCAGGGTGGTGTAATAGTAGGCTAAGTGCTGGATAGTGTAGGGGTAACATTTTTAATTAATATTAAAAATACTTAAATTAAGTTTTTTTTAAATGATAATTTTTTTTAATATATATTAAATAATTAATATTTAATTAATTCAAAATTAATTAAATAAAATTGTTATTATAAATATATACTTACCTATACTTACGTTGTAATGGCATGCGTTGTAAAGGCATCTGCGATGTAATATCATGCGTTGTAAAGACATTCGTTGTAAAGGATCCTGCGTTGTAAAAAATGCAATGTAAAGGTAGTTTGTGGTAAAAGTTGTGTTGAAACGGTTGTTTACCGGTTTCCCCCCACCAGTTCGAGCTCTGTCAGCTTCCTCAAGATCTTTCCATGTATGACCAAATTCTGCCTGATCAGTATGGCGTATTTTTGACCATTCCTCAGTCGGTACTACTTGTCCCATTAACATGTCTATGTCTGCTAATGTCATTACGCAAGATTGGAGTGTCTGAGTTAATTCTTTGTAGTAACCTGCAGGATTTTTACGCGGGTCAGGCAATTGGCTTTTAAGTTGGAGGACGTCGGACCTTTTCCAAGGGACATGGACCCACATTTGTCTAAAACCTGCCGGTATTTCAGGTTGGCCATGAGTGCCAGCAACACGGTCCCTCCAAACGGGCTGTACCTCCCTCATGGGAAAACCTTTATTTAGCGCAACACTAGACAAGGAGTCTCTGTAGGTCACTAGTGTGATTAGGTTACATAATAGCGCTGGGTCCTGTATGTCCCCTTTATTAACCCTCTGGCGAAGCTCAGACAGACCCGGGGGTGGACCTGACTCTACAAAATCTTCCCACATTTGGATTAGTAAGTCGCACATTTCACAAAAGTTATCAATCTGTTGGATGCGTGTCCACTGATCCATCGTCATCCATATATCTCGGGCAGTGTATATAGCGTTATTCTCCATCCACCTATGGGCCTGTTGGCTCATAGCTAGTTGTTCTGAAGTATCCCCTACCAGGCTGCGCAAAGTGCGTCGTCTGGGAGTGGGTGGCCTAGGTGGAGTTACATAAGGGATATAATCGTGGGCTACTGACCAAGCATTCGCTATCATTCCTGCACTAGGGGAAGGTGTCAGATGATTGCCAACAGGGAGAGGGTTAGTCGTGGCAGGAGTTGAAGGGGCAGACACGGAATTGGTGGAAGGTGTGACAGGGAGAAAGGAAGGGTTTACTTGTATGGATACAGCGTTCTGAATAGTCGGGGCGTCTGGAACTGATGGCTGGGGATTCGGGCAAACCAGGGCATGGGCAAGGACAACAACTGGAGCAGTGGGAAGAGGCAGTTGTACAGGGTCAATGGCCGGGTACATGGCGGGGGTATAGGGCGGAGGGGTGCTCAACATAAAAGACATAAGAGGGTCATCTTCCTTGTCCCAGGCATTTTCGGGAACCTTCTTTGTAATATAACATCCATCTATCTGCATTCGGTACAATCTGTCACGTATTACTATATCTTCTTCTATTTTCTGATTATCATGCGTCTGGGCTTTCTGGATCACATTCATACGCATCATTTTAGCTTCATTCTTTTTGAGTTTGATTTCTTCCTGCTTGGACTCCTTCCGCCAAACCCGAAAGGAATCAAACATTGCAGGTCTAGCTTTTCTCTGAAACAATTTTTCTTCTGCATTATCTAGCACAGAAGTTTCAAAACGACCGTATATGGGACATTGTAACTCGGCATTACTTTTCGTGTACTTATGCTAAAGTCAGTAAAACATAATCGGGCCTACACCATGTTTAGCATAAACTTCATGATTAGGGGTCCCCAAAGGGGGAATCGGACAAGATTCCTCCAATGCGGAGTCCTGCGAACAATAACAACAACACAGTTTCCGGAACTTACTAAACCCAGGCATCTCTAGACGTGTATCCTGGTTCCAAACGTCAAAGGGCAAAATTCAATTGTTACAGCCTAGAACTGTACTTACCGTTCGGCTTCGGCTTTTGCAAAAGTCGAATCACAATACCAAAAACAAAGATACCAATTCACCAAAGAAGTGGGCCACTCCCACTCTTACCTGACCATCAATCTTCCATCGCACGGCAGGTGTCACAAGGATCTCGATCTCCAAAGACTAGGAACCAGAACTGGGGCGTCAGCCGGGGCCGCAGTCAGATAGCCCTCTGGAGGGAGTAGTCACGAAATTGGAGACCTCGGGACCACAATGACAATTTTCAGCCAATGCAGTGGCGCGCCTCCTTTAGCGTTCGATTACGGACTCCTCACGACCACCAGGCTTGATGACGACCACCGAAGACGCCCAACGTTGGGCGCCAACTGTAGAACCGGCTTTTCAAAAGACCCTCCCCCACTAGGACAGTTGAAGCCAGTGGCGCAGGGAGACGCCTTAAATCTACGGGTCCTTCTTGCATCAATCATACATTACCAAAGAGACCAGGACAACCAGCCGTGGAGGGAAGCAAGTAATGTATTAGCTTGAGCTAAGGACAGCGGTCCCAGAATGGTACAAAGACAATTCTACGGAGACTGCTGCTTTACTCCACAGCATTACACATATTTATAGCGCTAGCCATGCCCATTTACACAATGCAAGTTCTGCTTTCAAGTTCTTCTTTTGACATGTGCTTCATCAGCCTCGCATGGTGTGATCGTCGTGCCGGGGGACATCCGTCCCTGTATACACAATGCCCTCAGCCTCGTGCTATCTTGCCCAACCAGCGTGATCAAGTAACATGGCCTCGTGCCACATTGCTTCATTCGGCGTGATCATGTGGCACGGCCTTGTGCTACCTTGCTTCATCCGGCGTGATCATGAGGCATCGGCCTGATTTCCCCTTACTCGTTGTGGTCACGGGGCAGTTGGTTCGTGACTGGCTGAGTCACCAACGATTCACAGGACGTGGCTAAGTCTTTTGACACCATTGGGGGTGGTGAAGCACACAGGCAGTTTCTGGGAATTGGTTTGATCACATAGGGGAACAAGGGTTTGTGCAAGATTCAACGGGTACTTGGAAGACGGGCCTTCGTCAAGTTGCCGAGAGCATGGCAACACAAAATGGTGTCTCGAGGGTTTTTCGTTCACGGTTCAACAATAGCCAACTGTCTATTCCATTGTACAGTGATCGTTTCCTCCCCGATTTAGCTAGTTGAGTTCTTGTGATATATTCCTTTTCATCCTCCACCCTGATTTGACTGATATCAGCTGAATGATTTGCCTAGAATCTGTTCATTAATTTGTCTCACTGAATTGCTCCATATATCTCACCGATTTAAACTAACGGGTATTGATTTTCCAAGTGTATTTACTGAATGATCTATGGAAACTCATATGGATAAAAGAATGTTCTGGGCCCATAAAGGCATTGGTTTACATTTAACTTTGGAAAAAGGTTTCTTCAACTCATCAAACCAATTGGCCTAAATTGGTTGCTGTGGCGGAGTGTACGGATATTTTTGTAAGTGTGAAGGTTTATTTTTATTTATTTATTTTATTTATTTTTTATTTTTATAAAGCGCATAGTCACCCGGAGGTATCCCAGCGCTGAAGAACCCTAAAACAGTAAAACTGAGGACCGAAGCTGAGTTCACGAGGGGGACATAGGAGCTAGGGAAAAAGATGTGTCTTTAGCAGTTTCCTAAAACGGAGGTATTGGGGTTCCAGACGAAGATCCCGAGGAAGGGAGTTCCAAAGACGGGCCGCATGGACCGAGAACCGTCTTCCTCCTGAACGTGCTTTCCTGAACCTTGGGACGTTGATGAGATTTTCTGCGTTGGAGCGGAGGGATCTGGTGGCTATGTAAGGGGTGATGAAATTGCGGAGAACTGGGGGGCCTTGGTTGTTCAAAGTTTTATGCACCAAACACAAGGCTTTAAATTTAATTCTCTCCCTTATAGGGAGCCAGTGCAGGAGTTTGAGGGCCGGTTTGGCCGATGATCTGGCCGGGGTGTTGGTAATGATCCGGGCAGCAGTATTCTGAATCCTTTGCAGTTTATTCAGTGTTGCTTCCGGTGCACCCAGATAAATCGCATTACTATAGTCCAGTCTTGATATAATGAGACCCTGGACTAATAGTTTTTGCGATTTCGGAGGAAGAAGGGGCAGGACTTTCCTCAGGGATTTTAGAAGACCGAAACAGGTCCCTACGACCTTCTTTGCTTGCGGGGCGAATGAGAGTTCCGAGTCAATCCAAACACCCAGACTTTTCACCTCTGTCTTTGGGTCTGGGGGAGGACCTAGACATGTTGGCCACATGTCCAGAGGAAGTGAAGTTCCTTTTGAGCCGAGTATAAGGACCTCGGTTTTTGTCCCGTTTAATTTTAGCACTGATCTATTCATCCAGTGATGGACCTGCGTGAGGCAGTTGAGGAGATCAGCTTTCTGTTGTTTAGGGTGGGACAGAGACACCACTAATTGTGTGTCGTCAGCATAGCTGACGACACTCACTCCGAAAGGGGTGATAACCTCCTCCAATGTGGACATATAGATATTAAATAATGTGGGGCTCAGGGAGGAGCCCTGAGGCACACCACATTGGAGGGGCATTTCGGAGGAGCGGGCGTTCTTCTCCCAGATCTGATAAGATCGTTGTGTCAGGAAGGATGAGAGCCAGGATAAGGCTGTGCCTTCCAGACCAACTCTTGCCAGCCTTTCGGTGAGGAGTTGGTGGTCAACGGTATCGAACGCTGCGCTAAGGTCGAGGAGGATCACTGCCACTGATCCTCCTCCATCCAGCAGCGTTCTGGCTTCCTCTACCGCCGCCAGGAGGGCGATGTCCGTGCCCTGTCCTGGTCGGAAGCCCGTCTGGGAATTTTTCAGTTTGTTGTTAGCCTCTAGGTACTGCGAGAGTTTCTTGTTGATGAGTTTTTCCGCGATTTTACTTACTCCTGGGAGTAAGGAAATGGGCCGGTAATTCACCAGGTTTTCAGGGTCAAGAGTGGGTTTCTTCAGTAAGGCCTTTACCACCGCCTTCTTCCAGCTCAGGGGCACAACTCCCTGTTGAAGTGACGTATTAATCAGCTGAGTGAGGGAGGGGATGATAGAAGGGGCTACCTCTTTAAGGATCCGGAGAGGAGCAGGATCTCTGGGGGAGCCGCTCTTCATGGAGTTGAGCGTCGTACGTACTTCGTCTGAAGTGACCTTGCCCCATGTGGACAGGCTAGTGGAAGAAGTCGGATATGGGAGAGCGATTTCTTCCCTCGGACTCAGGGGAGGAATTGAATCCAGGATTAATCGGATTTTGTCCTGGAAAAAGTTAGCCAATTGTTGGCATTTCTCCTGGTCGGCTTTAGGGTCGGAAGGGAGTCCCCGTCCTTGTTCTGGTGGTTTTGAGAGTTCTTTGAGGATAGCAAATGCTTCCTTCCCGGAGCCACCCGCTCTCTCTATTCTCTCCTGAAAAAACACGCTTTTGGTTTTCCGGATGGCGGTTTTGTAATTGAGAAGAGAGATGGAGTAGATATTTTTATTTGCTCCTGTTTTATCACGTCTCCATGAGCGTTCAGTTTTTTTACATTCTTGCCGTAGGGCTTTAAGCTCTGGAGTATACCATGGAGCAGGGGATATCTTTTTTAGCTGTTTAAAAGTAGTGATTTTTGGAAGCAAAGCGTCGAGAGACGACGTAATCCAGTCGCTGAATTGTTTATCGGCCGCATTCGGGTCCGAAGAAAGCTCGGGAGTGGAATCTATAAGAGAACGGGCCCAAATATCAGATGACAATTTGTGCCATTGGCGGTCGGTGACCTGGGTTTTAGGAGTTAAGTGATTAGATATGGGAGTTTCCCAAAAGAACGGAACCAGGAAATGGTCAGTCCATGGAAGGGTCACCGGAGAGTTAGTGGTCATCGTTGGAATATTGGTAAAGATGGGATCCAATAGATGGCCCTTCTCGTGGGTGGGCTCGTTGTTCACCAGACATACCTCTAGAGCTGTAAGGTCATGTCTGATGTCCGCGGCGACACGATCCGTTGGGTCAAGGAAGTGGAAATTGAGGTCACCTAATATCAGGAAGTTGGAGGTGGAGGAGGCTAGTTGGGAAATGGTTTCAACTATGGAGTTGGAGAAATTGCCTGGGGCCCCAGGGGGACGATAGGTCAGAAGCCCCGCCACAGTGAAGGCTGGAGAGATTTGGATGGAGAACTGGCCGCACTCACAATCCTCGATATCAGCGTTAATCATCCTACAGACGTATCGTTCCCTGTGGATTATGGCTACCCCGCCTCCTCTCCCTTTCGGTCTATTTAGCGTTTGGCAGAGATAACCTGTGGGGAGGGCTGTGATGACATCCGGATCGGTGCAGTCAGAAAGCCATGTCTCTGTTAGGAACAATAGGTCGAAATCCTGATTTTGGATTAGGAGATTTACTTCGGTGGCGTGTTTCGGGAGGGAGCGGCAGTTGAGGAGTCCAGCTTTCAGAGCCGGTCTGGTAATTTTAGGGGGGGGAGTCGGATTGCAGTGTGAGCAGGTCGAAAAGACCTTACCTTCCGTGAACGTGTGGTAGCAGGTCAGGGTGGTTTTCGGACGTAGGGCGCGTAATGTATCAGCTGTATACATCACTCGCTCCTGAGGGTCACCTGGCAGAGTAACGGGGCCAGGGGCCGTCCGGGTCCGGACGGGCCCAGACGGGCTTGCCTTTGGCGCGCCTTCGGCGCGCTGACGGCGCGCCCGCTGCGCCCGTCCGCTGCGCGTCCGGTGATTGCACATTATTTTATGGGGTTAAGGAGGGGGGGTGGGCGTGGCCTCAGGTAGGCGTGGCCTTGCTTCCTCGCCGTAAATGGCGGCGGGAAATAGTTTTCCAGGGTTTGCTCGTTGCAGCGAAGGAGTCGCTGTTTCAGCGTGACTCTAGCCCGCTCTGACTGTTTGCCGGGTGAGTGCGCTTTTTAAAATACAATTTTAGTAAGGTGACACAAAAATACAGTGGTGATAGTTTTTAAAAGAATTTCGGCGTTCTCCCGGCTTTCCGCCTCAGGAGTTTTCAGGTTCTGTCAGTTTCAACGCTGCTACTCGCGTATATATACTGAGGGGGGTGGGCGTGGCCTCAGGTAGGCGTGGCCTTGCTTCCTCGCCGTAAATGGCGGCGGGAAATAGTTTTCCAGGGTTTGCTCGTTGCAGCGAAGGAGTCGCTGTTTCAGCGTGACTCTAGCCCGCTCTGACTGTTTGCCGGGTGAGTGCGCTTTTTAAAATACAATTTTAGTAAGGTGACACAAAAATACAGTGGTGATAGTTTTTAAAAGAATTTCGGCGTTCTCCCGGCTTTCCGCCTCAGGAGTTTTCAGGTTCTGTCAGTTTCAACGCTGCTACTCGCGTATATATACTGAGGGGGGTGGGCGTGGCCTCAGGTAGGCGTGGCCTTGCTTCCTCGCCGTAAATGGCGCCGGGAAATAGTTTTCCAGGGTTTGCTCGTTGCAGCGAAGGAGTCGCTGTTTCAGCGTGACTCTAGCCCGCTCTGACTGTTTGCCGGGTGAGTGCGCTTTTTAAAATACAATTTTAGTAAGGTGACACAAAAATACAGTGGTGATAGTTTTTAAAAGAATTTCGGCGTTCTCCCGGCTTTCCGCCTCAGGAGTTTTCAGGTTCTGTCCTGAGTAACAAGTTAAAATAAGCAGTTACAAAGCCTATAGGCTCCCTCTAATGTGAGTGCCAAGCTATTGGCTCTTCAAATGTTTGTATGCAAAACATTTTTTTAAAAAAAGTTAAATAAGAAAACATTGCATTACACTGGCGGAAACCACGTTTCTTAAAATATCTCGAAAATGTACACTGAATTCGATATTTTCAATCTTTTAAAATGGCATAGTTTATTTTTCCAAGACTTTTCACGCAGGAATCACTGAACAGGATTCAAAATGAATACGAAAGATTAAGGGCCATATGTATCAAGCAAAATTGCGTTCGCAAACGCTGAAATTCTGCGAATTTCAGCATTTGCAAATGCAATTTTTCCAAATGGTATGTATTAGGGCAAAATAAGGAATCTCAAAATTTGCGATTCCTTTTTTGCGATTGCATTTAAGGAATTGCAAATTTTGAGATTCCTTAAATGCAATGTTGAAGCACCAAAAATTGCAATTTGGCCTTAAGGAATCGCAAATTACCACCAACTTCAAAAATGCACTTTTTTTGCATTTTTCAAAGTGCAATGTGAAGCACATACATGCCCTTAGGGCATGTATGTGTGCCACATGTGCACCCATGCTTATTTCAGGGGTGCAACAGGGTGTCCTTTTCTCATTCTCAATTTGCGATTCGCTAATTGCTAATCGCACATTGAGAATGTCTTCCCAGTCATTCCTATGGGCCTCTAGGCCCATAGGAATGAATGGGGAGTCATTCCTTGATTGCGAATCGCAATTTACAATTCGCAATTAAGGAATATGTAGGATTTGCAAAATGTAATGCAAATCCTACATACATAGCATTTTGCGATTCTCAAATAGCGATTCGCAAAAAATCGCTATTTGAGAATCGCAAAATGACTTTTTGATACATATGGGCCTAAGACATTAATGGAAAATGCTTGCCCAGGCCTAATTTACTTTACGCAGGGCTCACAATGAAACACGTTCTCCAGTCATTTGTTGCTCATTAGAAGCCCAGTGAGCAGAGTTATGGGCCTCCAGGAGAAAAGATATTTCCTTTCTAGTCATGCTAAGTACACCTTCTGCTTCAAATTGATCTGGCGAGTGTAGCAGCCCAAACCTGTCCCGGCGCCATAAATGCTGCCCTTGCGTGCCAAGGCTTGGGCCTTTATGCAACATGTGAAACAAAGTAGATATAATCAAATAAACCCAATAAGGTCTGCCCTTATTCCAGCATGAATATATTGTAATTGTAATTGCGTTTATATTGAGCTTTCTACCCCTGAAGAGGTATCAAAGTGCTTTTCAGCGAGTAGGACGCTACTCTAGAACCCAAAAAGGATTAGCGGTGAATTAGTATTGAGGAAATGTGTTTTTTTAATGACAATCCTTTTTACTGGACTCCACTGATTTTTGCCTTGCCATCTCGTGGCAAAAACTTCCGCAGGACCCACTTGGTTGTTTCCCCTTGAAATACGAAAGAAATCCCACCACCACGATAAAAACTCATTTCTGTAGGCCTGCATTTCTGCCCAGAGACTGTCGCCCACCCAACCCCCGTTCTCTGCAGCCCGTCAAAGAGCAACATGGCCCTCACCCTGAGTAAATGATCCATTCTTCCTGCTCCTGCTCCCAGCCTGACAAACATCCCTGACACCATGGTCGGGTTGTCCGGACAATGGTCTGATTACCGCATTCTCATCCAGGACAATCGGAGAATGGCTCGTAAAGCCGGGGCTTTTTGATCAAGGTGACTGGGCAAAGAGACCTGAGGAAACCAAGCCCCGATCAAAGCAGAACCAACATTTGACTGTGTGCTTTACCTTGATCAGGTCACTAGCTGCAAACACCACCTGGATCCAGTTAATCAATAATAAACACTGCTATGATTGAACAATGGTCTTGCAGCCAAAAGGCTGGAGTATGAAATGTATAAAAGGCTTGTTAGCTACGGATTTATGTAGCAGCCTCCTCTGTCGTGTCTTTGACTGGCTTTGGACTCTGTTCCATAGCCCGGGCTATTGCAATAAATCTGGGTTCCTCCTGCAGACGAAGGCTCCTGTGTCTCCTTTTACTACGTATGAAGGGTATGGGAGATTTGAGCGGTTCCCCCACTGCCGAGACCCTGTAAGTGGGTTATTCCGGATCTTCAAATGGCGCCCGAGCAGGGACTCCACGAGTACGGAGGTCAGGCCCGGTGGATGTGAGGAGGTGCACGGAGAGACTCTGGCGGAGGCGCCCTACCCAGGATTCTTGTTATATTCCGGTAGACCCGTCGACTCACCCGGTGTTCCTCCCCACCCGGTCTGGGCCAATTGACCGCCTTCTCGCTGGAGTCCCCTAACAAAATAATTTCTGGAACAGGACACAGCCCTACGTCTGCAGAAGAGAACTACCCCTGTAAAGTAAGGGTGGAGAAGAGAACTAGCCCTGTAAAGTAAGGGTGGACTGATCATCCACCACGTCTGTCTGTTATTGACTTTCGCAAAAGCCAATTTGTTATTGACTTTTTCCAAAGCCAAGCAAGCGAGGTAATTTTTTCAAAACCCGCTGGTGTCTGTTCTGTATGAAAACTGTATGAATAATTGTCCTTTGCAAAAGACAAGCAAGCGAGGTGAGTTTTAGGAACCCGCTGGTGTCCGATATCTGTTTTTAAGCATGCCGGTCAGTAGTAAGTTCAAGAGGTTCTGTTGTTGTATGTGTACCCAGGACTCCCAGCTGGAAGAAGCCTGCTCGCTTCCTCCAGAAGGAACTCCTGGCCATGCTATGTATATTAAATATGGTCCTGCTGCCATAATGTTTTCCTCGTTGTGGGTGAAATACACCAAGAAAAGTAGCGCGGAGTTACAGTTGCCATTTTTTGGCTCCTTTGATTCCCAAGTCCTTGAAAACTTAGAGGAACAATTAATTATAAGAAAAACACGCCCGTCCATGTTTGAGTCTGTTCGGTTTTGGAGAAAAGAGGTAGAACAGAGAACTAGGAAACAAAAGGCGCAAGAAAGAAAACAAGAACAAATGCCTATGGCCGACCACGCCAGAGAAAATTTGCAAAATAGAATGACCAAATCGGTGGAAATAGCCGATAGGGAGCATGGGACCCGGGTACAGAAATGTTATCCAGTCCGTGAGGAGGAAGTAAAGGTCCATGTAGAGGGGGGAGAAGAAAGCGATTCCTTACTTGATACCATGCTAGAAAGCCCTCCTGCATATACCCCAATGTATCCTGCCCTGACGCCTCATACCCCGCATGTCCCCCTACCACCACCCCTTCCAGCCCCCACTGCCCCTCCTACCGTTTCCCCTGTCACACCAGCCCTCCGGAGTTTTCCCATGACTTCGACCACACCCATTAACCCCATCCTCGCCGAGGGAATAACAACAAGTCACCACCAGTCCAGTCCTAGCGGCTTTACCCCTACCCATCCTTCTCCTGCTTCCCCGTGGTCTACAGTCAAACAAGACTTATGTAAGTTATTTAATTCTCCCCGATTAGCCTCCTTACGCTCAGCAATCAGCTTTTCGTCTCTTCAAGAGAAAGACCTACAGAGGCAACAATGTGAATGTTGGATGAAGAACAAAAATATTTATTCCTTTAAAGAGATATGGTCCACCTTTTCACAATGGACAATTATGGAAAAATTTGAAAATGTGTCTGTTCAGATACCTACCGGATTGATGGACCTTAGGTCACAAGTAAAAAGGGGTGATGTTCAGGGAGAGGGGATGTTAAGTGCTATATCTGTTTTAGTAGCTTACCGCTTTTCAGACGCCCCTTCAGAAACAGCTATGCCCATGAGAGAGGCAGCCCCTGTCTTTGTTAATGCACTTGCCGACGCCCTTAATAATGGCCGAGGGGCTGTCGAAGCACACTGGCGCAGGCTTTGGGTTCATGTCCCTTGGAAAAGGTCAGAAGTAATGCAATCAAAAGGTCAGTTACCAGATCCCCAGAAGAATCCGGCTGCCTTTTACCGAGAGTTAGGCCAGATTATATCCGCCGGTACTCTTGTTCTAGAGGATATAGACTTACTTTTTGGTACGGTTGTACCCACTGAAATTTGGGATAAGATACGGCATACCGATCATGAAGTGGCATTGGGAGGTAAATGGGCCGACCTAGAGGCCATGGAAGAAGCCAGGATAGGAGGGGCTAAACCAGAAGCTGTCATACTGACTTTGCCCGATAAAATAATGATGTTTATGAAAACACTTTTACCAGAAACTGTCATCAATTGGGATAAAATAAACGCCTGTAGACAGCGAAAAGATGAAAACGTGGCTGACTTCTTTACCCGTTTTGAGACTGAATACAAGGGACATAGTGGTCTGGACCCCCGGACTCCAGGTTCTGGTCAGTGTTTGTCGACAAGTTTGTCAGCAACTTACTTCCCGAGATCTCTGCCAGGCTTAAGAAGGTTGAGAGTACAGGGTCTGCCCAAACTATGACCGGTATCTTGGCTATGGCTCAATACCACGAGAATAGGGAGAACGAAGATAAAGATAAGGAAAATAAGAAGGTTAGGGATTTTAAGACTAAGGCGCTTTTACAGCAAGCTTATCCTCCCCGAGGTCCCAATGCCAGCGGAAATGTTAGACCTCAATCCCAACACCCTCCGAGGGCTCGCCAGTCCACCCCCTCCAGTCCTCAAGGTACGGGAGCCCTCCAAACCGATCAGTGTACTTATTGTAAGGGGTACAGCCATTGGATAGATGAGTGTCCTGTATTAGCAGAAAACATAAGAGCAGGGAGGACTCGGCCTCGTGCTCCCAGGGAAGCGAGGCCGACTCGGGATCATGGCCCGTCCCACCCACAGGATAAAGAACGTAGGCCCAGGGATGACGCCCCCATCCGGCAATGCCCGACCAACAGGTTTGATGGGAACGAAGCGACACGCACTTATTATAATGATGATTATGATGAAGTTGATGAGACAGGATCCTACCAAGCATAGGACAGCCAGGAAAGGGGTATTACCAGAGTGCAAATTCCAGTATATCAAAGGGCCCCGTATGTTAAAATGTAAGTTGTGGGTAATGATAAGAATTTTCTTTTGGATACTGGGGCCACCAGGTCTTCTATTGCACGTCTGTCAGTTCCGGAGGCACCCCTTTCTGGCAATATGAATGTCTCCGTGGGTTTTACAGGGACACCCGTGACCAGTCCTGTCTCTGAACCCCTCCCTCTCGACATTGGCCCTGCACATGAATGAATGAATGAATGAATGAAACAGCACTTGTATAGCGCTAACTACCCGGAGGCCTCGTAGCGCTTATGACAGGAACCAGATTAGCGAGGGCACAAGGCAGGTCAACAGAGTGTAGCATACAAGTGAGTTTTTAGAGTTTTCCTAAAAGAGAGATGGTTTACAGTTTCTCGCAGAAGCAGAGGAAGAGTGTTCCAGAGTTTTGCCGCAGTGTGTGAGAAGGAGCGGCCACCCCAACGAGCCTTCTTGACTCTGATGGGAGTGGCCAGCTGGGCGGAGCTGGAACGGAGGGAACGAGGTGGGGCATAGGGGGTGACCAGTGACTGAAGAATTGCAGGGCCAGTACGATGGAAGGCCTTGTGTAAAATACACATGGCCTTAAATTGTATTCTTCCGGCTATAGGGAGCCAGTGAAGTTCCCTTAAAGCATTCCTCGCGACTGCCGACGGGGAAGGTTATAAAGTAGACGGGCTGCACTGTTCTGGGTAACTTGGAGCCTCTGGATGGTATAGGCAGGAGCTCCCATGTAGAGGACATTCCCATAGTCCAGGCGGGATAGTATAAGGGCCTGGACCAGGATCCTCCTTGCCTGGAATGGGAGCAGAGGGAGCACCCTCCGAAGCATCCTCATCAGCCCAAAACAGGTAGCCAAAGTCTTCGTAGCTTGAACCGAGAAGTTCAGGTCGGTGTCAAACCAGATCCCCAAGCTTTTTATTTGGGGTTTGGGCGTGGGGGGTGGGCCTAAGCATGGAGGCCAGGAGGATGCAAAGCCCGAGGGGGAGGGGTTGCCCAACAGGATGACATCTGTCTTCTCCCCGTTAAGTTTTAGACATGAGGATTGCATCCATCTGGAGACCGCCTCCAGACAGGAGCCTAGGGTGCTAGACGATCCCTCCTGGTGGTCTAAAGAGACCACCAGTTGGGTATCGTCTGCGTAGGTGACAATACGCACACCGAAGGGATGGACTATCCTGTCTAGGGGCTCCATGTAGACATTAAACAGAGTGGGGCTCAGGGAGGAGCCCTGAGGAACCCCACATCTGAGAGGGTGTTTAGGAGATGCCACCTCGCCCTCGAAGACCTGAAAGAAACGGTCAGCCAGGAAGGATGTTAGCCATTCCAGGGCTGCGTTCGACACACCCAAGTCCGCCAGACGTTGTAAAAGCGTGACATGGTTGACTGTGTCGAACGCAGCGCTTAGGTCGAGTAGGATAATGTCGACGCTCCCTTGGTCCTTACTACAGGTTGCAGTGAGAACTTGCTAGGTTTGGATTTACTAAAAGCCCTGTATGCGACCATATCGTGTAGTCCCCAAGGTGTATCCCTAACAATCTCCCCGAATGCAGCTTCCTACATGTATCTGTCCGGTCCTCTCCCACCTGAGTTGCAGTCTTTACCTTCTCCCTCTGGGCATCATCAGACACTGATGTAGGGTGTCTCAACATTCCCCCTCAGGTAGTATGCATCCAGCCAGGCGCACTTCTCCCCCGCCTTCGGCAGTATCGACTGCCCGCGGAAGGAGAAATGGCCCTGTTGACAATAATATCCGAATTGATGGACAAAGGCGTAGTGGAGGAGACACGTGGCAACATCTGTAACAGTCCCATTATTCCCGTTCTTAAAAAGACAAATGGAGATGCTCTCTCCCCTAAAATATACAGATTTGTGATTTGACCTAAGAGCCCTTAACAAAATAACAATATCCCAATATCCTGTTGTCCCCGACATCACTGCCCTCTTGACGATGGTTCCCTCTGACGCCACACACTTCTCTGTCATTGACCTAAAGAATGCCTTCTTCAGTATACCCATACATCCTGACAGTAGACAATTTTTTGTTTTCTCCCTTGGTGGGCGGAGTTTCAGATTCTGCCGCGCCCCCCCAAGGATTTACCGAGAGCCCTAGCATCTACAGCCAAGCCCTAAAAAGCCAACTAGACTCCTTGGAACTTCCTGAGATTCAACACTATTGCAGTATGTAGATGACCTCCTCATTGCTGCAAACTCTGCCCCAACATGTAAAGAAGCTACTCTCTGTCTGTTACGCCACCTTGCCCTCCACAACCACAAAGTCTCTTCGAAAAAGTTTCAGTTTTGTCAAGAGAAGGTGACCTATTTAGGTCATCTCCTCTCGAAGGAGGGAAGGCAGCTCACCGCTGATCGTGTAGCCACTATCAATGCTATGACCGCCCCACGAACACAAAAGCAGGTACGAGCTTTCAAAGGCCTAACCTCATACTGCAGACAATGGATTTCAAAATTTTCGGCCATGGTCAAACCCCTTTTTGCCCTCACCACCAAGGAAGTATCAGACAGTTCTTTTCCATGGACTACAGAGCATGCGCAGGCCTTTGAAGATTTGAAGAAAGCCCTGTGTACTGCTCCAGTCCTCGATACTCCTGACTATGGCAAACAATTTTTTATTTTTGTACATGAGACCGACGGCTGTGCATTCGCAGTCCTGACCCAGATGTTTGGAGGTCAACAACGGCCATGTGCCTATTTTTCAGCCACCTTAGATCCTGTTGCGAGGGCTCTCCCAGGATGCTTACGGGCGACAGCTGCGGCCGCCCTCATGGTCCGTCAGAGTGCGGGAATCGTCATGAACTCCCCTCTGACCCTGATGGTCCCCCATTCTGTAGACACCCTCCTTAACAACACCAAGACACAGTACCTCACTAGCGCACGACTTACAGGGTATGAACTAACACTCTTTGCCAGCCACATTTACATCAAAAGATGCACTGCACTAAACCCCCCACATTACTTCCACTAGACACTCCAGATGCCCGCTCAGACCCACATGACTGCATTTTAAGGACAGAGGACGACACAAAGGGACGGGTTGACTTACAGAATACCCCGATAGAGGACCCAGAAGGTACACTATATGTAGACGGATCATGTCTCAGGAGGCCAGATGGTAACACTTCAGCTGCCAATGCACTCACAACATTAGAAAAGGTAGTAGAAACAGCTCAAATCCCGCGGTGTTCTGCCCAAGCCGCAGAACTAGTGGCCCTCACCAGAGCCTGTGAGTTAAGCAAGGGTATCACAGTGAATATCTACACCGACAGCCAATATGCCTTCGGGGTGGCTCACAACTTCGGGAGGTTATGGAAAGAAAGGAATTTCTTTACTTCCCATGGGACCAGGATCCAACATGGCCTCCTAATACACCAACTGTTAGACTCCCCAAAAAGATGGCCATAATGAAATGTCAAGCCCATAAGAAGGTGACAGACGATGTCGGGAAAGGCAATGCTCTGGCTGATCAGACGGCCCGACAAACAGCGCTGAGGAAGAGGGAAGGAATGTATGTAGGAGTTCCCGCTAGGTGGGTGACAGAAACGGGCATGGTTGAAAATACAGTGCAAAGTGTGCTTTACATTCAGTCCCATACTACTCCTGAAGAACTCAGAGTGTGGGAAGATCACTTAGCAAAGGAGGGAAGTGATGGTTGCTGGGTCCGCACAACCACGGAAAGACAATGGATGTTGCCTGACAGTCACGTGCTGGCCGTAGTTACAATGGCCCATGGTCCCGCCCACATTAGCGCAAAAGGAATTTGTAAGCTATTGGAACCTACATGGTACAACTCCAAAATACCAGCATATGCTGAAAAGCTGGTTAAAACCTGTATGGTTTGCCTAATGTACATCCCCGGAAAATGCACCGTTACTCCTAAGGGAGGATTCTCTCCTCCTACCTTCCCGTTTGAAGTCCTCCAAATGGACTATATCCAGATGGACAGGTGCGTGAACTTAAAATATGTCTTGGTAGTGGTCTGTGCATTCAGTCGATGGGTGGAAGCCTACCCCGTCAAAGACTGCACTGCTATCACTACCGCCAAAATACTACTCAAGGAGTACTTCCCACGCTTTGGTTTGCCCCGCTTGGTCTGGAGTGACATCGAGACACACTTTACCGCTCAAATCATGGACCATGTCTGTACAGCACTGGGCATAAAACAAAAATTTCACGCCGCTAACCACCCCCAGTCAGCAGGTCTAGTGGAAGTATACAATGGCATCCTGAACAAAAATGGCCAAAATAGTAGCTGAGACCGGTGTCACTTGGGTTGAGGCTCTGCCCTTGGCCCTACTGTCCACTAGAACAACGGCCCACACCAGGATAGGATTATCCCCACATGAGATTGTATTTGGGAGGCTGGCCAATGTCTGGGGTGTCCCTCGACCTAAGAAACTGTCACATGTTGAGTACCCTGTATTGACCGATTACCTGTACAATCTAACTTACAACTTTCGTACTCTTTACCACCAGGTGCACAAGGCCATACCGGACAAAAGAGAGGGCCCAGGACACGTCATCCAACCTGGGGACTGGGTCCTCATCCGGAATTTCCAGCGGACTAAGAGCCTCGAGCCCCGCTGGACACAGCCACGCCAAGTCCTGCTGGCCACCCGCACCGCTGTGAAAGTGGATAGTCGCAAGAAATGGGTACACTCTACCCATTATCGGCGTGTCCCTCTGCCACTCCCCTATGACCAGTGGGTGAAGGAAGGACTGGGAGACACAGAAACAGAGACGGTGCCAACCTTCATCTCGTTCATCGACGCCAGACTACATTCCACGTCCACTGAAGCAGAAAGTGACAATATTCTAAGAGGAAGGGTGGAACCCTCCCTTAACACTGCTCAAGAACTACTGTTTCCTGACCACACTATCCCTGCCTCCAACAGATACAATCTACGTTCCGGAGGGAAGGTTTGCCCTTGACTTCGCCAGGTGCCAAAGGCTGTAGGGCTGTGATCCTCCCAGGCTGAGAGTAGTGCCGTTTGTAAGACTGAGGTAAACCACAAGGGTCCTCAGCCCTCTGCATTCCGGGCGAAGCAACCACCAATCACAGAAAGCCACTAGGGGTCCCTGGCTTAGCACAATGGCCGCCTTCCCAAACACCCGTATCCAGAAATGAGATGCCAGTCTCCGGCATAACAGATGCTTCCTGATCACTGTAGTTACACTGTTTGTCTCCCACCTCCTATCTATCCTTGGTTGGCTCTTACTGATCTCCCATCCTGCTACATCACCGACTCCTATCCCGACTCCTGCAGAGCATCAGTACTATTCTTTGCCAGCCCACGAATTACCCTGCCGTGCAGAATTTTTGAATAACACCTTCATCCAAATGCTACATCACCACCAACTCATCATGAATACTTCCAAATGCTGGGTGTGCGGACTGATACCACATTCCATGCTACATCCTGTCCCTTTCTTTCCTTATCCATTTTCCATCTCTGGGTCTTGCCTTGCATGGTGGATGTTTATGCAAGAGGCCTTCACTATCAATGGCACTGCCCATCCTGTCCTTGGAACATTCCGTGACGACTTCTGGCGGAACAGATCTGGCAACACCAGTGTTCCTTTTTGTACGACCAGATCTTCCACCTTGCTACTACCACCAGATGAACTCGGTGAGATGGTAGTAGTATTCAATTCCACCACTCGACAAACATTTTCAAGGTTCCGCACAAGAAAGATACTGCCCAATGATAGAGACACTCTGAACGTCATCAATGTACAAGGCCGTGTCTGCATCCATGGCCTAGGGACTAAGACAGCTGGCACCAGTACGTGCAACATCACTAAGACACTAAACTCCACATTTCCTCCGTTGGTGGCATCCCCCAACACCTACTTTATCTGTGGAACTGCCGCCTACACTTGGCTCCCTCGTAACTGGTCTGGTACCTGCTATCTGGCCTTCCTCCTTCCACCAACACATTCCACCCATGGAGACTACCACCTGACAATGAAGGTCACCCTGCGACGCGCATGTAGGGGTGTCATATCAGCCGAAGATACAGCAGGCCAGGAAGCTGGGGATTTCTTCAAAGGTATACTTCCATTCTGGGGCCCCATGGCAAACAGTCGAGCTATCGAGGACTGACCAGGGTCCTTGAGAACATCATCACAGTAACAACTGATGCCCTCTCCAACATCACTGCGGAGCTGCAGGCGGACCGCCTCATAATGCTCTAAAACCGCATGGTTCTGGATGTCGTCCTGGCTGATCGTGGTGGCGTATGCAAATTGATTGGGTCCAGCTGCTGTGTGTACATCCCAGACAACGCACCTACAGTGTATGGTGCCATCCAACGTCTGCATCGCCTCTCTTCCGTGGTACATCTGGATGAAGGCAACTGGTCCCTCACCGGCTGGATCTGGGGCCTTCTTTCCCAGTGGGGTTGGAAGGTCCTCATCTTCTTTGCATTGGGAATAGCTGTCCTGGTCTCCTGCTGTCTGTGTTTCCAATGCCTGCCAGTGCTCTGTGCTACATGTGCCCAGACCATCAAGCCTCCACCATCAAGCATCCACAACACCAATATGATGGTAATGGTCCAGGAAGAAACAGATGGGCTTATGAGCATTGATATTTCATAAAAGTATTTGCCACTCTATGGCAAAAGGAGGGGCTGAGGAAATGTGTTTTTTAATGACAATCTTTTTTACTGGACTCCACTGATTTTTGCCTTGCCATCTCGTGGCAAAAACTTCCGCAGGACCCACTTGGTTGTTTCCCCTTGAAATACGAAAGAAATCCCACCACCACGATAAAAACTCTTTTTTGCAGGCCTGCATTTCTGCCCAGAGACTGTCGCCCACCCAACCCCCGTTCTCTGCAGCCCGTCAAAGAGCAACATGGCCCTCACCCCGAGTAAATGATCCATTCTTCCTGCTCCTGCTCCCAGCCTGACAAACAACCCTGACACCATGGTCGGGTTGTCCGGACAATGGTCTGATTACCGCATTCTCATCCAGGACAATCGGAGAATGGCTCGTAAAGCCGGGGCTTTTTGATCAAGGTGACTGGGCAAAGAGACCTGAGGAAACCAAGCCCCGATCAAAGCAGAACCAACATTTGACTGTGTGCTTTACCTTGATCAGGTCACTAGCTGCAAACACCACCTGGATCCAGTTAATCAATAATAAACAATGCTATGATTGAACAATGGTCTTGCAGTCAAAAGGCTGGAGTATGAAATGTATAAAAGGCTTGTTAGCTACGGATTTCAGTAGCAGCCTCCTCTGTCGTGTCTTTGACTGGCTTTGGACTCTGTTCCATAGCCCAGGCTATTGCAATAAATCTGCGTTCCTCCTGCAGACGAAGGCTCCTGTGTCTCCTTTTACTACGTATGAAGGGTATGGGAGATTTGAGCGGTTCCCCCGCTGCCGAGACCCTGTAAGTGGGTTATTCCGGTTCTTCAGTATAGGGAAAAATGAAATTAATTTGAGCGGAGTCTGTGAGTTGGATTGAACAGGATAGTGGAGGGAAGGATCTAGAAAGTGTTTGTTTGGAGATCATAACATTATGAGGAGGTATGGGATGAGTAAAGGAGAGATGGAGAGGGGAGAGTCTCTAGAAGTGGGAAAGGGAGAAAGATGAGGTATCAGATGAGTCTAGGAGGGATACATGAGGGAAGGGTTTAGAAAGTCTTGTTTAGGAGATCAGATTGGTAAGAGGTTTGAGATGATTCAAGGAGCAATAGAGGAGGGAAGAGTCTAGAAATGCTTATTTTGATCACAGTAATAGAATATAGTTTGGGATGAGTCAGAGAGTGAAGTTAGAGGATATATTGAGCAAGGTATAGGGTGAGATATAGGGTAGTGCATTGGAGATTCTGAATTAGGAGTAAAGTTATAAATATAAAGATACATAAGTACATGATATATATATATATACATGTTAACCAAATGCCCGAAAGCATTTAAAGACGCATGTATATATATATATATATATATATATATATATATATATGAAACACACTGAGTTCGGCGTGCTCAAGCCACTTCACGCGGCAGGCTCCCGGCGGGATCGCCACCCCCTCCAAATAACACACTCCTGGTTCACAGAGTCCGTAATGTAGAAAAGACCAGAACCGGGGCCCAAATGATGTTCAGTGCAGTATTTATTAGGCACACGGAAAAACAAACCCTACGCGTTTCGAAGCCTAAACTTCTTGCTCACGGGTACATTTGTTTTGGCAGCCATTCTATTTAAAGTGATTAGTTCAGACAGACTTCCGTACACGTGATCACAATGACATAGACGAGTTACTACGTTTGCAAAACAAGTCCGTTTTTGGCATAGCAAATTGACAAGTGAAGATGTAAAACATTTTAGCAGACACTTGGATCAACAATGGAACGATCTAAAATATACTGATCGAAAATTGTCCAAAACATTTTACACCGCCCGAGTGGGCAAATCTCATTTTACTGATACATTGCCTAAACCAGTATTTATGTTTGACGATGTGTAGCCCAAGTGGGCACAAGCGATCCAGCTGCTGAATGCATCTTCAACATGATCTGTAAATTAAAGGGACAAATATGCAAAATATTTACTATTTAAAGTCCATGGATCACAGTGATATTAAAAACTTTAAAAACTAACAGAATGGAAATTAATCAGAAAGCAGACAGTTTATAAATTACACTAAGGGGCCGATTATGATCGCGGACGGACTTTCGTCCGTCCGCGATCACTGAGGAGGAGGGAACGTCCGCATGGGCTGCGGCGTTCCCTCCTGTGCGATTAGGATGTGACCTCCACCCTGGCGGTCACATCCTCTATTACTAACATTGCGGCGGGTACGGCTCAAAGCTGCACCCGCAGCAATGTCAAAAATGCAGGTGTTGCATTTGTATGCAGAAAGAGGCAGGCACCGCGCGGTGCCTGCCGCTTTCCGCATACAAATGCAGGGGGGTACCATAGGTACCCCCCATGTGCACCCCCCACCCCCCCTTCACCTAGGGGCCCGCAACGGGCCCCCGCAGTGAAGTTACACATGCTTTTCCACGGCGGAAAAGCCGCCGCGGAAAAGCATGTTTCACATCCCATCCTAATCTGGCTGACGGTGTCTGAGAGACACCGTCACCATATTAGAGCTTTTCCGCCGCGGTTGTAAGCCAACCGCAGCGGAAAAGCAGCGGACGGAAACCAGGACCCACCAGCCATCCTAATGTGGCGGTGGGTCTTTGGTGGGTCCGCAGCGGATTTTCCCCATCCTCCGGGCTGGCGGTGGCTTCCGCCGGCCCAGAGGATGCGGAAAATCCGCTATCCTAATAAGCCCCTTAGTTTGTAAATGGACTGCTAGCTCTTCTCCCACAATATGTCCTGCGGGGTGTGTGGTATTATAACGAATGATGTAACGGGATTCCAATTTACGCAATTCCAACAACCTGTTCCCACCCCATTCTTTGTTCTCCACACAGTCAATAACGAAAAATTTCAGTAAGTTGGGGTTCTGGTTATGTTCTGCAGCAAAATGTCTCGCCACTGGATATTGTGGATTCACATTCTTTATGGCTCTCAAATGCTCGAGTACTCTTAACTTGGCTTTTTTGGTAGTCATGCCTATGTAAAATTTATCACACGGGCATTGCAGTGCATACACTGCGAACTCAGTGTTACAACCCATAAGCTTAGTAATTTTATGTACAGCTTGATTTTTGCAAATCTTTAGACTCTTGCATCTTTGGCTATTTTTACATGCCTTGCAATTAGTGCAAGGAAAAAATCCAACGATTTGTTTGGATTTGGATGGTTCTTGTATTAGGGCATTGCTCAATGTGTCCTTGAGGGATTTCCCTTTTCTAAAAGTCACAGAAGGGTTTTCACTTATTACCTCTTTCAGGTCATGATCTAATTTAAGAATGCCCCAATAGTTACTGAGACTTTTCTTCAGTTCCCAAGATCGACAATCAAAATTGGTGACGAATCTGATCTGCTCAGAATTCTTACGTATTTTGGGAACTAGAAGATCCTTCCTGTGCATTTGTTCAACCTTGATTTCGGCTTGTTTGATCACTGCACTGCTGAATCCCCTATCAAAGAACCTTTGACACATGACAGACTTCTCTGCTTCATAGCCCACCTGTGTGCTGCAATTACGTTTAGCCCTAATTAGTTCCCCTAAAGGGATGCTTCGTATCAAATTAGGGCGATGACAGCTCCCTGCATGAAGCAGGCTATTCCCTGCAGTGGGTTTGCGAAAAAGAGAACTAGTAAGTGACCCATCAATCACCTCCAGAATAACATCCAGAAATTCCAATTTTTTCGTATTCATGTTACTGGTGAACTGTAGATTTAACGAATTGTCATTCAAAACAACCTCAAATTCCTTCGCTTCTTCCAAAGTCCCCTTCCACACACAAAAGATGTCATCAATGTAGCGGACCCAGAGAACTACGTGGTCAGTGAAGTGGGAGATGTTATTCACCACCAGCTCCTCCCACCAGCCGAGGTACAACCCTGCAAAACTGGGGGCGAAGCAACTGCACATCGAAGTTCCCCGGGTCTGCTGGTACATTTGCTTGTTAAAGATGAAGAAATTATTCTTTAAACAAATTTCTATCATGTCTAATAACATGTGTGTGTGGAGTAAGTGTGAGATAGATCTATCTCTCAGAAAATGCTTACACGCATCAATGCCCAAGTCCTGCGGTATACTAGTATAAAGACTTGTGACGTCAAAGCTAATAAGCCAATAGTCTGTATTCCACGTCAACTCATTAATCACCCTAAAAAAATCTGAAGTATCTCTAATGTAAGATGGAAGCGACTGGACCAGCGGCTGTAAGAAATAATCAATATACCTTGAGGTATTTTCCAATAGACTATTGTTAGATGTATATTGATTATTTCTTACAGCCGCTGGTCCAGTCGCTTCCATCTTACATTAGAGATACTAATACCCTAATGCCCTAATACAAGAACCATCCAAATCCAAACAAATCGTTGGATTTTTTCCTTGCACTAAGTGCAAGGCATGTAAAAATAGCCAAAGATGCAAGAGTCTAAATAGGTGATGGACAGAATGCAGAACAATGTCATACATTCACCCCAGTACAGAGATATGGGCCTAAATCCATCGTTTTTTTGCTCACCATGCCTTTCCAGTTTGAACCCAGCCATATGCAAATCAGTCCAGCCCGAACTGATAAGCCAGGTCCTCCCTGGACTGGAAACAAGCATCCAAGGACCAGTTTCGGGCTTTCAGCCCTCTTCAGCCTGGATAGCTTGATTCCAGTGGCATGGAGAGCACGGGACTCACGTCTGAGCATACCCGTCCCACTCGGGGTGACAAATACAAAACAATAGGTGATGGACAGAATGCAGAACAATGTCATACATTCACCCCAGTACAGAGATCTGGGCCTAAATCCATCGTTTTTTTGCTTACCATGCCTTTCCAGTTTGAACCCAGCCATATGCAAATCAGTCTTGACCCTGTGCCCCATGGGAACAGTCCATCCCGAACTGCTAAGCTAGGTCCTCCCTGGACTGGAAACAAGCATCCAAGGACCGGTTTCGGGCTTTCAGCCCTCTTCAGCCTGGATAGCTTGATTCCAGTGGCATGGAGAGCACTGGACTCACGTCTGAGCATACCCGTCCCACTCGGGGTGACAAATGCAAAATAATAGATGATGGACAGAATGCAGAACAATGTCATACATTCACCCCAGTACACCCCTTTTGTACCGCTTTGGCTGCCATAAGTGTGGCAGCGGGTATGCTCAGACGTGAGTCCCTTGCTCACTTTGCCACTGGATTCAAGCAAGCCGGGCTGAAGACGGCTGGAATGCCAGAAACCGTTCCTCGGAAGCTTGTTTCCGGTCCAGGAAAGGCATGGCTTGGCAGTTTGGGCTGGACTGTTCCCATGAGGCACAGGGTCAGACTGATTTGCATATAGCCATGTCTGAACTGGGGTGGCAGAGTGGGCTAAAGAACGGTGATGGATCAAACCCAGATCTTTTGACTGGGTGTGAGTGTTTGATTGGTTCAGATGATCCGTCCATCACCACCCCCTTTTGTACCGCTTTGGCCGCCATAAGTGTGGCAGGGTATGCTCAGACGTGAGTCCCTTGCTCACTTTGCCACTGGATTCAAGCAAGCCGGGCTGAAGACGGCTGGAATGCCAGAAACCGGTCCTCGGAATCTTGTTTCCGGTCCAGGAAAGGCATGGCTTGGCAGTTCGGGCTGGACTGTTCCGATGGGGCACAGGGTCAGACTGATTTGCATATAGCCATGTCTGAACTGGGGTGGCAGAGTGGGCTAAAGAACGGTGATGGATCAAACCCAGATCTTTTGACTGGGTGTGAGTGTTTGATTGGTTCAGATGCTCCGTCCATCACCACCACCTTTTGTACCGCTTTGGCCGCCATAAGTGTGGCAGGGTATACTCAGATGTGAGTCCCTTGCTCACTTTTCCACTGGATTCAAGCAAGCCGGACTGAAGACGGCTGGAATGCCAGAAACCGGTCCTCGGAAGCTTGTTTCCGGTCCAGGAAAGGAATGGCTTGGCAGTTCGGGCTGGACTGTTCCCATGAGGCACAGGGTCAGACTGATTTGCATATAGCCATGTCTGAACTGGGGTGGCAGAGTGGGCTAAAGAACGGTGATGGATCAAACCCAGATCTTTTGACTGGGTGTGAGTGTTTGATTGGTTCAGATGCTCCGTCCATCACCACCCCCTTTTGTAGTGGGAGAGGTGTGGCGCCGCGGCCAGGGCGACTGACGCTGGAATCTGGGGTTCAGGGTTCGATCCCCGGCTCCGGCGGCAGGTTAGCCCAGCACCATGCGACTCTGGGCAATAGCTTGCTTAATCTTCCCGACGGCCCCCCAGCGCCTAGAGACCCTAACGGGTGATTGTGCGCTATACAAATGTGGATTATTATTATTATTATTATTACCGCTTTGGCCGCCATAAGTGTGGCAGGGTATGCTCAGACGTGAGTCCCTTGCTCACTTTGCCACTGGATTCAAGCAAGCTGGGCTGAAGACGGCTGGAATGCCAGAAACCGGTCCTCGGAATCTTGTTTCCGGTCCAGGAAAGGCATGGCTTGGCAGTTCGGGCTGGACTGTTCCCATGAGGCACAGGGTCAGACTGATTTGCATATAGCCATGTCTGAACTGGGGTGGCAGAGTGGGCTAAAGAACGGTGATGGATCAAACCCAGATCTTTTGACTGGGTGTGAGTGTTTGATTGGTTCAGATGCTCCGTCCATCACCACCACCTTTTGTACCGCTTTGGCCGCCATAAGTGTGGCAGGGTATGCTCAGACGTGAGTCCCTTGCTCACTTTTCCACTGGATTCAAGCAAGCCGGGCTGAAGACGGCTGGAATGCCAGAAACCGGTCCTCGGAAGCTTGTTTCCGGTCCAGGAAAGGCATGGCTTGGCAGTTCGGGCTGGACTGTTCCCATGAGGCACAGGGTCAGACTGATTTGCATATAGCCATGTCTGAACTGGGGTGGCAGAGTGGGCTAAAGAACGGTGATGGATCAAACCCAGATCTTTTGACTGGGTGTGAGTGTTTGATTGGTTCAGATGCTCCGTCCATCACCACCCCCTTTTGTACATTTATGTGTGAGCATTTTGGTTATGTGGGAAAGAGCCAACTCTTCAGTAGTCTTTTGAAGATATGGTAGATATCTGCAAAGCTTATGTTTCTGTTGTGCTTTTACAGATGATTTGGGAGGTGTGGCGAGCAACATGGATAGTGCTGGGATGCTGGGGGAAGCAGCACATGGGTAGAGAGCAAAGAAACACATACCCATGAAGGACCCAATAAATACACATCTATGATAAGCATGTTACATGATGTGCTTTGCAGCAGGAACATTAACCATGTATGTTGCTTTGAGTCAAAACTAGGACTAGACAAACCACAGATCTGTCCAGGAAGGGCATTAACACCTGAATTATCCTACCGTTAATATCACCCCCTGAAATTGCTTGGCATGCCTTTTCCAGGAAACCTGAAGCTTAGTTCCTCTCTACAAGTCCGATTATACTTGTTTTTTTACACCAGCTGTCACCACGGGGAGAGGGCACCCCTCGAGAGGCCTTATCATTTGGGTCAATATTGCTCTGGGCTGCAGAATTACCGAACAACGCAGTGTGAACCCAGACATAATGAGGCTCACTATTAACGGAAACAGAGGAGGTGTAACTCTTGAGCTGTTCAATGTTTATGTAAGGGGGACAAGAGGGGGAGTATCTTCATCTATTGTTTCATCTCTGGAGCAGGAGCTATCTAGTTGCCCCCCGACTCACATCTTGTGATCGCAGGAGACTTTAATTGTACGTTTGAGCCTCTTAGCCCGGAGGATATGCTGGGTTTAGAGGAAGATGATGCAAGGTGGGGTATCCCACTCCTAAGTATACCCCCATTAAAAGATGGTCTTGGGTTGCAATTCAGTTAAACGCACTCATTTTGGAATTTGGGTTAAGGGCCGCCAATAGCAGAACACTGTCAGATGCTGTAGGGGCTTGTACATATAATAGAGTCAGCTGCCCTTCTCGTATTGACTACATCTTAATAGATGTAAGACTCTGGAGAAATATCATTGACATGGAAATAGTCCCTACTATCGACAGCGACCATAACCCACTTTCTCTGATCATGAAGACCCCCTGGACTTCCTCTCGCCCTGCCCCTGGTGCAAGCACTATTATGTCGACTAAGGAAGTGGCCCCTTCTAACTGTAGAAGATATCTTAAATGGCCCACAGTTGCTGCTAACGAACTCAAAATGGATGGTATCAATCAAGTTCTTGAAGAAAACATGGTCGATCATCAGGAGGCATCTTGCAAACTTGACGCTCCAGAGGAGGCTTTGGGCATTTACATGAGAAGCGTAGAGAAGATGGGGTCTTTCTTTCAAATAGCTGCTAGTTGTAACTCCCATAATCTGCACCCAAAAAGCAGGCAGACATGGTTCTCTAAGGTCTGTAGACATAAAAGTAAAAATTGTCCTAGTGTCCACTCTGCCAAGAAGGAGTACAAAGCAGCTCTGCTTCATGCTAAACTGCAGTGGGAAGAATCCTACGGGCAGGATCTGAAGGACGCTAGCTTAGCAAAGGATGCTAATTTATTTCCGAACCTTGTCAGGGGGGAACAGAAAAGACCCTGATCTAATCCCTAATCATATCTTGAGCCAGGGTTGGTTTGATCATTTCAGGAAACTTTATACGGGGTCAGACACAATCTGCCAAGAAGGACCTTATGACCAGCCTATTACCTGCCTCACCCCAAACACTTGTGATCTTTTTACGCTAAAAGAAGTAGAAGCGGCTAATAAAAGAATAGTAGTGGCTAAAGCTCCTGGACCAGATGGTCTCCCAGGGGACTTACTTCTTGCGGATCCTTGTGATTGGCAAGATACATCATGCTCCTAATGAATTCCATCTCCAATGGATGCCCTATACCCAAAACGTGGAAGGTTGCAGAGGTGGTGCCAATTTTCATAAAGGGAGCTAGGGAGGACCCTGCCAACTACTGACCTATCAGTTTGATTGATGCTATTCAAAAAGTAGTTGGAAGGGTGTTGCTGCAGAGAATTCAACTTCGGGCCGAGGACAAGTATGCCCTCTCCCATTATCATGCGGGATTCAGGGCTAGTACCGGGACAGTTGACCATGTGTTCAGGCTGCTTCTCCTCTATTTGAAGGTAGTTGTGATAGGTAGAGGCAGTCTTTACCTCGCTTTTATCGCCCTAAAGACTGCTTTCGACCTGGTCCCCTGGGATTGGTTTGGTAAGTCTTGGGTGAGATGGGCATCCCTCTGTTTAGTCTTAATTTGCTGATTGAATTGCACAAGGGTAATTAAGAGAGATGGGGGTCACAAGAGCAAAAAACCAAAAGGATTCCAGTGAATAGGGGAGTACGCCAGGGCTGTGTTAAGATGCCCACCCTGTTCTCCTTATATGTGAACAGGGTTGATAGTTTTCTTCTGGAAATTCCAGCCGATGCCCCAGCCCTGGCAGGAGATAGGGTACCCACCCTCCTGTCTGCAGACAATACACTGCTGATCTTTAAGACCCCGGGAGGGTTACAAAAACTTCTGGATAGGTTTCAGCTGTTCTGTAACTCCAAGGGGCTGATTATCAATACCACTAAGACCAAATTGATGACATTCAACCCCTACAAGTCTTTTAGGCATAATTATACCACGGGTGGAACACGTTTGGAGAGAGTTAGCACATTCGATTACCTGGGTATTCGTCTCTCCGAAACAATGCATTGGAAATCCCACATTAATAAGATGCTCCTGAATCACAAACGTGTGACTGGGGCAATAGGCAGGGAACATCGCTCCTCACAGAGCAGACCTGTTGCCCCGGCGTTCAAGAGCTATGCCGCAAAGGCAGTTAGTTTGGCCCTTTACGGTGCTGAACTGTGGGGTTTCGATAACGTGAAAGAGATCTGTAGATCTGAACACAAGTTTCTAAGAGAATTTGTGACCCTTCCTCGAAATGCACCACTCAAGACCCTGATGAGTGATATGGGTAGACGCTTTTATAGAGACATTCCCAGATTAAGACCTCTGCTTTTTTGGGGACGTCTGCTGCGGACTGCTGAACTTACTAAATATGCCGCTGCATTTACAGAGGTAATCAATCTAGACAGCAGCCACAGGGTCAGCTGGATAAACAATGTCAGGAAATTAACATTTGCCCTACGCAGTAAAGATTCCTGGGAAGGCTAGAACCCACCTAGTCAGGATGATCTTAAAAGAGCATATTGGGCCTGGGTTGACACACAAAAACTCAGTAATCCCAAACTAGTAAGGCTGACAGAAGATTTTTTATCAGCATAAGCAACACATACTTCTGGAACCGTATTTAGATTTATCCACAGACCGAGAGGTAGGGCGCTCTATATACAGTTTAGGGTTGTTTCGCGAACTAACTGCAAAGTGGAGGCCACCTCATCAGACAATTGCGGGTTGCCCCTGCTGTGAGGCACCAAAAGGGAGTGTGGCCCACCTCATGTTTGCATGCCCAGCATATACCCGGGCTAGATCCAGGTGGCTAAAACCGATCTGTGGACAGCTGGGTACTTCCGATCATTGCGCTGCTTTGCGGATTCTGAAATCAGACCCAAGAATCCTCTTTGCTTGTGGCGTGACTAAGTACTTTGGTTGTATTTGGCTTGTCAGGTCCAAATTATTACGTAGGGAGGTCTGATATTACATTGTGGTCTTCATGTTATATTTTATAATAGTCTTCAAATAGTCTAAATAAGATGAAATGCATTTTCACTCTATCTAATCAGTTTTTTAAACACTAATTACATTTTACTAGTTATTGGAAGTACGAATGAATTTTCCATCTTGAATTTGCGATTAGCCCGCTGTTGTTCATAACCATTAACAAAACGAATAAATGCTAATATATTATGCCCTGATGGAATTTACATATTTAGCTTTTTTTTAAAGTTTTTTATAACTTGTATCTTTTATTGTGAGATGGTAAGAATGATGATGCTTTTATGATAATTGCTATCGAAATAAATCTATTTGACTGACTGATTGGCTTGGTTGCATTACCCCTATAACATATTTTAAAATACAGCTTGTTTGTCACCATTAGGTATGCCACAACAGATTTACTTTCACATTTGTTCTTGTTGCAAATTTCTTTGTGGCAGTTTTTTTTTTTAATTTACACGTTGACTGTCAGACTTCACATTTCATGATCCTGCCCCTTGTGCCCCACCTCCATTACAATGCCAGACATGACTTCCCAGAGTGGACTGTTTTCCATCCATTTCCAGAACTGAAAGGAAGAGAGAACTCATCGGTTTGCCTCTTTTGACAATTGCCCTTTCAGAACCGGCTCTCTTCATAAACTCTAGCTTGGAATTTCTTAGCTGTGGGGCCTGAACAAGCATTGTCTGTATCCAGGGCCGAATTGGGAACACAAACCAGCCCTGGGGGGTAGGGGGGTGATTTGGGAGGGGGGCTAGAGAGAAGCAGCTCTGCTTCCCCTATAGCACTGCTGCTTTTGTTACTGGGGGCTGAACCGGCCTCCAGTAACAAAACCGGCCCCCACTGCTTGAAAATCGGTCCCCATCCTTCCAGCCCACCAGGAAACCGCGCAGTGCCCACTACGGCCAGTCTGGCCCTGTTTGTATCCCAATTTAACATGGCTTCTTTCTTCCAGATTGCAATTGCTGCGCTGTTTCAGTGGCGATGAGAAAAGAGAAAGGATCAGAAAGTGTATTATAGAGGCTTGTTGGCACCTGAATGCATTCTTAAGAAAAACACAAATATGGCTCAGGTGCTGATCAGTGACTGATGTATAGAAGAGTAACATTTAGGGGCCCATTACGATGTCGGGCGGATTGCCTCCGCCAGGCTGGCGGTAGCCACCGCCGGCCTGGCGGAGGTAACCCGCCCGACACCGTTCCCCGAATTCCCCCCGCCTTATTAGTATGGCGGGGGGGGGACCGCGGCGGACGGAAAGACCGTCTGCCGCTTTTCCGCCCCGGTCACCTTGCGGCCGGGGCGGAAAATGTTTAATATGGTGGCGGTGTCTCATAGACACCGCCAGCCATATTGAAATGGGCTGTCAGTCATGCCTTTCCGTGGCGGCAATGACTGACGGGTGGGGACTGCACACTGGGGGTACCTGTGGTACCCCCCCCACATTTGCATAAACAAAGCGGCAGGCACCGCACGGTGCCTGCTGCTTTGTTTATGCAAATGCTGAAATGCATTTCTAGCATTGTGGCGGGCGGTGCTGAGAGCACCGCCCGCCACAATGCTAGAAATGCAGGATGTGCCCGCCACTGTGGCGGGCACATCCTAATGCCCCCCACGGACCCCCGCCCTTATGGCAGGCGGTCCCAATCCCCGCTAGGATGATGGGTGGACAAAGTCCACCCGTCATCCTAATGGACCCCTAAGTGCTCAGGCCCATATGTGTTAAGAATAAGGAGATTATAAATTCAAAATACCTACTGTAATATACAGTTGTCTCCACAAGAGTTCCTTGTCATTGATATGGCTTGACCGGATAGGCCTGAGACAAAGATGCTTGTGGATTCAGCTTGCGTGAGTGGAGGCGTTTGGTGAGTGTACGAGCCCTTACAGTTCGGTATCAGCTGTCTCACCTTGAAAGTGACTAGATCCGAACGAAAACCCATTGACATCACAGCTACCAGTTAGTGAAGCAGTCTCGGTAAAGTTTCTTGGAACCCATTATTTCAGTGGCCATAACTCGAACATCATCAGAAAGAAAGAACAAATTTGTTCAAAGAACCCTGTTAGATTGGATCAACTTTTGACTTCGAAGGTGTTAGAAAGAAGCTGATGTTTATTTCTTAGGATCTCAGACTGCTGCCATCAGTCATTTCCACCGTTTACTCATTGGTGTTACTGAAATCTACCAGGTCTGCTCCTGGGATAATTTCTCACGGCTCACAGAATGCCTGGGGTCTTCTTACACATAGTGCTTGTGCAGCCTCTTCTATAATACTGATAGTGCTAGCGCACTTGTAGGGCCAGCGATCTCTTCAGGGAGAATTCTTGCGCCGCACCATGCAAATGAGGGAATCGATTTGTCTCTGCGCCTGCGCGGTATTATGGATGTCGAAGCAGAGGCAAACGGGCCCTTAGGAGACACACTGACAGTGCGCCACAAAAAGGTGGCCCACTTTCAGCGCGCCTCCTTAAGCCAGCCCTCTGGATGGAGGAATAGGGTCCCATGGACCCCCAAGGGATCCACCTGCAGGCAGGTGCGGGCACTCACTGCACCTGAATGTAAGGGGATATCTCGCCCCTATTGAAAGTGCAGATGGCATGTCACCTGCACTGTGAAGCACACAGCTGTTCCTTATTTCACTAAGTACGCTGCCCCTAGGGCAGGTGCGGGTTCACAACTGCCCTGAGGATATCGCATAATTTGTAATAAGCTGCACTGTCCCTGTTTGCTCCTGTCACACTTGTTTAAATGTGCGCCCTCATGCACACAAGGACAGTGCGTTCTATCTGTAATACGGGCCCCACTGTTCAGTTCCGTTTCGTTTGGAAGTACATAATGGGAGGGAGTCAGTAACACACTGTGCCATAACAAAGTCATTGCAGTGGGCTATTGAAAAAGCCCAGAGAAAACATTCTTCAAGTAGAAAGTTTCCTGTGGACTTGTAATCGAAGATTGGGTTGCATTTCCTTATTTATATCTGGCCTAGAGGTCGTTTTATTATTTCTCCCTTCTCATGTAATAAAAAAAAATGAATATCAGATACATGCTTAAACGCTTTGGGTCAGCTCTCTCCATTCGTTGGTATGTTCCGCTGACTTTCAGATTCTGTTTCCACCAACCACAGTATACACCATTGTGCAATGGATCCGCCCACTTCAGTCACTGGTACTCTTTCACTGCGAGTGATGTTATTTTCCCTGATGGTGTATGAAATTATATTGCAGCAACTTGAAACAGGCATTGGAGATGACTGTCCGTACTCCCTCATGCACCCTCATCCATTCCCCAGCTGTTAAAGAGCCCCCCATTATTTCCTACCATTTGGAGTGTTGTCAGCGATGAATCATCACGGAGCACCCTATAATTGCGGGCGATCAGTCTACAGCCATGAGCCGTATCTAGTCTTGTTGCCAGGGTGTTGGAGCAGGGTGGCGCATTGGAAAAGGTCGGCTACAGCTTGCGAGTCATGGTTGATATTTTGACGTATTGGAGTTATTGCCCCGTACCCAATGAAAATGATTCTATGGCCTCATCTCTTGTAATAAACTTCCCTCCAGGATAAAGGTCCCCATAGTATGAAAACCCCCGTCCTTCCATCTCTGCACCAACATGGAATTGGTGATTCATAGGAAGGTTTGCACCACCCACAATGGCATGTCAGGGGCGCAAGGCGCATGTTGAAACACTCTTCGGACCATTCCCTCCTGAACAAATGGCCACCAATTGAACAGTAATGGGGAGGGTGGAGGGGACCAATGAACCACTCATTAGCAGAATTGGTAAGGAACACTGTTAAGTGTGCCCTTTTTGACATGGTCACACCTCACTTTTTGCTGTAGATGCTGTCTTTATAGGTCTAGAAGTTCACTGGGACCTGATATCCAGGGCCCAGTGCCAGCGTTTTTTCCCTTAAACTGTAACTGTGAGTTGGTAAACGCAATTGGCAAGAACATATCACTCCTTGTAACTTCCTAGTAAATGGTAACAGTGGTACCCAAGGCAAGGGTGATAAGAGGGGTCACTTTATTGTGCCACCCTGGGGGACCCAAGTGAAAATGTGGCTGCAGAGCTGCCATTGCTGCCCTGCACAAGCAGCCTGTCTGCTCAAGAAGGGCTCTCCACCTCAATTTTAACAGAAATAAGGAGTAATCTTTTGACCTCAAGGCCCTAAAAGGAATTGTCCCAAAGTTTTGTGATGGAGACAACATAACCACGTGGTTTGCAGCTTTTGAGAGAGCTTGCAGGATGAGGAGGTTAGGTCGCCAACACTGGGGCTCTCTACTTTGGGAAGTATTCTCAGTGAAGGGCAGAAATAGACTTCTAACCCTTGATGAGAGTGCGGCTGAGTCCTATTCACATATGAAGGAGACACTAATTGAGAGGGTTTGGACTCACCACAGGAGAGTACAGGGTAAAGGTCAGGGAAGCCAAGAAAATACAGCATCAGACCTGGATGGACTTTGTTGAGTCCTCAGTCAAAACACTGGAGGGCTGGATTACAGGTAAACAAGTGGACACTTATGAAGGGCTATATAACCTGATTATGAAAGAGCAAGTTTTGAATAATTGCATCACAGATACAGCATATGGTAGATTCTGACTTGTCTTCTCCTGTCGAGATGTGGAAGAAAGCAGATAAGTGGGTCAGATCCAGGATGTCCCAGAAAAAACACAAGGTGGGGGTGACTGCAAGAAGGGTGCTCAGACTTCTCAACAGGGTAAGGGGGTGAGCAACAACAAAGATAACAAGCATTGGCATAGCCAATAGGTCTCACCTTTGGGACCTTATATGTTTAGTTATCTAGCACAATATCCTTTGTGAAAAATCAAGTGTTGCATGGCTAAACACTTATAAGGTCCCAAAGGCGAGACCTATTGGCTATGCCAATGCTTGTTTTGAGTGAGTGGCTAGGGCAGGTATGCCACTGTGAGGAGTGACTTACAGTAGCCCCTGTGACATTGCGCCTCTTAAATGTATCTTGGGACTGGTGTAATACTTCTAGCCCCTATTCCCACACCAAATGAATCCTTAAATGTCCCATGTACAGCTGGGGTTGACACTCCTATTACCCCTGCTCTCCAGTGACACTTTACCCATCACGGGTGGTGGTGGTGGACGTGGTGGTGGACATGGTGGTAGTGGTGGATGTGGTGGTGGATGTGGTGGTGGATGTGGTGGTGGTGGACGTGGTGGTGGTGGATGTGGTGGTGGTGGACGTGGTGGTGGTGGACATGGTGGTGGAGGTTGTGGTGGTGGTGGATGTGGTGGTGGACATTGTGGTGGTGGATATGGTGGTGGTGGTGGACGTGGGGGTGGTGGACGTGGTGGTGGTGGACATGGTGGTGTATGTGGTGGTGGTAAATGTGGTGGTGGTGGATGTGATGGTGGACATGGTGATGGTGATGGACATGATGGTGGTGGAAGTGGTAGTGGTGGATGTGGTGGTGGTGGGCGTGGTGGTGATGGTGGATGTGGTGGTGATTTACGTGGTGGTGGATGTGGTGGTGGTGGACGTGGTGGATGTGGTGGTGGTGGACATGGTGGTGGTGGATGTGGTGGTGGACATAGTGGTGGTGGATGTGGTGGTGGATGTGGTGGTGGATGTGGTGGTGGTCGATGTGGTGGTGGTCGATGTGCTGGTGGTAGTGGATGTGGTGGTGGCTGTGGTGGTGGTAGAAGTGGTGGTGGACGTGGTGGTGGTGGCGGATGTGGTGGTGGTGGGCATGGTGGTGGTGGACGTGGTGGTGGTGGACATGGTGGTGGTGGTGGACAAGGTGGTGGTGGATGTGGTGGTGGATGTGGTGGTAGTGGTGGACGTGCTGGTGGTGGTGGACGTGGTGGTGGTGGACATGGTGGTGGTGGTGGATGTGGTGGGGCTGGTGGTGGATGTGGTGGTGGACATGGTGGTGGTGGACGTGGTGGTAGTGGTGGATGTGCTGGTGGTGGTGGACGTGGTGGTGGTGGTGGACGTGGTGGTGGATGTGGTGGTAGTGGTGGATGTGCTGGTGGATGTGGTGGTGGTGGATGTGGTGGTGGATGTGGTGGTGGTGGTGGATGTGGTGGTGGTGGACATGGTGGTGGTGGTGGACATGGTGGTTGTGGATGTGGTGGACTTGGTGGATGTGGTGGTGGAAGTGGTGGTGGTGGATGTGGTGGTGGACGTGGTGGTGGTGGATATAATAGTAGGCGTAGTGGTGGTATTGGACATGGTGGTGGTGGATGTGGTGGTGGTGGATGGGGTGGACGTGGTCTACATGGTGGTGGTGGATGTGGTGGTGGTAGATTGGTGGTGGTGGACGTGGTGGTGGTGGATGTGGTGGACATGGTGGTCGTGGAGGTGGTGGTGGACGTGGTGGTGGACTTAGTGGTGGTGGTGGATGTGGTGGTGGATGTGGTGGTGGTAGTGGACATGGTGGTGGATGTAGTGGTGGTGGACGTGGTGGTGGACGTGGACGTGGTGGCTGATGTGGTGGTGGTGCTCGATGTGGTGGTGGTGGGCATGGCGGTGGTGGATATGGTGGTGCTGGACATGGTGGTTTATGTGGTGGTGGACATGGTGGTGGTGAACCTGGTGGGGGTGGACATGGTGGTGGTGGATGTGGTGGTGGACGTGGTGGTGGTGGTGGATGTGGTGGTGGATGTGGTGGTGGATGTGGTGGACATGGTAGTGGTGGATGTGGTGGTGGTGGACTTTGTGGTGGTGGACATGGTGGTGGACGTGGTGGTGGTGGTGGACGTGGTGGTGGATGTGTTGGTGGTGGATGTGGTGGTGGTGGACGTGGTGGTGGACGTGGTGGTGGATGTGGTGGTGGATGTGGTGGTGGTGGACATGGTGGTGGTGGATGTGGTGGTGGTGGACGTGGTGGTGGTGGACATGGTGGTGGGGGCGTGGTGGTGGTGGTGGATGTGGACGTGGTGGTGGATGTATTGGTGGTGGATGCGGTGGTGGACATGGTGGTGGATGTGGTGGTGGATGTGGTGGACATGGTGGTGGTGAACGTTGTGGTGGTGGGTGTGGTGGTGGTGGACATGGTGGTGGTGGACATGGTGGTGGTGGACATGGTGGTGGTGGACGTGATGGTGGTGGATGTGGTGGTGGTGGAGGACGTGTTGGTGGTGGACATGGTGGTGGTGGATGTGATGGTGGTGGATATGGTTGTGGTGGACGTGGTGGTGGTGGTGGACGTGGTGGTGGTGGTGGTGGTGGCGGACATGGTGGGGGAAACAACCGTTTCAACGCAACTATTACCACAAACTACCTTTACAACGCAATTTTTATAACGCAGGATCTTTTACAACGAATGCCTTTACAACGCATGACATTACATTGTAGATGCTTTTACAACGCATGCCATTACAACGTAAGTATAGGTAAGTATATAATTTTAATAAAACTTTTTTTATTACAATATTTTTTTTAAATAATTAAATATTAATTATTTAATATATATTAAAAATAAAATTATTATTACTAAAAAAGTACTTTAAATAAAATTTAAAAAATAATTAATTTAAGTAATTTTAATATTAGTTAAAAAAGTATAAACAAAATTAAAAAATAGTAATTTTTACCCTTACACTATCCAGCACTTACCCTACTTTTGCACCCCCCTGGAGTTAGAATAGTAATTTTTACCCCTACACTATCCAGCACTTACCCTACTATTACACCCCCCTGGAGTTAGAATAGTAATTTTTACCCCTACACTATCCACCACTTACCCTACTATTACACCCCCCTGGAGTTAGAATAGTAATTTTTACCCCTACATTATCCAGCACTTACCCTACTATTACACCCCCCTGGAGTTAGAATAGTAATTTTTACCCCTACATTATCCAGGACTTACCCTACTATTACACCCCCCTGGAGTTAGAATAGTAATTTTTACCCCTACACTATCCAGCACTTACCCTACTATTACACCCCCCTGGAGTTAGAATAGTAATTTTTACCCCTACATTATCCAGCACTTACCCTACTATTACACCCCCCTGGAGTTAGAATAGTAATTTTTACCCCTACATTATCCAGCACTTACCCTACTATTACACCCCCCCTGGAGTTAGAATAGTAATTTTCACCCCTACATTATCCAGCACTTACCCTACTATTACTCCCCCCTGTAGTTTGAATTTTATTTTTGAACACCTACATTATTTTTAAATTAAATATGTATCTATTTAAAAAAAATAGAAAAATAAAATAAAATTAAATACATTTAATAAATTAAATTTTTATAAATTAAATTTTTTAATAAAATTATATACTTACCTATAATTACGTTGTAATGGCATGCGTTGTAATAGCATCTGCGATGTAATGTCATGCGTTGTAAAGGCATTCGTTGTAAAGGATCCTGCGTTGTAAAAATTGCGTTGTAAAGGTAGGCGTTGTTAAAGTATGCGTCGTAACATCATACATCCACATGGTGGTGGTGAATGTGGTGGTGGACGTGGTGGTGGACATGGTGGTGGTGGACGTGGTGGTGGTGGATGTGGTGGTGGTGGATGTGGTGGTGGTGAATGTGGTGGTGGACGTGGTGGTGGTGGATGTGGTGGTGGTGGATGTGGTGGTGGTAGTGGACATGGTTGTGGGCTTGGTGGTGGACGTGGTGGACATGGTGGTGGTGGACATGGTGGTGGTGAACGTGGTGGATGTGGTGGTGGTGGACATGGTGGTGGATGACGTGGTGGTGGACATGGTAGTGGCGGACATGGTGGTGGTGGACGTGGTGGTGGTGGACATGGTGGTGCTAGTGGTGGTGGTGGTGGATATATTAGTGGTGGACGTGGTGGATGTGATGGTGGTGGACATGGTGGTGGTGGACGTGGTGGTGGACATGGTAGTGGTGGACGTGGTAGTGGTGGATGTGGTGGTGGTGGACGTGGTGGTGGTGGATGTGGTGGTGGTGGATGTGGTGGTGGTAGTGGACATGGTTGTGGACTTGGTGGTGGACGTGGTGGTGGATGTGGTGGTGGTGGACATGGTGGTGGTGGACATGGTGGTGGTAGTGGACATGGTGCTGGTGGACGTGGTGGTGGTGGACGTGGTGGTGGACCTGGTGGTGGTGGACCTGGTGGGGGTGGACATGGTGGTGGTGGACATGGTGATGGTGGTGGACATGGTGGTGGATGTGGTGGTGGATGTGGTGGTGATGGCCGTGGTGGTGGACCTGGTGGGGGTGGATGTGTGGGGGTGGATGTGGTGTTGGTGGACATGATGGTGGTGGACATGGTGGTGGTGGATGTTATGGTGGTGGTGGGTGTGGTGGTGGAAGTGGTGGTGGTGGACATGGTGGTGGTGGATGTGGTTGTGGTGGATGTGGTGGTGGACTTGCTGGTGGTGGCTGACGTGGTTGTGATGGTGGACGTGGTGGTGGTGGACATGGTGGTGGTGGACATGGTGGTGGTGGGGGACATGGTGGTGGCGGTGGACGTGGTGGTGGTGGACTGGGTGGTGGACATGGTAGGGGTGGACATGGTGGTGGTGGACATGGTGGTGGATGTGGTGGTGGACATGGTGGTGGTGGACATGGTGGTGGACCTGGTGGTGGTGGACGTGGTAGTTGTGGACGTAGTGGTGGTGGATGTGGTGGTGCTGGACATGCTGGTGGTGGATGTGGTGGGGGTTGTGGGCGTGGTGGTGGACGTGGTGGTGGTGAACATGTTGGTGGTGGATGTGGTTGTGGTGGACATGGTGGTGGATTTGTTGGTGGTGGCTGACGTGGTTGTGGTAGTGGACGTGGTGGTGGTGGGCATGGTGGTGGTGGACATGGTGGTGGTAGATGTGGTGGACATGGTGGTTGTGATGGATGTGGGGGTGGTGGACGTGGTGGTGGTGGACGTGGTGGTGGTGGTGGACGTGGTGGTGGTGGATGTGGTTGTGGTGGTGGATGTGGTGGTGGTGGATGTGGTGGTGGATATGGTGGTGGTGGACATGGTGGTGGTGGTGGACGTGGTAGTGGTGGTGGATGTGGTGGTGGATGTGGTGGTGGTGGACATGGTGGTGGATATGGTGGTGGTGGACGAAGATGTGGTGGTGGTGGTGGAGGACGTGGTGGTGGTGGACATGGTGTTGGTGGACGTGGAGGTGGTGGATGTGGTGGTGGCGGATGTGGTGGTGGTGTTGGACGTTCTGGTGGTGGTTAATGTGGTGGTGGACGTGGTTGAGGTGGACGTGGTGATGGTGGTGGACATGGTGGTGGATGTGGTGGTGGACAGGGTGGTGGTAGACAGGGTGATGGTGGCTGATGTGGTGGTGGATGTGGTGGTGGTGGACATGATGGTGGTGGACATGGTGGTGGTGGACGTGGTGGACATGGTGGTGGACGTGGAGGTGGTGGTTGATGTGGTGGTGGATGTGGTGGTGGTGTTGGACGAGGTGGTGGTGGATATGGTGGTTGTGGTGGACATGGTGGTGGATGTGGTGGTGGTGGAAGTGGATGTGGTGGTGGACATGGTGGTGGTGGACGTGGTGGTGGTGGACGTGGTGGTGGTGGATGTGGTGGTGGTGGACCTGGTGGTGGACTTGGTGGTGGACGACATGGTGGTGTTCTCAAAATGCCCCTCAAAATTCTTCTCAGTGGGGTGGGACCCAAAACTCATCCTAGTCCAAACGGAAAGGGTACCAAGGTAAAAGTTGGGATCCCAAGAAGGCTAGGACATGCTTTGACTGTAATCAGCCAGGGCATAAGAGAGGTGATCCAGCATGCTCCAAGAAGTCCTCCACTGTAAGACCTACCAAACGTTTAGCTAGTTTGGGCATGGGGATGGATGTGTTCTTTGGAAGGGCCAGAAGTTACACAGCAGTTACTTTATTCTCCCTGGGTGGGGTAGATGTTGAACCTCTGGATGGTCTTCCTGACAACCTGTCACGGTATAGGCAGAGACCCGGAATTAATGGCTCTGAGTTAGAAGCTCTTAGCAATACAGGAGCCAGTTTCACCATGGTGACAGCCAAACTGGTTTCCCAAGAGGAGTACATCCTTGATGCTAGTCACCAAATCACCAATGTTGACAATGAGACTAGGCAGCTTCCCATAGCCTTGCTTAGCCTAGGGGAGGGTTACTGGCCCTAAGCAGGTGGTAGTGTCCCCTTCCTTACCAGTTCTGTGTCTGTCAGGTAATGGCCCTAAGACTTCTGCATGGGCAGAGGTAGAAAAGATGGTCCATGCATGTATGCTGGGCTTCCCTGAATGGGTGTGCATGACTACTGTAGCACATGCTGCAAAGAAGTGTAACCAAGAAGACTTGGAGCCCGAACGTATGGCCGAAGGAACCAAGAAATTGGAAAAGGGCAGGAAAACTGGTGACCAGCTTCCAAAAAGTCCAAGGAACCAGGGGCAGAACTCTTCTGAGGGAGTTGCCATGATGCCTGAGGAGGAAACTGCAGCTGAGGAGATTGGTTCTGACCTGGCAGAGCTTTTTGACATAGTGGGGCCCTCTAGAAAGTACATGTGTGCAGAGCAAAAGGTGTGCCCTACCCTAGAGAGCCTGAGGCAGCAAGCGGGAGATGTGAGAGGAACTCACATAGTCTATTGGAAGGATGTGCTCCTCTATACCGAGGCCAGGAACCCCAAACCAAGGGCAACCAGAGAGTGATGGTCCTCCAGACATACAGGTAATTCATCCTAACATTGGCACAAAACACCCCCCTCGCTGGATGTCTGGGAAAAACTAAGATATAGGAAAGGATAGTCTGCCATTTTTTTTGGCCCAGATGTCTCATAATGTCAAGGAGTTCTGTTGCTCCTGTCCAACGCTTTGAGAGGATAGGGATTGACATGGTTGGTCCCCTTGACCCTTCTACTGCATCTGGAAATAGATTAATCATAGTGGTAGTGGACCATGTCATTAGACATCCAGAGGCAATCCCCGTTAGGACTACAACTGCTTCAGCTGTAGCCAACGCCCTCCTTGGTATCTTCACCAGGGTTTGGTTTCCTAAGGAAGTGGTCTCAGATAGGGGACCAACTTCTTGTCTGCATTCCTCAAGGCTATGTGGGATGAGTGCGGAGTAAGTTACAAATTCACAACCACTAAACACTCCCAACCTAATGCCTTGGTGGAGAGATTCAACAAGACGATTAAGGGCATGATCCAGGGACTCTCAGAGAAACTCAGGAGGAGATGGGATGTCTTGCTGCCATGCCTCCTGTTCACATACAGGGAGGTTCCTTAAAAGGGGATTAGCTTTAAGCCCTTCAAAGTTCTGTTTGGGCACCCTGTAAGAGGTCTCCTAAGTTTGGTGAGGGAAGGTTGGGAGAAGCCTCTTGGACAACCTCAGCAAGACATAGTGGACTATGTGCTAGGTCCAAGCTCCCATATGGCAGAGTACATGAAGAAGGCAAACAAGAATCTGCAGGCCAGCCAGGAGCTCACAAAGCTATGGTTTGACCAGAAGGCAACCATGGTTCAATATCAACCAGGTCAACTGGTGTAGATGTGTGAGCCTGTGCTCCCAGGGCCCTTCAGGGTAAGTGGACTGTGTGAGAAGTTAGCCTTGCATATCATGTCCACTATTCTAGTGGGCACCTTGCACCAGTCTAAACAACCCTTATTAATGGTGGTTGTAAAGTCAACCTTATAGACAAGCTATCCTAGTGGTAGCATGGACCAGAAGTCATAGGCTAAGACTTCAGAGAGCATGTGAAGCAAGCTGTTTTACCAAATATAATCCCTTGAATACCAAATGAAAGGACACCACACAAGGTATATATCAAATATATATGTATTTATTTCTAACACAACCCCTCTGCACTCTTTATGAGGTCAGAGATCGAAGTGCATCACAAGTTACTCAATTAGCATACGATAAGGTGCACAAATACAGTTATGCCCTAGGGGCCTCACAAACTATATGCTAAGTAAGTGGTATAGGAACCACTACAGAAACAGTGAGTAGGCCTAGGGCCTAGGGAAGGGCTGGGGCTACACTAAACAACCAAAGGTTAGGAAGTAGGAGACCCACGGGAGACGCGTGCAGTGTCTAAACACAGTCGCGAGTTGCCATTGACTTATAATGGAGAACGAAGAAGTAACAAAGTTACTGTTTAAGGGCAATTCCGGATGGACTATGACCAAACCCCTTTAGACTAGGACAATTCGAGAATCAAGACCCACGGAAGCACCGGAGTACTCGTGTTACCTCACCCAGGGAAGCCGGGTGCATAGGTGCCTTTCGGTGTCGGGTTTTGTCGATGCTTTCAATGGAGATCTGCAAAAAAGTGCTGCAGGCGGCCAGAGGAAGAGTGTACGGGTGGATCCAAGGGTGGATCGAAGATGTGAAGAACCTTAAAGCAGAGGGGACAGAGTCTGGGTCACTAGCCAGTGACCAGGAAGGAACCAAGAAGGAACCAGGCGATGTCGCGATGATCTCAGGTGAAGAGGTGAAGCTTGTCTCTGCAGCCACGAGGACCAGGAGGTAGCGATGACAACCAGGAGCTGGATGCGATCTGTCCCACAAAGGATCTAGTTGACTGCAGTGTCGGTATCCAGACTGGACCCAACAAGCCTTGGCAAACACAATCCACGCAGGAAGTGAAGATTGGCTATGGAGCAAACCAGGAAGATCTGAGGAGATTCTCCTTTGCAGGGAAGCTGGAGCAAGCCTGGAGCAACCAGGAAAGCAGTTTGGTTTCAAAGGTTTGTCTTCAGGAGGCTCACTAGCCAGCAGGCTAGCAACTGGGAAGACGCGTTGAGCTGAAATGCAAGAGTGGGTCCCACGTGGAACTCGTGGAGTGTGGAGGGCTGAGGTTCACTGCATATGGCGCTCAGGTGGGGGGCTTCTTGTACCCCAATGCACAACTGCAAGGGTACCTTGGTAGTTGAGCTGTTAGCAAATGCAGGATGTCCAGGGTGTCCTGTCCCATGTCTCTCGTATGCGCCACGGGTCTCAGCTTTACTGTGGATGTGGGTCGGAGTCAGAGAAGCTTGAGAGTCTAGTTCCTTTGTCGCGGAGTCTTCGGGTTCCGTCTGGTTTGTGGACAACCCAGACTGGCGGGTTACTGGTGGTGCCTGTTTGCACAAGGTGTGTCACTCCTTGACCACAAGGGAGATGTCTTCAGTCTTCTAGCCAAAATAGAACATCGAAGGTCCAAGAGTTCTGTATCAAAGTTTCGTTCCAGGATAATCTAAAGTCCTGGGGACACAGCACCTATCTTTATACTAAGAAAATGGGCTGGATTACCTGCTAGGTCCCTCCTATGGGTGGACCTGGAAAGGGGGTGGTTACACCCCTTTCCCTTTGTCCAGCTTCGTGCCAGAGTGGGGCTGGAGTTCCCCAGCAACTGGTTTAAACCGGGCTATGCATGGAGCACCATGTGTACCCCGGACAGTGTCTCAAAAAGCATCTGCTGATGCAGCCCTCCCTGTTCCAATACACATCAGCCTGTCTGGGGAGGTGCTGGCACCTCCTGGACAGGAAACCCATTGTCCCGGCCTCCCCTGCCGGAGTTTCGTCCAGCAGCAGGAGGTCAGACTTGTGTATGTGGCAGCAGCATCTATTTTGTGATGCTGGGGCTCTGTTTAACTTTAACCGGGTAAAGCAGTAACATACATGTCTTTTCCCTCTAGAAGGGTGGAATGCTACCCCCGCTGCCAGAATTGGTGGGGGGTAGTATTCCAAAGTGTTTGACACCTTAAACAACATGTTTTGATAAAGCCAAACCAAAGTTAGCTTAAACCGCGAGGATTAAAATGCACTTAAGAGTATATGGTATGGCTATATCATAGAACAGCTATAAGGAGATAGTTCCGAAAGCTGCAGAGGGGCTCAGCTCATGCTAGGGCACCCTCTCACATAAAACCAAGCACTCTGCCTCCAGGATTGTCGAGGCCTACCATAGGAGTGACTTATAGGTGCATATGTGTCTATATATAAGGTAGATATAGATATACTATGTCTAAGTAAGGGGTGATTACACCACCTTACCCAAGCTGAGTGATTAGCCTGTGGTGTCAGTTTGGATGGCCATCCAGGTGTGGCATAATACATGCTGCAGCCCCTGGTAGGCCTTGGATGCACCTAGGTCCTGTGTACCTATGGTACACTATACAGGGGATCACAAAGGTGACCCAATACTCGATCAGGTATGTACCTAAAGTACATGGTATCAATTTAGAGAGAGAACAGCTGGGCTGTGGGTCTGATTAGCAGGCCCACAGCCACACTAAAGTCGAAAAAACAGAAAATCACAGCAAAAAGTGGGGGTGACCATAGGAAGCAGACCCTACTCTCCTACACACTGGGCCCTATCCAATTGTGGAGAAGAAAGGGGAGGTCACGCACTTGGTTGACTTAGGCACCCCTAGGAGTCCTTTGAGAGTACTCCATGTCAATAACCTAAAACCACACCAAAACTGAGCGGACATGACCATGCTCATGAAAACTGATGAGGGACAGGAGGAGGAAACTAACCCCTACCTGATTTGTTGTTAACAAACCCTCAAGATGGTACAGTGGAGAGTGTAGTCTTGTCTGCTGCTCTCACTGCACAGCAGCAGACTGACAGCAGGAATGTCCTCAGCTATTTTGCAGGGCTATTTTCCTTGATCCCGGGACAGACAACATGGTGTACCTGTGACGTGGTCACCGGTGAAAGCCTCCTTGTCAGGAGTAAGATTTACAAACTGTCTGACCAAGTCAAGGCCAGCATTAAAACTGAAGTCATCAAGATACTAGAGCTGGGGGGCATTGGACCTTCTATCAGTCCATCGGCCAGCCCAGTGGTATAGGTCCCCAAACCTCACCAAAAGGGTGCCAAGATAGGGATGAGGTTTTGTGTGAATTACACAGGGTTGAATGCCGTCACCAGGACTGATGCCCACCCCATCCCAAGATGATACGAAAGACAATGGTCGTGGACTAAATTTCAAAGAAAAGTAGGATCACAACCTACAATAATGGTTTAACAAATTATTTCTTGAGCCCAAACTCTGTTGGCTCCCAGTAATCAATTACAGACAGTTTTTAGTAGAGGCGCAACAACCACAAAACTTACTTCAATGCAAGTGGTCTTTATTCCATCAAGTATTTGCAACAGTATATTCTTTACTGTAGTTCAAAATGAGAGACAGGAAAAGGTTGCTCCAAGGGAACATGCGAGGGAGAGTAGTGCTCTAGATATGAATAGGGTGAATAGAATTCAGGAATAGTGGTGAACGGAGATAATTAAGATAGTTCATTCATTCACCCTTTGCACATCTAGAGCACTACTCTCCCCCGCACATTCCCTTGCAGAAACCTTTCCCTATCTCTCACTGTGAACTACAGTAAAGAATATACTGTTGCAAATACTTGATGGAATAAAGACCATTTGCATTGAATTAAGTTTTGTGGTCGCTGCGCCTCTACTAAAAACTGTCTGTAATTGAATACCTAAATATCTCAGCACCTTTGACTTGACATCAGGGTATTGGCAGATTGGTTTGACCCTAGGAGAAAAGGATAAATCAGCAGTCTCCATCCCAAAGGACCACTTTCATTTCAAAGGGATGCTATGTGGATTAAAGAATGCACCTGCCACTTTTCAGAAGTTGGTGAATCGAGTACCTGGCCTGGATGAATTTAGTGCAGATTATCTAGATGATATTGCGGTCTTTAGACCCACCTGGGAGGATCATCTGGTCCACTTCAGAGAGGTTTTGCAGGCCCTGCATCAGGCAGGCATCACAATCAAGGCAAGCAATGGTCAGATTAGGGAGAGTATTGTTGTCTACCTGGGCCACCTTCTAGGTGGAGGCCATGTAGGACCTCTTCAACCTAAAATCCAGACTATTCTGGACTGGGAGACTCCAAAGAGACAGACCTAGGTCAGGGCATTCCTTGGCCTCACTAGCTACTATAGGAGGTTTTATGAAGGGGTATGGAACCATTGTCACCCCTTTCACTGAGTTAACCTCAAAGAAACAGCCGAAGAAAGTCCTTTGGACAGCAGGCATTCAAAAAGCCTTTGACACCCTGAAAGCAGTCATGTGCTCAGCATCTATCTTGAAAGCACCTGATTTTTGTGAAACATTTAATTGTTCAAAAAGACACTTCTGAACATTGGATTGGGGCAGTGTTATCACAAACCAATGATCAGGGCCAGGATCAACCAGTTGCCTACATTAGCAGGACACTCCTCCTCAGAGAGTAGCGTTTGAATGCCATTGAGAGGGAATCATTTGCTGTAGTTTCCTTCCTGAAGAAAGCTAAGCACCTACTTGTTTAAGACTCATTTCAAAGTTTAAACCAACCATAGGCCTCTCAGGTGGCTGATGCAGATGAGAGGAGAGAACCTAAAGATGTTGAGGCGGTCCATTTCCTTACAGGAGTTGGACTTTGTAGTAAAATACAGACCAGGGACTGACCATGCCAATGCAGATGGCTTTCCAGGTTTTTACACCTAGACGATGAGAATTACCAAAAGGGAGGTTAGTGCTCATTACCTTTCATCTGGGAGAAGGTCATGTTAGAAAGGTCCATTTTTGTTGGTAACCTCCCACTTTTTGCTCTAGATGCTGCCTTTTTAGGTCTGGAAGTTCACTGGAAACTGCTAATCAGGGCCCAGCACCAGTGCTTTTCCCCTTAAACTGTAACTGTGAATTGGTACACCCAATTGGCATGCACTTATCAATCCTTGTAAGTCCATAGTAAATGGTACCAGTAGTACCCAGGGCAAGAGTGATAAAAGGGGTCACCAGGGCTGCAGCACTTTAGTGTGCCACCCTGGGGGACTAGAGTAAAAATGTGTCTGTAGGTCTGTGATTGCAGCCCTGCACGAGCAGCCTGTCTACTCGAGAAGGGCTCTGCGCTCCCGACATGATGCAGAAACAATTCACTGTCCTAATGTAAGTAAGTCACTCTTTTATTTTTTTTTATTTTTTTTTGGGAGTCGTAGTCCATGTCACTTTATTTTTAAAAAAAATATCTTTTTATTGAAACAAAACAGCTCCATCAAAAGACACATCAGGTATAAGTGAGAAAGCAGTAGTTTTCATACATTAAATGAGTATAGTACAACAGCCATTAATGGGCAATACTACTGTCTACCCCCAGGTCATGCCCCTACAGAATATAAGCTGGTCAACTAATCCGCCCCGCCCTCTCCTCCAATCCTCCCCTCCCTGGCCATGACCCACCCAAGTAAGTCACTCTTAAGCTTGTCATCCTTTGCCCAGAAGGTAGAGTGCATTATGTTAAAAGTGAGTATATATATGTTCCTACAGATATATCCCAACAGTACTCTGTAAAGCAAGGTTTTACTGCAAGTGACCGGCGTCTGATAAGGTAACATGGGCTGGATGCCAGGCAAACTTGAGATAGCCAGCTGCATTATGGGACAACCGATTTGTGTCATGTTTGATATTAAACACTGTGCTTTTTCCCCCAACACAAATTTTGTGTTGAGGGTGAGCTGTCACGCAGAGGGATGTCACCCGGGTGCCTCCTAGGAAACAAAACGTGAGTGCCTTGGCAGACTTAACCCAGCCGTTGGCCGCTAAGACAAGCCTGCCCTCCTGGTGGGATGTGCTACCACTTACCATGGTTGGAGACAAAGACCTGGGCAGGAAGTAGGCCACACCTCCACCCTCCCATGATGGCTAGTGATTACAGCTATCAAGGCGGTGATCCTCAAAGGCTTTCATCACTCTTGATGTGCAGATACATTGTGCCCCACTCAAGGACAAAGCCCTTCCCGCCCTGCAGCTCTGACAGGCTGTAAAATTGTTATGCAGGAGGCGCACTTTCCCCAAAACCTAGCCACATCTTTAGAGCATGAGAGGGGGTATGAATAGCCTAGGAAGGATTCTGCCATTTTGACAAACATTGAAATAGAGTATTCTGCGTAGTATAGTGGATGTTTTCACTACAGGGGTGGGTTATCCGCAGGGACCAGTAGCACATTGACCACTGTCCCTCATGACCTTGACTCATGACCTTGACATCCCCATAACTAGGATTTAAGGGGCTCCTGTGACACCAGAACCTCAGTTCTATGTTGGAATCTGAGTATAGACACAAAGAAGATGCTGTCACAGAAGACAGGACTTCGAACTCTGCCACATCAGGGACACTTGAGTGCCCTGAAGAGAACATATACTGAACCCGAGTGTCGACTTGTGCCCATGGTGAAAACGTATTGCTCCCAGCAAGAGGGACATCACTGGATACTAGAAATCCAAAGCTGACTCCCCTGATGAGTGGCACCAGTCAACTGCAACCTGCAGAAGAATTGATGTGTTTCATCACCAGAATGGCAAACCGCTGGGCCTATCGAGTGTGAGCCCAAAGGGAAGTGGTGTCCTACAGGTTCAAAGTAGTAGCTAACTCAAGGCAAGTTTCCAGCTGCTAGTCCCTTTCTGTCGACCACCAGCCGCCGAAGAGTCTGAAGACTACATTTGCCACAGCCAAAGCTTGGTGATCGACCCCTCCATCGACATCTCCAGCTCAAGAGCGCTTCACAGCGACAACGGTCAACATCAGCAATAACCTCGCTGCTGTGTTTTTTTAATCCTGAAGAAGGTGTTGAGCTTGTGGTAAAGCATCTTTAGCGCAACCTGCCCTGGTGATTGACAGCTGCGGGCACCACCTGCACCCGTAGCCGTCGAGCAATGTAGAAGAAATCCAGCTGTTAAATACAGGTCCCGGGTCCCACAGGCCCGTTACACTCTGAGGGTAGAGTGTATCTTCATCAAGAAGTGTGGCTTTGCTAAATGCTGCATTTTGACATCCACTGCGGATCCAGTCAGCACAAAGGACAGCCATGTAACCTTTGCACCCATACTCCCTGGGCAAGGTAACGGAAGAATGACTGTTGAATCTTGGTCTAGGGACTCGCAGAACCTTAACTACAAGAGGGTTCTTCTGAACTCACCCTACAAGTGGCTGTTTGTCACATGTACTTTTTCTCCACTGACGGTAATGGTAACTGTTTGGCGGTGTTATTCGCAAACCAAGTGCCTTTACTCCATTGACTGCCATGGCAATTGTTATTACCAGTTCTGTCCACTAACTAGTATTTCCGTGACTTAAGTTTTCTTGAATCACTGCCAGGGTAAATGTACAAAATGCTACTATTGCATGTATTTTCTAAATATTGTGAAATTTGATAACTCCGGTTATCTGCAAAGTATCACATTTGTTTTGGTATTAATATTTATAGAAAAATATAGTCTATTTTTCAAATTGGTGTCAAGGTTTCATTCGAGTCATGTCACTTAGTGCCGCAAGCATAACACGCCTACGTTTGTTCCCCAAAGTAAATCTACTGTAAGGCTATCTAAGGTGCGAAAGTAGTAGCTGGGGATCTCATACAGGGTACCCTGGAGGGCATAGAGTCACTGTGGTAGTATGGCTATTTTTACAATGGCTATCCTGCCCATAAGGGACAATGGTTGGTCTTTCCTGAGTCGGATTGAGGCCCAGAGCCCTTCCACCACCCGCCCCACATTAAGTGATAGATAAGCTGCGGCCATGTGGGTCAGGCAGACCCCCAAATACTGAACATCGGCAGTCCCCCAAGGGAACCCCACCTCAGGAAGCTCCTCAATTGGAATCCCCACCAGGTTCCCTAATGGAAATAATTAAGCCTTATCTGGGTTAACACAGACACCAGAGAGCTCTCACAACTTGTGCATGACATTCAGTAGAATAGGAACTGAGTAGGTCGGTTGCAGCAGATACACCAGGGCATAGTCAACATAGACCGAGACCACATGGTTGATCTCCCCCATCGTTATCCTCCACTGGCCCATAGCTCTTCGCAGGGTAGCTGCTAGGGGTTCCATGGTGATGGCAAACAGGAGGGTCGAGAGAAGGCACCCCTATCTTGAACTCCTACTTAAACAGAAGGGCCATGAGCCCACTCCACCGGAACGCATCCTGGTATATGGGTCAGAACAAAGGAGACAAATCCATTTGACAAATCTCAGGCCAGTAGCGGCTGCTATGTGACAAAAGTGGTGAGGGAGCGTGGGGGAAATTAGCAATTAAAAATAAAAGCACTTACCTGCCGCTCACCACCTCAGTGCTCTTCTGCTGCTAGTGTACAGGTTCCCATACTCCCCTATGGCATATCCACACACTGCTCTCATGCTGGTGATACCAGCATGAGAGAAGCGCCGGGATTGGCCTGAAGGGGCTGGTTTTACGCACCCATTGGGACTGGGAGCCTGCGCCTGCTGTTCTCTCCAATGCAGCTCAGGTTGGAGAGATCTCATTGCGCATATCGATTTGGCCGTCTTGAGACAGCCGGCGAAACTGACATGTGCACTTGCAGCAGTGCCCACCGCTCCTCTACTAGTGCTGTCCTCATGATGGTCTCACCCCTAAGACTCTGCTCCTGAAGAAATATAAAATTATAATAAAATAGTTATATTATCATTTTATTTTTGTGTTTGCGTCTGCTGACAGGGGGCGATGCTCCTTCGCCATAACGGAGGAGCCACTGATACATCTAACCTGATTCAAAGACACTGTGCACCTTTCAGTTGTGTCCCCCTACTCCCTGAGGAGAGGTCTTGAGCTGTTTTGTCCCACAGGGTTGAGTCAGTCTCTATGTCTGGGCACTTTGCTGTGACACATTGCATGGAGGAAATAAGGGTGATTGTCTACCTGGGTACAAGTGAGAGGCCCCAGCTTCAGTCTCTTCCAGTCACTCCTGCAGTTCCGCTGGACTGTAGAGACGAGCTTCACTTACCAGCATCCTTTGTTTTGATCTCCGCCCGAGAGGATCAACACAAAGATCAAGCAGTCTCAAACCATGATAGAAGTGCACTGGTGCATAAGTTGCATTCGGTCAAGCATGTACACCCGTCCAGGACACAACAAAAATTGCCTGGAAAGGGTATCTGTGTATGTGCACTTACTGAGTGCTCTCAGAGAGCGAACTAAATCATGTAGCGCTAGCAGCCATAGGATCCTCACTATAATCTACAGGGTCTAGATCTGAAAATTGTTCACACTCCAAAAGGAGACCTGAACCTCTTTTTTCAAACTTAAAGTGAATAATAGAAAGTCCATCATCCACACCCGTTTTGATTTAGATAGGGTGAGAGGTCACTAATTACACAATGCAATGCGTGCATACGTTCAACAAAAAGTGGGTGCTCATACCCTGAAGAAGTTGCAGGATCTTTTGAACACAAACAAGCACCGAAACATTTTGACCATCAGGAAAGGATAAGGGAGCATATTATCAAGGGATTTATCTCCTCTTTTTTGGCTTTAAAAGCCAAGAAAGCGGAGATAAAATTATCTCCCTATTACCTAGCTGTCGCTAACACCAGTTAGCGACAGCTAGTAGGAGATAGCGACCATCTTTGGCCCCGCTTTGCATGTCAGAGAAATTTATCACTAATGACATGCAAAGTGGGCGTGCCAAGATGTTAGTGACTGTAAACAGTCGCTAACATCGCTATCTCCTATTACCAACTTTTGGAGATATTCGCGCTAAGCGCGAATATCTCGAAAAGCTAACACCTGCCCTGAGCAGTTCTTAGCCATGTTATCCAATAGGAGGTGGATAACATGGCTAAGAGCATTCGCTCGGTAATGCATGAATATCGCTGACTTTACAGCGATATTCATGCATTTCAGCCGATTTTTATCGTTTCAGAGATAAACCTTGCTAATAGCAAGGTTTATCTGCGATAAAAATCGTCGCAGCTCGGCGATACATTTTTATCGCTAACCAAGCAATAGCGATAATTATCGCTATTGCTTGGTAATATGCCCCAGAGTCATTGTAGCCTCCATTGTCAACTTTTCTCTAGGTGCCTAAATTCTTAATAAAGCATATTGTTATAACATATGAACATATCTTTCTAGTTTCCCCTGGAGCCCTTCCTCTTGTCCTATGACCCCCTGTTGTATACGACCGCCCTAAATCAGCAGTTTGTGACACGAGTGTGCACAAGTGAAACTAAATAAGATGGGATAAAAAATATGCCACTTTCCATTGCTGCTCAACATGACTCTTTCATGAGTCCCTGTGAGAGTAACTAACAGATGTTTGATGTGGCCGTCTTTAGCCGCGTTTATTTCAGATTAGCGATGGCTCTGTTTTCATTGGAACATTGTCAATTGGTGTTTTGGGTTGTCCAATTTATTGTAGTTAGTCACTTCCTTCCTTTAGATCCTTTGAGTTGTACTGTGAGCTGTTCAGCATGCTTGCCTTGTTGAACATAGAGGGACCACCCCGTGTAGAGAAGAAGCAGTTACCTTTCCCCGGTCCTGCGTCTCAAACAATCAGCAACAACAGGTGTTCTAGTATGTTTATTTTTTTGATGATATCAGGTGGGGTTTTGAGGTCTTTTGTGACATTTTTCACAGTTTTGGCCCTCTTTAGGCGGGAGTGCACCTCTGTTCAGTTTTTCCAGCCCCAGTTTTTTTTACTAGTCCATTGAATGTGAGGGTGATTTGTGTCTGGTGGCCTCTCTCTCCCTCTCTGTTTCTCTTGACCCACACTGACGTGGCCTGTCCAGTTCCTGGCTTCTCCTGCTTTTCTCCAACGTCAGTGAACGCCTCACTCTTCCTTGCAGAAGAATGCTGCAGAGAATGAGTTGGCGACTGATTCGGTGAGTAAGAAGTATTCTTCCCTAGAGCTCTGGTAGGGTCACTCTTCTCACCCATCTCAAAGAACAAGAAGAACCACAAGTCCTTGCCTTGTTGCCCTCTTTGGAAGCGCGTCAGCTGAAGACTTGTTGCAAGATGCATCTGACACTAAAGTGGCTCCAGGCCTACGAATATGTGGCACTGCCCTCCTTGTTCCAGCACCACATTCCAGTGGACAGCAGTTCACACTGAGATGTGTGCTTCGTTTAATATCTTTGCTTGTACATTTGGTGGTACAGCCAGTTTCAGTGGTCCATCTCTTCAGGACCCAATTACTACATGGTTCCCCATTGGCTATTGCTCTTTCTAAGAAGACGTCTCCAAGGCGGACAGTTGTGACAGCTTCAATTAATTCGATGAGGACCAAAAGAAACTTCAGTTGGATGAGTCTTTGTCACTGATTTATGGCAGGGGTTTAGAGCTCACAGCATTCCCCTTAATTCATATCATTTTTCGATGCTGTGTGCGCCCTGCTCCTTCATGAAAAGCACACAGCGTCACAGGAATGCACTCGAGGTGAGTTTTGAATGTGGCGATTTTTAAACACCAACACGAAGCCTTGAATATTTAAATTGTTAACCGGGTGGAGTCCTTAACTTTCAGTAAAGCATCTGAGCTTTTAAAATAGGAATTATTGGTTATTAAAGTATAGTCAGCGCTTGCCAAAACTCACGATTTCAAAACGAGTTAAATATTCAAGCAAAGAAATACTTTCTGCTTATTTTTGAGCAGACTAAAACAGTTTTAGAGTAAAAAAAATATATATAAAAGTGGATTTGAAATGTAAACAAAAACAAGTCTGAAGTTTAAAGAAAGACAGACAAGTTAACTTGGATGTTTCCTTGGAGAGGCAGTTAATTTTAACCCTTTGCAGTCTCAGTCCAACGGAATAAAGTTGTAAAATCCTCAAGATATCACTTCAATGAAACTTTGAAAATTCTTACTTTGTGAGCATTAAATTACCATGTAGTAAATCACACAGTAAAGCTCCCAACAAAGTCTCCAGGATGACATACAGCCCACATCGAATTTCTCCCAACCCACTTTACCATGAACAATACTTTCAAAGGGTGAGAAATGTGGCGAATGCTGCAGGTTATGATTAAATGACTCAAAATGTTAAAAGGATAGTACTTACAAGAAATTGTAGTACAATATTGGAATTTCAGATGTTGCGATCTTCCTTTAAATCATGGAATTTCTTCTGAATTCAAAGTTAAATCCTCATAAATCTGTAAAGTTTATCCCGTCCTCGTCGCCAGTGTAAAATCCATGGATATTCAAAAAGTAGGAACAGATTGAGGTTGACATCTAGTAAGTTTATTGCAGAAAAAAGAAGATCCCATCCATCAGGTCCAATCAGTCAGATGCAACTGACTGTCCAAGCTCCTCAGTGCTCTATCACCAAGGAGCTAATCATAAAACAACATCAGTGAACAAAGTCATAGATCAGCACTTAAAGATACATAGCTAATATGTACATATTACACACAGGAGTATTGGTGCAGCTCCTAACACACCTCCTGTCACTCATAAAGCTTTTACCTGTATGTCCAGCACCTTTGCTTCTGCTGGCCCCACCAGTGCCATTCCAGCTGCCCCTTCCACACCTCCCACCTATCCCCAGCAAAACCAGCAGGGCCCAGGGAGGCTCCATCGACACCAACCCCATGACCTCTCCTCACAAGAGGCTACACCTGGTGAATCTAAACAAAACTGGGGTTCCTCTGGGTGCATGCTTCAATCACCAGCTAGGAGAGCCCCCCACTGGCTCCCGTTCAAGGCCAGAACAGATTTAAATTGTTATACTGTTGAATTGCTAGTCGAGATTGGTCTGTAATCCCTTTATGGTAAGAAACTGTGGAATAATCAGTCTGGAGTCGAGGGTGGAATAACGTCCCTGACTACTTCAGGCAACAAGTACCCATTGACAAATTCTAAAAGAAACTGGAAACGTTTTTATTCGAACTTATTCTCTCTGGAAACAAGTATTGCTACTTATCAACGTACTTTCCCCTTCAGACTTAATGATGCCAGAGCCTCCTCTCGCACCCTGTACAGGAGCAGATGGGAGATGTAAGATCACTCCCATTGCTGCCTTGTAAAGGACGGAAATAGAGGGCTCCACCCCGTTATGGATATCTGGGGGGGCCTAACCAGTCCCTCCCCATTTATACGTTCAAGAGACCTCCCCACGGTTCTGGCTGATTGTCTAAGAAAGTCCCAGGCCTTTCATTTAAGAATGATACAGTTCATCTGTGCCTCCTGGACTCCAGGCCTGCAAAGGTCTTCCTTTCAGCTGGGGAAAGTATCGCCCATCAGGTAGTTTGTGGAAGAGCTCCCAGGGAACAATGCTGTGCCATCAGGGTGGCTTCAAATAATTCTGTGACTACAGGCTCTTGAGGTAGTGTCCAATATCAAACCCTGCGTGCACTAAATGCAGCTCCCCCTAACAGAGCACTAAGACCAGTTGCTGTATGAGCAGTCTTCGACTTTCTCAACTGCTTCTAGTAGGTAGTGAATCTGAGATGCTTGCCCCCTTATGAACGGGTGTCTAGCATGGCCGCAAGCACATTTAAAACATTCTTTTTGGAGTTTGAACGGGGGTTCCCACCATTTGCACCCTTTCTGTCAGTTCTTAGAGGGACACATCCAGACATTGCTTCCCATAAAATGCTGAAGCATAAGCAGTATCATCGGCCGCAGAGACCTTCATTCCAGGAGCCGTGACCAACTGGCACTGGTCCATTTAGGACCTCTCTTACAAAACAAAGCACATGGCACTTATTCCTCACAGCTCTGTCAGATGGCAACGTGGCTTTTTGTCGCGACCCAGAGTATGTTTCCTGGAGTTTCCATCCCAGAAGGTTCATCCACAGTAACAGGAGCAAGACCCTTAGAAGATGTCCAATCACCCGTGAGTCAGATCAGTAATAAATAAAAGTCTTAACGCTTCTGGTTCAAGTAAACAGGAATTATTTGCTAACTCACAAATTATCTTAAGTATAGGCACAAGAAATGTGTTTCATAATTGTATTGTTGCAGCCTCCCAGGATCTGTTGTTCAGTCAGCCAAGCCGACTCTCCAGCTCCAAGGCCAACTGACAACAGATGGAACCTATGTGAAACATTCCACATTCAACATTCCAATCTCTCATCACAGTTCACATACCACAAGTAAATTAGGACCTAAGGGAGCAGGCCCGGTTTCAAATAGGAACTTTGGGACAGATTTAGAGCTCGGTGAATGGTTGACTCCATCACAAAAGTGGCTGATATTACATCCAGCCTAATACAAGCGTCATAGGATGTACTCACTTCTAACACAACAGACATGATAACCGCCAAGTCTGTGAAGGAGTAACTTTTCTGCCAAACTCTAAATTCGGCCCTTTGTCTCTAAATTCGGCCCTTTGTCTCTTCACTTTTTTGGCCTTTCAAATAGTTCCTTGACAGACTACTCTTCAACTTTCTAACTCTTGAGAATGTTGCCAGTCTCACAAAAGCCTGCTAGCACACTTGGTCAAGTTGCCATTCCAGGCAGAACTGTAAAGCACACTCTCAAATCTGGAATGTTCCCAGGCACTGTCACAATTCCCTACATATGCATTGCTTTACTGTTCAAGTCACCTCATTTGGAGGATCTCACCCTACTTGAGCTGATTGTTTCCCTCAAAATAAGCAAAAATTCCCCTATTGATTTCCTTGGAACCAGCCACCTTGAAACCCATCCTCAACTTCCATACACATTTTAATCTTTATAGATTTCAAAGGGTTCACCCACCAAACTGATCCAATCTCACTCTCCATGGAAACTCAACATTTTAGAGTTGTGTGACTAAAAGCATTAAACAAAACTTGTAGCAGACTGCATTGTCAATTAGCAATGATCCACTGTTTGCACATTGATAGTGAACACAGCCTAAACTCAACTGTCAGCCATTATGGATGGACCCAATCTTCTCTCTGACATCTATACTGGGTTCCTCCATGGACAGAGCTTGAAATCTACACTCATTACAACAGAGGCCACCATCAAAACAATGGTGGACTCAGTTGGAACAGTGCCATTCTTACTGTTGGCCCTGTCTAATGCTTGTTTTACAAGACCAGTTTCGACCCTGCTCTAGAGACTTGACTCAGTAGGGTTACAAGGCACTGGCCTTCGCTGGCTTGACTAGGTTCTAGTAGGCAGATCCCGTATAATAGCACTGCCACCTTTTAGCTCTGGCCTATTTTCTTTGTTGACTGGAATTCTTCATGTTTTTAACATCACCCCACTCATCTATAAAAGCTACCTGACTTCTTTACAGGAGCTCCTCCTAATTTTACATCGATTATATGCATATTACTTTAAATCTTGATAGTCCTTTTGATCTTGACTCCTGTGTCATCAGACAGTGACCCTGATGTTGACCACTTGATGCTAATGAAGCACCTCAAGCTAAATACATTAAATTCTGAGATATTTGCTTGTGGTAAGTGGAGCATTTTCAATCCATGCACCTTTTGGATAAATGAAAGAGTTGAGCCTATCCTTAATCCCTCATTCCCAAAATGGAATCTATGAGTAATTATTAATACAAGCCTCACTGCAAGTGAGGAATTTAGGCAGGATGAGTGCATCAATACTTGCCCTGGTTCGTCAAGCGACTCTAATCATGTTACGAGGGGTTCCTGTTATGTGATGAAATGCCTATGTCAACATTTCCTGTTTATAGGTTTCCTTCAATGGGCGCAAGTCATGAATGACCTTGTACTCTCCTGTGTAGACTAGTCCAACGATAAACACATTGGAGCATCGTCACATGTGATGTAGAAATGACAGAGAATCCAGAACTCCTCTGTGAGACAACTACTTGACTATAATATCTCTTCTCAAATTTCACCCTACCCCCAGTCTAAACACTGTCTTCCATGGTCACACAGGTTACTTTCAAGGTGATTTTTATCGCTCACCGAGTCATTCATGGCTCTGGACCGCTCCTGCTTCAGCACAAATTCTATACATTTCCCTAAAGCAGAGCTCTTGAATCTAGGCTGGCTCCACTCCTGACCATACCCTTCTTTGAAAAAAGCTTACATCTGTGTGGCTTTCTTCTCAGTTCACACCGCTAAGATATGGAACTCACTCCCTGCTAGAATAAGAATAACTTACAAATTTATCAAATTCTGTAGAGTTTTAAAAACTCAACTTCTCAACATAATGATAGGCATACACTTGTGCAATTGCGCCCATTTACACATTTTTCTCCATTGCCTCATGCTTATGAGCATAGAAGGTGTCAAGCCCATATATACAGCACTTCTCAAAGCTTCATGCACCTCACCCAACACCTTACAAATAGGTCTAACCACATCAAGCACCCAGCGAAACTATGCACCTTGAAGAGCACCTAGGATCTAGCTGTGCTATATAAGCGATACAGTGTAATGTAAAATCCAATAAAATGTCAAGGCAGGCATAGTGACTATAGTGACTGGTAGACTAGATGGGCTTGATTATTTAAATGAACTTCCAGCATCAATGTGTGTAGCTGGTAATCACCGTTCTCTATGTCTATGTTGGCACAGATGGTGAGTAATAACTCCCCAGTAACTTTTGATGCAGTAGCGGCCGGGATGGCTCGCGGATGGGGGAGCGGGGTCACACGGGGAGGCGGGGGTCACGCGGGGACGGGGGAGGGGTAGTGCGGGAGATCAATAATAAAAAAAATTAAAAATTAAACCTACCTTTCAGCCGGCCCAGCTCCCATGTCTTCACTGCTCCTGCTCGCCTGCTTCCGACAGGAACAGGAAGCCAGGCTCCCTCCGCTAAGCCAATCACAATGTTCCATTGAAGCGTTGTGATTGGTCAGAACGCCGTCCAGCCAGGGGCTGTAGGGGATGCCATGTTGTCTATGCAGGCTGCAGTGCAGCCTGCATCGAAAGGTCAGAGTGCACATGACTGGTTTAGGTGGCCCGAAAGGCAGACCAAACAATCTTTGCGCACCCAGGAGTCGGCAAACCGCTCCTGCCCTGCTTTGAGAGCAGAGCAGCTCGGCCCAGAATGCGAAAGCCCACCCGCAATGCGCAAAGAAACATAAAATTGTAATAACCTAAAGTTATTACCATTTTATGCTTTGGCTTTCTCGCTCTGCGAGAAAGCAGTGGGGTGATGCACCTCCGCCCTAGTGGAGGAGCCGCCCCTGCCATGATGCATGATTCCTAACATAACCGGCAAAGACAAACCCCGGGTCTAAAGAGCCAAATGAACCTCCATTTAATCCCATGGGGGTTGGTGAGTTAAGGTGTCGGCCCCATCATGATTCCAGATGAGCGGTAAATCCACAGATCTGTAGTGTTTAATGGGAGACTTCACCTGCTAGCAGTTGAGTCTCTGGTTGATGAAGCAGGAAAAATGAGGAACTACTGTTTGTAATTCCACATTTTCAGGGATCATGAGAGTCGCACTTGTAATCCATGGCAACTCTGCCTACAGGAGTTAGCGTTGCCCCTGGTACACAGTGCCACGGGATGTGCCCCCCACAGCAGAGGCTGTAGTGTTACTGGAGACTGGGAATGGGAAATGGGCAGAGGCCGTCATTTCATGTGACATTTTAATCCGATATATGAGAGCCGCTGTAACTCTGCAGATCTCATGAACTTTACCAGGAAACTCTACAAGGCCAATAAGTGGTTTAGTGCCCAGAGAAAATGTGGATAACCAGGGGAATCGAAAGAAAATTACCAATTCCTCTGGTATGTACTTATTTGTAAGGGGAAGCTCAGGGTTCCAGTCACAAGGGGCCAGTCATTTCCTCCCTTTGAGTTTTACCAGTAAAACTGTTACCAGGAACACTCAGGAATGGAAGGAATTTACCGACCACATTACCAGTGACCGCGGGTCCCTGTCTCATACACGACAACATTTAGAAGAGAAAAGTGGGAGATTAAAATAAAATATCCGGGAGAATGCATTTCCCCCATTGACTACTATTGAAACAGAGGGACAATGTCAGGCGGGAGACAGACGGAAAAAAAATATTTTGAGCTTTAAAAATCGTAAATTCTCCCGCCTAATTCGGGTCTTTTGGCATGCATGCTTTGTAGATAGCCACAAGCCTTTCGCTCTGCCGTCAGTGTCTGTGCATCGTGCGCGTTTGGCCTAGGCCAGAGTGAGTTTAGTTGGAAGGACTGCAATCTTATCCTAAAAAGTTACAGATAGTGAATGCCCTTGTGTTTTAATTTGCTTTCCTTTTTGAATCAGGAAATCCTTTTCGTCTGCCCCCCCTTAAGAGTTCTCCGCACAACGCGCTCTCCCGTCCCTTTTAAAAGTTCAAAGTACATAGACAGGCGCCTGGAACATTCTCCAGGCCCCAGAGCTCGGAGGTTCCAGGAATTTGCACAGCACCCCTCCCCCTCTCTTTCTTTTCCTCTCCCCCCCTTGGCAGGTTCTTTCTCTTCCCTCAGCAACCCCTGGGCCGCTCCACTTCTCCCCTCCTACTTTACAGAATTTACGGCCTGCTGAAATGGAATTACAGTGCGTAATTAGCAGAGAGAAATGGCTCTGAACTCATTTCGGCATGCTAACCGAATTAGATTTTTCTTCCCATGTTTCTGGCCATTAGCCGTAAATTTCCCCGCCGAGTGGCACCGGCCTCCATTAGGGAGCCTTTCTGGCTTTCGCTTACATCACTATGCCAGGGCGCTGAAAAATTCTAATTGATTGGGGCCCCTTAATTTGACCCAGGGGCCCCGGGTCCTGATGTGTACCGGCTATGCATCTACAGAAGGAGTCACTCCAGTGCAGTTTGAGGTCACCTCGACTTCCCGGCAGCCAAGACGGGCCGACTGTCCAGAAGGGATCTGGTGGTAGGCCTCTGCCATAGGAAGGTATATTATGGCTGCAGGTTAGTGACAAACAATCCATAGTTGCCAACTGTCCCGTTTTTGCAGGGACAGTCCCAGCAAGTTGGAGGCAGTCCCGGGTAATATTGTTGCAGAAACTGTTCCTCTTTATTACACACTGGTATGCAAACAAGGACTTTCTATCTGCAACAGCCCTGTGCTGGAAAGTGTCCCGGGAATTTTGTTTCACATGTTGGTTGGCAACTATGGGGGGAACATCCTTTACAACGCAACTTTTACAACGAAGTACCTTTACGACACAACCATTACAACGCAACTTTTACAACGTCTTGCGCTGGGGGACGCTCTAGGATAGGGAATAGTTTCCAACACCTTCCCTACTATCCACTGGGACTGGAGTTGGAATAGTAAATTAAACTATTCACTATCCAGCGCCCCCCAACGCAAGTCGTTGTAACGACTTGCGTTGTAAAACTTGCTTCGTAAAGGCATGCGTTGTAATAGCATGCGTTGTAACGTCATACATCCAACTATGGTAATCTTCTGTGAAAAGATCCCCTAGAAGTGTCCCGGTCATTGAATGGGACACGACAAGGAGCTACTTCAGGTGATACTTTTAGAGGAAAGGCAGCTCTAAACACAGAGATCGAACACAAAGCCCGCCCAGGAGTTAGGGATGCTGTTGACGCAAGCAAGAGAGACACTTGATGCATAAGTCTGTGGAACAAGTGGTTGAAAAGCAGTAGCCCCAAGGAAACATCGAGTGCAGGCTACATAACTCTGGAAGGGCACAGTCCAGGGCTGAATTTTCTGCCAGCTCAGCACATGAGGACAGCTCAACTGGACATCAGATGGCGCAGGCCTCGTGACACTGTAGAACCAATTTGATTAGTGTCAGGCGGGGGCGTAGCTTCGGGGGGGGGGTTGGGGTGTTATACCCCCCTAAAAAAAGTATTTTCAGATGAATAGTTGGGTAAAGGTGCTTTCAGTCAGGTAGGGTGAAGCCACTGTTTTGTGGGAGAGAGAGAGATAATGAAGTCCATTACGCAAGGATCAGTCTCAAATCCTGGCAACTCATATACAGAATATCTTCCCCGCCTTTAAGGTGCTGCCTTCCTAGACTTCTTTCCGCATGGTAAATACAGTTCAATTTATGATTGTTTTGTTTTACGCTGGCTTGTTCCTTTGGCTATTTCAGTGGGCTACAGTGTACTTTCGGGTGAGTCTTGTATCTTGCATGATGGAGACCGAGATTGCGTCTTAAAGACTTAAGCAGCATCTTAAGCAAGATTCTAAGAGGGATCAGTCTCTTCTTGAAGAGGGTCGAGGGTGAGTGGTGCTCCTAATGGTGTTATATTATGCTATGCTGTTGGCTTTGAATACCAGTCTGCCTGTGCTTTGGATGACCGACATCAGCTATCGGTGTGAAGGGCGCATTCCATATGGTGCTGAGGTTTCCATCAGAGACTGGAGTCTGATTAGCCTTGTTGTGATACTTTATGGGGATTTTGTATTAGAGCATTATGCAATTTTGTGGATGTGTTTTATTTATTGAGCTGTGTCCATATACATTTATGCCTTAGAAGTGAACCTGAAGGGCTAGCCCAACTCCAACTGCATTTCCTAATTTGGTAGATATTGGCATTGTCAAATGCATGTTTGTGTGAAGTTGCTGGATGTGTGAAATGTTTGGTTTTTGTTCAATTGAGGGTGTTGTGCTAAAAGTGGTGCTATATGTTTCGGCCGCGTAATGAGACATTCTAATTTCATTGTATTTTAATTGCATTTATATAGTGCTTACCGTCTATGAAGACAGATTGAAAAGCTTTACGCCAGGCAGTATGCTGCCTGCTTTGGAAACGGTTTATGGTGAATCCAGTGGTTATTGGGTATTGGGATTAGTTTTGTGCTTTCAAGACTACCATTCCAAACATTTACTTCAGTTTTTTTTGTGGTAAATTACATGAATATTTTGGTGGTAAGTGCAGTTGTGAGTGCTGTGTTAGCCAGTTAGATAGCATACATGCACATGTGTAGTGTGTAAGGGGTGGCGCTCTATCAAGTGTGTTTTGTCATTGGTGTTTCCCAGTGGCTATCGCTGCTGAAAACTGCGTGACAGCTGCCTATAAGACAAACCAAAGCTATCATTGGTCTGTGTGATATTTTCCATCTAAAGCGTGCCGTTGATCGTGAACTGTCCTAGGGTATAATGTAAAATAGTCAAAACAATCTAACCCTTATGTAAGGAAGTGAATTACTAATTGGGGTCAATGGTAGTCCACCACAATAAAGTCACTAACCTGTTACGTCCGGGCAAAGTTTTTCAATAATTTAAACCTGAGCTCAACCCCTGGTAGCTGTGGCACAGAGCAGACAGGCTTTAACTTAGAGAAAATGTGTAAAGCATTTAGAAGTGCCAGAGCAGTTAAAAAGTAAAAACACAACAGAATAACATTCTCACTCCAATTTAGAACAGATACATTTAATAATCAAAATGACATAAAAACAACAAAAATCCAATGAGGAGAGCCAAAGATATTATTTTTTAAAGATTTTTTACAAAAATGATCAAGAGAAAAGTAAAGCATCAATCAGTAATTACTGTTCGTGGTTGACCAATACCTAGGAGTGACTTGATGCAGACCGTAATGGGGTGTGAGTCTGATACGTAAGATACGTAAAGTAGGTTAATCCTGCCAAATATTTTACTTTAGAACTTACTCTCGGAAATAAAAGTCAAAATCCTTGGGGCAAGGTAAGAGAAGGCATTGGAGGAAGTCCCCTCAAAGCCAGGTAGCCCACTGAATGAGGTCCTGCTGGCACCATTGGTTTTGGCAGGAACATTTCAAATATGTACAGCAGTAGTCTCTTTTTCAGAGCTCAGACCCTCCAGTTGTACAAGACTGCAGTCTGTAACTAATGAAAAGTTCTAGAAGTCACAGCCGGGGTTCTCTTTAAACTGAAGGGGATATAATGCATCCACAATTCCTTTTGTGTGGTTCCCTTTTTGAACAGTGTCTGATTGATTCCAGTAGATTCCAGGTGCAGCCACGGGCATGTCCCCATCGCTCCATCGTGGTTGACCATGATGATACTATACATACATTGATGTTGATGTTTTGGTGGATCACAAGCCGATTGCTTGTTCTCTTTTGAATTTCATCTCTTGAAGACTGTCTCCTGGCTTTTTCACCATTTTAGTCTGGAGGAAGACCCACTATGATGCGTAGTTATTAACAGATAATTATAGGGTCGAAACATTGATGGCATTGTTTAATGTCACATGAAAGATGGCACAAATGTTTTCTCAGTTGTAGATAGGAAATTACAAATAAAAGTTTTAATAGAAATAAACTTCTCCCCTTCTTTGTCCAAAGGGATCGTTTTGTGACCCTTAGTTACGGATGTTGAATTTTCATCATTTTTCATAATTCTTGCTTAATAATTGTGTCAGCCGACTGAAATCCTTGTATTTTAAAATTGTATACCCAGGTTCTGAGGGACACAAGGCAACCCCATTATTATTAATGGCCTCTGTTGAGAGGCAGCATAACTTAGGCTTCCACTCCTTTGGCACTCATCTGGAGCTTCATGGTCTCTGAGGTATTTTTTCCTCACAGAAAATTTCTACAAAGCTGTATCATGTCTCCTCCCAAAACATCAGGGTTCCAACCCTGTAGGGCACAGCTTTCCAAACTTTTGATGTTGGGGACACACCTTTTTGTCAATCTTATTTTGGGGACATGGTAACGCGAGCAAGCACAGCAAGTGAGCCCGAACCACCTCAATTTCTAGTCCACCCGAGAAATTTTTGAAAACGTAGTGGGCAAAGCATTGAATGACGTGCGTCAGGCCCCTCCTGCCACGTTCTCCTATGAGCAACTTACATGCACACTGACCTTGTTCACCGTAACAGGAATGCTTCAAAATGTTGCTGTGAGCGCGCAGCGCTAACTTTCAGATTGTGTATGATGTGCAGACTGTACCGCTTCTTCCCCAATAGTTCTCACAATATTTGTAGTGCCCACGCTCCTTGACTGAGACTGCTTCTGGGAGATCCAGGGTGTCCCAGTGTGGCTGGCGCTTGACGCATTGCATCTCGTCTTCCTGTTTGTCTCCCAAAGATACCCGCTTGCGAGGCCCAGGAGTTATTTGGAAACCGTGGGACCCCTGGCTCCCGCTCTGCTTCCCTCTCCCCTGCACTCTCCACCCTCACAGTCCTTATTGACCCTCATGTAAGCCATCATGGCCGAGAGAAAAAGGACAGAGTGGCTCAGCAGTGGCAATAGCAGCACTAGAGTAAGACCCTCGATCCTCACAAGTACAGTGCCACATACCTCGGGGGGTTTTCTTTTTGTTGCTATTATTCTTGCCTAGTGTTAAGAACTCCATCGGGCAAGCAGGCGAAAGTGAGTTCTTTATTTTTATAGACGCGTATGCAAACATAGAGTGGACACAGCTGACTACACACAACACCTAGGATCATATTTACGGAGGCCATTCCGGACTGCTCTAGGTAGGAGACATGAGGGGACCTTCATTTTTTCAGCACGTTGCTCACATGGGAAAGTGCTGAACCAAAGTAACTTAACTAGTATGGCGCCAACCTCGGAGGTGTAGTAACTACACCTCCGAGATTGGCACCATACTAGTTAAGTTACCTAGCACCAAGGAAACAATACAAACTACGCCTCCATGATTCGAGCCATATTAATGCCATCAGCGTTTTAAAATGTCTCAAAAATGTCTACATCTCCCTACTTATGTACCGAGTGAGTGCCTGGGACTCCGATGTCACTGTGTCACAAGGCCGCTCGCTCAGCACTGTAGCACTCCCCGAGGAGGGAGGGGGGGGACAATACTTCCACTGGCCTCTCACTCCGCCGCTGAGACTGCCGCTGAGACTCAGACAAAGCCTCCACTGAGCCTCCGTATAGCCGAATCGAGCTTCGGACGATGAGGCTCCGCTCCGCTGCTGCTCCGCCTTCCACCTTGCACTGACATGGTCAGCGACTGGCTGCCGCCCCCCCCCCAATCCGGCACCCAACACCCAGAGACGTGGACATGAGACTTCTTTACTTTTGGAAGGCGGGGGCTAGTCCCCCGGCCGTATTTATTAAGATATGAAATTAAAAAAGGTTTTAATTGCATGGTCAACAATTATACAAAAATCAGCAGGACATTAGATACAAATATCGTCAACAAGTTTGAGAGGCTAACCTTAACAAAACTCTAATACATGTTGTTTCCTAACCGAATCTAACATCCTCATCTTGATTTCTGTACATTTCTGGCCATATGGCAAGGTCGCTGACCGGTGTCAGGTCCTACAAGCTGCGCCTCACCCAGAGCTGTGCGCATGTGCAGTCGTGCCCCGGGAATTGCCCGGTCTACGCCCTGAACTCCATTTACCCACTAAAGGAGGGCCCTTACTCTGCGCCATCCGGTGACGTCATGAGTATACGCGCGCGGGGTGGCTACCAGCCTAAGGAAAGCGTGACTACTCCGACCGGCGCCCCTTTTGAAGCATCCATTACCTTGCCCCTGGAGTTCTAGGAGTGGCCCAAAGGCCCCTCCCCCTGGGCGGGAACCTCCATAGGATGATGCCCGCCCCCTCAGACCTTAAATATGTGCTCACCGGTCATGACCTTACCGCCACAGGCCAGCATTGTTAACCGACGATCTGGCCTCCCCCCTCTAAACCCTAACTTAGGAACGCTCCTGTTTGGCAAATCCCTCCAACCAGGCCCAGATATTGTCAGACCACAAGACATTCCCTGCTCCGTTCAAGTGAACTCCATCCCTCAAGTAATACCGTTCCCCCCAGATACACCCATGAGGTATCGTTTGCAAAAGGGGGGCTCGAAACAGCTTGTCCAACTGTGAGTTGATCCTCTTTACCGAGTGATTCAACGCTCTGACCGAATCCCCCCCCCCGCCACTGCCATCGGGGTATGAGTTGCGACCATACTACCGTGCAACCCGGGCAGGTCCTGGCTATCCACCCCGCAGTTGAGATAATCTCTTCAATCAGAATGCGCCTTCCCAGTTTGGCCAAATCATTCTCCCCCAGGTGAAGTATCACCACTGACGGGGGGAATTGCCGGCGCGCCAACAGTCCCTGGAAGAAGTCCCTAAGCTGGTTGAGACATAAACCCCCTCTCCCGAAGAATGAGATGTCAAACCCCAGTTGTGCAGCCCTTTTCTTACGGTCACCTGAAATAAAAACACATTCGGCCCTTCTCACATAGGAGTGACCCACAATCCAAACAATTTTCCTGAGTTTATCCTGATCGTTGGTCCACGCCGGTGTAGGTCGTTGCTGCCCGACGGCAAATTCCTCCCCTGCGTAACAGGTCTGAGAAACTGCAAGAAAGTGGAAACAAACCAGGCGTGAGCACCATCTAATCACAACATGTCAATTCGTACATATCGTTTGTAGCATTCTGAGGACCACCTCCCAATTTTCTTCACTCTCTCCACTGGGAGGCCCCCTGCTACCGCCTCTGTTGCTGCCCCAATTCTAAAGGAATGAGAGCCAAACTCTTTAGGGTCAAGACCTGTTTTTCTGACCACCAGCTCCAATACCCTCCTGAACTGATACTTGGTCAAGGGGGTACCGTCGGCGTGACAGAGCAGTGCCCTGCCCGCTGCGCCCACCAGCAGCCCATGTAATAATTCCACGTGCCTCACTGGGCAGCAAGGGTTGGCGGGGGCCCGGTGGAGCACTATGGTGTGACCCCGTGACTCCTGGTCAGTCTTTGACTTCTGAATGGTCACCCACATGGTGTCCTCCTTTATCCTTACACCCGCCCTTTGCACGCCGCCCTGTAGGTCTGACTTGGACCCTGCCACCAGTTCACTAATTCTCAGTGCCCCATAGAATGCCAAGGAGAATGCTGCCTTGAAAAGAAGTACCTCCCACTCCGAGCTACAAACAGTGTCCAGCGCGCCCAGTAAAGCCGTCAGCCGTGCTAACCCGATGGGCCTTCTCTTATCTTTATGATGCCCTTGTAAACGGCGCCAACCCCTCAAAGCCTTACGCACCATAAAGGTGTTAGTGGGATCACGCAAGCCCCTAGCTTGAGCAAAGAATGATCCCGCTGCCCTATGCCTGTTTGCAGCTGCCACTGAGCGTCCTTCCTTATGCATCCATTCTAAATAGGCCGCAAAGCCATCTTCCTGGGCCCATAGCACCTCCCATTGCTGCCCCAAGAAAGCACAGTAAGACAAAAACGCCCCTTCATAAGCCGTCTTGGTCCTGGGGGCTAAGCTAGCAACCACGAGGTCCTGTAATCTGGGGCACCAATCTGCCAAAGCACTGCTGGGAAGTGCGCTGGCGAGGGGTCTGCTGTAGGAAGATGTTCCCTGAAAACCTGCATTTTGAAGCGAGAGAGGGAGTCAGCTGCATTGTTCAGAATACCAGGGAAATGCTTGGCCTTAAAAACTACATTCCATCTTAAGCACTGCAACACAATTTCTTTTATCAGACGAAGTATGAAAGGACATCTTGCCCCCTGCTGGTTTATACACTCCACTACTGTCATGTTGTCTGACCAAAACACCACTGATTGATTACATAGGTGTTCGGGCCAGACCTTCAATGCCACCCATATTGGGAAGAGTTCCAGGAAGCCAATATTAGTGGTCAGACCCCATGTTCTCCATACCTCCGGCCACCGTTGAGCGACCCACTTGTTCCCTAGGATGGCGCCAAAGCCCACACTACCAGCGGCGTCCGTCCATAGGCCCAACTCTGCTGATGTTGTGGGAGGGCCGGGCCAGACCACCCTGCCATTAAAATCCTCCAGGAATGCCATCCATATAAGCATATCCTGGCGAATCTCAGACGACAGCCTAGTGCGGTGATGTTTCTCCCTTAGCCCCTTCATTGCTTGGGCGATGGAGCGAGAGAAAGGGCGAGCCATGGGGATGACCCTCAGTGCGAAGTTCAGTTGCCCTACCACCTCCTGTAATTGCTGCAGGGTGACCTTATCTTTGCGTAGGCATAAACGTAGCGCTGTTTTGAATTTGTCCACTTTGTCCCTGGGCAATCTAAAATATCCCTCCACTGAATCAATCTCAATGCCGAGGAATTCCAAGCAGGTGGTCGGGCCAACAGTCTTCCCGGGCGCAAGCGGGACACCAAAAGCCCGCATAAGCACGCAAAATTCCTGCAATGCCCATGCACACTCCTGAGATCCCGCTGTACCCAGGAAGAGGAAATCATCCAAATAATGCATGACCTGCTGGTGGCCCGTCGCTTGTCTCATGGCCCATTCAAGAAAAGAGCTAAACATCTCAAAGTATGCACATGATATAGAACAACCCATGGGCATGCATTTATCCATGTAGAACCTATCCCCAAACGTAAAACCCAGGAGATGTTGATCCGCTGGGTGTACCGGGAGGAGACGGAAGGCTGTTTCAATGTCTGACTTTGCCATCAACGCCCCGGGCCCCATGGCCTGTAATAAGTTAACAGCCTGGTCAAAAGAGGCGTACTTAACACTACAAATACCCTCGTCAATGGCATCATTCAGTGACGCGCCTCTAGGTGCTGACAGGTTGTGGATCAATCTGAATTGCCCCTTCTCTTTTTTAGGGACGACTCCTAATGGTGAACACACAAAATTGGGTACCGGCACCTCAGTAAAAGGGCCAGCTATCCTGCCTAAAGACAACTCCTTCTCAATTTTGGCGGCCACCACAGCTGGATTGTGTTTTACTGATAACTGATTCTTACAGTGTGCGCTGCCTGTGTATCCTGCCGCAGGGATCCTGAAGCCTTTGGAGAAACCTTCTTGGAGTAGGGTGGCCGATGTGTGGTCCGGGTATCTATTTAACCATGGTATCATTGCTAACACATCCACGGGCGTGGGGGTGCCTAACTGGTTTGTCTTACAGTGGCTTTCCCCTTCCCCTCTGTCCCGTGTTCCCATGCTTGGACCTGCAGGATGTTTCTGGATGAGAGGGGTGACCACAGGAGGAACATGCGTGTCTAAACTTACAAGCGCCCGGGGCCCTTGTGCAGGTGCGCCTATTAAAGTCCCAGCACACCCCCTTTTTCTCTGCCCCACCGGCCCTAGACCTCCCAGGTACCTCACTAGTTTGGGGGGGCCGAAAGGGCTGTTGGGATCTCGCGGAGAACACCCTGACCGAACCGGAAAACTGAGGGGGGGTGAATTATCGGAGAACTGCTTATGCCATGACATGGAGTCCACTGTATCCCATGCTAATGATCGATTGAATTCTAATGCTTTCCTGAAATTCAAATCGTACCCCTTCCACGCATCCCCAGAATACTGTTCACTCCACCCCACAATCCTGCTCTGGTAGCATGCCAATGGTGCCTGTAAATCTGGAGGTCGTTCTGCCTTGATAGCCGTGAATACAGCAAAAGCCTTGATCCAGTTGAGCAGTGTTTCCTCAACCCTAAATCTAGCACACTGAGCCCTCCATTCACTTGGGTGCATCCACTCCTTCAGTGTCTTAGCATGCTCCATTTCCCTATTATCCAATAACAATGAATAAATATACACATATTTATCTGCCCAAATCATCTCCCTCACAGTCTGCGACACATGTTGCGCTAAATTCTCACTCCTGGAAGGTAGAGCACCATCCCCCAAGAGCGGCAATGCCACCTCCTTACCATGTGCGGGCACCGGGGCCGGCTGCCCACTAGCTCCGTTCTGCTGGGCAAGACTGGAACCTGCAAGGGGAGAAGATACGGGCACTGCGACACTGTCGGCTACTGCTGCCGATTTAATCTTTTCGACAAACCTCGCTGCCTCCGCTGCATGATCTGCAGACATCGGGAAAGCACCCCCCTTCTGTAGCCACGGCATCAAGGCCGTTATCTGAGACACCAATTCAGGGGGCATTGAATCTAAACTCCCCGCCGGGACAGCAGGCGCCACTGGGGTTATGCCCAGTGGTGCTGGCGTAGTAGGCAAGGCGGGTGCCGGTTGCGTCAGGCCGGTAGCCGGGATCGTGGCCACCGGTGAGGGAGCAGGCCCTGCATCTCCTGGCGGTATGACCGGCACCGGCACCGCGGGTGCTGGGAGTACAGGCATTGGTATAATAGGGGGTGGGATGACCGCTAGCGGCGTGTCAGGTACCGGCACTACTGGCCCTGGGGCAGGTGCAGCATACCTGGGTTTCTTGGGCTTAGATTTCCTAGGCGGGGTAACAAAATCCCCCCTTGGCAATGGTGCCGCCCTCTGGCGAATAGGCCTACCCGATGGCCCAGGGGCCTCATCATGCCTCTCATTAAACCGTGCTTCCAGTTCATCCACCTTCCCTAGCCGCTGTTTAATTTCGCCCATTTCACGCATCATGGCCCGCAACATAACCTCCATCTTGGACCCACCTTTACCACCCCGTGGTCCTGGCATGATAAATCCAACAAACAGCAGCCTACTCTCCTAGTGTCACGACAGGTCAACCTTGTGTACCTTTCAGATGGAGGGTGACCAGGGGGCTTTCAGCACCATGCAACGGCGACCGCAACACTACCGGCTTATCCGGCTATGTAAGGGGTGAGTAAACCTAATGTAGACCCACCCGGCGGCCACCAGGAGCGATGAATGCCAGCCCCCCGTACCCCTCTTACCGACCAGTCCTGCGTACTCGCCGGCGATATCGGTCTGCGATCACGCCCCACACCAGGCTGCGCGCTGACAGTCCTTACGTCCCCTCTGTGAGTGAATTGCACCAAATAGTGTCGTTAAAAAATGCCTGGAATAGAGAAATGTATTAACACCGTGTGATAAAAGCAGGAGCAGACTTAGGAAAGCCCAGTTTAAATACAGTGGAGGCTTGAACCCCCCCCGTTAACCTTTCTGGTGATGTGCACCACTAAATTACGTTGTATCAGTAGACAATAAAATAACACTCCTTCTAGGCCAGAAAATTCTGAAAGAACATTGAATTTACTTCTTACCCTCAATTGCACCCTTTGTTCAAAGTCACCAATATCAAAATACTTAATGTAAGCCAATATCAGATTACTCAATGCAAAACAGTCATGAAAAACAGTTATTGAATATTACTTCGCTTTTTCTTTCAAAACAGTCATGAAAAAACAGTTATCCAATGACACTTCGCTTTTTCCTTACAATTGCACGTTATCATAGGGGGTCTCCCATCCAGGTGCTGCCCTGGTCGACCCTGCTTCACTTCCCTGCACAGTAGCACGTTCCAAACTGCCCTGTGACCACAAGCGTGAGAAAATGGAAGGCGCAAATCGAGGAGACAAGTCTATTATTCAAACTGCCCGCTCCGTTCCTTATTATTACTACGGGGCCCTGTTTTACCCGTATTTGCCTAACCGCTGCACTCCGGTAATGAGTCAGCCTTCTCCTCTCACCCGGCCGCTCACCACTACACCGGCTGGCCGATGCACCGTCTCTGGAGCACCCGCCCCCCGCACGATACCTTATGGAGCCTCGAGCGGCCCGCACCACACTCCCCCACCGATCCGGACACTGGCGCCGCGAGTTCCCCGACGGGTCTCCTCTCACACCCCCGCTTTGAAAAACCGGCTGGCTCCACGCGGCGGCGACCCTTCCGATCAGCGAGGCTCCGCTGGCTCCACGCGGCGGCGACCCTTCCTATCAACGAGGCTCCGAAACCGCTCGTTCTGGACACGGCGCCAACCTGAAAAAGAAAGAGGAAATTTACAAAAACAAAGAAGCCCCGAGCGCGGGGCACACCGTGCTGTGAGGGAGCGTCCAGGGACAAGGGGGTCTCCTGGGCGCTCCCCGCCTCTTTATTCCTCAGGGGCCAGGCGGGGGGGGGGGCACGCCCCCCCGCCCCACCCCTCCAGTAGCCCGCCCCCCCTGACCCGGACCTTCTACACTGGTATCCGGGTCAGGGGGGTCGCCAGCCAATCAGTGGTGGGTCGCGCCCGAGGGCCCGCCCCCACCACCGAGAGACACAAAGGGGGGAAGGGGGGAAGCGGTCGCCGCGCCGCCATGCGGGCGGGGGGGCCGAGGGCCCCCCTTTTCATTGAGGCTCGAGTCGCATTCCCCTAACATCGGCCCGCAGACTTCATTGCATTGCATTACGCGACACACCTACGGTTGGGGCGCAACACAGTAACGTGTCACGCCACACAGTTTGGAAAGCTGTGCTGTAGGGATTGTGAGGGACAGATGTCCTTTAGTTACCCATTTAGATTGCCTTTGGTACCTGGGGCCGGAAAATGACTCCAGGGTATGTTCCTCCTGCCTCAGTATGTATCCGAAGGCAATCAAAGAGCAGGAGGCCAAACTCTTCATGTCCAAAGCCAGACACACCCACTGTCCCCACAAGCATTTGAGGCACCGCTCCCGATCACCAACTTCCTTTTCAGATAGAAAGAAAAAGTAAAAAACAACGGAAAACAAAGAACACTCCAGAGGTAAGTCTCCCTGCCAGTCTCCAACTCCGACAGGACTTTTGTCCTTCGGGTCTGAGTTAGTGGACTTGACACCCATGGACCCTTCTCTATGAAGCTCTGCTCCTCTACTGGACCCAATTCTGGAGAGACATTCACCCTTGCCTGAGTACTTGGTGCCAGCACCTACACTACTTGAGACTCCAATGTTGGCGCTGACCTTCTCCGAGTTCCAGGTCAGATCTGGCAGCATTCCTTGACACCATGTATTTGATCTTTGAGAAATGTTTGATGCTGACCAGCTCCACTTTAGGCATAGTGGCTCCTCGTTTCACCATATTTCTACCTTTCCATCAAATGCTGTTTGGCATTGCTCCATCTGATGCATGCTTTCAACACACTGCTTCGACCCATCACTTTGATATACAGCACCTGAACAGATGCTGTGGACAACAGCGCTGCCTCCTCCTCTGGCTTCAGATGTAGCCCCACCAGCGCTGCAGCCCAGTGTCGACTGCCAGAGGAGATCTTGCAGGGAGGCTCAGTGTCTTTTGAATGATTAAACATATAGGGCCTATCTCCATAATATTTTTGGGACAGATTCTGACATGATTGACTTTATTCCTTATGGAAATCCTGATCAAGATCCTAAAGAATTTCAAGGGTTGTCTTCTGCCAGTAGCTAAGATACTTCCCAGGAGCAAACTATGGACCATCAATGTCTGAGGTGGTGTCTTTTCACAAAGTGATGTTATATGCTGCAGAGGTCTTGGAACTCAATTTACCCACCACAGAGACTAAGATCAACATCCTGACAGAAGTGCCCCTACTATCTTCCACAACTTCGGTTTTGCTTTAATGAAGATCTGTTGGACGCTTTTATGGAAGCATAAAGAGTCTTATCGGTTAGGTCTCCTGCTCTGAATTGTAAAGTGGCGGAGCCTTTCCAGAAGCTCCATCCAACAGGGAATCCAAATGCCTCGTGGCTTGGGGTAAGAAGGCTTTTTCTGTGGGCTGGATGGCTCTGAAGTCCCTTAATCCCACCTGTCTTTTAGCACAGTACACCCATGCGTTTTGGGACGTGGCCCAAAGGATCCTCCCACATGTGCCAGTGAATATGAAGCAACATTTTCAAGAATGTATTGATGATGGTAAAAATGCTTCCAGCCTTATCATAAAATTCAACTTTGACATGGCGGATTTGATTGCACCTGCCACGGGCGCTTCCGTTACCATCCTTAGACATGCTTGGCTTTAAACCTCAAATTTATCTTCTGATGTCCAACCCAATGTAATGGACCTGCTATTTTATGGAGTGTGCCTTTTTGGCAACAAATCCAACTCAGCCTTGGAGCGATTTAAGACTTGCAGGGCCACCGCACTCTCCCTAGGACTGCAGTTTCCAGCTAGGAACAGGGAGTACCAGCCATTTTGTTGCTTTCATACCTTTGGAAGTGGGTCTTCCTTTTGTTCACAACACTACCAACCGGCACTTCAGAAACAGCCTAATCCCGTTATCAGGCAATACAAAGGATGGAGCAGAGGAAAATCTGCAGCTCCACTTTTCAACCCTTCTCCTCTTCCTCCCTTCCATCCCCTAGTAAAAGATGTATAGTTTGTTTTCCCAATCCCACATGGAGTGTATGGGAGGGCGAGGGTCCCATTTTTTTACAGCCTGGAAGGCCATTATTGCGGACCGGAGGGTCCTTCAAATCATTAAAAAGGTCTACACCCTTCCCTCACTCTCCACCCCTTCCCCACCTTCAAACCATTTAGCAATTCTTCAGCATGATGTGGCAGCTCTCCTCCTCAAAGGAGCGGGCGGTAGTGCCAGAAGAGGAAGGGCCAGGCATGTTTCATACGTTAATTCCTGGTGCCCAGAAAGGACAGTGGTCTATGTCCAATCCTGGACCTCAGGCACCTGAACCACTGCCTCAGAAACGAGACACTCAAGATGCTGACCCCATCTCAAGTTCTGCTGGACTTGGAGCTTGGATAATGTCACTCAACCTGCTGGTTGCATACTTCACATCCCTATCTTGTGGTTGCACAGGATGCTCCTGTGATTTGCTATGAATTCTACACACCACCAGTTTGCAGTACCACCTTTTTCTTTAACCCTGCTGCTCAATTAGGGATTTACGATCAACGAGCCCAAGTCTCACATTTGATCCTCTCAACAACTCCAGTTCATAAGGCTGGTGATGGACACCACCCTTTTCCGCTCCTTTCCTCCATCTCAAAGAATCAGAGACATCCAAGGGATGATTCTAACTGTTCAGCAAGGTGTGAGAGTCCCAGTACTCAGAGTCCTGCGACTCTTAGGTCTGCTGGCTTCCTGCATTCTCCTAGTCATGCGCTCATGCACATTGGCACACAAGAGCCCTGCAGTGGTACCTCCACAGGCAGTGGTATGAGTACAGGGGGCACCACAGTCAGTGGCTCCAGTACAGGGGGTATTCATCGAGCGCCACCAGAATCTCCTCAGTGCTGAAGACCAACTGGAGGATTTAGAGATACAGGCCTCTGGTTTTTCACTTAAACCTGCTGGATTTGCAGGTGATTCTGCAGGTGCTCAAGGCCTTCTTCCTCTCCTCATAGGTCAGCTTGTCCAGGTCTTGATGAACAACATGACAGCAATGTGGTACGTGGAAACGCAAAGGGAGTAGAGTCTCATCTCTTTTGCCTGCAAGAGTGAGACAGTGGTCGGGCACATCACCAAGGGATCTGGCTCACCGACAATTACCTAACTGGGGCTCTGAATGTCAGAGCTAACGGCCAGAGCTGGCTTCAGCTTGCCGATCACATGTAGTGTCTTCTGTCAGAGGTAATCCAGAAAATCTTTATCCAGGGGGCACTCATCAAGTGGACTTATTTGCCTCCTCAGAAAATGCTCAGTGACATCAGCTCTGCCTCCTCCAGTATCCATTCATGGGAGACTTGGGCGATGTGTTTCAGTTGAGGCAGATGGAACTTTCAGCTATATTACGTGTTATCCCCATATCGTTGATTTCTCAAGTTCTCGGGAAGTCATTCTCATTGCCACAGATTGGCCGAGAAAGGTGTGGTACGCAGCAGACCTGTGCTTTTCCACTATCCGCTGCTTCTCCTACCATTCAGGTTAGACTTTCTCTCCCAGTCGGACGGAATGGTTCTGCACCCCAATGTCTGAGACCTTCACCTACATGCTTGGGATTCAGCAGGGACAACTGAGATCCTTTAAGTTGCCACCAAAGGTGGTCGGCGTAATCTTGTCAGCACGTCACCCCTCCACTAAGTTTGCTTACTCTAGCACATGGGACAACTTTTTACGTGGCGTGCAGACAATGGTGTGGACCCTCTACAGGGCAGGTTGTTGCAAGTTTGCTGAAATATGTGATTTCCCTTGCTCAGAGGAGTTGCACGATTTGCACAGTTTTTTGTTTTATGAGCTATTGACACTGTTGGCGCAATTTGGCTGCCTTGCCAAATACCACCCATTCTTTTTTAAGTCCCCTAGTGTTATGTGTTTTACCAAGGGTCTGGTGAATATGTTTCTTCCCACTCCCTTGGTGGTTCCCCAGTGGGGTTTATATTTAGTTCTCACCTTTTTGTTGGGTTCACAGTTTGATCCCCTTAACAGTTGGACCACACAAATGTTAACTCTCAAACCTGTGTTTTTAGTTAGCATCACTTCTGCTACAAGCATTAGTGAAATGCAAGCCCATAGTCATTGCAATCCGTTGACAACTTACTTTCCTGATAAGATGTTATTGCAAACCATGACTAATTTCCTTCCTAATGTGGTGACTCCTTTGCATCTCGGTCAATCTATCACCCGTCCAACCTTCTATACTACGAAAGAGGAAGAACGGTTGAAATACTTGGATCCTAGGCAGGTGGTTAATTACTACCTGGACTTCACCAAGGAATTCTGTTAGGTTTGCCTAGCTCTTTGTTGGATACTGTGGTGCCAAAAAAGGTAAGGCTGTCTAAAGAGGACTCTTTCACATTTACTCATCTTCAGCATCAAGATCTGCTACTCCTTGGTCCAAGAAAGAGCCACCTGAAAGGATCAAATCCTATTACACCAAGGCTAAGTTGACCACTTCTACACTTGCCAGAGTAGAACCAATTGCAGGAATTTGAAATGGTTGAACATGAGCTTACTTGCATACCTTCACAAAGTATCACTGCTTAGATTCGGAGTTGCGCAAGTTAGGAAACATTGCCAGGTCCATTTTGCAGGATATCCTTGTTTAACCATCTGTGAGAAATGAGGGTTGAGGGGGGTGAATCACTACCCAAACAACAGCCACAATTCTTGTCAGGGTGAACCACAAAAAGTTACTAAATTAACCTGTGCTTGACTCTCTGGTATCTTGGCATAAAAGCAGTCAAGCTTCACTTGGAGGCAATGTTGAAAGTATTTATGCAGCACACACACAATAAAAAGTGAAAACACTACACAAGAAAAAACAATTTAGAAAAATAGAGTCACATTTAAGTCATTATTTGACACCAACACAACCAAAAACCCAATGAGTAGATCTGGAGATATGCAATTTGAAAGATTTAAGGAAAGTATAGCTCGTAAAAACACAAAGTGCTACTCATGGTTATCTGGTCATGCAAGACTGGGTGTAAGTCACAAGTTCAGGCTGACTGTGATGGAACACAAGTCGGATACAGGGACAATATTAGCCCAGATGAAAAAGTTACCTTCTACAGTCTAATGTGAGGAGTCCAGTTCGCAGTGGAGGAGGCTGTGAGGAGCAGGGAGAGCATTGTGAATGGTTCTCGCTGTAGAGCGAAGAGCTGGCTGGGGGTCATGGACTGTTACTGCAGTGTGAAGATTCTGTCAGGCATCGCGGATAGTCATTGCAGGAGAGTCACATTGAAGCTCACTACGGGGTGTGGATTCTGCATTGCAAAGTGCAGATCTTGAATTGTCAGTCCCAGCTGGTGGTCGCTGTAGCATGAAGAGTTGGGTTCACCGGAGCATAATGTTGGTGATCGGCACAGGTGGCATACTCTTAGCCCAAACTGGCACATTCACAGTGACGAAGAGCTCAACTGCAAGATTTTTTCCTTTCTTCAAGGAAGAGCTCAGCTGACACCATACCAAGGGTCCAGTACCTGAGGAGCACCTCTTGGGGATCAGGACCTCACTCCAGCAGAGGTCAGCATGTGTCAGGTAGTTCTAGCTGTAGGTCCAGGCAGCAGATCAGCTAGGCAGATGCAGGAAGCCTCTAGACTTCTTATGTTCCTGTAGCTCAGAACAGGAGGTCAGTCAGCTTACCCTTGAAGTCACTTAATCCTGGAACCAAGGGTGCCAGTCCTGTCTTCCTTCTCAGCAAGCAGGGCAGTCCTCCAGCAGTAGGCCAACAGGGCGTTCTTCTTCTGTAGTATTTACAGGTCCAGGAGTGTACCTGGTGCCCACTTTGAAGTGGAAGAAGCTTCGGGTGTTTACACCTACAGGAGCGTCTGGAATTTCCTGTCTCCATGCTCTGGTCTTGAGGCACAATAAGCTAGTAGTGTGAAGTCCTTTTTGTGTGAGCTGTGCCAGTACCTTTGAAATGCAGGACTGCCCCACCTCCTTTCTGCCACTATCCTGATCCTATGTTGTTATGCTGTCTGAGAGGAATACACAAAGGCTAACAACACCTAGTCATGTGACCCAGGAACTGGCTGCAGGCACCAAAGGGTTAGGACAAGAAAATGCCAACTTTCAAAAAGTATAATTTCCAGAATTATGACTTAATATCTGACTATACTTAATGCGGGGTTTAACCTACATTTCAATAGACACCAAACAAGATATTCCTACCTGTTCCCATACAAAACCTATCACATATTAACTGTAATAAGATAACCCTACACTATCCTATGGGAGAGATTTGACATGCAATAGTGAAAAATGAATTTAGGAGTTTTTCCAATGGCGGTCTCCAACATGTTTAAAAAAACTACTTAAATGGGTGGCAGAGTGAGTGCTGCAGGCTCATTAGTAGCATTTAATTTACAGGCCCTGTGTACATGAAGAACCACTTTTCTAGGGACTTACAAGTAAATTCACTGTGCCAATTTGGGCTAAGCCAATTTTACCTTGTTTAAAGGAGATAGTACAATCATTGGTTAGCAGTGGTAAAGTGCAAAGAGTCTTAAAAGCCCAAAAAAATGGGTTAAAAAATCAAGAGGGTTATGGCAAAAATAAATGAAGGATGACCCTGCCGAGAGGGCAGAGCCCAACACCATCCATCAACAGGCAAGCTAATGCAGAATCCTCACTGACCCACCTGCCTCCTCTTTTGATCATTGAGTTATAGGAAAAGTTAATAAGATTACAATTTGCAAAGGGGACATTGAAATTGTTGCACTCAGTGGGCACTGTATATGGCCTATGGGACACCGTCTAACATCACTTCTGACGTCGACTGAGTCCAGCGCCATCTACTAACGACATAAGCGCTTTGAAGTTTTGTCTTCAGTCTGACACATGGGATTGTTCTACAGGTGAGGAACCTGCAGCCAGAGTATACATCAGAAAGACCATGACCACAGATAAAAAGCTTTTTCTGACGGTGGGTTCTAGGTCAGCCCCTTAGCTTAATATTTATTTTATTCATAAAGCTTTATATAGCGCGGACAAGCTCTCGAAGGATATCAGAGCGCTTTACATTTGGATGGAAGGAAGGACATAAATTCAAAATCGGCATCAAGTAGTAGTAAAAAATATGAATAGGATTGATCGCAGGTTCCAGGACAATTGCACCATGGAGGGTAATACAATAAACAGGTATAAGCGGGCAATGAAAGGGGTCACAGTATGCAGTAAAGAGGGGCAGATATTGCTTGTCCTTCTCAATTTCGCATGCTTACTTATTTTTCAGTGTCTTTCCTTCTTCTTGTGCTTGTCTATCCTCTGGAACATAGCTTTTATAGCCTCCTTTTGATTTGGTAATCTGTTTCCTTCAACAGTTTACATTACGGGAACTTATATATATTTTTTTCATTCAGCACTCCGTGGAAAACAATGTGTTTTCTTGCTCTTTCCCACTGCTTCCCCACTGAAATCCTTGCAAATGCACTTTCTGTGTTTCTCATTCCATCCCTAGCTTGCGTTTCTTCCCTGCCTATTGTTGTACTACTCATATTTGTCTCTTTTTTATTCCCCCCAAATCCAGGTCATTTGATGATCTTTTCTTCAATTTTTCCTGCCATTTGTCAACTCTTACTCCACCACCTGCTCCATTTTTGCTCTGCCATCCCTGGCTTGTTTTTATTTTTCATTTTGGAAAGCCCAGCCCCCTATTCTAAAGGAAAAAATGCACTATTTCCAGTGCATATATTTTTTTAACTTGTCAATTAAAATAAAAACCAAAATGGCCACCAGGTCATGACTTATTCATGTTCATGTTTTGCTGTACAAATATCTGCATGTGTAATCGCGTTGGGAGTGCTGTAAGGTATTCATGCATTCACACACATTGTGCTTTTTTTTGTCTATGATGTTCGGCATTGGCAATAAACATTTTTTTCTTTTTGCTGATGCTGAGCAGCATTGTCAAAAAATATAGGCAAAGCCACCAGGTATGTATTGACAAAGAAAAAAGGCGCAAAAGTGTTGACTTTGTCAAAGCTTCTTTGAAAAAGGCGTGGCTACTCTAGGAAACTTAAGCTAGGTATTGTTGGGAAAGATACAACATGCTTCTGTGCCTGGTATGGAATTATTCAATTTTGAAATACAGTAGGAAAGTTATGTACTCGGTGACTACAACACTTTCTCTGATCTTTTACATTGTTTACCCAGTTTATCAGGGAGTTACGTCATCACAAGGCCCTCTTGGGCACTGGTTCAGTTTCCCTAGCTAGAATGTTCCAACATATGTATCCTGGTCGAAACCTCCAACCTGCAAATTGTAACTTTGTAAGGATCAAGTCTCTCCCTAGAGTACACATTGCTAGATGTGCGTTTGTAGTCTAAACTGTCAAAACTTGCCCGAAGAGGAAGGCATAGGAGGTTGTTCTCAAATTTGGATACCAAACTTTGAAAAGAACATGACCCAAGTATACAGTAATTAGAGTTACTATCCAATATTGAATGTAGGTGAGAGGGGTGTTATGTTGCCACATGTGCTGTGGCAGTAAATGCACTGGGCAATATTCAGTGGGCCAATAAATATGCCACAACATTTAAGGGTGTAACTCTGTGCTTTATTGATCTCGAGTGCATGCTCCTTCCATTTGACCCTGCTGTTAGTGGGAATCTACTCATTAAGTACCAGCCCTGACGTCAGGGCTGAACCATCTCCTGGAGGGTCATGTAGAGAGGATCATCCACACAAATCCCCTAAACAATACCATGTCCTACCCCCGGCCATGACGTTTAACTTGCAACCACACAGTCAATCAAACAAAAACAACAGCAGGCTTCACACAACCATTCATCATGTACCCATCACATAACGAAGTCCTAGCACTTGGATGGCTTTGTTGGATGCACTCTCAGTTTATACCGGGGATGGCTCTGGCCAGCCTCGGCTTCCCGCTCAGTGGCTCAACTTTCATTCAAATTCAAAGGGGGGGGGACGACTGGAGGGAATGCAGCCACCCTGGAAATCTCTACCTCAGAAGTTGGCTTGGAGTCACAAGTAGTACATTTGAATACTTCCTCAGGATCCATAGGTTCACCAACTGTCAGTTCTTCATCTGGAGATGCTCAAGGGATCTGTTCAACATACTTCTTGAACACGAACTGAGGTTCTTTAATTTTGACTCCATCTTACATTTGTCATCAATTTGTGTTGCCTTTACACAGGCTGCTCTATTCATGAAGTGACTCTGCCCTTTGGACTGCAACGTGTTGAAAACCCCCCTCTGTCCTTGCTTTGAAATCAATCTCAGACACCAGCTAGCCTAACTGCATACAGACACGTCCTGCCATTACTGATTGACCCATAGGTGTTGTAATGTAATTTACTTGTGGATTGGGCAGAAACACGACGTAAGGGGGACGTTCTGGTTATATGATGCTTTTTTTTTAATGTTCTCCTATTGGCTAATATTTTGCAGATCTTGTATGTCCATATTAGGTATTTGGCTTGCTTGCAGAAGCTAGGACTGCCCCTTTCTTTTATGCTGAGTTTGTAACCCTAAGCATATAAAAGGCCTCTGTGTTTTGTACTCTTTAGACTGCCTCATTCAGTTGCCAAGGCTTCTGTGTGATGTAGTCTCACTTAATTAAGTTTAATAAAGATGTATTTTCATATTTCAGCTTCTGTGCCAAGTTCTTTGTATTAGTGAGACCCCTGAGAATGAAGATTACAGTTCTTCAAATGGCGCCCAACGTTGGGCTTCATCAGAGAAGTGACTTTCTGAAGGAGTGATCTTGTCAGGAGACTGAAATCTACTGAGGAGGGCAGGACGGGACTCTACTACTCTGTGCACAAGGATTCTGGAGATTCTTTGTCTTTGCAGTCCAGTATATTTCTGATCTTCCTGATTTTGATTCTCCACATGATGTCACTCCTGACTGAGAACATTTTTGGCGTGAGTATTCTAAAAGAGGACCATTAGGTCATTTAGAGCTTGGCAGTTAGAATTTGGACAACCTTTTGATTGGTAAAAGTAAGGTAGTTTAGCAACGCTTACTGTAGCTTTGGAATTTTGGAATTTGTGTTGGCCAACTTTTGATTTGTATGGATTTGATATGCAAATTGCAATTTGTGTAGACAGGTAATGAGGAGATTTTTCTCTATTTGGTTTTGTTGAACTGTGCACGTACGAAAAGTACATTAAGCACTACTTTGATTATAATATTGTATATTCTGCAATATTTTTGGCATGCCTGTTTCAAAGCTCACATAGAAGAATGTGTTGCTTTATTTGGAATGTACCATGTTGTGATGTGAAATTAATTAGCCGGCTCTCCTAGAAGGAATACCTAAATAGGTTTAGGTATACAAACATATTTCTTCGTTGGTGATTCTGTATTCCCAGGGAATTAAAATATGGACATAATACATACAAGGATCCTTTGTTCTGTGCAATTTTATGAATGAAGATATGCAGAGCGATTTTTGGTGTTCTGCTAGCCAAAGCTAGTGAATTGAGTGTATTTTCGCTTCTTGGACATACATCAGGCTGTTGGGCTGTTTTTGCAGTCTTTTGGAACAAAATTGAGAAGCGCTTCTTGTAAATATGACTTACAACTAGTATTTACAAATGGTTTGGTTTAAGTACAGTCTGTGGGCTGGCCTTTGTTTCTGTTCTGAGTATTGGTTTGTGGGTTAAATGTGTGTTTAAATGTCTATGTGGTTTTCCCATTAGTACAATTTCTGTAAGTGAATAGCGATGGCGCTATTCACGAAATAAATGGCTAAAGTGTGCCGTATTGTGTGTCCTGAGTGTATGACCCCTTTCTGTTTATGTCTGAAATGAGCTCAATGTCTGTTCGTGTTATTTTTTTATGTTTTCAGTCTATTAAGCAAAATGTATAAATGCTTAAAAACTAAAATGTAAATTCACATTCACTAGGAATAAAAAAAGCCTCCAAAAACGAAATTGGATGTTTTGCAAAAAATAAACAAACTTACAGCATTTTCCTTAGATACATTGTATTAGATATTAACAGGCAAACACATCATCTGAATACATTGGACCTTGCTGTATTGCACACGCATTTTGAAACTTGAAATGTCTTAGTTTTAGTTTTAAATAGATTGCCATCGTGCTCATGTTACAAACATTGAGAGACAAGCTAAATAGACAGGAATATTTACTCAATCCAGGACTTTGGCCTCAGTTGCATGGGTGAAACTTTGCATTTCAGAATGTTGTTTTAAAAAGGTTCCAAAACTAAGGTTCATTATTTTGTATTATAGGAAGACATTTCAATTAAGGGTTTTCCTCTCTTTAAGCATTTCTGTAAGCATATTCTTGGCTCTGTTGCTAAATAATAATTAACCCATGTAATGAAGAAACATTTAAAAAGAAAGAAACAGTAACAGATGCTGAAACAAGATAGGGCAAGTGCAAGGAAACTAAAAAGTTAACGATGTCTTGAACATTGATTGGCAATCTCAGATAATGATCAATCAGGGAAATTGGCTTTGCGAGGTCAGTTTCGGGTGAAGAGGTCAGTTTCTTGCAGTTTATTTCAGAGTAAAACTGGTTAATGTGTACATGACCTGGGGAGACCAGGCCACCTTGTTCGTCAGTCTATCTTTGCAGGCCTACGTGGCACAGAGCAAAAAGAAAATTAAGTCAGATTCGAGGAATTACAGAACCTTAATATGTGGAATTATCAAAAATGATTGGGTTTATTAAAAATAATTATTAATTATGCAAATTAATTATTAAAAATAAGTGCTACAAAATTCGTTTTTTACTATTCATGAAGCTTAATACTTATACTGTAACCTCCTAGCATTATAATTTAATTTAAGTTATGTTATACTGCATAATGAGGACATTAGCATATAGAATTTCACTTGGCGCAGGCGTGACAAACTCATTTTTCTAAGGAATGACATGAGATATGTCTAATGTCCAATCTCTGCAATTTGTAAAGAACATTCTGAGAATGATTAATAAGTAATGCAATTGTAGGATCTTTATTTTTAAGTGCCCCAAATATCAAAGTCGAAATTGGGTAAAATGTGGGCATTCTTGCCATTTACAATAGCTTTAAAGTGCTTTAGGTTTCAGTAAATGCATATATTTGGGTATAATACAAATTTGCAGGTTGTTGCCATTTGGGTTTGCTTTTAAATGGCCCAGTGAGCCAATGTGCCTGGGCAGAGGTTTGAGTTTAATATCAGGGTGGAAGGTTTTAGCTTTGGCTGGACCTAACTGAGACCTTAATCCATTTAAGGTTGATGAAATGAGTACCATTGCAAACAAGCATTTGTTCTAAAAACTGGTATGTGTGTTATTATGTTCTGTGAATTATTCACAGTAACTGTTTTAATAATCTAAGTATAGAAATAAATTGTAGCCCCTAACAGGAGTAATATATATATCATGTGTTTTTAAATAGGGTTGGTTATTGCAGGTTAGAAAGAGTTGGGAAGGTTTTTTTGTCAGATTTTGACCTTAAGGTCAGTGAGGTGAGAGTTAGGAGTAAGTGTAAACAGATGGAGAAATCATTGCTTGGAAAAACAGGGCCTCAAAGGGTGTTGGCGCACGGGACACGCAGAGTGTCTGTGAAAGAGTTTTTGGGACGTCACAATTAAGGTGGTTTAGCATGTTTTCAAAAGATGGTTGGTTACAGTTGATATCTTGTGTGTTATGTGCAGTGTCAGCAGTATGTTGAAAAAGATGTGTTTTTTTTTCTTATGACTTCTTTTGAAAAGAAATGTTCGTGCGTTTTACATATTTTTGCATTTTATCCTTTTATGAATTGTTCCTGCTGGTCCTGTGTGTCAGAAGCGACACAGTAAGTTGTGTTTGACAGCCAAATCTCCACTAACTGGTGATCTGCTGTCACAAGGAGGGGGAGGATTTTAAACCAGACAAATTAAGCAGGCCTGAATATTGGATTTGGGCTGCAGGTTCACAGTGCATAAAGTGCATTCAATGGTGTTGTGAGTTACCGCTTATTTACATATGCTATTGTACTTTGTCTATGCTTTTTAGGTCTCGTGACCTACAATGAGCGCAAGCGCATTGAGGGATCGAGAATTCAAGTGCTCAAAATCCTCGTCAAACTAAGGGCTTCTTGCACTGCGGTTTTCTTACAGTTCACGTGAATGACGTGAACAAACAAGCACGCGCATTCACGGCCGCACAGCACATCAAAGGGCTTCACCCAGCGTGTGCTCTGCGGCTTCTCCTCCCCTAAGGCTTCTCCTCTCCTAATTAATCATGGCTGGCTGGCCGGCCGGCAGGCCGGCCCCCACACACCATCCCCCTCCGCTCTCTCCCCCACGGATTGCTATTTCTTTTTGCCCTTGTTTCATTTATTTTCCTCTCTCCCAAAGACTTCACGTTCATAAACAATAATTGTGGTTTTCCTCTGTGAGCGCGCACCGGTGCTCCCCATCCTAAGCCTAGTTAGTGAATTTAAAAATAGCTCTTGTAATCAAGCACAAGGCAGTTAAATAAGGAAGTGACCCATATTATTGGTTGTATTGTTTATATTCTGTCTGACCACACAACTTCTTTGGGGAGGGGTGGGCGAGGGATTCCTTCTTAAATACGGTTTTCTCTAATTGTGTTTCGGTCATTATGGGATAGGCCGCTCTACCCCCTCATTGGCTAGTCATGTTCATTTGAAATGTGAGCGCTACATTTTATTCTACATTTTTCTTATCAGATGTGCTCTGCTGGGCTCTTTATTTTCGAGGTTGTTCCTCTTAGCTGGCACAGGCGGGGGCTTCTCCGCGCACATCATAGTAGCATATGCACAAAGGCGGAGCAAGCACAGTTAGTAGTGATTGTTCTCTTCCAATGTCCCCTGAAATTCAGTTTTTTACTTAATTGGGCTGTCTACCACTTTTCACTGGTGGTCATCTCTGTGCCGGCTATGGAAGGCTTGTTCTCCTTGTAGCTGCCCTACAGTGATTCTGCCCTTCTCACGTGTCATGCCAGCAGCTCACTGTGACGTATTTCCCGCGGACCTGAGTGTAAGGGCGCAGAGCAGGGCGGTCTGTAGTAGTGTGCCAGTTCTGAGTGTGGACGGGCCTTTGTGAAGAGTTTTTAGCCTTCTCCGGCCGCCGTAGAAATGGGCACTGGAGTGACCTCTGGCGGCTGGCCGCAATGAAAACCAACCACCCACGAATTGGCAATCTTGTTAGTCTGAAAAAAACAGTACAAGAACCACATCTATCATCGCCTTCCATTAACTATTCACCCATACGACTGAAGTGTCGAATCCGTCCTGTAATAAAGTACTCCTATGTTTTATTTTTTGTAATGAAACGGAGATAATTATCTGTAATTTTTCTCAGAGTTGATTTCGACTGTAAAGTACAGTTTCGCTGTTAGTGTAATAGCCAGCTTCATTTTCTAGAACAGCATAAACATGTCAGTTTGAGTGTAAATGTCATATCCATTTGGACTAGTGTTTTAATAATAAGGGGGGAAGTTTGGTAAGAAGTAAACCTGAAACCCCTGGGAATGATTTACGCGCACATTATATTGAAACGTGGCCCAGAGCATCAATATGCTAGAAGTGTTAGTCAACTTGTTTCATGTTGGGTTAAGTCTTCACAAGGACGTCAGGCTTAGCAGGAACCCGTGCAAAGGCCGCATCTGTGGTTTCTAGAAATGGGTTCCAGGTATAGGATTCATTGTCTGACTTCAGCATGCACCTTCTCACAACCCCTTCGAGCACTGTTATCTTAACATTTGTGTTTCTCTCTCTTACGATGTCTGCCCTGCCACTATTTACTTGGTACCCTCACACCTCCTCACCCTCACACACCGTCAAACCCTCTCACCCCCTCACACACCCTCACTCACCCTCACACCCTCACTCACCTTCACCCCTCACACACCCTCACTCACCTTCACCCCTCACACACCCTCACACACCCTCACTCACCCTCACCCCCTCACCCACCCCCTCACCCACCCTCACTCACCCTCACACATCCTCATTCCCTCTCACCCTCTCACACCCTCACACCCTCACACACCCTCACTCACCCTCACCCACCCTCACCAACCCTCACCAACCCTCACCATCACACACCCTCACCCATCCTCACTCACCCTCACACACCCTCACTCACCCTCACACCCTCACTCACCCTCACTCACTGTCTCACCCTCTCACCCTCACACATCCTCACACCCTCTCACCCTCACACATCCTCACACCCTCTCACCCTCACACACCCTCACACACCCTCACCCACCCTAACACAACCTCACCCCCCCTCACTCACCCTCACACCTCCTCACCATCACACACCCTCACATCCTCACACCCTCACTCACACCCTCACACACCCTCCCTCAACCTCACACCCTCACCCTCACACCCCCTCTCACACCCTCACACACCCTTACCCTCACACCCTCACCCCCCTCACCCTCACCCTCACTCACCATCACCCTCACACCCCCTCACCCGCACACACCCACACCCTCACTCACCCTCACACCCTCACCCTCACACCCCCTCACCCTCACCCTCACACACCCTCACCCTCACCCTCACACCCCCTCACCCTCACACCCCCTCACCCTCCCAACCCTCTCACCCTCCCAACCCTCTCACACTCACACACCATCACACCCTCGCCCTCACCCTCACCCTCACACCCCCTCACACCACCTCACTCACCCTCACTCACCCTCATACACCCTCATCAGCATAGCATAACAAAACATAGCATGGCATAACAAAAAAAGCATAGGATACACAACCTCACAACCCTCTCACCCTCACCCTCGCTCTAACACACTCACCCTCACTCACCCACCCAAACCCACCCACCCTCACCCACCCACCCTCACTCATCCTCACTCACCCTCACCAGCATAGCATAACAAAACATAGCCTAGCATAACAAAACAAAGCATAGGATAGGAAAACATAGCATAGCATAACAAAGCATAGCATAACAAAACACAACAAAACATACCATAGCATAACAAAACATAGTATAACAAAACAAAGCATAGCAAAACAAAACATAGAATAGTATAACAAAGCATAGCATAACAAAACATAGCATACCAAAACAAAGCATAGCATAACAAAGCATAACAAAGCATAGCATAACAAAACATAGCAAAAAAACATAGCAAAACACAACAAACCATAGCATACATAACAAAACATAGCATAGCATAGCATAACAAAACAAAACATAGGATAGCAAAACAAAACATAGCATAGCATACAGCATCACTGAGCTCTACCACAGCATCAATCTGTGCAACCATTCAACAACTGCTTCAAATATTAAAAAAAATTCAAAACCATTGTTATTTGTAATATCAATACATGTAAGTCACGTAAATACAACACATATTGCATTACAAATGCTATAGGTGTCACATTTGCGAAAGTTATAACTATTGGCATGGTAAATGACAAAGCTATTAATTTAGCTATTTTCAAAAACAAAACTTAAATAAAAAAATTGTCATTTACAATACCAATAGCTCAAACTTTCCTAATACGAGACCTATTGCATTGCAAATGCTTGTTATGCTTGATATACAGCGAGTATATCTGATGTCTTGGCATGTGTGTGTTTTTTTATTATTTTATGGATGTTTTTGTTTTATGTTGCTGCTTTAGATACTATTACAAGTTCACCTGTGTTGTGAAGGGTTCTACATGACGATGTATATCGCTGCACAACAGTTGGGTGAATTTGCGCTGATACTAAATTTCACAGATATGATTTACAGACAACACTTCACCAGTGTATGTCAAATTTGGCTATATAGTATTGAAGTAAAATAAAAGAGATATACAGGATCAAAGTGTGTCACCTGCTGTTAGTCACGCTACTGCCCCCCCCTTCCCTTAAGGAACAGGCAGCCCTAAATGTATGTATCCTGATTGGACGTAAGGTTAAATTATAGATTTGTGACTCTTGTACATGGTGACCTAATTTCTATATTACATTAGTCAGTTTTGTTCTGCTTCCTAAGTAGTGTATGGCTTTGTACCATAAAGGAAACAAGGTTTCATTTTCCCCTGAAGAAGGAACTGGAACATTAGCTGCGATTACCTTATATGGTTTTGCGGCCAGCGGTAGAGCTAACATTTGTGAACTATTTTTTATTTTTGTTCACCCAAGTAATTCCTTGTTCTTCCTATAGATTTTTCTTTTGTTACTTCTCCCCTGACCGATGTCGCATTTTGCCTAGCTATTGGGGATTTTAGCTGTGTCCTAGTTCCATTTCTCTTTTCCATATTCCTTTCACCAGTTAGCCCTTTTATTATGTTTTTTATTGTTCAGATTCACACTTCCAGATTGCTGTAATGTACCAGAGACACCCATATTATGTATAATTCCCTTTTGTATGACCAGACTGGTTTTCAAGAATTTTCTTTAGGCCTACTCTGATGTTTTCCAGTCTGACTGTCAGGGTAGTGATGGACTGGTTAACTGACTCAATACTATAGTAAGATATGTTTTCCACCTCAATAGGAGACACCTTACGTTTTTTGAATATGACAAATTCAATGCCTATTCTAATTTGGTTTTTAGTTCCTTTTTTCTGCTGCTTTAATTTTTGGTGGATTAGACGTGTTCTAAATCATGGAAATACCAGGACTCTCTAGTTCTTGTCTTTTGTTTCTACATTTGATCATTAGCCTGTGTATTGTATAGTGCACCTAATGCACAGTTATTAAAAGGGAGGTATCTACATGTCCCTGATAATCTGTATCATGTGATTTCTCTTTTGAGGTATTCTAGATGAGGAATTTAGGAACACCTATATGTAATCATTTAGTGAAAAAAAATGTGTTTGCCCCCTTCGACAATGCCACTATGTGTGAGTACATCTATTCAGATAGAATTCCCATGCAGCTATCTACCCTTAGATGGTAGAGGATATGCTCTCACATGGAAACCAATTGAAGAGGCTAGAGGCACTGTTTTGCCTACTGCCTTTGTCTTTGTATTGCCTTTGAGAATGACAGTATGTTCTAGAGCAGAAATGTCCCATGACGTATGGCCACACCTTTAAAGATTGCAGGCCACCTGCTTGCAGTCCCCTTGTTATACAATGAACTGTTTTTGTACTTAATTGAAGGAAACTAACAACTGTGTCACATTTCATACGTCACTAGGTTCTGCGGGATTAAGTCATAATAACCTGCGGAACCCACCCACAATCCCATCAGTGACAGCTAACAGATGAAAAGTCCCAGCACCCAGACAGCGATCGCCAGCGTGCCATCAATGGTATCTCCAAAGTATTGTGCTTGCTTCATCAGAAGGCGTTGAACATCAGAAAAGAAGGAGGAACTGGTTTTGCCACAGAACCAGAGTTTCAGTGCAAATGAGCGAAATAATTGAGGCTTCAGTTTTCCACCTGTCATGTGCTGGTAACCTCTGACAGTGTGCAGTCCCTTGAGCCCCTTGGCCTGAGTTTTTGGCCACACACCCCCTTTTCTTTGCTCCAACGGAAAGGCAGTGCACCGGAGGATCCAAGATTGGCAAAAGGCACTACATTGTGGTACCTATGATTAAATGAAAGAGCAGCCCGAGCATCCTCTGACACTGAATAAAGAGTGTTGGAGCCTAAAAGTGTTGCTGAGTGTGACAGTCTGTTGCTCTTTCCCGATTAATAGTACTTGGGTCTGCATGAGATGATCTGTGCCCATGACTAACGAAGAGCACAATATCTGTAGTGCCTGCAGCACAGGAAATATTGGTGCACTGCATTGAGACATTGAGACTTTTAAGTGAGCTGTGAGTGTTTGCCAGGAAGGCACTCCAACGGATACTGAGAAGCACCATTTTTCAGGAAAGGCCTGAATGAAGAGGCCCATGCGGAAGAAAACAACAGAAGCAGATTTGATGGACAATAGAAGCCTGCCAGAGAGGCTTTGACGGACTCTGGGTATTTCCCGTGTGATTGCATAGAATGGGTGTTTGGAGACTGATTCCCTTTGTTTTACTGGCATTGTCAATAGTCGCTGAAATAACTAGGAGCCCTGAAAATGTTTGCAAAATAATTTTAGGATTTGCCTGTGTAATGGCAAAAGGAGGGTCTGAGGTTCTTTAATTTTGACTCCATCTTACATTTGTCATCAATTTGTGTTACCTTTACACAGGCTGCTCTATTCATGAAGTATCTCTGCCCTTTGGACTGCAACGTGTTGAAAACCCCCCTCTGTCCTTGCTTTGAAATCAATCTCAGACACCAGCTGGCCTAACTGCATACAGACATGTCCTGCCATTACTGATTGACCTATAGGTGCTGTAATAATTTACTTGTGGGTTGGGCAGAAACACGACGTAAGGGGGACGTTCTGGTTATATGATGCTTTTTTTTAATGTTCTCCTATTGGCTAATATTTTGCAGATCTTGTATGTCCATATTAGGTATTTTGCATGCTTGCAGAAGCTAGGACTGCCCCTTTCTTTTATGCTGAGTTTGTAACCCTAAGCATATAAAAGGCCTCTGTGTTTTGTACTCTTTAGACTGCCTCATTCAGTTGCCAAGGCTTCTGTGTGACGTAGTCTCACTTAATTAAGTTTAATAAAGATGTATTTTCATATTTCAGCTTCTGTGCCAAGTTCTTTGTATTAGTGAGACCCCTGAGAATGAAGATTACAGTTCTTCAGAACTGGTTGCGGGTGACTTGTTATCTGACACTTCTCTTCTGGCACATGGTCATTCTGCTGTCTGTCGGCTTTCAACCGGCATCTGCTCATCAAATGCAGGGCCAGAGACCAGGTAGGATGGTGGGTAATGACATCCTCTATTAGGTGCCCTAGACACAGTTGGCTTAGAGTTTGCCCTGTGGTTGCATGAGAGGTTTGACAGTATTCCCGTACAAGCGACCATAGTGCCCACTCCACTTGATGATGTGTGTGTTGGCAATGCAGATGACTTTTCCAACGGTGTGCATAAAGTGCTCAATCCCTCTATTCGTGTGAGGCCAGTGAGGGTTAACTCTGATGTGGTGGATCCCCAAGGATCTCAGATAGTCAGTTACCTTATAACCCTGAAAAGGTGGACCGTTGTCAATCCTGAGTGCATGAATTATGTCATGCATTGCTAGAATTTTCTCCAGCTTGGGGATTACTTCCTCTGCTGAAGTGCTCCCTATGACCTCCACCTCAGGATAATTACATAACCGTTAATGACAACCAACATATACCTCACATCTGGGAGGCTGCCAAAGTCAGCACTGGCTAGGACCTGTGGTCACTGGAGTATATCCTGCATGGTAATGGGGTTTGGGAGTCTGCCCGCCATGCAGCCTTGCACATGCGTCATGCGCAGACAAGTGCTTCCACTCCTTTGAGCAGGGGGAACCATACCTTGTTTCTCAGTCGAGTCTTGGTTCACACTACTGGATTGGCTGCTTGGGCTAGCAACATAACTCATGGAAGAGGTGTGGCGCTGCGGCTAGGGCAACTGACTCCGGAATCTGGGGATCACGGTTCGATCCCTGGCACCGGCGGCAGATTAGTCCAGCACCATGTGACTCTGGGCACCTAGAGACCCTCACGGGTGATTGTGCGCTTTACAAATGTGGATTATTATATTCCACTAGGTTCTGGGGAATGACAAGCCGATGCACTCTTAATAAATATCCATCTTCCAATTAAGTCCGTTCTAACCAGACTTCATAGACTGATTCAAAATTTGATGTGCACAGTGTCTACGTTGAGAGTCTTTCTTTTAGATTCTCCACCGACCAGACTGGGTGGCTTCAAGGGTCAGTTGGAAATTGCTATCAATGTCAAAAGAATATTCTTGGTGCTATAACACCCACTTTTCAATGCCAGGTGGGGGTTTCGCTGATGTACATTTGCACAAAGCAACCAAAGGCTGGTGGTCGGTGACTACATTGAGCGTCCATATCCGTAGACGTGAAAATAGCAACTCCCCCAATAGACAGCTAATGCTTCCCGTTCTGTTTGGGAATATCATTGTTCAGTTGGGAAGGCCGACCAGGCATGGGCGCCCACTCTCCACATAGTTGCTGTTGGGATACCTCAGCGGTGCTTGACATGCCAAAGTTCAACCTCTGGTAACTCCTGAGAACCACATGCATTGAGATATATACCTCTGTTCCAGTGCCAAAGTATCTGGTTATAGCCAAACCAGACATCAATGTTGGAAAACCAGCATGCTCTCCCCAGTATCCCCACAATGTCATCCAGGTGGGAGTGATGTTCTGTTCTCTCCATATGGCCACATTCAGGAGATACATGTCAACATAGAGCTGGATTTCACCATTAGGGGAGATCCACAGAGTGGGTCCCTCCACCACCTCAATAATGTCTGTGGCTTCCAGTTTCTTGAGCTCTACAACTTTTCAGTGCAGGTGAAGTGCCACTCTCTGGTGCCTCATGGCTGGGGGTTGCACCATGGGGTCTATGTGGAGTTGCACTTGCCTCCCTGTCAGAAATCCAGTGCCCTGACACAGTCCTGTGAATTCATCAAGCAGACAGTGCAGGTTGTTATAGTGGACTTTGTAAGCAAAATGTACCAGTTAAAGGTCTAAGTCAGTCTGACAACTTAACAACGCTCCCTGTCCAGTCTGCGTAATGTATACTTTTACTCAGGTGGTCCTCTCTTGATGTTTGGCGTTCATTGTGCACACCACTGCCAGGTCCAGCGGTTTTGGGTGCCCAAAGGCCCACACTTTGACTATTGTTGGCCGCAGGTCTGACGATTCTTGAGCTTGTCAAGCACTCGGTGTGCCATTATATTTATCGATGCCACTCTGTTGATAGCGGTACTCTCCAGTCCTTCATTGCCCACTTGGCACCCTAGACAGCCTGTGAAGAGGATTTCTGCTCTCCTAAGGCAGGTACAATGTGACTATCTCATCTGTTTCCTCATCGTCGTCCACGTCTCTGAGTTCAGGGTTGCTTTTCAATTGCGTGACGTTTCTAACCTCCAGTAATGCTTTGTGGGTCTGGGGTTGAGCTGCCCAGCATACTTTGGAAAAGTGCTTACCTTTCCCACATGAGCTGCATTTCTTGCCCATAGCCAGGCATTCACCTTGGTGCAGGGCCGCCCCTCCACACTATATGCATGGTTGTCAGATCCTGCCAGTGCTGTCACCCCTCTTTTTTGTGAAAGCTGCTTGGGTGACGAGAGACGGCATTGACTGGCTCACTTTTTATGGGTTTGTTTAGGACCGCCTCTGATCGAGCGGAAGGCCAGGGATGAACACTTCACAACCAACATATTTCAATGGGGCCCATACACATTTACCTAAATGCTCATCCACACTCCCTGGCAAATCCACTGGGGGTCAAGTTTTATAATTCACTTAGATTCTGATTAGTTAGATTTCTGTAGTCTCAAACAAATTTTTAACAATGTTTAATACCTAACTAATCTTTCACAGATCAACACTCTTTCCTCTGGTCGATGGACCATTAGTTGAGTTAGTTGATGATGATATAAATAGTTATTTAACTAATTCACAGATCTCAGTGAAATAACCACAGACTCTGGGTAAGATTCATAAGTTTTATCTTAGATTTTCAGTCATAAATTGAAAGCTCATTAATACGAATTCACAGTGCAAACTCCATCATTCTTCATATGGGAGAGAAAAAATAATTTAGCAAATACATTCACTAACACAAAACTCATTCAATATATGGTGTAGCAGTCGGTGGTATAGTTAAAATCTGTGTACTACTTTGGCTTTTGTGTATTGCTCGTACTATGCCTGACTATCACCCAAGTAATTTCTTGTTCTTCCTATAGATTTTTCTTTTGCCACCCCCCTGATCGATGTCGCATTTTGCCTAGTTATTGGGGATTTTAGCTGTGTCCTATCCCATTTCCTTTTCCCGTATTGCTTTCACCTGTCAGCCCTTTTATTATTGTTCGTGTATTGTTCAAGTTCACACTCCCAGACTGCAGTGATGTACTAGGGACCCCCATATTATGTATAATTCCCTTTTGGTATGACCAGGTTGGTTTTCGAGAATTTTCTCCATGCCCACTTTGTTGTTTTCCAGTCTGACTATCAGGGTAGTGATGGACTGGTTAACTGACTCAAAAAGATATTTTACTATAGTAGACAAGTGTTCCACCTCAATAGGGGATATCTTACGTTTATTTTTTTGAACATGACCTATTTTAATGCCTATTTTAGTTTGTTTTACCCTTTTCTCCCTACTGTTTCGAGTTTCAGTGGGATCAGATGTGTAATCATGGAAATACCAGGACTCTCTAGTCCTTGTCTTTTGTTTCCACATTTTGATCATTAGCCTGTGTATTGCATAGTGCACCTGATGCACAATTATTAAAGGGAGGTATCTACATGTCCCTGATAATCTGTATAATGCGTTTTTTCTTTTGAGATGTTCTAGACGAGGAATGTAGGAACACACAGATGTAGTAATTCAAAAGATGTTGACCCCATTAGACAATGCCACTATGTGTGAGGACCTACATTCAGATAGAATTCCCATGTAGCTATCTACCCTTAGATGGCAGAGGATATGCTCGTACATTGAAGTTAGTGAGGATAATGAAGAGTACCCAATTGAAGAGACTAGAAGTACTGCCTTTGCCTTTGTATCCTTTGAGAGTGACAGGGCATTCTAGACCAGAGTAGTCGCATGGCGTCTGGCCACTCCCATGAAGATTGCAGGCCACCTGCTTGCAGTCCCATTATTAAATACAATAAATTGTTTTTGCGCTAATTTGAAGGAAACTAACAACTGTGTCACATTTCCTACATCACTAGGTTCTGCTGGATCTTCCAGAGTAAAAGATAGAGTCATATTAACCTGCATAACAGTGATAAAGATGAGTCCTAATTCCCATCAGTGACAGCTACAGATGAGGGGCGGACGTCTTGGACCTACAGTCCCAGCACTCAGAAAATAGCAAGCCTGGACAGCGATCGCCAGCACGTCATCAATGGCATTTCCAAAGCATTGTGTTTGCTTCATCAGATGGCGTTGGACATCAGAGAAGGAGGAGGAGCTGGTTCCCTGTTTGCCACAGAACAAGGATCTTAGTGCAAAGGAGCGAAAAAGAAGGATCCCTGTTGTTGACGGCAGGGCTGGTTTGAGGCTTCAGTTTTCTACCTGTCATGTGCTGGTAACCTTTGACAACGCGCGGTTCTTTGAGCCCCTTGGCCTAAGTTTTGGCCACACCCCCTCCTTTCCTTTGCTCCAACAGAAGGGCAGTGCACCCTAGGATCCAAGATTGGCAAAAGGCACTACATTCGTGATACCTATGTTGAAAGGAAAATTAGAATGAAAGAGCAGCCCGAGCGTCCTCTGACATTGAATAACAAGTGTTGGAGCCTGAGAGTGTTGCTGAACGTGAAAGTCTGTTGCTCTTTCCTGATTAACAGTACTTGGGTCTGAACTATATGATCTGCGCCCATGACCACCGAAGAGCATGGTATCTGTAGTGCCTGCCGCAGAGGAGAGACATTGGTGCACTGCCTTGAGACATTGAGCATGAAAAGCAATGGTACGGTATGGGTGGGACAAAGTGACTGTGCCTACACGCTCCAGCTCAATGGTGTGACTCTCCCAGCTCTGGTGTCCTCACTGAATATAAACTTTGTGTGTGGGAGCAAGGGATACACCTGGCTGCCCAAGTCTTGGGCCGGCACCTGTTACATTGCTTGGTTGCTCCCCACCACCTACACAGCCGATGCAACACACCACATTCAGAAGAGAGGTGTGATTGACGCTGAAGACACAGCTGACCAAGAGTTTGGGGACTTTGCTAAAGGGTTCCTCCCCTTTTGGGGCCCTATGGTCAATAGCCTCAGTCTTCGACATCTCACAAGGGTGGTAGATGCCACCATCAACGCAACTGCCGGTGGCCTCAGTAACCAAGAACAAAAAGGGTTTGGCTTAAGCGCAGTAAGGCTACGCCACAATCATAAACAACGAAACAAATGCCAATACTGCTCAATTCTTTTTCTCTAAGAACAACCAAGATGAGTACCACGTCCTCAACCTGATAGACGACTCTTTCAGTCCTGTAATGTATCTCAAAAAATATTTTATTTATTTTTGAAATTTTAATTATTTCTTTTTAGATTTTTAACATCCGACATTAATGATCACAAACTGAAGTAAATGCTACCTCCTTTTTACAATTACACTAGGGAGGAGGGGAGAACTCCTACTACTAAGACAAATGTGTGAATATGTACATAGGGGTGTTAGAAGACGTGCAAACAATGCAAAGGTTTTCAGACTGAACAATTAAAATCAGACTCATTCATCAGAATCATACAACATCATATTTACCTCATACATGCAAAACAAAAGACACAAAGTGAGGGGTTTGTGAAAAAAAGTTTGTGTGTGAAAAAAGTCCCTGAACTTAAGTCATTTCTTAATCCAGGGTTCTAAAGATGATCAATGGAGTCTTTTTCTTATACCCACACTGAGTAATTAGGCCACCATACACTTTATACTTTCAAACTATTTACAACTATGATTGGCCTAAAAAAGCAAGAAAAAATGTAAAAGACACAATATCACAAGGTCGACGCGTTTCGAATCCCTTAGACTCATGGGATTCTCTTCAGGACCATGACAATAACCAATCTGGAAGACATAAACACCACAAAGACATTCAGTCAATTTCCACAACCAAGTGACTCTCAACTTTACATTCAGACCAGCACTCACTCATGCAGTACCTATTGGGCTTTCTTGAAGTCGTGTCTGTGGTGAAGCTGTGGACAGAAAGGGAGGGACGACTCTGTCAGACTTGGGGGCTATGATATGTAATCTTCAAAAAGCATTTACAATGGTTTTTACTTACTTTTAAAGGACGAGTAAACTGTTTCTCCTATCGATTAATTCAATTTCCAGGTTCGGTTGGTTGTAGAAAACTTAACTTCTTCTATCCATTTTTCATATCTGTTGACAGTAAGAAAGATGCGTCTTTTAATGATCTGTGCACAATGATAATCTTTCACGTCCATGTCAGAAAAAGCTCTCCCGTACTGTACTTAGAAAAAAAAAATCTTTTCGGATCGTGCACATTGACAGGTGCGGGCATTTGTGTTGAAAGATCTATGTGATTGGGATTGTTCATGTAGGGGAAACCTTTAAGTAATGAACATTTTGGGCTCCCCGTTCGAATCTCGTTTTTACTCTTAATTGAACGCAGTTCAAGCTGATCACATTTCGGCTTAGTCCGGGACAGCGCAATTTTCTGTGCAACTCTCCGTTTGGGACCCTTGTGGGTTTAAACTATTAGGGGCAAAAACTCTAAGCAAACAAGCTTACCATCAGTTCCAGTTTTTTGATGTTCCCGTTTGGCGTGTGTCTCGGGCGCCGTGGTTGTACGTCATGCTACTGGTGCTTAAGTTTCAGAATTTTTTTGATTCCTGCTTGGCCTGCTGGGATATGTAGTTTTCGGATGATATTTCGCGCGTGGAGCGGAGAATATTTGAAAATCTAGGCCGGCAAAATTGTGTGATGTAAAAAATATGGGAACAGGGGGGCCTATATTCCTATCTGTGGTCCCCCAAAAAATTCTTACAGTGTTTTGATGGCATGTTATTTTATTACTAATAAAGTTTGTATTGTATGGCATTGAAGAACACTAAAAAGCACTATTTTTTTACAATTCCACCTATCAAGTTTTTGCCCCTAATAGTTTAAACCCACAAGGGTCCCAAACGGAGAGTTGCACAGAAAATTGCGCTGTCCCGGACTAAGCCGAAATGTGGTCAGCTTGAACTGCGTTCAATTAAGAGTAAAAACGAGATTCGAAAGGGGAGCCCAAAATGTTCATTACTTAAAGGTTTCCCCTACATGAACAATCCCAATCACATAGATCTTTCAACACAAACGCCCGCACCTGTCAATGTGCACGATCCAAAAAGAAATTGTTTTTTTCTAAGTACAGTACGTGAGAGCTTTTTCTGACATGGACGTGAAAGATTATCATTGTGCACAGATCCTTAAAAAGACGCATCTTTCTTACTGTCAACAGATATGAAAAATGGATAGAAGAAGTTAAGTTTTCTACAACCAACCGAACCTGGAAATTGAATTAATCGATAGGAGAAACAGTTTACTCATCCTTTAAAAGTGAGTAAAAACCATTGTAAATGCTTTTTGAAGATTACATATCATAGCCCCCAAGTCTGACAGAGTCGTCCCTCCCTTTCTGTCCACAGCTTCACCACAGACACGACTTCAAGAAAGCCCAATAGGTACTGCATGAGTGAGTGCTGGTCTGAATGTAAAGTTGAGAGTCACTTGGTTGTGGAAATTGACTGAATGTCTTTGTGGTGTTTATGTCTTCCAGATTGGTTTATGTCATGGTCCTGAAGAGAATCCCATGAGTCTAAGGGATTCGAAACGCGTCGACCTTGTGATATGACCTTGTGATATTGTGTCTTTTACATTTTTTCTTGCTTTTTTAGGCCAATCATAGTTGTAAATAGTTTGAAAGTATAAAGTATATGGTGGCCTAATTACTCAGTGTGGTTATAAGAAAAAGACTCCATTGATCATCTTTAGAACCCTGGATTAAGAAATGACTTAAGTTCAGGGACTTTTTTCACACACAAACTTTTTTTCACAAACCCCTCACTTTGTGTCTTTTGTTTTGCATGTATGAGGTAAATATGATGTTGTATGATTCTGATGAATGAGTCTGATTTTAATTGTTCAGTCTGAAAACCTTTGCATTGTTTGCACATGTCTTCTAACACCCCTATGTACATATTCACACATTTGTCCTAGTAGTAGGAGTTCTCCCCTCCTCCCTAGTGTAATTGTAAAAAGGAGGTAGCATTTACTTCAGTTTGTGATCATTAATGTTGGATGTTAAAAATCTAAAAAGAAATAATTAAAATTTCAAAAATAAATAAAATATTTTTTGAGATACATTACAGGACTGAAAGAGTCGTCTATCAGGTTGAGGACGTGGTGCCCTCAGTAACATTACGGCGGAACTTCAAGCCGACCGACTCATGACTTTACAGAACAGAATGGCTCTCGACATAATATTGGCGGACCGTGGGGGAGTCTGCACATTGATCAGGACAAGCTGCTACATCTACATACCTGACAATGCGCCAACAGTCTATCAAGCAATACAGAGACTGCATAAAATTGCTTCCGACATCCATCAGGATGAGGGTTCATGGTCCCTAACCGGCTGGTTTTGGAGCATGGTATGCCAGTGGGGATGGAAGATAATGATTTTCATTGCCATCATTGGAGCCGCATTGTTCTCTTGCTGCCTCTGTGTTCAATGCATGCCAGCGCTATGTGGGCTCTGTGCCACCTCTTTGACACCCAAACAAATGAAATTACACCATCACAATGCCATGATGATGATCGAGAGAGAGGTCCAGGAAATGATGGACATTGACCTATACGACGATTGATTGTTGCCTCTGCATGGCAATAGGAGGGACTGTTGAACTGTACTTTAAAATGACCCACATGACTCCATTTTGTGTTGCCATGCTCTCGGCAACCTGGTGAAGAATTGCTTTCCACGTCCCTGTTGAAACTTGCACAACCCTCCCCGATCCTTGTGGTCGAGCCGATTTCAAGAAGCTGCCTGTGTGTCTCACCCCCCCAGTTGTGCCAGAGACTCAGCCACATCCTGTCCATTGTTGGCAAGTCAGCCTGTCACGACCAACTGCCCTGTGACCACACCAACTGATAGAGGAAGCACGAGGCTGTGCCTTGTGACCACACCAACTGATAGAGGAAGCACGAGGCTGTGCACTGTAACCACACCAACTGATAGAGGAAGCACGAGGCGGTGCCCCATGACCACACCAGTTGGGCAAGGAAGCACGGGGCTGCGTACATTATGCAATCAGAGACAGATGTCCCCTGGCCACGATTGCACCACACGAGACTGACGAAGAACTTGTCAGATGAGGAACTTATCGAAATAAGGAACTTGTACTGTGCAAATGGGCGTGGCTAGCGCTATAAATATGTGTACGCTGTGGAGTAAAGCAGCAGTCTCTGTAGAATTGTCTTTGAACCATTCTGGGACCCTGCCCTTAGCTCGAGCTAATAAATAACTTGTCCTCCCTCCACGGCTGGTTGTCCTGGTCTCTTTGGTAATGTATGATTTATGCAAGAAGAACCCCTGGATTCTAAGGTGTCCCCTGCACCGCTGGCTTTGACTCTCCTAGTGGGGAGGGGTCTTCAAAAGCCGGTTCTACAATCGGAATCTTCCCAGACTGCTCTGTCCTCTCTCTCTCGACCCAGCAGCAGCAGCTCTCGCCTCTCTCTCTCTCTCTCGATGATGATCTTGATGCTCTCTCAATGCTGCCCACCTGCTCTCTAAATTACTCTATTTATAGTCTTTATTTCTACATGTCCCACCCTCAATAGTTGCAAATATTTGTACAATACTAAATGTGATTGGACAGGGCTAGGGGAGTCTTCATCACACTATGCTGACATATTAATTTTTATTAAAGTACTATTGTCTCGCAAACCCTTCCCCTTTAGCTCATTCATAATTTTCTCAAATATTGTTGTCATTTTAATAATTCATTCAATACAGGCTACATAGATGAGCAATACATGTCTTCTCTTTCCCACGTCTTCTGTCCTTGGTGTCTGGCAGCTATTCACCTTCCCGGTCATCGGGTCACATTATGAATCCACTGAGCATGCGCAACATATTGTCATCCACCGCCATTTTCCTCCCTCTGTCATAAGCGAACAGGCCCAAATGCACACTATTAATAAGAGAATCATAAACAGATGTTGTTTTCTTGAAGCTTTTATTCGATATGCAAGATGTCTTGAAAGCGTACACAAATACAGCATTTACAAAACTAGAAGAAATGACATTTTTAAGAAGCAATATTAAATGTACATTTAAGAAAGATAAAACGACATAAAATGCCAGAATAAATTAGCTAAAAACGAATTAAACCGCTATTGACAATCTCTTGCAACGAATCAACCAAAAATGCTTTAAAAATTTAGCTACAGCACAAACAATGGGAGGGGAAGTGTCCGTCATTAGGATGCGAAGGGCTACCAGATAACTACGCGTACCCATATTGCAACAAAGGGGTTTCAGCCAAAAACTCCTGGGTTTAGCGTAGTCCGGACATTCAAACAGGATATGCGGTATAGACTCTGTCCTAGTGATACAACGGGCACAAAAGGGGGACGTATGGACACCTGATTTCCACTTTGACACCAGGGCACCAACTGGAAGGGAGCCCACTCTGAATTTAAAATACAGTGCTCGATCAGCTGCAAGGGTAATTAGGTCCAGGTAAGGTTCGTAAGCTACTATATCTTTTATTGTTAAAAACACAGCTGTAGCTTTACAATGACTAGAGTTTGTAACAAGCTGGTCCGCAACCCAATTCCAGTATAATCTTTTCAGAACATCTTTTGGTGGAGCCGTTCTTGATGACCAACAGTCCCCCAGCCCAAGTTCCTCCAAAAGCTTTTTGGTGTCTCTCAACCACTTAATCTTCGCCCAACCACCCAGGCTCATTATCTCAGCCAACCCTTCAGCATATGATTTTAGCTCTTCACCCCTCCAAATGCGTGCCCATAGAAGGAGTGGACGAAGCCGGGCTTGGTCTTTGATATTCTTACAACCTGTGTCCAGCAGCACAGGCACTGTTGGGGTGCTCAGAGGGAGGGCGATTAAAGATTTCAAGAGCTTGCTCTCAGCTGTTGCCAGGGAATCCAGGCAGCAATGCCCCCACAGCTCTGCCCCATACAAGGCTGATGTTACTCCCTTAGCCTTGTAAATGTCAATTGCCGGGGCAAGCGACCTCCTCGGTGAAGCCCGGAATTCCCTCAAAAGGGCACCTCCTACTCTCTTATGATTCAAGACCATCTTGGCAATGTGAGGTGACCAGTTCATGCTGTCCGTAATCCGCATTCCAAGATAATCAAATTCGGATACTTTCTCCAAGGGAACAGAGTTGAGAATGGGTGGGCAGCCCAGTTTCCTTGGAGGGATTAGAATTAAAAACTTAGTTTTATCCACATTGATTACCAAGCCCCTTGAAACGCAAAAGTTCTGGAAACGGGTAAGCAACTTCTGTAGGCCTTGTGGAGTCTTAGAAATCAAGAGCGTATCGTCCGCAAAGAGTAGGGTTGGAATCCGCACTCCCCCTAGAGAAGTAGCGTCGGCTGGTTCTTGCTGGAGATACTCCACCACCCCATTAACGTATAGTGAGAATAGGGTGGGTGCTAATACGCAACCCTGTCTCACACCCCTAGACACTGGGATTTTCTCAGTTAACTCTCCATTTCTCCCCCAGCGAACCTGAGCAAAGGTATGGGCGTGAAGGCTAATAAGGAGGGTCAAGATGTAAGGAGGCAATCCCAACCCCTGAAGCACCCTCCATAACTCCTCCCGAGGAACTAGGTCAAAGGCAGTCCTCAGATCTATAAAAGCCAAGTATAGACTGCCCTTGCCTAGCTCCACCACCTTCCAGCCAAGGAGTGCTAGCCTGAACACCTGCTCAATCGTCCCAGTTCCTGTCCTGAACCCTGCCTGGAAGTCTGATAGTATTTTGTTTTCCTCCACCCAATGAAGAATCCTACCAAGGATAGCTTTACCTGCTATCTTTTGGGTGGAGTCAATGAGGCTTATGGGCCGGTAGTTCCCCGGGATTTCTCTAGATCCTTTTTTATAAATTGGGACCACCACCGCCCCTTTCCAGGAATCGGGCACTGGCCCCCCCTTTCATAATATCATTGAGGAGTGCTGCAATAACCCTTCCCCAGGCCACTGGGTATGCCCGCATGAGATCCCCCGGTAAGCCATCTGGGCCTGCTGCCTTCCGGGGGGCTACCCACCCAATTACCTTTTCGATCTCTAAAGCTGAGAAGAGATTATAACCGTGAGGTTCAGATACTAGTGGGGGGAGCACCCTGACATTTAATGCCCCATCTGCCGGAAGGTATAGAGCCCCAAAGTGTTTTACCCAGCTTTGTGGGGGGATATTACAGGGTCTCATAGCTTCGTCAGGCCTGTTCCGGGAGCCTACAAGGTTCCAAAAGCCCCTTGAGTCTTTACTTTTGCTAGCAACAAGTAGGTCCTCCCAAAATTTCTCTTCCCACTCCTTCCTAGCAAATTTAAGGGATCTATTGTAAGCCTTCCTTGCTTCCAATATGTCGCGGTGGGATTTGCGTTTCACTGCCTCTACAAGTCTTGATTTATGTACCCTACATATTTGTGTGTACCAGCCATTACCTTTCTTTACACCTCCTTTCTTCCCTACCTTACTCGAGGGGATGGTAAACACATTTGTCAGAGCCTCCATTAAGGAGGCAAAGACCCCGCAGGCCCTGCCCACCCCTTCCGGAAGTGACCCCAGATTTAGCAGTGCATGGTCTAAAAGGGTTGATATTTCTCCAACCCTTTCCTCCGAGAGGACCAATTTAGCCCATTTTAGGCGCCTTCCACAAAGTGAGACTACCGACTCATCAGGGGGAGCTAATGTGGGATTAATGGGTCCCTTCCTAGAAAAACACCACCACTGGACCATGGTCAAGGAGAGTGGATTGTGATCGCTTTCGACCGTCGGGACCACAACCATATCCCTCACCTGGCTCCATAGACATATATCTAATAAGATATAGTCAATTCTAGAAGTATGTCCTGGTCTATTATAGGTATGAGCCCCCCCCCCCTGTCTGAAGTTGTCCTCCCATTCACTGCCCTTAGATTTAGTTCGATACTCAGGGTGTATAACTGTAACGCCACCTCTGACCATCTCCTAATGGGGGGAATTTCCAAGGCTGGGATCCCTATCTTGGCGTCCTCCTCATCCTGGTCTAAGGCAACATCCGAGCCCAAAGGCTCGAACGTACAGTTCATATCTCCCGCGACCAGGGTACACAACTTGTATGAAGTTGTACTAAGGAGGCTCTCCAGGAGGGATAATATAGTGGACTTCCTCCCACCCTTAGTCCCTCTGGCGTACACGTTATAAATATTCAGTATTGTACGACCCCTGGAATCTCTTAGAGTAATATTTTGAATATCTGGAGAGCCTGTCTGAGACTCCTCTATTCTACAGTCTAGAGAAGCTGCCACCCATATGAGCAGGCCACCCGAGGGGCGTCCTCTCCCTGAAGCTGAGATTTGTGCAGGCACAAAGTAAGAGGAGAAACCCACCCTATGTATCGGCTCCAGACTCCAGGTCTCCTGGAAGATGCATATGGCGTGCTCATCAACCAAAGCATTCCAGTCTGGGAGGGCCAACTTTCTTGCGATCCCAGCGACATTCCAGCTGAAAACCTTGAAAACACGGTCCGTCACAGCTGGTGCGTCGCTGACCGCGAGAACACTCCTGTCCACGGGCCTCACAAGGGGGACTGGTAAATTACTGTCCAAAGAAATGGGCAGAGAGTCCACCAACCCACTGTCACCTGTAGTTGTAAATGGGACTATTCGGGGTGGTGGTGCTGTCATTAAACCTATTCTAATGCCAGTTTCCATATCAGAAACTGCATTTTCCCTTGAATCACCCCCCTCCAGTCAACGTCTCCCTGGCCCCCACAGCGGATTCAGCCCGTTATATCCAAGCCCCGCAGACCCACATGGGTCCCAGTTTCGGCCTAAGCCAAAAGTGCTAGGGCCTTCCCAGGGTGAAATAGCAATTGGCCTGGGGTAAAAAAAGGTTAGATCCACTAATTTTACCCCTGCCACATCCATGTTATTTATAGGGCCATAGATGGAGCTCACCACTCTGGGATCTTGGAAGTTTATTATTACACAATCCCCCTCCTGTGTTTTTTTTCCTTGTCCTACCCACCCTACTCTGCGAACACTTAGAATTAGCCCATCCACTCCACTCGGGATTGGTTTGTTTAGCTTTAGCCAGTGAATACACTTATTCTTGAGGGCCTGGTGATTCTCCAACTGGTCTTCCTTCAGTGGTGGAACATTTACTAATACCGCAACAAAAGGGTGACAATCTGGTGGGAGATTTATGGGGGGGGGTCCGCCGTGGGAATTTACGGGGGACCACTGTGGTAGTAACTGGGGCTGGAAGATGAGGGGCAGTTTTGGCGACCATCTCTGTCGCTGTTCCCTTGCCTTTATCTTGTGAGCCAGCGGGTTGGCTAACCTTTACCGTCCCTCTACTTGTCAAGGGCTGCAAATGAGATGTTAAATTATGTGTACTATTAGCAACCTCTGAAGGTGTTTCCAATCCCTTGTCTTGGGGCCCTGCTTTAGGTGGAGGAGGAATTACAGGTACTGGTGGTTGCGGTTTGCTAGTTTTTACCTTATTTGCCCGGATTGGAGGATTAGAATCCGCCTGTGGTTGCAAGGAAGCTACTGGGGGCACACTCCCCTTTAGACCCAGAGCCTGATTCTCACTCACACTTTTTTGCTGTTTGATTATAGATTTAAGTGAGAAAAAGCCATCGAGGGTGGATTGCTCTAGTTTGTCTATTCTAGCCCCCAAACCATTGACCTGGGTCAGCAAGGGCATCAAGAGACTGTTTACCCTCTCCATAATCCTATCAATGATCTTAGGGTCAGTAAATGTGGGGACATTAACAGCACTACTACTACTAGGGGACGACCCGGTATTATTACCCGTGGACAGGTCCGCAGGTCCCCTCTCCACCACTACCTTATCCTCAGGGACCGGCCCCCTAACGTCCTTTCCACCCCGCCCAAGAGACTTTCTCGGTCGCTTGTAAAGCGCGGCCTGTCTCACCAGCCTACCCTTACTAGAGCAGGCTGCCCTTTTATTTTTGGCCCTTTTACTCTGCTCACTCAAGTCAAATACAGATTGCACCCCAGCTAGGTTTACTATGTTAGGAACAGGTGAAGTTGGCGATAGTATTTGAATAATACCTGTGTCTAGGGGTGCAGGTGAGTGTAATGTACCTGTGCCACCCTCTTCCTCAACGCCACTTAGTAGAAGCACAGCCGGCTGTTCCAACCTATCTATGTTCTTTCCTATTTCTACCATCTGGGGGGGATCTACTAAGCCATCCGGGACATCAGGGGGAACAGATTGATCCCGCTCACTGGCCGGTGACAAGGCCTGGGCTACAGCCCCCACTGAGGAGCGTCTAGCAGGGAGATAGACCTCGGAGAGACGGCGTTCAGAAATAGCGATCTCATTATCAATGACCGCCGCCACTCTCGTTATAAAACGGTCCATAGTTCCAATTACAGGGCTCCCCACAGCACCTCCCCTTACGCCCTCACTCCTAAGTAATTTACCAGAACGGGTTGACATGGTAAGGGGTACCCCTTTAAGAAATAACACGCAACCCGCCTGGGCCCAGGGCTGGATGAAAGAGACGTGGCCCAGCCCAGCCTCTGACAGCCCCGGACTGCCACAGACTGTCCCGCCCTTGTCCCGGGCTTCTCCCGGCGCTCCCGCGCGCTCCCGCGCAGCGGCTGGTTGGGCGTAACTAAATAGGGACTAGAGCGTCCTGAGGGCGGGGCGCCGAGTCAGCGCGGGCCAGGTGTGCTGTGCAGGCAGGGACTCCTGGGAGAGCGAGTCCCTGCTACAGCGCCGGTCACAGCCGCCGCCTCGGTGATGGAGCCTCCTCCGCCGTTAATAGCGCGCCAAGGCTGTGAGCTAGGCAAAGCTCCCAACAGCCACTGTATCCCCGCAAGGCGACGCGACACCCGCGAAGCGGGTGTTGCTAGAAGTGGTCCCGATTTACTGATGGGCGACAAGAACCACGGTGAGCCCTCTGTAGTTTTCCAAAGTATCCCGCTTTCAGAGGGGCAGGGCAGAGCTTTTCACTCGCTGGAGAGCGTCCTGAGGGCGGGGCGCCGAGTCAGCGCGGGCCAGGTGTGCTGTGCAGGCAGGGACTCCTGGGAGAGCGAGTCCCTGGTACAGCGCCGGTCACAGCCGCCGCCTCGGTGATGGAGCCTCCTCCTCCGTTAATAGCGCGCCAAGGCTGTGAGCTAGGCAAAGCTCCCAACAGCCACTGTATCCCTGCAAGGCGACGCGACACCCGCGAAGCGGGTGTTGCTAGAAGTGGTCCCGATTTACTGATGGGCGACAAGAACCACGGTGAGCCCTCTGTAGTTTTCCAAAGTATGTTGTTTTCTTAAACTTATAATCCTTACTGTTCACCACCCACTTCTACTCTATCCCATGTTATTATTATTTTCTGAGCAAAAGCATTAACAACAGCAGCTTTTTCTTAATTCAAGTAAGCAGATGCCTGGCATGCGATGCCTCAAGACCACATGTTAGTCCTTCTTGTGCATGTGTGAGAGTTTTTCCCTCTCAAAGCGAGTTAGTCACTTTATCTCTTTGTAATTCTGGTTTGCACATGCTCAAAGCGTTTTTCCAACTTAAATTGGGTTTTAGTCGCGTTGCACTTTATTCCACATTAATTAAGCATGTGTAAAGCTTTTTCCTCATATGTCGGTGTATGGTGTATATTAGTTTTGTCTCATCTATAGTTTTAACGGTTAGTAAAAGTTAATGAAGGATTGCTCCGAGCAAGATTCTTTTACTTGAATCCTTGCTCCATCACCTCCAAATGCAACTCTCTGACTTTGGACAACTCCTTTGACTTTCCAAGTGCCAGAATGTCCAGCGGGGATTTTTCTGATACCTGTAGGATTTATTCCCTCAAATTGGCTGAGGCGCACCCTTGAATTAATTAGGCTTGGATCTCTTCATTTCCATCTGCCAGCAGGCATGTACTGCCAAGGTCATTCAGCTACATGTAGAATGCATCTATCCATTCCCCAGGATCTTTTTAAAAAATATTTTTATTGTATTTTCATTTACATGGAAAATACATATAAAGACATACAACATATTTGGCTATTAGTCTCTTGTTCTTTCTTTGGCACATAAAACATGTCATGAGCATTTTGTTTGTAGCTGTTGGGTTGTTGGTTACAATACCCTCTTGGCTAAACGTATTCGTGACAGCTCTGCGATGGGCCTGAATTTCTTGGTTCTGTGCTTGTTCTTAAACATATAACATAAAACATATAACATGTAGTTGTTGTCGGCTGGTTGGAGATCGGCGTATGGTACCGTGTCTTGTTCTCGGTGCATGTGCATGTGGTGTCTATGGTGGCTTGAACGTCTCTAGGGCGATATCTGTAATGACCACATCTCTCTGTTGGGTTTCTTCCTCGGTGTGTATCTTAGAGCCGTGCTGTCTGCTCCCCTTAAGAATGTTACCCAGTTTAGCCACCCCTTGAATGTGGCCTTGGAGGTGTCTTTCCAATTGGCTAGTACTATTTTTGTGGCACTCGTTAGGAGGAAGTCTGAAAGGTTTCTATCTTGTTGTGTGTTGATGTAGGTATTCAGGTGTGTAGTTGTTAGAATGCAGAACTCTTTCTTTAGGGTGCAGTTTAGTGTCTGGTTTGTGAAGTCGAACACTTTATCCCAGAACTTTTTGACCTTGCTGCACTGGATGATTAGATGTGCTAGGTCCCCTGTTGTGTTGTTGCAGTTCCAACATAGGCTATTCTCTCTTAGGCCTAGTTTCGCAAGTCTTGCCGGGGTCCAGTGTGCCTGGTGCAGTAGCCAGACTTTTGTTTGTGCTAGTGCTGGAGATATTATATTCATCGTAGGGGATGATCACATGGTGGCTGTTTCTTGCTCTGTTAAGTTCCTGCCTATCTGGGTTTCCCAGTACTGTTTGTTTTTTTCCGTTGAGTTTCAAGGTGGTTGGGCAGAGGAGTTTATACAGGTGTGATACATGGTGGCCTGTCTTTTTTAGATTTTCCATAAATTGGAAGATTGAGGGGGTCAGGCTATTTAGGTTTGCTTTTGTGATCGCTGTTTTGATGGCCAAGAAGTTGTATAGCTCCACTTCTGGGAGGTTGAACCTACTCTTTATGGTGTTGAAAGTGAGCGGTATTCTTTTCTCCTCTAGGTGTGCCGGGTGTGAGAGGCCTAGTGTCTTCCACGTTCTTATGTCTAGGAGTTTACCTCTGTATTTTATCTTGTGATTTGCCCATAGAGCTACCCATTTTGAGTTTTCGAGGCTTACCTCTAGTGTCTGATCTACCTTAAGGAGGGCCATTTTTGTTATTTTGAAAACTGGGTTATTTTTTAGTGACTGTTTATTGGCAGTTAGGAGAGTTAGGGGGTCCGAGTTGTTGAGGATGGCTTTCTCTAGGGATAGCCAGGTAGGTGTGTATTTCTGGTTTTGTATTACCCAGTACAGCCCCTGCCTGGCCATGCTGGCTGTTTGAAATGCCCTTAGGTCTGCAACGTTGAGGCCTCCTAGTTCTTTTCTCAATCTTACTTTTTGTAAGGCTAGTCTGGATTTTTTGTCCCTCCGAATGAATTTGTTCAGTGCCTGCTCTATTTTCTTATGAAAGTCATCTATTAGTGCTAGAGGGAGCATACTGGCTAGGTAGTTTACTATTGGCGTGATCATCATTTTGACTGTCTCTACTCTTCCCCACCAGGTGATACATTTGGGCGACCAGTTCTCCAACAGGCCTTTTATCTTTTTCAGTGTGCTCTCCTCGTTTTGCTCAAGAGTGATTCCTAGGTTCCTCCCGAAATTGATTCCTAGGTATTTAATCGATTGCGTTTGCCATGCCAGCCCCGAGTCTCCTAATACTTCTCTGGTTGTGTGTACGTTCATGGGCATGCACTCTGATTTGTCTCTATTTAGTTTGTACCCGGAGTGGGAGGCATGTGTGTCAATGGTACACATGAGCGCTGGTATGGATTCTGTTGGATCTTCTGTAATGATCAACAGGTCATCAGCGTAGGCCACTAGCTTGGCCGTGGTTTTGTTGATGGTGATGCCTGCTATATTCTTGTTGGAGAGGATGTCCTTGATCAGTGGTTCTAGGGCAAGTAGGAACAGCCGTGGGGATAACGGGCAGCCTTGTCTGGTCCCTCTTTATAGATCGAATGGGGCTGAGGTGGTGCCATTAATGTCAATCTGCGCTTTTGGGTTTTTGTACAGGGCCATGACCTTCTTGGCGAACGTCTCCCCTAGATTGTATGCCTGTAGGCACTCTCCTAGGAAGTGCCAGGACACCCTGTCAAAGGCTTTTTCTGCATCCAGTGTGATTGTGACTGCTGGAGAGTGTAAGTTTGAGCAGTATTCTATGACTTGGCAGAGGAGTCTGGTATTGTCGCTGGACATTCAGCCTTTCATGTACCCTACTTGTGTGTTGCCTATTAGCTGTTGGAGCACCCTGCTGAGCCTTGTTGCTAATATTTTGGCATATATTTTGCAGTCTAGGTTGATTTGTGATATTGGACGGTAGTTTTTTGGCCATTGTGGGTCTTTACCCTCCTTTGGAATGACTATGATGTTGGCTTGTGACATTGTTGTGGTTACTTCCCCTAGCCCTCCACAATGGTTGAATGCTTTCGCTAGGGTCAGTGCAATTTGTTCTTGGAAGGATTTGTAGAATGGCGCTGTGTAGCCGTCTGGTCCTGGGGCCTTGTTATCTTTTAGAGACTTAATGGCTTTCTTGATCTCCAGGGTTTTGAAGTCTTGGCCTAGCGCCTTTGCTTCTTCTGCCGTTATTTTTGGTAGTTTTAGCTTCTCTAGGTAGGATATCGTTCCTTTTATGTCTAGCCCCTCATCTTTGTTGTAGAGCTCCTTATAGAATTCCTTGAAGGTGTGTATGATCTCTCTGTGTCGGGTGTGTGTTTTGTTTGCGGTGTCTGTGATTGATGTGATGCTGTGCTGTCTTTGTTTGCGTTTGAGGTATGATGCCAGTGATTTCCCTGCTTTGTTCGCTTCACAGAGGTTGATCTCTTTGTATTTTCTTATCCATAGACCTGCGCGTTCACTAAGTATTCTATTGAATTTGTATTTCTTCTTTGTGAGTTCCGTTAGTGTGTTTTGATTTGTATTGTCCCCAATGTGTTGTGTCTCTAGACTTTTGATGTCTTTTTCTAGCTGCGCTAGCTGAGCTCTCGCCTCCCTGTCTCTTCTCGCCTTTATTTCTATTAGTACCCCTCTGATAGTTGCTTTGAGTGCCCCCCACACTGTGCTGGGATTTGTGTCTTGGGTTTCGTTGTCTAAGATGTATTCTGCGATGGCTTTCTGGATTTTGACTCTGTCTTCTTGTTTGGCTTGGGTTGTAGGGTTGAGTTGCCATCTGCGAGTTAGCTGTTTGTTATGTCTCCCCACCAGGTGTAGGCTGATGCATGCATGATCTGATATTGTTCTGGCCGCGATGTCTGTGTGTTCGGTTAGGTGTATATGAGTGCCTGATATGAGGATGTAGTCTGTTCTGCTGTAGGAGTTGTGTGGGTGCGAGTAGAAGATGTAAGCTCTGGTATCGGGGTGTTGCAGACGCCATGGGTCAGCTAGGTCCAGTTTGTTGCATAGGTTCATTAGTGTCTTGGACCTGGACCTCGTCCTGAACGGCCGCTCCCCCACGCTCCCTCACGCTCCCTGACTCCTGCTAACTGCAGCGCCCAGAGCCCACAGCTGAAGCTGCTCTCGAAGCGTGACTCTCCTGCTTTGCTAACTCCAGATTGGTATTGTAGCTCCGCTTCAGGAATTGCGCGCTGAGCATTATTAACTATTCAGTTTGCAGCGAGTTCTAACTGTGTATTGCTGTCTGTGTTAACGCTCTGTGACCGCAGCATTATTAAACTGTTAGCGCTATCACCTGGTGCCCTTAGAGAGCGCGCTGCTGATTCTGGCTGTGCTTGAAAGAATTGCTGGTATTGTTTTCTAAGTTTCGATTTCAGGCCCCACCACCATCTTGTGTGTTGTGCTTTCCCCTGACACGCCTCCCCGAGACCGCCTCCCAGCTGCCCCTCCCACCCACGAACAGAGGGTTCCCGTCCTCCCAAGCCAGATTGTGACCGCCTGGACCTCGTCCTGAACGGCCGCTCCCCCACGCTCCCTCACGCTCCCTGACTCCTGCTAACTGCAGCGCCCAGAGCCCACAGCTGAAGCTGCTCTCGAAGCGTGACTCTCCTGCTTTGCTAACTCCAGATTGGTATCGTAGCTCCGCTTCAGGAATTGCGCGCTGAGCATTATTAACTATTCAGTTTGCAGCGAGTTCTAACTGTGTATTGCTGTCTGTGTTAACGCTCTGTGACCGCAGCATTATTAAACTGTTAGCGCTATCACCTGGTGCCCTTAGAGAGCGCGCTGCTGATTCTGGCTGTGCTTGAAAGAATTGCTGGTATTGTTTTCTAAGTTTCGATTTCAGGCCCCACCACCATCTTGTGTGTTGTGCTTTCCCCTGACACGCCTCCCCGAGACCGCCTCCCAGCTGCCCCTCCCACGCTCCGCCCCCTCCACCCCCCATTTATGGCAGATGTCCACACGCGCAGCGTCCACGCGCTACGGCCGCGCCGAAGGTGCGCCAAAGGTAAGCCCGTCTACGCCCGTCCGCGCCTGGACCGCGCCCAGCGCCCGACCCCCTGGCCCTCGCAATGCCCAGCCCTCCCGCATTACTTATAATGCCTCCACCCTCCTAGCCCTTAACCACGGCCGTCCCCCCAACTGCGTCCAAGCCGCACCTGGACACACTCATGGACCCTTTTCCTGCAACTCCTGCAAGTTCGACGGCACCAAGAATAACTCCTCATCTACGAACACACAACAGATACCCGACCCCAACCACCTACAATGCATCCTGCTCAACACCCGCTCGGTCCACAGGCACGCCATTGACCTCTGGAATCTACTAGACACCATCTCTCCAGACGTCGCCTTCCTAACAGAAACATGGATGAACGCCACATCAGCCCCAGACATCACCATTGCCATCCCGGAAGGCTATAAGATCATTCGCAAGGACCGCACCGGCAACACAGGAGGAGGCATCGCTATCGTCCATAAGAAATCCATCCGCATCTCAACCAGCTCAGACGTCAATCTCGCCAACTCTGAACACCTTCACTTCCAGATCCCCACCGACCCCAAGACCACACTCAGAGGCACCCTCCTTTACAGGCCACCAGGGCCCCGCGCACAATTTAGTGAAGACATCACGGACCTCATCACTCCACACGCGCTCCCTTCCGAGGAGTACATCCTTCTGGGAGACCTCAACTTTCACCTTGAAAAGAACAACGATCGCAACACCACCACCCTTTTGGACAACCTTGCCAACCTCGGACTTAAACAACTTGTCACTACCCCCACCCACATCGCAGGTCACACACTCGACCCTATCTTCACCTCCAGCAAACATGTCTCCTTCAGCCACACCACAGCTCTCCTCTGGACTGACCACAGCTGCGTTCACTTTACCTACAACAAGACCACATCCAACAACCAGTGGAGAAGTGTGGCTCAATGGTTAGAGCGGCAGACCTTGATGCAGAACGCTGGCCAGGGACCAGGGTTCGATTCCCACCTTGGCGGGGTCGGGCTTAAATTCCTCTGACCGGATATTCTCGCCTCAGTGCCGAATCTAAGCATGGGCCCCATGCTGCAACTCTGGGCAATAGCTTGCTTAGTCTCCACAACGGCCCCCGATGCACAAGGGATGCCTGGTTTCACCACGGGATGCCCAGGAGTGGACACCTCACAAGGAAAAGCCAGGAGGGGTTCCCTTGTGGTAGGAGTACAAGCGCCGGGATGCCTCCGGGTTACTGTTCGCGCTATACAAATACAACACATTTACATTTACATTTACAACCACCCCCAACCCACTCTGCAAAGAAACTGGAACAAAATCACCATCGACCAGATCGCCTCATCGCTCCTTCAAAACCCCCCAGCCCACTCCTCTAACCCAGACCAAGCAGCCACCAACCTCACCCAATGGTTATCCAACAGCGCCGACATCCTAGCACCATTGAAAAAACGACAAATCAAACTAGGCAGCAAGAAGGCCTCCTGGTTCAACGATGATCTTAAGAAATCCAAGAAACTCTGTCGCTCCCTTGAGAAGGCCTGGAAAAAAGACCCAACCACCAGCACCAAGGACGCCTTCAAAAACGCCACCCGCATACACCACCAACTTATCCGGAATGCCAAGAAAGCCGCTTTCAAGGACCGACTAGATAACAACGCCCACAACAGCAAGGAATTATTCAACATCGTCAAGGAATTTACCAACCCCTCAGCCAACTCCAATGACATCACCCCCTCTCAAGCCCTCTGCGACTCCCTAGCCTCTTTCTTCCACAACAAAATTGCAGACATCCACAACAGCTTCGACAACCGTTCCAAAGACCAACCCACCCAACCCCCTGCAGGACCCCCACCCCCCCGGAACATCCTCAATGACTGGAAGCCAATCTCCACGGAGGACACCATCCGTCTGATGAACTCTATCCACTCAGGATCCCCCACAGACCCATGCCCTCACCACATCTTTAACAAAGCAGACTCCATTATAGCACCGCACCTCCGAGACGTCATCAACTGCTCCCTCAACTCCGCAACCTTCCCAGAAAGCTGGAAACATGCCGAACTCAGCGCCCTCCTGAAGAAACCCACAGCTGACCCCACCGAACTCAAAAACTACCGCCCTATCTCACTCCTTCCATTCCCGGCCAAAGTCATCGAGAAAGCGGTCAACAACCAGCTCGCCGCATTCCTCGAAACCAACAAATCCCTCGACTCCTCACAATCCGGCTTCCGAGCCAAGCACAGCACCGAAACCGCCCTCATCGCAGCAACAGACGACATTAGAACTCTACTGGACAATGGAGACACAGTCGCCCTCATCCTCCTCGACCTATCCGCAGCCTTCGACACGGTCTGTCATAGCACCCTTTTACAACGCCTCAGAAACGTCGGAATCCAGGGAAAAGCACTGGAATGGATCACCTCGTTCCTCACCGGAAGAACCCAGAGAGTCCGCCTTCCACCATTCAAGTCAGAGGCCACTGAAGTCATCTGCGGCGTACCACAAGGATCTTCTCTCAGCCCCACCCTCTTCAACGTATACATGAGCCCCCTCGCGGTCATCGCACGCCAACACAACCTCAACATCATCTCCTACGCCGACGACACTCAACTGATCCTATCACTCACCAGAGACCCTAACACTGCCAAAACCAACTTACACGAAGGAATGAAAGAAGTAGCCGAATGGATGAAGCACAGCCGTCTGAAACTGAACTCAGACAAAACAGAAGTCCTCATCCTAGGCACCTCCCCCTCCGCCTGGGATGACTCTTGGTGGCCAGAGGCCCTTGGAAAAGCACCCATCCCAACGGACCACGCACGGAACCTGGGCGTCATCCTGGATTCATCACTCTCGATGAACAGACAAGCCAACGCCGTTTCTTCATCTTGCTTCAACATTCTTCGCATGCTAAAAAAAAACATTTCGCTGGATCCCCACCGAAACTAGAAAAACAGTCACCCACGCTCTGGTCACGAGCCGACTGGACTACGGAAACACCCTCTACGCCGGTACCACCGCCAAACTCCAGAAAAAACTCCAACGCATCCAGAACGCCTCAGCCAGGCTTATATTGGACATCCCGTGTAAAGAACACATCTCTGGTCACCTGAAAAACCTCCACTGGCTCCCCGTCAATAAGAGGATTACTTTCCGCCTCCTAACCCACGCACACAAAGCACTCTACGAAATTGGACCCGAATGCCTCAACACACGACTGTCCTTCTACACCCCCTCCCGCCAGCTACGATCCTCCAACCAAGCCCTTGCCTCTGTACCTCGCATCAACAAAACCACCATGGGAGGTAGATCCTTCTCCTACCTGGCAGCTAAAACCTGGAACTCACTTCCCACTCACCTTCGCCTTACTCAGAACCACCTAGCATTCAGAAAGCAACTTAAAACGTGGATATTTGACAAGTAATTCCCCACCCTTATTCAAGCGCCTTGAGACCCTCTGGGTATGTAGCGCGCGATATAAATTTATTGACTTGACTTGACTTGACGTGAGACGTTGGAGTGCGTGTTTTAGACTTAGCCTGTCTGTCTAGTGTCTGTTCTAACGCCATGTTGAAGTCTCCCGCCACTACCATCATGTTGTGTGAGGGGCTGGATTCTAGATCTTTAGTTACTCTCTCCCAGAATGGAGTGTCGTCTGTGTTGGGTGCATATATGTTTGCTACTAGTATTGTCTCCTCTCTTCTTCTCAGCTGCGTGATCAGTAGTCTACCGGCCCTGTCTTGCTGCACGCTCTCGATAGTTATGTTAGATCTGCTACTGATCAGGGTTATGACTCCTCTTTTTTTCCCTACCGCGGGTGAGCAAGCAACCTGGCCGATTCACCTGGCTCTGATTTTGTCTGCCTCTTCTATGGATAGTTTTGTGTCTTGTAATAGGATAATGTCCCCCTTTGTTTTGGCTAGGTAGTCTAGGGTTTTCTTTCTCTTAATTGGGTGGTTGAGACCTTTGACGTTGAGTGAGATGATCTTGAGGTCTGTTAGTAATGTACTGCTACCCGTTTGTGTCATTGTTGGCAGTGCTTGGGGCGAAGTACGATTTGGCCTCGGGTGGCCCTTCTACCCCTACCCTGTTCCCGTCATTAGGGATTCGTTGCACCGATGCCGAGGACGATCTGTATCGAGTGCTGGCCACTGCGCTAACGGAGACATGGACAAGACGAACGCCACATAATTGACATCCTTGACGTACATGACATACTGGACGAACTACTATACTACCTGCTGTTGCTCTCCCCCCTCTCCCCTCCCTCCCTCCCTCCCTTTATCCAGTGTTTCTTCATGCTGTGGGCGTTCGACAGCAAGATCCCTCTCCTCCCGCCCTGACCCCAGGAAAGTGAGCCTTTTAACTTTTCTCGAACTGGGTTATATAATGATGTAAAGGATATATAAGGGATGTATAGGTAAAACCATGTAGTCCCTGAGGTAGATTCTCGTGCTGTTCATATAGTCTCTGTATAGTCTTTATTCGCGCTGGTTGCGCTATTTCTACATTGAGGTAGCATAACGGTTTTCGACATTCCGTTGACTCCTTCTTTTGGATATGTAGTTGTAACACGTGACTCTAAGAGGTAGATTTGTTGTAGTGTCCATGTTTGTCCTTGTATAGTCTTTATTTGAGGTAGTTGCGCTTTTACTTCCTTGCGAGGTAGAATTGTATTTTCCGAAAGTTTCATCAGCTTTTTATTCTACTATTTGTCTGTTTGTTTGTTTGCCCTCTGCTGTATGAATGTACGGTGTTTAGCCACTATCCGTTATTGCACTCGGTGAGGTGCTTCTTTTCCCCGTCGGCATCGAGTCTTCCATTTCCTGGGTTGGTGGTCCTTGTAGATACCTTGAGAGTTCGGCAGGGTCTTCAAAAGTCATGGCGATTCCTTTGTTATGTATTCTAAATTTTGCCGGGCCCGTGAATGAGAAGGCGATGTTTTCTTTCCTTAGCCTGTCTCTTTGGGCTAGGAACCCTTTTCTGATGTCTACTGTCGGCTTTGAGTAATCCTGCGTTAGGATGATTCTGTGACCATTCAATATCAGGTTGGGGTTCTTTCTTGCTACCCCGAAAATGGCATCGGTTTGATGAGAGTGTAGCGGTCTGCATATTATCGGTCTGGGGTTTGTTCTGCCCGTTTGTCTGCTCGCTGGCACTCTGTATGCTTTGTCCAGCTCAAATGGACCTTCGAACTTCAGGTTGGTTAGTTTTGGGATGAGGTTTTGTATGAGCGATACACATGAGCCAGCTTTGTCTTCCTCTCCTTCCGGTACCCCCAAAATCCTTATGTTGCCTTTTCTGCTGTGGTCTTCGAATTCTGCTGCTTTTCTACGAAGTTCTGTGGTGGCTTTGGCGATATTGCCTATGGCTTTGCCCGTGAGTTGTGATCGATCTTCAATGTCACTGACTCTTTGCTCTACCGCTTCTACTTTGTTGTTTGTTGCATGGATATCCGCACTGATTGCTGCTAGCGCCAGTTCTATCTTGTCCGTCGTTTTCTTGGTTGACTTGGCTAGTTCATGGACGTCCGCCAGTTTTTTGAGGATACTGTCTAGTGTGCTGGTTATATCGGATTTCTGTTTGATTGGGGAGTCAATATTGCTCTCAAGTCTGTTTTTCTTTTGTTGTTGTGTCACTTTACCGTCGCTGCCGGCCATTCTTTTTTGTTTTTGTTTTTATATATTCTTGGTGGAGATTGCTTCTCTTGTTATTCAGAGGGACAATGTTGTGCCTTGGCTCTTTTGCTGTGACGGTTGGATGGGCTTGTTCTCTGGTTGCGGATAAGCTGTCTATGTCGCGCTTTCTGCATGTTAGGAACTTTCGTGATGTTTCGGGAACCACTTGTTTTAGGTGTGGTAGTTCGGAGGCGGATTTAATACATATTTTTGCACTCTGCCCACAATTAGATAGTATAAAACAGGATATTGAGAAATTCTTGCAAAATGCACTATCAATCACAATAGAATTGAATCCAGCAGTAATGCTATTAGGAGTTAATCCCGAGGGCCATGTGAATAATGAAAATTTTGTATTTGTTGTAATGGCTATTTTCAGATTGTTAGTGGCTTCGGTATGGTTGGATCCTAATCCTCCCACATATCATCAATGGCTGGGCAAGGTATTATCTACACAAAAGTTAGAATCCGCTGTGTATGCCAGGAGGGGGAAAAAGGGTAAGAAACTTGGTTTGCAAATATGGGAGCCCCTCATTCGATGGAAACAAGGTCCTGATCATTGATTTTTGGATTATTGAGGGGGGGGGGAAATTGAGAATGTAGCGTATAGAATTTTATGTATCTACTGTTTATATGATTTATTTTGAAAAAACTAGGCATGAATTGGTCTCATATTTTTCCCTGGTTACTTGTATATGTTCCTATTGTATATATGAATCTGTGCTGTTTTATATGGAATGCTACTGTGTCCTGTCCATGTCTTAAGGGAAAAAGGGGGGAAAAACTCTTCAATAAAAACATTTAAAAAAAAAAAAAGGAACTTTCGTGATGTAGCTCCAGCTTTCGGTGGTTCTACTGCAGCTCTTCCTTCTTTCTTGTGTTCCTTTCCTTTCCTTGCCTGTTTTTGCCTTATGCTATCTTTATTTTCAGATTTACTGTTTATTGCTGCGGGCTGTATTTGTAGTGGCTCTTTCTGGCATACTGTTTACTTTCGGATGACAGCCGTTTTTGCTTCCGGCCGGCTTCTTCCCTGTTGTGCCACTCCCAAAATGGCTCTTGAGCTGCGGAGGGCTGTTACGCCGATAATGACACTCCTTGCTTTTGCAACTCGGACTCGGCCAACATTTGTTCCTCTTAGCCCCCTGGTCTTTTCTCTGTTGTCTGTCCTTGGTATTATTAGTCTGTGCTAGCTGGTTTTATCGATCAGGTTTTATCGATCAGGTTTTATCGATCAGGTTTTTTACTGTTGTGCCACCTCCAAGATGGCCGCGCCCTCTGTGGGTTTCGTTTTTGGCCCTGAAGGTGCGGCGGCTGTTACGCTGATGTTGCCCCTTCTCGCCTTGCAGCTCATACACCTCTTTTTCAGCCAGCGTTCGCTCCTCTTAGCCCTCTGTTCTGTTATCTGCCAGTGGTCTGTGCTCGCTTGGACTCTCCCTCGTACTGTGCTCCTCGCGATGGCCGCGCCTATTGTGAGTTTTGTTTCTTCCAAAATAGCCGCGCCCTTAGCGAGTTTGGGTTTCGAGTACGACTAGCTCGCCCGTGGTATCTGCCTTATGCTTTTTGCATCTCTTCTTTAAAAAAGGAGATGATTGCTGCACATTAGCGAACCCTTCTGCAGAGCGAGTAGCGCGCACTAATCCTGGGGGACCTTAGAGGTTTGGTTGCTGAGCCCGGTTCCTAAGTGTTTCTGTGCATCCGCGCCATTTTGTACTCGATCTTGCTCGTTCTTGTGTGGGTTTTCGCGAAGAGCGAATTCTCTCTATTGGCTCGTCCCAGTATCTTCCACAACCCTCCGTGTTGATCCTGCTCAGCTCCGATGTCTGTTGCGCCGTATATTAGTTAAAATGGCGTCGGCTCTCGCTGTTATTTTGGCTTTAGTTCCGGAAATGTGCATTCAAGCCTGATACAATGGTGGTGTAGGTATGTAGAGGCCCTGCTTCTAGTATTGACCTCGATAGCATATAGTTTTCCTCACGCCCTAGATGCAACAATAATGGATGCTGCCACTCTGCCGCCACACCTGTCCCAACAAAGTACATATTATGATACTCCACCCTGGGCTGACAGTAGGCCTGCGATGATTCAGAATATTAGCCATGGTGGATCTCCCGGTGCTTACCCTTGGTCACCTGCCACCACGATCTTCCTCTTTTATCATGTGATGTCTGTACTCACGTCTCCACAGCACTTGTGAAACTGTACTGGCCATGAGCACTGACTCTGTAGGTTGTTCTGGTGCTCTGCGCTGTCTTTCTGTTTGTGTCCTTCTCGTTCTATCGGACTATGATACACCAATGGGGTGTACTGCCTGGATACCTGTGTGTGGGACGATGCTGCACCGGCCTTCTCTAGGGCTGCATCGAACCCCTGAATCATCTTGGGAGACTATGCTCATGATGCAGGGCCTTAGGGCGTCTGATTCATCTGCAAGCCTTTGTCTTCTGGTGGAAGCTGCTGGATGCTGCTGTGTTGGTTTGTGGTGCTATCATGCAGGTTTCAGGGTGTGCCACTTGCGGGCGGTTTCAACATTTGGAAAGGCCTCACCACTGCCCTGCGATTGCATTGGGGCCTCATACTCCGGGTCAAAACCCGGCTCTCCAGGACCACAGCTTAGGACTGCACTCTGTATCTGAGCCGCGGTTGGGCCCCTGTGCTCTCTGTCGCATCCTCCCCAGCCCAGGAGCCTGCACAAGAACATGCCACACACGGAGCTCGTAACCAATGTCTTTATTCATCAGCGTACCACATGCAAACTGAAACGTCTCATTATCCCATAACCATTAATAAGCACACCCTAACTCCTCCTGAATGATTACGTAATTATTTCTTTTAGTCCGCCCAGGACGCAAGTTCCTAGTGCTCACAGTCCTAAGACACTACATTTCCCCCCTTGTTAAATAAAAAGGTATAAACAATAACAGCATCCTATTTCTTCAATATGTCATCAAGTTGCCCGCACAATTCAGCCAGACCATGTAGTGTTAGGTAGTTGAATTGCATCCAGAGTGGGCATCGAGGGCACAGGATCTGATGCCTGATCTGGACCTTCATGGGGAACAGCCTCATCTGGAAATACAGGGACTAATGATTGTCGAGACAGATATCTGAAATGTGGCGAGTCTCTTGTGATGTTTTGCCAGGATGTTGCACCGTTATCATGTGTCCTTTGAGCATCACAACTTTCAAAAGGTTCAACAGCAAATGGAGGATCTGTTTTCCGCTTCAGTTTTTGCTTGACAAGATCCCAGTCACCTTTGTTGAAGACGATCTTCTGAGTACGCCAACATTGATCAGCATACATCTTCATCTGACGTTTTCGGGCAGCATCAGTGGTACGAACCTCTTCGTTCCGAGCTCATTCAGTGGTTCACTGGGGTAGTTTGGTTCTTATAGCTCTACCAAACATCAAGGTGGCTGGAGTCTCATCCATGGTGGAGCAAGGAGTTGAACGATAAGCACGGAGGGCTTGACATAAGAACTGACTTTTCTCAATTCCCTCCATCAATGCACATTGGATCACTCATTTTAGGGCTCCCATAAACGTTCCAAGACACTGTTACCCTGAAGCCACAAGAGTGTACTTTTCTGATGCTTGACTTTGAATCAAGTCAGAAACTCCTGAAATTCCTCGCTATTGAAGGGTGGACCATTGTCAGACTTGAGAATGTCTGGTATGCCCCACACTGCAAATATGTTATTCAGCCGCACACTGACTTTGTCAAGAGTATTGATGACATTTCCTCCACCAGAAGAAAACAGGATTCCTCATCAATGATCACCATCAGGTGATGGCCATTCACTAGGGACCCAAAGAAGTATACGGTCACTCTTTCCCATGCATGTGAAGGAAGATCAGACATGGTGAGCAGTTGCTGGGTCACTTTCGGAGAAAGACAATTGCATAAGTGACACTCCTTTAATTCCCTCTCAACTCTCTCTTCCAAACGAGGGAACCACACTCGATCTCTCAGGCCTTGTTTGGTGGCATTAATGCCCTGATGTCCTTCATGAGTGAGTTTAATGACTTGCTGTCACAGACTCTCGGGTATGACAATCCTGGAGCCTCTTAGCACAATGCCTTTTTTAGTGACAGACAGTTCATCTTGTATATTCCAATACTTTTGAAATTCAGCATCATCTCGCAGAGGTCAAACACTTGGTCTCCATTACTCCCCTGAAATAATGTCTCTATGGGCAAACATGTCTTCACTTTCATTTGCAGCTCCAACAATCCGTTCGTTCAATGGATAAGGCTGCTGGCGTGCGAGACCTCACAATGAAGTTGATGTATTCCTCATCTTATCAATGTTGAGCTGAGCCGGCGAAGTGGTACTTGTGAGATATAATCTGCAGGTTTTTTTTGTTCTTGTCTGGCTTGTGCACAATTGTTTAGTCGTACTCTTGTAAATTCAACCCCTACTTCTGAATGTGAGGGGGCATCTTGGCCTTTGGATTTCCAAATATGGTGAGCAGAGCTTGGGTGGTTCGTGACAATCGTGAAATGCTTTCCGTACAGAAACACATGAAAATGTTCACAGGCTCACATCCTGACTCTCTTTTTCTGGCTGCGAATAGGCACGTTCTGTGTCAGACAGACTTTGGCTGCCGTATGCCCCAGTGTGTCTAATTGGATGTCCATCATGTTAAGCAATGATTGCTTCCAGACCCACTGGGCGAGCATCTGCCTTATTCTCAGTGTGTAGTTTAGGATCAAAGAAGTCCATCTCAGTCACATTTTCAATTGCATGCTTTATTCTTTCAAAACTTTGGTCACATTCAGGGGACCATTGGAAATGGCCATTTCGTTTGGGCAGGTCTCGCAATGGGGCACTCAGTGAAGAAAAGTCACAAATGTACCTCCAGCAAGAGCTGGCAATGCCCAAGAAGGACCATAACATGGTGACATCTAGTGGGGAACTGGTGACTGTCGGCGCTTGTACTTTATCTGGATCAAGTGTCATCCCCCCATCAGAAAATATGTGCCCAAAGAACTTGAGTCTGTTTTTGTGATATTCACACTTTTCCGCATTTAACGTGAGACCTGCATCTGTAATTAACTGACATACTTGTTTGTGAGCCTAATCATGCTCCTTCCGTGTTATTCCAAATAGTATATCATCACTTTAATTGAATGCACGCATTACAGGTTGAATTATTCTATGTATAACATCTTGGAATATTTCTGCAGCAGAGGACACTCCAAAACTTAAACTTTTGTATCTAAATAAATCAATATGAGTCAAAAAAGTGGTAAAGTACCTTTCTTCCAATTGTGAATCTGTTCTAATTAGATGCATATCATACGCCAGCCCACCACGTGCTCTGTCCATCTGTGCCACTGTGAGCTATTCTTTCACAAGTCTAATGTGCCCCCGTTACTAATTGACAGGAGAAGCTTTTTTCTTGTCACACTCCAGAGCGCCAGGAGAAGATGGCAGCATGTGAAATGTGAAACATTGTATCACAAACTTAACGTAAATGCTGTCAACTCCTTTCCACTTAATAAATATAACCTACTTACGTATCAATGATCCCTATCTGCAGTGCTCTTCTAAGCCATCGCACCCTGGCCTCAGAAAGGACAGCATCGGTCCATCCGTGACCCGTGTGCTCTTATTAAAGGCAAATCAATGCTGCAGTAAAAACACATGCGTGTCTCGTGAGTAAGGGAACGTTGGGAAAATATGATTATCTCCAAATCTTGTGGCATAGAACAGCCCAGGAAAAGAATTTAGTAGCCAGCCCCAACTTTCCGCATCTGCAAGGCCTGGTTATATGCGTTACCTAAATTAGCAGAAAGAAACATCCAAACATGTTTTGCCTCAGCTCAGAACCTAGAAAATGCATTCCTTAGCTTCATTATAAAAATACGGCTCAGGAAAACCCACCTGGACGCCATCAGTCGTACACATGTAAACATAAACACGCCTGACATTACTGTTGGCCTGTTGACCAGCTCAGGTTAGAAGAGTCACAAGAAGCAAAATGATAGCTGAGCCAGCCTCAAAGTGGAGATGCTCTGGAAACTGTCATGGGGAGGAGGCTCTTTGTTCTTCCTCAGAAGCATCACACTCGATCTCCGAGCACTCCCCAACTCTTTCACCAAAGGTTAAAAGTACGAAAACCAAGAAAGGCCACACCAGCCTTCTATCCTTCAAGGGTCGGTAAACTGAGGGTCATTAATTTGGAAAATAGAAACACCTGTTATTTGCCCACTTAAAAAAAAAATTCCCATTACATGGAATTTACAAGAAAACTGAGCCCCAGATGAAGGGTGCACGCAAATTCACCCTGAGATAGACATTTTTGTTTTTAGTGTACCAGCTGCTGTGTTGGAAGTAATTTGAGGCTTTGCTTATTAAAATCTAAGGCAAGTTGTCTAAGAAACTGCACGAAATATACTTTATTATCCAACAGCAAGGAACTCTTCAGCATCGTCAAAGAGCTCTCCAACCCCAGCGCCGGAAACAACGACATCACTCCCTCACAAGAGCTCTGTGACTCACTCGCCTCCTTCTTCCACCGCAAGATCGCCGACATACACAACAGCCTCGGCGCACCAACCACGCACCCAACCACCAAACCAACGCCCCCACACCACCCTCTGCGCCTGGACCCACACGATGAACACCATCCACTCCGGATCCCCAACCGACCCGTGCCCCCACCACGTCTTCAACAAGGCCGACTCCATCATCGCACCCCAACTCCGGGACATCATCAACATCTCCTTCAACACCACCACCTTCCCAGAGAGCTGGAAGCATGCCGAGCTCAGCGCCCTCCTGAAGAAACCGACAGCGGACCCCACCGACCTCAAGAACTTCCGCCCCATCTCGCTCCTCCCTTTTCCTGCCAAAGTCATCAAGAAGACCGTCAACAAACAGCTCGCCGCCTTCCTCGAGACGAACAGATCCCTCGGCCCCACACAGTCCGGTTTACGAGCCAACCACAGCACCGAGACCGCCCTCATCGCAGCCACCGACGACATCAGATCCCTGCTCGACAACGGGGAAACAGCTGCCCTCATCCTCCTGGACCTCTTTGCATGCAGCGTTCGACACAGTCTGCCACCGTACCCTAATACAGCGCCTCAGAAACATCGGAATCCAAGAGAAGGCACTGGAGTGGATCATCTCGTTCCTCGCCGGAAGAACCCAGAGAGTCTGCCTCCCCCCGTTCAGATCCGAGGCCACCGAAGTCATCTGCGGCGTACCACAAGGATCCTCACTCAGCCCCACCCTCTTCAACGTCTACATGAGCCCCCTCGCAGCGATCGCATGCCAACACAACCATAACATCATCTCCTACGCCGACGACACCCAGCTGATCCTCTCCCTCACCAACGACCCCACCTCCGCCAGAACCAACCTACACGAAGGAATGAAAGACGTCGCCGAGTGGATGAAGAACAGCCGCCTGAAACTGAACTCAGACAAGACGGAAGTCCTCATCCTGGGATCATCCCCCTCCGCCTGGGACGACTCTTGGTGGCCCCCTGCCCTGGGCATCACCCCCAAGCCAACGGACCACGCACGAAACCTGGACTTCATCCTGGACTCCTCCCTCTCGATGACCAGACAAGTCAACTCCGTCTCGTCATCCTGCTTCAACACCTTGCGCATGCTCCGTAAGATCTTCCGATGGATCCCCACCGAAACCAGGAAGACGGTCACCCAGGCACTCGTCACCAGCCGACTGGACTACGGGAACACCCTCTACGCGGGAACCACTGCCAAACTACAGAAAAGACTCCAGCGCATACAGAACACCTCCGCACGACTCGTCCTGGACATCCCCCGCCACAACCACATCTCCGTCCACCTGAGAGACCAGCACTGGCTCCCCGTCAGCAAGAGGATCACGTTCAGACTCCTCACCCGCGCACACAAGGCTCTCCACGACCTGGGCCCCAAGTACCTCAACAGCCGCCTCACTTTTTACACGCCCACCCGCCAGCTGCGATCGACCGGCCTCGCCCTCGCCAAAGTACCACGCATTCGCAGAGCCACCGCCTGAGGAAGATCCTTCTCCTACCTGGCGGCCAAGACATGGAACTCCCTCCCCATCCACCTACGGATGACCCACGACCATCTCTCCTTCAGGAAGCAACTCAAGACCTGGCTTTTCGAGCAGTAACGGACCCCTCCCTCCCAGCGCCTTGAGACACTTCCGGGTGAGTAGCGCGCTATATAAATTGTTTGATTGATTGATTGATTGATTTTGTAACGCTTACCAGTAAGTATTCTTGCAATATACGAAACACTCATCACAATCTAGTTAGTACAGAAAACATTAGAGGTAGAGGTGATGCACTGGGACGTGACGTGAGGAAGGAAAACTTCAGAAACCTCAGACTGCATTTTGTTCCCTACACCTTTGTTTGTATTCAAAAGGGGGAGAAATATAAAAGACACAGTGGTGAAAGCCTTTTTGGAACCCCCAAAACAACCAGACCTCAGAAGCTACTTGAGCCTCCCACCCGTGACAGGGCACCACAAGTGTGGTAATTGCAAGGCTTGTGATTACTGCCAGGAGGGTTCAAGCTTTACACATAACACCAGAACATACAAACTAACACACTTCACCAACTGCAACAGTTCATATGTGATTTATGCCATCACTTGCCCTTGCACAAAGATATACATTGGACAGAAAACTCAAAAAGTTAAAACAAGGATCCTACAACATATGAGTAGAATCAGGTGTAGCTCCGTGGGGGCACCATTAGTGGAACATTTCAGCACACACAGTCACACGCCTGAGGACATCAAGTGGAGGGTCATTGAAGAGAAAATTCCTAACGCCAGAGGCGGGTCCATCTCTAAGTCGCTCAGATACAAGGAGTGCAGATGAATACATTCTCTGAACGCAGTACACTATGGACTCAATGAGAAAGAAGAGACGGCTAAACAGATGGGTGAGCTGTAAAACCATAGTTTACCCCATTCATAACTGTAATTCTTACGAATTAGATCAGGCATACCCTGTTCCTGATGACATGTAAGCCCTTTGCAATGTATCACACCATTTTGTTATACAGTGAATTCGCAATATTTGATGTTCATCGACATTTGTACTGCCTGATGTGGAGTATGTCCAGCTGGTATGAATCTGTTGCACTGACAGTTCTAGTAAGGATAATGCTAAGACATGTATACCCATTGCAATGGATCTTTTATTGTGTAATTTGCTGAGGTATTAACTAAACTGTAATGAGTACACCATCTGTTTATACTGTGAACTCAACTTGTGCAATAATTTATGTTCATTTGTATTTGTACTGCCTGGCGCCCAATATGTCCAGCTGGTATGAATCACTGGCACTGACGGTTTTTAGTAAGAATAATGCATGTCTATTTTTATGAATAATGATTATTAATAATTAAATGAAGTTTTTTTCACAAATTTGTTGGTCGCTAATACGAACCTCTCTAGTGACGTAAATCAGTCCGTTGGACTATTCCTCACTGCTTGACCAGTCTCGCATCACATTCTAAATAATGGTGCACACCAAACTATAGGCTGATTACACCGGCCCGGTATAGAATCAATTTCAGTGACTACACCACCCCATGGTCGCAGAATTATGTGAATGAGTATAAACGGGCTGCCTCTAATGCTCCATCTAGCCGACAGCCACCAGCTGACGCCCCATGGGACGTCATGGATGTTATTTATGAAGGATAATTGGTTGAAAGAGAAAAGTCAGTTATTCACGAAGATAACACTTATAATTTAATATCCTTTGCCGTGCCGCTTGTGAATTGTTCACACCAGTCACCTTGGACGGGATGCTCCTCGGGGTTGCTAGGTAATGGGAGATGCTCAGCGTCAGGCTCTTCCTGACGTCTGTGGGGCTAGCAATCATGTGGATGCGAACAGCGCGTTGCCTACTTACGAGGTGACGCCCAGACGTCGCAACGTCCTCGAGGCGTGGAAACTGGTTTATACAGGCACCGATTACACACAGATTGTCTGAATGGTAATCGGACGGCGTGCTGACAGCGACAAGGAAACGGATGTTTTATGACACTTCAAACTGATTCCCAGGTGAGCAAGTCCCTGCAAGCGCCGTATCCTGTTAGGGAACTCTTAGATTCCCTTGTGGATTGGCGTAGCACGTTGCTCGTGCACAAGTCGGGCTGGAGAATACTAGGATGGACGCATCTCACCGCTGTCCTCCGTTTTCTGTTACAGATCGCTTCAGTCTAGCGGCTGGAACTACCTACGCCTTAAATTATTAAAGGGACACCGGGACCGACGAGGTTCCTATACGTGGTGAGTGAATCTCTACACTTGAGAGGTTGAATGGGCTAATAATTAGCTTACCATTTGTCTCAGTTTGTTTAGTTTTCTTTAGAAACACACGAAATGTGGATGTGGCTTTAATTACCATACAAAATTGTTTTAATAGAATCTATTTTCAAGAAAGCGAGATCGCTTCAGAGTAGCGTCTGGAACCACCTACGCCTTAAATTAATAAAGGGACACCGGGACCGACGAGGTTCCTATACTTGGTGAGTGAAGTTGCACACTTGAGGGGTTTAATATTCAGCTTATCATTCTCCTCAATTAGTTTTCTTTAGAACACACATAGGGGTCGATTCCGATCCGGTAAAATTCTCGTCCGTATGATTCGCATCCGGAGCCATCTCCTTACGACTCGTACACACACCGTACGACTCGACGAGTACGATCCAGACCGGGGTATCAGGACGCGATTCGTACGGTCCACGTCAGGAAAGGGCGATTCGTACGGAACTTCGCACATTCACATACACACCGTACATTGCGTACCCCTCCATGATCGCAGGGGTACGCACCGTACCCCTGCGATCATGGGGGGTACGCACCGTACACCCAGCGGACATGGGGTACGCACCGTACACCCAGCGTACATGGGGTACGGTGCGTATACCCCAAGATCGCGGGGTACGGTACGTATCCCCCATGATCGCAGGTGTACGCACCGTATCCCTGCGATCATGGGGGGTACACACCGTACCCGGGGGGGGCGTTCCGTACCTGTTTTGGGGCGAACTCTGCTTTTACGGCAGTTTTCAGCTCTCGTAGCAAAAGAGCCGTACGGAGTGTCTTCAACACGGATCGTACTTCCTGGTACGGATAACGCGGTCTTTTTATGTTCGGACGTCGCGTAAAGCGTCAGCCGGATGCAAATCGTATGTACTTTCGATTTGTACGGAGTTTGTTACGAGTCGTACGGAGTGACGCGTTGGGTTGGGATCGTACTTGCAGATTCATACGGGGACGTTTACGAGTACGATTCGTACGGGGATAAACGCTCCGAACGGCAATTCGGAGCGCTTTTTACCGGATCGGAATCAACCCCATAATGTGGATTTGACATTAATTACCATACCCATTTGTCTTAATAGAATCTTCCTTCAAGAGAGCCAGACTCCTTGCCACTTTAAGCAACCCGTGATTATTTCACAAGCTAAGCCTGGGTCCAACTCACAAGAGGTCCCAGAGGTGAGTCTAGAACTGATCCTTGCTACTCACCGTTATTTTAATTAAAGATTTTCAAGTAAATCCTCACCTGATGGCAAATTAATTTAACCAACAGACGGCACATCGCCCTCTTCCTGCCCAACAGTCCTGATGAAGACCCGCATTGACCCAAGAATTGGGCTTTCATAGGGTCGAATCGCCGATGGTTTAAAATCCATTGGACCAGCTGAGAGTATTCCATAACACAGGCTAATAGAAGTGGCACAAGGGAATAACTATAATTGATTGACCAACTGGCCAAACAATCCCCTCTCCCCTACCTTCGTTCACTTGTATATAAAGTCACTAATTCATGTCACCAGTGCACAAAATGTCACTGCGCACTTTAGATCACGTTCACTTTACTTGATGCGCCATTCTGCAAATGTACTTGATTTTGCATTGATTTTTCATGAATTGATAAAGCGTATTTATGAATGCAACTAATTCATATAAAAATCTACTTTTACCCTGCCTGGTTTGGATTTGCAATATTGTTTTTTGTAGAGTTTTGATTGAAGCAATTAACGACTGATGTAAATCTTGAATGAATAATTCATAATTGGAAGCAATCAGGTTGAAAACCCGACAGAACCATTGTTTATACTAAACTGTAACGAGTTGGGAAAGGGTGTGGTGACAAGCTCCACTCTCTCTGATTCACGTGGAGGGTTAGCGATCCCGGGCTTGTATTCAAAACGCCGGGGGCTAACTTAACCTCCACACCATCAGGGGTGGACCCTACTGCTTGCAGCTAGGTCTTTGCTGAGCTGAAAACATCACAGCCTACAGGGCTGTGAGGTTCTCAGTCGGCAAACATGTAGCTTTAGGCTAGGCTTGAGATGTGAGCAAACAACAGGGCAGGGTGAGTCACGTGACGTGACGTCAATACAGGTAATGGTAATATGTATCGGTGAGTGTGGGGCATACAGTGCCCCATGTTCAAAGAGCTTGTAAATCATTGATCATAGGTATTTTCTATAAATGATGACTGCTGAGCATATTCAGCAATGTAACGGGGCGGAGCCCCGACGCCCTCTTAGAGAAACCACCACTGGTTAAATTCAAGATGGAAGGAGACTTTGACTCAGTTTAGCAGCATGATCATGTCTGCAATGTGCAGACCAGGATGTCTTTTGCTCTTGATTGCTCTGTTGGCTTTGTGTATATCCACACAAATGCGCATTGCATCTCCACTGTCCCTTTTTGGCACTACCGCTATGGGTGACACCCGCGGTGTGGAACCAGCAAAGTGCTTGATGATGTTGTGTTTCAACAACGATTCTAATTCTTTTTTTACTGTTTCTCGTAGGTGAAATGCTACTCTGCAGTGCCGCTGTGCAATAGGTTGGATGTCTTCATTAATGTGAAGTTGCACCTTCATTGTTTTGATCTTTCTTAGGCCATGAAATATCAACTGACTCACAATTTCAGAATGAGTATTTAGGTTATAATTGATAGATATTATTCCAATATCAGTAGCAGTTGCAAAACTAAGTAGGCATGCACTGGACAACGTACCTTAAAACACATAGATTTGGGCTTCCAGAGCTGTCTTTCATGACATACAGTTGCTGTGAATGCTCCTTGACTCTGCAACAATTTGAAGCAGTCCATGTGTACACCTTTATGTTTGATGCTTTGAGTTGTGGTATGGGTGACAATCTGTTAAATTATTCAATTGGCATGATGTTCAATTGGCATGATGACTGCTGACGATTACAAAAGTTATGGGACAACATTTGACTTTCAGTGTGTTCTTGGGGCGTGTCCATATAAATTCTTTTGCCGACTCACTTGTTTTTGTCATTCATTTGTCTTCTTTGCAAGCAGCAAGGCCTACATGTGCATTTTGCTTCTTATTAGATATAATCATTGCACATTCACCCTCTGCACTTTCACTCGATTGTGACATCATCGAATGCTTGCAGGATGAACTTGATGACAATCTACTTCATTTAGTTTCCATCTGTTGAGGTGGAGGTTGCTTTTTGTCTTTGTGGGCATGGCAAGAATGCTTCTGGAACCTTCTAGCACCCATTTTCTTGTTTGCAGTGACACAGTTGGTTTCTCTTTTGCTTTTCAAACCATTATGAAGTGGTTCTCCTTATCGCAACCTTTACATGCCTATCCGATGGTTGGCCATTTACTTTCGTGTTGAAATGAAAATTCACATTGGAAACACAGTCTTTCTTTCTTTGGGGATGTGCATCTACTTGGTGCTTGTGTTTGCTCTTCATGATTAACTCTGATTCACTTGTTGTTGTTCCATCTTCCATATCGGTGGTTTATCGATCTGCTCTTTCCTCAGCCCTTGCAGCCATTGACACTTTTTCTAAACTGAGTGTCTCTCTCATCATGCGTTTTCTGAATGAGTCCAACAGACAGCCATCAATGACTATGAGGCGCATGGCTTCTTCATCATTAAATTCACTACGCTTGCAGTGTTTGATAAGCTTATCAAGTCTCTCAACAAACTCATGCATCGTTTCACCAACTTGTTGAATGTACCTTTCAAAATCGACGTTTGGCATTATGTTGAATTTGGCTCCTAATGCTTCTTTGATCTGATGGTAAGATATTGTCTCAGTCTGTGAGATTTTCTTTATTTCTTTTTTTACCTCATCACCAGCAAAATTCGTTAAGTATTTAATGATTTTATCATCATTTACTTATTCCAGAGCATCTATGAAGTTGTGGTCCATGAGGTCTATCTGGAGCCAATATTCTGCTTTTTTGGTGGTATCGAGTGGTGGAGGTTTAAAAAATGTGACAACACTGTACGTACTCCATGTCTCTTGTGGCAGCTACCGACAAATTTCGCAATCCCAAAAATGTCTTCGGCTGCTTCTACATGGACTAAAAACCTTGTGAGCACAACCCTGGTGTTCGCTTCTGAGTCACCTCAGCCGATTTTGACGTGGTGAGGCCTGTGAGTAAATTTTACTCCTCGTACCTGTAGTGGCGGCCGGCATGACTTGCAGGTGGCAGGGAAGGGGGAAGGGTGCGCTGGGGGGTTGTGGTTAATGTAAAAAAAAACACTTACCATGCTGCCGGAATTTGAGTCTCTGCTCCTGCTCTCCTTGACTTGACTCAAGGAACAGGAAGCACAGACTCCCCTGACCAATCATAACGCTGCAATGCAGCGTTGTGGTTGGTTTTTAGTGTCCTGGTTTGACGCTCAATCAGTGAATGGGGGCCTGGGCCTGGGGATGTTCTCCACGCAGCCTACATGGAGAACGGGGAAAGTGCGTATGACTGGTTTGGGCAGCCCGAGAGGGCCGACCAAAACAGTCATTGCGCACTTAGGAGTGAGCAAATCACTCCTCCCCTGCCCTGCTCCAAGAGCAGAGCAGCCCAGTAGCAAAACTCCTGCCCGCAAACTAAGCAGCACAGAAACATAAAAAGATAATAATTTAATAATATTATCATTTTATGTTTTCTTTACGTTAATGTTGCAAAGCAGTGGGGTGATGCTCCTCCATCATAACAGAGGAGCCGCCATTGCGTACCTGGTTGCTGATGCTTATTAGCACTGTATTCAGCTGTCAATGCCTTTTATGATGTATCTGGTTGTCACTACCTTTAACGTTGCACCTAGTTGTTGCTGCCTTCAGTATTCTTTTTGTACGAATGATGGTTTGGTGTTGTGGTGCAGCGCCGCATTCTTCGGCCTGGCCAGCAAGTCTTAGGGGCTTTTTCAATGGCACTGCTCTGCTAGGCCTTTCATTTCTCCATAAAGCCTTGTACGACATACGCCAACTGCAGACTCCTTTGCACTGGCTTGAGGCGCACGTGGCACGCTCGAGCAGTTTACTGTATCCATGCAAACTCTCAGGGAGAGCAGTCTTGTTTCTTCGGGGCATGTATCCCCTACTCGTCACCAGTTGTCATGTCCTCCCCAGCATACTCAAGAATACACCATGCACGGAGCTTGTAACCAATACCTCTATTCATCTTGGTACAACATGCAAACTGAAACTTCTCATTATCCCATAACTGCTAATAACCACACCCTACCAACACCAAATGATTATGAAATTCTTTGATTGAGCCCACCGGTGGGGGCCTAGTACGCGCATTCCTAAGACACTACACTCTCATTTGTCACCAGATTATTCTGCCGCCTACACTGCAGAAGTAAACACCACCCGGGCAATACTCGGTTGGCCAATAGGTATGCCACACTGTTTAAGAGTGTAACTTGGTGCTTTATTTTGGTTCTGCTGCCCTGGCGGGAATCCAGTCTATAAGTACCCGCCGTGACCTCAGGGCTAAACCATCTCAGGGAAAGGCGAACACCCACACAACCTCTCGCCATACATAACAAGGGTTTAGGGAGGAAAAGAGAGAAATAACTGCGCCACGTTAGGTCCACAGCCCCAGACGCAACACAGGTTGCTTCAGTCCTGTCTAGCACATTAATGATGGTAGAGAGGTAGTTTAAATGCTGCTAGTTACTTTTGGTGCTGGTACAGGCTACCACTTAAATGGAGACTAATATTACATTATACACCATTCACACATGTAACCGAAAAGGTAAGTAGTAAAGTAAACATATTCAAAAAGACTTATTAGGCCGCCCTGGTAGGATGACCTTGACGAGCTCGTGAGTTGCCAGGGAACACCCCGGGACTTGCGAGGCCCTATGAAAGCAACAAACACATATCAAAAAACAAGCACTGAGGGTGCATTGGAGTACCAGACACGAAGAGCCAAAAGAGGGTTGGGTGTGAACGGAAGTAAAGATGAAGCAAATGGCAGCCACGGGGACGCTAAGCATTATTCTATCCTGTTGACTTATTGTAGCCTTGAAGTATCGCAGGAGCCTTGCCTCTGTCAGCCTCAGCCTCTATAGCAGTGCTTAATTTGAGCCGGTGGTTTCTGCACTGGCACTTAGAAACCACCGGCTCTTAATTAACAACACCTGCGCTTGTGACAGTCTGGCAGAAGGTGGCGCTTTATCAGATGACCACAACAACAGTCAATTATTAATTCAGTAGACATTAGAAATGACTATTACCTGCCTCCCAAGCCGTTCTTATAGCTTTGGGGGCCTGGAATAGTCCAAATTGTCACACTTGCAGGAGTGCTATGGTTAGTAGTTGTGTTGTTACTATGATTGGCAGCCTAGCCGGGCAATGTGAGGTGCAAGCTGCAGTGGACTCCTGACAAGAGCCCTGGCTCTTATTTATTCGCAAATTAAGCACTGCTCTCCCACGGGTTCCCTGGCTTTATTGATGCGGTATGCGGGCTGTTTCCTTATACATGCACCCTGGTCTTTCTGATCGTGTGGATCAGTGGGAGGTGTGGGTGAAATGTAAAGCCTGCCCCTGACGTAAGCAGCCACTGTTTAGAACTCACATCTGATGATCTGTGCCTCAAAAACCATACCTTCTGTTTCGTAGACCAGCACTGACACCTGGTTGTTCATGACATACAGTCTTATTGTTAAATGAGAGGCAGGGTTGCTTTTTTGTGACAGCAGCCATGCTTATTTGTTTGGTGTACGAGTGCTTTATTGAATATAAAAGTAAAAGCTCTAGAAGAGGCAAGTGATATCGTGAGGATGATCATGTGCAGAACATCTAAATTTGATCTGCTTTTATTTACTTGTCCTTTCATTGAGATAATTTGATAATAGCCACCCTGGCAGCAAGGTGGACTGGTTGCAATCACTTTTATATTTTGCATTCGAAAGAGTTGCTCTAGGAATTGGCTTTTGCAATTGGCTTTAAATTTGCCAGTAGAAAAAGCAGTTCCCCAGAGCAGTTCTACACATGGATGGGTCCAAGCCTGTCCTGGGTGTCCTGTTCACATTCGAAGAAGGTAGATCTGTTTCAGTGCAATGACAAACAAGCATTTGCAATGCAATAGGTCTCGCAGTTACACAAGTTTAAGCTAATGGCATTGTAAATGACAATGACTTTTATTTATGTTTTTAAGAAGAAAACAAAAATAAAAGGCATTTTTATTTGCAATGTCAATAGCTCAAATGTGCGTAAATGCGAGAACTATTGCATTGCAAATGCTTGTTCATTCCACTTAAAGCCCTGCGAGGAAGCCATACTGAATTCACAGGCAACACATCTAGGAGAAGCGTACCACAAATTTACAGTAGGAGACTGCCTGTCTGTCTGTCAACAGTTGAGAGACCAATTAGATGCCATCCAGCTAATTATTTGTAATTGATACCACCAATGGAACCCTGAATAGTCTTCATGACTATTCTAGGCACCCACTGGAATTAGTATTGTTTGTGCACGACCAACACTAGGCATTGCAAGCAACAATGCGATGCATAACTCCCCCTCCCCCAAAAACATCTATAAAATGGATTGTCAGAGAAGAATTATATTATATTCAAATAACAATATTTTATCCAGCCTCTTTCACTGTTCTTGAATAACGATTTTATGCCTTGTACACGATAGTCTAAAGAAAGAAATATACCTCTATTAAGGAGTTTTAAGTCCTTGTAAACATTGCAATTGCACTTAATAAAAGTGTGAAATTCATTTAAAGAGTCTACAACAAAAAATTTAAACATCGAAATCATTCCAAATCAATTAAACGCCATTATTAATGCCTAAATTGCCGTCATAATCCTGATTTTCATGGGGTCATCGATTCACTGAGCTAATTTTGGCTTTCAGGGCCAGAACTATTTCTAGCTACTAAATTTCACGCTGGGAATCCACATATCGCACAGGAAGCTTGGTACAAAGATCTGCCCAAGTCTTCTCAAATCCCCCACATCTTCTATACTCGTTTTTCAGCAAATCTGAATCATACGTGTTTGTTGCTTCTAACTCTGTTGCAGCTGTCTGCACAAGGTGCGGATTAATATTAAGACTTGGCGAGTCAGAACAGCGCATTCACTTTGTATTTATTTTGCACCCGTGTTGTGCTTTGCACGGAAATCGATTAATCGGGGTGCCTAAGAGTTGCCTCAAATCAGCCCTTTTTTCTTCGCCTGGAAGGGGCAGGTTTTGGTGCACAGATGTGCGCGTGCTCAATCTCCGATCGATTAGACACGGTCCAGGAGGTGGGTGTAATGATTTACGGAAGGGGCCAGGCAGCAGTTAGCTATGCGCTTAGAGATTGCTGAACCAATTTTTGTTGGTGTTTTTATTGTGCTGGTGTGCTTTGCAGCCTTTCATTTAGGAGCAGAGAAATCCCACCCGTCTTCACTGCTTCAGTCAGCCTGCGTTCACAGGCACTAAGAATGCTTATTATATCTGACGAAAGTTCAGGTAGTTTCAGACGTCGGAGGTTGGTAGTGTTTTATTACGTGAAACAGCCTTCATTTCTCTCTTTTAAAAACACGAACTGTCTGCCTAAGGTTCCCGCCCCCTGCCGCTTCATATATCTTCAATACCCTGCAGCCAAGCACGGGTAGGCATGTCAATGTTAAGAGGAAGGACGGCGGAAGCCGACGGGGAGAGGGAAACTGAAAGCGGGAGATGCGCGCGCTACCAGACTCCAGGGACAGGAGATGTGCACGTGTATGGAGTGTAATCTCCTGTCCGTATGCGTGCACATCTCCTGTCCGCGCGTACCACCTCCTGTCTCCCTTAGCGAACGAAAGCCACAGCAATAGAAGTTCGCTAAGCGAAGCAGCTGAGCTGCATTCGCTACGCGAGACCTAAACAGGGAGATAGAGGAACAAAAGGTCACTGTACTTCCTCCTGTTATATACTATTACATCACAAAAGGTATGGCAAAGCTCCCTATACAGGGCAGAAAATTATCTCCCAGGAGCTCAAAACAATCTAGTATTATTGGATGAGGTATCTCACTCATGTTATGTTCATCATTAACCACCTCACCCCCACCCTGGTGTGATGGTACTACCAGGGCAGAGTTCTAATATATAATTTAATCCTAGATATTACAGGAATTCCGATCAAAAAGAGTTAAGAATACCTTAGGGTAAACCACAAGGAATTTCCTTTATTAATTGGCACCTTCGGTGGGATTATAAACCTAGTAGATGATATATGGTTATAATAGTCTAGTTGTCCATACACTTGACAACATGTTTCTGCTTGTGTTCTTGCACCATAAACCTGGTTGGGGGTATTAATCAGGGCTGCGTAGGGATCCCTAATTCTTATCTTTGTGTGTATAACTATGCACCAGGTGAGACTGGACTTTCCTACCTGTACCAGCAGTTTATCACAGCCAGCCCACTATAGGATTGTAATTTGCTGCGTTGTCTGACTGTGGATGGCTACTGCTTCAGTCACACATTGAACTGTGTGTCACAGTTTGCCCGACCACGGGGAGAATGTAGGTGGAAGTACCAGACACATCTCCTTAAAGAATGTGTAACTACAGGAGTTGCCATAAAGATAGAAATCAGGGATACACACACAGCCCTTATGAATGTCCCAGACCATATTTATGGCGCAAGAGCGGGCAGCAACATGTTGGCTTGCAGAAGGATGACTGGGCCATTATACCCATAGACCATCTACCATTACCGTTTTTTATTCATACTGAAGGTACCACTTAATAAAACACATTTCTTGTGGTTTACCCAAAGGTATTCTTAACTCTTTTTGATCTGGATCCCTGTAATATCCAGGATTCGATTCTAACTAAAAACTCCCTAATAAGTGAGGTTGAGTACACCCTGGTAGTACCATCTTACCAGGGGGCAATGAGGTGGTCAATGATGAAGCATACCATACATACCCCTTTGCCATTCATGCCGATGCCACAAAATGTTTTGGAAATGGCATGCGTGTTAAAGGAATGCATGGTTAAGACGTATTTGTGGTTGGGCTGCGTGGTAGAGGCACGCGTGGTAAAACCATTTGTGCTTCTATCATACAACGAGGGGGTTTGAGGTGTGTCTTGCCTTTCCTGGGTGACTCATAGCCAGGCTGAATAGACCTGGCAGCCATTAGAATAGTGGGAGGAGTTGTTGGCTTGCACTGAATGGACTGGCTGCCTCTCACAAAGCTGTCTCCCCCTCCTGAAGTCAACCTGGCCTGGGCCAGGCGGAACTGGTTTATGTATGGCAACTCAAATTGGAGATGTGGTATGAATATTGGGGCCCTGACCCCAGAACTTTAGAACTCTTTTGGATCAAGAAACCTGCCAAAGAAGAAGAGCTGGAGAAGCTGTTAGGAGATGCTACCACTTTGCTGCATGCTTTGCTTTGTTGGCCTGCAGTGGCTGCTTCTGTATTGGGCAGTGAAAGGACTGGAATGGACTGGACTTTCGGCATTCTGTTTGCCTGAGTTTCTCCAATTGCTTGAGGTAGAGCTTGCCCCCTGTTGAAGAAGTCTCAGGATCAGCACAGTCTTCAAGTTTATCTGCTACCAACACTGGGAACTATGTGTTTTGTGCTGCAACAGAAGAAAAAGCAACTTGACGCTGTCAACTACACTGCTGCCAGCTCCTTGACCCAAAGCAACCACAGATGGCACAGCCACACTTCACACTGCAAACCTGGTCGTACCGGCAACACCGTTCGATGCTGCCACTAAGCCGATGCTTGCACTGTGACCTGTGGGCACTGCACTCTGCGCCGCCTCGCTCACACCGCCACCCTGGTATCCCCGATGCCACTGCCTGCACCATGACCTGTGGACACCGCTTGTGGAGAACAAGGAGCACCGTCCCTCTTCGCACTGCAGCCCTGGTCTCACCTACAGCGCTGCTCCACATCACTGGCTCAACACCACTGCCTACACTGTTGTTTGGGGACACCGCTCTTAATTTACACAATGCACCTCCCCATCGCACACTGCAGCATTGGCTCACCGACATAGGTGCCATTGACTCCAGTTCGTCAGCCAAATACCGCACTTCAGCAACGCCACTGCTTGCACCGTGACCTGCTAGCACTGCAACAAGCAACGCCCCACCTCGCACCACAGCCCTGGTCTCACTGAGTCCGCTGGACGCTGTCACCGAGCCGCTGCCTGCACCGCGACCTGAGGATACTGCAAGCTGCACCGTTGCACTTCGCACCACAGCCCCGATGCCCGCTGATGGTGCTCCTGACTTCATCCGCACGAATTTTGACCTGCAACGCGTGTGACTTCAAGGACCTGACGACTCCTGCACCAACCTGGGCAACCAATGTAAGCTGATGCTGGCTCTTCAGAGCTCACTGCGTGGTCCCCGACGCCCTGCATTTCTAAAGGTACTATTTTGTGGGTCTTCCCGACACTGCAGCTGGCCTGCGATGCCGCTGTCAGCCAGAACTGTTTGATTTGTTGGTTCACGACGCCGTGATAGCCCTGAACGGAGCTATCGACATCAAGGAACTGTTATTAAAGTCTATTTTTGCTTTATGAGTATTTTAAATAACTGTATGTTGGATTTTTATTGTTTTGGTCTTATTTTACACAAATAAATATTGATTATTTTTCTAAAACTGGTGTGGTGTCCTTGAGTAGTGTTTTCATTGTATTACTGTTGGTTATGTGCAAATGCTTTATACACTGCATCTGAGATAACCCTAACTGCTCATGCCAAGCTACCAAGGAGGTGAGCATGGGTCCTTTTCGAAGTGTACCTCCCTTATCCTGACTACAAAGAAGGGTCCCTACTTAGACAGGGTAACAGGTAACAACCTGCCAACTAGAGACCCCCAATTCTAACACTGTGCAACTGATATCCTGCGATGAGAATACAGAAATAAAGAGTTGTGTTCTGCTGACTCCACCATTAGTTGTACCTTATCATTCAGAAATGACTTCCCTTGTGTGTCAGCGATGTTGTATACAAAGATATTCCTTTGACAGAAAGTTTGAGCCTGGGTGACTTACTGTCATAAGCAACTAAAGTACGCGAGTCCCACTCCCCTCCACTACTTGGTTCTGACACTAACGTCTAGAGGCATGAGTTTCAAGTAGGAGAAGGGTCGTCTTGGGTAGTCTAAGAGAACTCAGTAGCCCATATTGGGAACTGTTTTGTTCGAAAAGATCGCTCATTCTCCAGACTCTGGTTTTTAAACTGCCTTTCAAACTGGTTTACTCACTTTACCATCATTTCTGGCTGTGCAATGTGACAGCATGTGCATGGGATCTGAATTTGTAATAAAACATTTCCACCCTTGTGAAAATCCTGATGCATCCGGTCCTGGGTTGCTTGTGTTCTTGTTCAGGGAGGACCTGGCTTTGCAATTTTGGCTGGACTGTTCTGATTGGAGCAGGGTCAAGATAGATTTGCATATAGCTGGGTCCAAACTGAGGTGACATGGTGGTTAAAATAATGATGGATTGGGTTGTGGTCCGAGCAATTACCAGTGGCTGAGATTAATGCAGGTATTCCATCCATCCCTTTTTTATATGCATCAACCGCCATTACAGATTAGATGGCGGCAGGAATGAATTCGGAAGTACAGACGACTCTGCCTGTGGCTACAAAGGTGCGTGCAGGATGTCCACTGTGCTTTACTATTACAGTACTCAGAGACCGATCTTCACCTGGCTCCAGCACCTTGAAGAATGCTAAAGCATGCCTGTTGTAGAGACCCTCGAGTTATCACTAAGCTCTGAGGAACTCTTGAGTTTTGACCTTATGTTTAGGAAATAATGCAGGCAAATTGAAGAAGATTTACCCTAAATTCTCAGACTGTAGTTCTTTGTGAAGGTTTCTCTCTCATTTCAAGCCTGATACAGGGTTAGCTGGAGATTCAGATTAATTCACAAAGGTCAAGTAATGACCTGAAAAACAGCTATCAATTAAACAGCCAGTTTAAGGATAAGCCAACTAATAAGCATTGTACTCTCTCCTTCTTCTTACATCCCATTGCTAATATCAAAAGCTAAATGACCTGGCTTTGATGGATAATTATTTAGAGATTCTGTGCCATATCACATCATGAGAGCACTGCAAGTGCTAATGTAAGGTGAAGGGCAGGATTCACTGGAACTAAGGAAGCTCTTGCTTCAAACACCTTTTACAATTGTGTTGGAAAAACGGGATTCTGCTAATTGTAATGCGTGACGAACATTTGTGCACATTTGTTGTGTGGCATTTTGTTGAGATGATGTATTCGGTTGTTTTTTGTATTGATTTTGTGCTACAGTTTGCAATTTGATTATCTTGTGTTGTATTGCAGTTAAGGTGTTGCATTCTGTTTTGATTGTTATGTTGTTATGTGCTGTTATGTTTTAATTGTATTGTAATGTTACTCTGTGTGTTATTCTGTTACGTTCTGTTGTTTACATTAGATTTGTCCACAAATGCGGCTAGATCTTCTGGCCTTGCCATGAAAGCATTTGTAACCGTTGACTACTGTCTAAGTCAGTTAAATAGCCACATCCAGCTCTTCAACTACTTAAGGGATCAGTCAGCCCAAAACTGTGGCAGAGATTGAGTCTCACCGTAGCGCTCCTAGTGATCACTTTCTGAAATGCAGCCCACAGTCTCTGCCACAGCTTTGGCTTAATAGGGTCCATATTGCAGAAGTGCCCCGGGGCACAACGGGCATTTGCACCCACTTTGTGTGCCTTCAGGGCACTTTGGTATTACAGAAGGCGCCGGTGCACTTGTAGCGCTAGCGCTAACATTAGAGGGTGTTCCTGCATTTGCATGGCCCCATGCAAAGGAGGGAATCTATTTGCTTCCGCGCCCATGCCATATTACCAACATGAGTGCAGAGGCAAACATGCCTCTAGAAGGCACACTGAATGTGTGCCACAAAAAGGTGGCACACTTCTAGTGCACCTCCTAAAGGCAGCCCTCTGGAGGGATGAAAAGTGGTCTCATGAATCTCCCTAGACTTCCCCCTGCAGGCGGGTGCAGCCACTCACTGCACCCGCCTGAAGGGAGATCTCTTATCCCTATTATGAGTCCAGGCAGGTCACCGCCTGCACAGAGAAGCACAGAGCAGATCTGAAACAGTTGCTGTGCATTTTTCTTGAATGTGTCGCCCTGGGGCCTGCACGAGTTTGCTACAGCCCTAGGTTCGGCGCATTCAACATAATAGGGCGCACTTTCCCTGTTTGCACCCGGCACACCTGTCTAAAGGTACGCTCTGGTGAAAACAGGAAAAGTGTGCTCCATCTGTAATACGGACCCTAGAGTCTTAAATAGTGGAATAGGTGGAGTAGCGCTATTATACCACTTTAGACTAGGGTAAACGGTTGCTTGTTGCAGGAACCTTAACCCCTTCGATGCGGATGACAAAGCCAGCTCGTCATGGGCGTTACCTGCGCTACGCGGATGACGAGCTGGCTTTGTCACAAACCGCGCATTTTTGAAATTCCAGCGCACAGCGGGAAAATGCGGTAGCGCGGTAGCAGTTAAAATCATCTTTTGCTGGACATGTAGCTGCATTTGTTGAAGTATCTAAAGTTAACAACAGAACAGAACACAATAGCATGCACAAAGCAACATTACAGCAAATAACAAGGCACAAAAAAATCAGTCAAAACAAAACACAGCACCCATTGTCCAACACAACATTGTGTTGCTGTAATGCAGCACAAAACACATCACCAACACAACAACATGCAACACAGTAAATATGCAGAAACAATCTTGTCACACACTATCACACCCAGAAGCGTCCTTTCATAATACGGTGGTGAGTAACAAGCAGAAGGAATGGTTTCTTAATTTTAAGCTAGATCTAGATTTCTAGGATTTACTTTATTGCCCAGCCGTTGCAAATACCCTGGGAAAGTATCAGCACCGTATTCCGCCATTCAGGTAAAAATAATGTTTATGCCACTTTGAAAGCTGACTTGGTGGAAATTTGAATCTGAACTTTCTCCCAATCGGTTCGATGTTGGCGAAAATTAGTCAGTTTACACAGCGAGCAAGCATTTGCAAAATTCTCAGCTTTGTGGGTCTGTGTGTTTCCTTGTGTCTGTCTGCCATTTTGTTTTATTGTAGGTTTCTGCACGTGTTCCACTTTTATTGCGACTATTGCATGTTTAGTGCTAGATTATTTATAATTAGGCATGGTAGCAATAGAAAGGCTTCCTTTCTTTTCTTTAGTTTAAAATAGTATTATTCCCGTTCTGTTGCGTTTGTAATTAAATCTAAATCAAGAATATTTGCATTAAACAGAGAGTTCACAGAATTTCTAAGTCGCACAAGTCCATCTCTGTGTCAGGGGATGTGCGTAGGCGGCCCACGTCGGCATAGACAGATGCACCCTCAGGGGGAAGACGCAGGTTTTGAATATGGAAAACTACAGCCAAGCACGTCTGCTCCCCAACGGGAAATCCCCCGCTGACTAATACATACTGCTCCACAAACTCGAGAAGTGACAGCTTCCACTGTCAGCAAGACGTGCAGCATCTTTAATTAGCAAATTTGATGTGGATTGAAGGACCAGAAACCAACCTGTACCCGACGGCCAAGGGGAACAGCCGGCAAACAGGGTTGAAAAAACATGCCTGTTCTTGTGGACAGCCGACTATAAAATTCTGTCTACATTCTTCGATATTTTGGCAATCGGAAGAATTGAGGCCATCTTTTTTTCATGTGCTGTGTATGGAGTGGCCTCTTTGATGACGTTCAAAGTGACATCGGCATTTTAAAGCCGTGTTTTCATTCTCACGGAGGTTTCTTCCTTACCCCAGCACTGCTAAATACATGAAAATGATTGCATTACAATTCAGTAACTCTGCAGTCCTGCACAGAATGTGGCACGTTGGGAGGGAGGGGTGGGGGGGGTGAGCCGACACCAAACCACATTGAGAGTGTGAAAAAGGCCGCTTTATTGAAACAGGTGCATATTCACAACAGTACAACCCTGGCAAACGCCTTACAAAACTAAACCTCACTAATTAAACTATCACCTTAAAACCCCAAACGTCAGGCCCGCCCCTAATACGTCACAACCCCCGCCCCCACCCCGCACAACATAATTACAATTCAACAATATAAAACCTGCATAATCATTTACATTATCCCAACCCAAAGCATAACATCACATTCCCAAATTGTCCACCAACAACTTACGTTAACCAAAACAGTGTAACCACCCCACGAAACATCTCTCTCCAGCCATAGCCCCATTTTAACAGAACCCAACAACCTTCATGTCCCTGCTGTCAAATAACCCCCAATTTCCGCACGGCACCTGTTCCAAGCGACAATGTACAACAAATAACCCATATCCACCTGTTCCGACAAACGACCAATTCTAAATTGAAAAGTAAAATGATAAAAAACCCAAAAAGAGGGGGAAAAAAGGAGCAAAAGTACCATCAAACATTCATTATAGGGGAGGGGGGGGGGAATTTTTTTCCCCAACTAACTAAATGAGCTCCCGGCCACCAGGTCACCTAGCCTAAAATGGTGGCCGGGAGGAGGATACAGGGGAATATATGTAATTGGGCTCCCCTAGTAGCATAAGAGGAGCCCAAAAGAAGCCCAAAAATAGCCCAACTGTTGTTTACAGCCCAACACCCCCCCACGCGCCCCTCCCAAACAGCCCCGGGGGGGGGGACCTCCCTTCGGTCGGCTGCCCCCCCAAGCCCCCCTTGGGAGGGAGGGGTGGGGGGGGTGAGCCGACACCACACCAAATTGAGAGTGTGAAAAAGGCCGCTTTATTGAAACAGGTGCATATTCACAACAGTACAACCCTGGCAAACGCCTTACAAAACTAAACCTCACTAATTAAACTATCACCTTAAAACCCCAAACGTCAGGCCCGCCCCTAATACGTCACAAACCCCGCCCCCACCCTGCACAACATAATTACAATTCAACAATATAAAACCTGCATAATCATTTACATTATCCCAACCCAAAGCATAACATCACATTCCCAAATTGTCCACCAACAAATTACGTTAACCAAAACAGTGTAACCACCCCACGAAACATCTCTTTAAACTTCTCCAGCCATAGCCCCATTTTAACAGAACCCAACAACCTTCATGTCCCTGCTGGCAAATAACCCCCAATTTCCGCCACCCAGAAAAGAGGGGGGGGGGGAGAATTACACCCCTCTCTTTCTGCCCCCCCAAAAACAACACAACTAATGACCGCCTAACTTCAACCAATAAAATTCTGAATTTTTAAACACCTGGAAAGTACCTCTCTCAATTCTAACAAATATAAATCCATCCCAAGTTGAGACAGATGAACTCCATCGCTGCGAAAAAACTCCAAAGTGTCATAACGAATGTCTTTATGAGACACCCACCCAAAACCTAAATCTCTGCAAAAACGGGAGACCTCCAAATTTAATTTTCTCCGCGCTTTGTCCACTGCCCTAGGCTTAATCGCACCCCTCCAAGACCTACGGGGGACCAATTCGGTCCACAAAACATGACAGCCAGACCACTGTTGTTTTATGAGGGAAAGATCTTTTTTCATAGTTCGCAAAAGAACCACCCCTTTTACCCCACAGAGATCGTTTTCACCAAGGTGTAGAAGCAAGACATCCGGACAAATACCACCTACCAACCAGGAATTCAAAGCAGGAATAAGCTCCCTCCAAATCATACCCCCCTTTCCCTTCCAAACAACATTAAACAATCGATGATTGAACCCAAGCGTAAGACCAAAATAACTCTTTTGAGCTTGAGCTTCCGCACGCCTTATGAAGGAATGCCCCACAATCCAGATCGTCATAACAGAAGAACGGGGGCCGGCCACAGAACCTGAAAAAAGAAAAGCAGCATCAGACGTTAAGGAAACTTAGTAGACGCAGGCGCAGCACTAGGATCCGTCCGCACATAGCGCTGAAAACAGTTGGAAGACCATCGCCCTAAAGACATAATATCCTGTTGCGACCAACCCCTATTGTGCGCTTCCGTTGCCGCCCCAATGCGGAAGGAATGAGTACCATAATGACTTTCATCCAAACCAAGAAAACGCAGAGCTTTTCGCAAAACCATGCGCAGTTGATATTCAGTCACCCTGGAACCATCCAAATGTTGAAAAACAGGGGCATCCTCAACCGCCCCCGAACAAGCCCTCCAACTCCTAGCCCACCTCAAAGGGCACGTCTCAGAAGGAGAAGATGCCTCTAGCCAAATACCCTTCCCTGTGCTTCTCTGATCAGTTTTCGCACGAGCCAACCAAATGTGTAACCCTTCCTTGGAAAATTGAACATCCCCCCACCCCACCCCAGCAGTAACTTTAGAACCTAACAATTCCGACACTCTAAAAGCACCGAAGAACATCCACACCATGAGGGTTGAAAAAAGACAAACCTCAAGCTCATCCAAACAAACAGAAGGCAAAACCTGCAAAACTCGGGCCAAAGTCTGCCAAGACAAAGGTTGACGGACCAACCGCTCCCTTCCCCGCTCCCTGGACCAGCCTTCCAACATACGTTTACCAACCTCCCCCGCAGAAGGAGGATAGCCCCACAGCAATTTGCCCATGAACGCAATACCAGCTAATTTACCTGAAATCGTCACACGAGATAGACCTCTATCCATCAATTGAAGAATAAACTGCACCACATCCTCAGAACGTCTCCAACCAGGTACGCGCCAGCAAGCTCCAGATTCTAAAAACTCTTTCCAGGCCAATTCATATGCTGTCCTAGTAGAAACTGCCAACGAACCTACCACCAACTGTAAGACCCTGTCTCGCCTACAGTCCAAAGATGTTCCGGCATGGGGGTCGGCGTCCTGTCCGCCTCCGAGGCTAGCCCATGGAATCTCTCCCACTGTGAACGAGACAAAGCATCCGCAATGTCATTGTCCACACCAGGAATGTGCAAGGCCTTAAAACTGATGTCGTATTTCAGGCACCCCAACACAAAAACCCTCAAGAGCTTCAAAATGTGTGCATCCCTGGCCGACTGTTTATTGATAATGTCTACCACAGCCTTATTATCAATGCGAAACAGGACTTTTTTGTGAGCAAGCTCATAACCCCACAAAGTCAAGGCAACCACCACTGGAAACAGCTCCAGAAATGCAATACTCCTGCCTCCATTCTTCCACGCCGCAGGCCATTGTTCTGCACACCACCTGCCTTGCCAGTAAAGACCAAAACCAGCACCACCTGCAGCGTCAGAAAAAATCTGAACTTCCCAGACCCAATCTTCTTCCCTGTGTAAAGGAATCCCATTGAAAGAATGTAAAAAGGCCACCCACATCCGCAGATCTTCCTTAACTCCTGCTGATAAGCGAACATGATGGTGAGGCAAATAGTGTCCCGATAGAGCCCTACCTAGACGCCTGCAAAAAGTTCTACCTGCCCTGACCACCCTGCAAGCAAAATTCAGATGTCCCAACAGCACTTGAATCTCTTTGACGGTCACCTTTGACTTAATCAGCATGGAATGTAAGAGGTCCAACATTTTAACCTTCTTTTCCACCGGTAAACGTGCTTCCATAGCATGAGAATCTATCTCAATGCCTAAAAAAGACATGGTCGCGCAGGGGCCCATTGTCTTTTCTGGAGCCAACGGTACACCTAGGAAATCCATCAGGGTCTGGAATGTCCACAAAGCATTCTGACATGCCGAGGAATTGGGAGCGCCCACAAAAAAGAAATCATCCAAGTAATGTGTTACTAGCTGGTGTCCTGAACAATCAGTGAAAAACCATTGGAGAAAAGTGCTGAAAGTCTCAAACAGTGCGCAGGAGATGGAACAACCCATTAGTAAGGCCTTATCAACATACCATTTCCCATGAAACTGAATCCCCAAAAGATCCCAATCCCCGGGATGCACTGGTAGCAAACGAAATGCAGATTTAATATCGCATTTTGCCATTTCAGCATCAGGGCCGGCAGTCACAACCAGGGCCATGGCCACATCCACGGAAGAATACGACACTGAAGCAGCTTCTTCATCAATAAAGTCATTAACCGAAGAGCCCTCCGGCCATGACAGGTGTTGAATGAAACGAAATTGCCCAGCCTCCTTCTTTGGGACTACACCAATGGGGGAAACAATGAGATTCTCCAAAGGCCAATCATCAAAAGGACCTGCCATTCTCCCCTCTCGCACTTCTTTATCCAATTTATCTTGCACCACAACTTTATGTTCATCACCTGACAATAGATTTTTTGACCACCGCCGCAGCCGCGGTCCTGTATAGCCAAGCCGAAAACCCTCCCGAAAACCATCTAGCAACAACTTACGAGCATCAGAATTCCCATAACCCCTCAGAGCCACTGTTAACTGCCCCAACTTAACCGGAGTATGAGCCTTTGGGCCCAGCTCCTTGAGTGCTTTTCCCTCCCCTATGAGGCTGAGGTTGCTGTGCAGGACCAGGGGCGTTGGTAGACTGTTGTGACCATTGTTGACTCCCCGGCACCCGAAGCCCCCAACACCTGGCCAAAGCATGTTTCCTCCCACACTGAGAACACTCATGCCTGAACTTACAATACTCTCTGGGGCAGTGACCTCTGTTAAAATCCCAACAGGTCCCAGTGTCAGGTTGAGGTGATGTGGTTGTACCCACCCCTCCCCGGGTGGGCTTCCCCTGAAAGGGCCGGTAAATTAACGGCAAACCGCTGGCCGTAAAAATCGTTTTGCCACCGGCCGATGCACCCATAGTGTGTTGCCACAAGTCCGTGTCCAACTCCCCCCATTTCGCCTCAGGATCCCAAGCCAACCGTGCCCGGAATTCCTCATCATACTGTGCCCATGCAAAACCACTACCAGTTATCTGCGCTTTTCTAATCACGTCCATATACTTAAAAATGGCAACGCAGCGCTCAGGGAATTTCTCGCAGTAGACGCTAGCATATATTAGAAATGCCGCCGTCCAATTCTCTATCGTCAGAGGAACCTTGGGACGCTTAGCCAGCTCATACTCTTCCTCCTTAGACCCCTCTTTGGAACGAACCTCCCTGTGCAATAATTTCAAAAGCTCGACATATTCACCCTTCCAAATTCTTTCTTTAGTAGCTAACATTAAATGAGCGCCCAAAGGTTTCGTAACGCCCATGTAAGGTAATTTCTTTATCTTGAGCTCCTTGCTATGTGGGGGATCTTTACCTACCTCCATGGGCTCGGTACCAGTGCTAGAATCCACCTTCGAACCCACACCCCCCTCACTCGTACCTACCCCCTGATCTTTGACATAACAACCCTTGTGAAGCTTAATATCGAGACCTACTGAAACTTGGTCGCTACCCGTACCCACAGACACCATTGTTGGTTTGGCCCGTGGCACAGAAAGCTCACCTGGTTGCAAAGAAGGAACTTGAGCCGGCCGCACTCTCCATGCCAGATGCTCCACATCATCGACCGTCCGAGGAACCCTCGCCGAGGGGCCGCTCTCTTGAGTAGGTCTGGAAACCGCAGGAATCGGACGCACCACCACTAGTGCCTGCAAAACATTATCAGAAATGTGAAAATGCCCCCCCCTTGAGCCCTCATCACGTAACTCGCCCTCCTCAGGGCTGTCGTCATCATAATCCAGCACTAAGGATTCCTCCAACCTAGGAGGGCCAACACCACTGACGGACTCTGAAAACCAACACGGGCCTTACCAGCCCTGACTGAGACACGAGGCGGGGGAGCCGACTGGACCCGTCTGTACTCCCCCAAACGTTGACCACTCGTACACAACTTATCCAACGACAAATCTCTGTCATGATGAGATAGGGACGTTGGGGCCAGCAAGGACGCGCCGGACCTGCTTCTGCTGACCCTGCTGTGAACCTGAGAAATTGAAGTAGTGGCCAGCGAGGACGCGCCTGACCTGCTTTTGCTGACCATGCCGATGTCTCGAGAAAACGACGTCGGGGCCAACGAGGTCGCGCCAGACCTGCTGCTGCTGACCGCGCCGAAATCCTGAATAAAGGACGTTGGGGCCAACGAGGTCGCGCCGGACCTGCTTATGCTGACCGCGACGGGATCCCTCACCGGTACGGGGTATGCCGCGCCAGGCTCCACCCTCCCTTCTCCTCAGTGCTGCTGGGCCGCCCCACACCCTACCGAGTCTGCCACTCCACGACCTGTGAAGAAAAAGGCTGGACTGATGTGCCGGAACCCTTACCACGAAAACTCCCAAACATATCAACGCCACTAGCTACACAAGACCTAGACTCCTGAAATCGTGTTTTACCATCCTGCTGAAAAACAACCTCCTTAGCCTGAACAGACAAACGCTGTCGGGGAGGAGACGGTTCCACTTCCTCACCCCCACTACTCCACTCCAACAATTCCTGGACAATCTTAGACGCAGGACCTAACACCTGTCCCCTATGTCCCTCCTGCTGTGCCTCAGACGATGCCTTTTCCACCCTCACAGAAGGTCGACCACCCACAGGCAAACCCGGAAACTTCAAAGTGCCCCCAAAGCCACTCAACATGTCAGTCCCTTTAATAGGCGCCACACCGCCCGCATCACGAACCCCTTCTGCCCAGGAGGAAACACATCCAGACCCTCCCACGACCTGGCACCCACCTGTTTATTGCCACTCCCTTGCAAAGGAGAAAAAACAGTACCCCCAACAGCAGGCTCCAGGCGACCGTCTCCAGACCCAGAAACAAGTGACTGAGTACCCAACATAACCTGACCAGAAGTCTGACCAATATAAACCTCCCCCACCCTTCTTTCAACCTGCGCCCACTCCCCTTCTCCCACAGAGCCACTGAGCACAGAAACCACCTCCCCACGAGTAGACACAGGAGGAGAAAACAAAAGAGGGCTAAAAGGTACAAATTCACCCCCAGAAACCCATTGCTCAGCCTGCGCCCCCTCATGAACATCCTCAACCAAAAACAAATGCTCCTTAAAAAAAATTTCCCAACTAACTAAATGAGCTCTCGGCCACCAGGTCACCTAGCCTAAAATGGTGGCCGGGAGGAGGATACAGGGGAATATGTGTAATTGGGCTCCCCTAGTAGCATAAGAGGAGCCCAAAAGAAGCCCAATAATAGCCCAACTGTTGTTTACAGCCCAACACCCCCCCACGCGCCCCTCCCAAACAGCCCGGGGGGGGGACCTCCCTTCGGTCGGCTGCCCCCCCCAAACCCCCCTTCCATGAGCAGCACTTCCGGTGGCCATCTTGTTCGGGTGCCGAGTAGTTTTACAATGGTGCAAATTCGACACCAACATTTTACAGCAGCCAACCTGCTGGGGCGAAAATACATTATGTTTTTTTTGGACTGTTCTGCTCTGCGCAAATGTCAGTGCAAAATTGTCTGTCACTGGTGGAGGACAAGTAATCAAGGCCAGTGTCTCCAGTAAACATATATACATTTCTGTCGTGCCATATCTTTCACCACCGGTTTTGAAATGCTCGACCTCGCCAAAACCAACGAGAAACCGCTTTGCTGAGGATGGAAGTATCTTAGCCTTCCTATGCATCATGGAGCCAAATGATGCTCAGAGGAGGACATATCGGCGAAAAGAGGGCTGGCTGCCTGCAGGGTCAGTCACTGCTGGATTTACTGTTGAGTAGAGTAATATCCCTTCAAACTATCCATATATTCGAAGGGAGAGGGCAGGAGCCTGGAACACAGCAGTGGAGATCCCCTTTTTTGCAGGGTGCTTTATTCAAGAATGTAAGCCGAGACATTCATTGCTCTTTGATGGAGGGGGATTGTCTCACATTGAGCAATCTCTACCCAGAAAAAACATTTAATTCCTTTCCTTAAGTACAACACAAGTCTAGGGTTAGACCAGGGCAGTTATTGCACTCCGCTCAGCTGGCAAGGCAGCAGGGGATATCTGGGCGGAACTAGCTACTCAGAAACAATTGAGCTAATCATGGGGCTACTAAAAGGCCCCAAGCAGGTGTCCCACCTTTATAGGGCCATGGAAGCTGATAAGAGAGTAGCCCCATTGAAAACGAGACAAAGATGGGAGGAAGAGGCTCAGGAAGAAATTCATGACGATGAACGGGGACCTACGTGCCCAAGTGAAGGCAGTGTCTTGTAATGCAGTGTTTTATTTAATACGTTTTAATTTCCTCCGCTGCACATAATTAAGTCCAGCAAAACTGAAAAAAGAAATACTTACCTCGGAGATCTTCCTCTTGCACGAGGTGCGGGACTCAGGAAACGTTGTTCACTCATATGACCTGGTGTTGTGGGACAGACACTAAATAATGGAAGTGGTGACAAAACTGAAACAGCCGATGAGACTCAACATTCAGATTTCAGTTGAGAATGGTCTGCGGAGGAAGCATCTGTGGCACAAGAAGGGCACTCTGAAAAGGGGGGGAGACCATTGGAGGACGATGGTGGCGGGGTGAGCTTGTCACCACCATTGCACCCATCTCTATGGAGGAACTATCTCCATAAACCAGCGCACAGGAGAAGTTCTGATATCCCTCTCAATGGCCAGATTCGTACTAATGATGGGCAGTTTGCAGCTGCCTTATGTTGAAAAATTTAATTGTGCCTCAGCACTTATCGGATTCTGCAAATCTCACTTTTGTAGTGGCCAATTGGTGAAAAATGGCTGGCACACGCAGAATGCCCAATACCCTAGCAATTTAGGTCAACTAGTCCCTATTTTGTCGGCAAACAAGGCACCCCAAATGTGTATAAGATGTAGCCATGGCATGTTCATTCCAAGTGCTGTTCACGTGTTTGACACTGCACGGATACTGACCAGAAACCTATGTCACAGAAGCTCTGGGAACGGAATTCAAAAAGGGGCCCAGAGTGCCCTGAGTTATTAAATCTTACCTAAACATCCTTTCTGATTCATCATTTACATGGAAAAATGTATTACCCAAGAGAATGCATTTCTTTTGCACAATGGCTGCTATGTTTGTGAGTCTGAGTGATTTTGTGGCGAATGCTCCTCATCTCAGCGTGAATATTTGCCCATTGAGAAGTGAGTTATCTATAGTGAACACCAAGCAATCTTCCTTCCTCCCTCACAGCTCAGCTAGGAGGCACCTGGGCTGCAGATGGAGCATCCACCACCCTACTGCAACAGAAATCAAATGTACATATTGTAGGCTTTGGCTCCACCCTGTGAAGTATTGCTCTCTCACCTCTTGCTTTTGGCTGTTTGGTGTATTATTATGCATCCTGTGGAATGCTTGTATAACAAAGTACGAGGGACTATTTCACATCTTAAAAGTACACCAAATCATTGCATATTGTTTTTCTCACAAGTATAAAGTAAATCATTTTTTGTTATGTTTTTTACTGCAGCATTTTTTTTTTTTAAATGTTGCAGCCAACACTTCAATGTTTGCAAAGTATTAAAAATGCAATAGTTTTAATTTTTAACTGAGATAATCGCATCTGCTGACCTTCTGCCTACTCTCTTGGTACTTCAGACAACTTTTATCCACTATTATCATCCCTTGACTCCAAAGACCTAGCCTCACCACCCGTCATCTTGGCCGGCCTTCACTCCCTACTCTACTTCTGCCCTTGCTCTTATCATACACCTATTGCTCCTTTCTACTCAAGGTCTCTCACTTGAGTTCTCCAGTGTCTGTTCTTTGCATTATTCTCTCTTCCATGGTCCTCATTTACACTCGTCATATCCTCCCCTTGAATTCCATGGTCCATCCCTCTGACACGTTCATCATTTTCTGTCCGCATATCTCACTTTACTTCTACTCTAACTCTTCATGTAACTCATGGCTCATATCTACCTGAGTTATTTCCACCTCAAGCTTTCCTCTCTTGCTCTCAGTAGTAATTAAAAATGGATATTGAAATGGTTTGCTATCAGGCCGAATATTCATGTCCTTAACTTTACAGGCAAAAACACTAATCAATTTCTGAACAATAAATAAAAAAAATGTTAAAATAATCCATGTCAGCGATTTGCTTCCTGGTTATATTTCACATGTTTTACTTAATCTTGCATTTCATAAGAGTGTTGGCTATGTCCAGAATGTTGTGTTTTTGTATTTTTGTTTCATGTAGCATATTACTCTTGTAAAGTGCATACTTTAAACAGAGCAGTCTCCTGGTCTTTATAACGGCCTGCAATTGAGAGCTCTGGTCTTTAGACTGAAGACAGTGTGAGTTTCTTACAGGGCTTGTCAGTGGGTCAAAAAGGTGTTCAGAATATATGGCCATTAAAACCTTGGCCTCTCTGGAGAGCACAAAGAACAATGTCCACGTATTCCAGTTGCAATCATGATTCAGAAAATATGTGTATGAAGAAGTGCACTATTGTCAAAATATTGACATGGCTAAAAATAAAAGAAAATGCAGTGCTTACAGGTGAGTGGGTTCATTGTGTGCTGAAGTGAATGGTATATGGGGAAGTTAATTTATAAGAGAGTGAAAAGAGGGCGCTGGAGAGGAAAGAAACGAGGTGTAAGATATGTAGATGGAAGAGATGTGGAGAGAAAAAGGGTGTAGATGTCTAACGTAGAGTGAATATAACAAGAGTGATTGTGACATCCAAACACCACTACCACATTCTCAGGCCTCGGTAATGTTTACTTCACAATTTCATAATTGAAACATTTTCAATATTAATTATCTACAACAAAAGCATTTGTTAGTCATTCGTCTTAAACAGCTAACAACCACTGAAGAAGCCAATGGCACTGGCTAATTTTAACTTCATGTCAGTTGTTGTGTTATATCTGGATCCAATAACAGAAAGTTCGGCACTGGGTGGCACAACATGGAAATCGCAGAAATGTAATTTCCATGTTTAAGCCACATCCTTAAATGCATAGGCCACATCCCACTTTTTTTTTATTCCACTTAATGCCCTGCATTTTCCTAAACCACCTCTCTATCATTGTTCATCCTCATGCCTAATCTCCTAAAGCCTCTGCCACTTTCCTTTTTTTACCCTGTGACATGTATACGGTTGTGTCCTTCTTTTTAGGCACTGCTCTCTTTCTACTTTGAACCATAATGAGACCACTTTTAACAGTTTGTATCTTTTTGACTGTCCCCATCAGGTACTTGTTGCTTCTGTGTATGTGGTTAACCCAATACTGCCTATTGTTGTATTGCACAATTTATAAAAACCAGAAGTAAATATATAAAGAAGCCAGAACTATTAGTTTTACCAATGCTTGCTTATTCACGCTGATCATCCAGGTCCTTATTTATTATGTTTTACAAGTGCCTTCATGTTGCCTTTAGACCGCTTTCAAACAATTGCACTTAAATGGCTCTGGAATTAATGTCTGACTGCACCTACGAATTTAATCCTTGTTTAAGGTCGACCTGTGAAAAGACAGACAGCTCTTGTGCAAAAGGAAAGTTACTATATGCTCTGAATTTTTCAAACCTGAAGACATAGCTTAACAAATGGAAAGACAAAGGGCCACATGTATTCAAATCCATTTTGCATTCCCTAAATAGCTAATTTTAGAGAATCGCTATTTAAAAAGGAATGCGAAATGGCAACATAAGAAATAGTGATTACCCAATAGCGATTCTTATAGAGTCGCAATTAGGTAATCGCTATTAGGAAATACTACTCCATTTGTTCTAACGGCCCCCGGGTACGAATGGTTTTGCATTAACTAATTTGCGATTACCTAATTGGTAATCACAAACTAGGTAATACAAAACAAACCGTGCTCAGGGGCCTAAGGCCCCCCTGAAGCACCCCAAAAAAACATATGCACCAATAAAGCGCACACATGCCCTAGTGGCAAGTGTGTGCTACATGACACTTTGAAAATGCATTTTGTGAGCATTTTCAAACAATGTTACCATAGACTTGGAGTTAATGGTAATTAGCATTTCCTAAATGCACTGTTTGCATTTAGAAAATGCTTGGTACATGTTCTTATAGAATTGCAAATTGTGATTCTCTATTTGTAGTCGCAATTTTAGGTAATCACACAAATTGTGATTACCTAAAATGCACTTCTATAGCCTTTCATACATCTTGAAATTATATTTTGCTTTCACAAACGGTCAAATTGAGCTATTCCCACCTTTTGCGAATGCAAAATAGGTTGATACACGTGGCGCAAACCATTGGCAAAGTATAGTATTGGGCCAGCAGCCTTGGCACTTCTCTTTTTACAGTCAGATGTGGCCATGGGATTGGGACAGTGCCATCATTTACGATGCAAGAGAGACAATGGCTGATGCCGGTTGCCCCACCCCTTCTCCTGTATGCTGTGATGTGAAAAGAAAATCCGTACAGTTGAACAGACCACAGGAGGAAGAGGGCTGAGTCAAAGGCTTTCTAGATATATGTATATTTTTATTATTTGTGATTATGTTTACAACACAAGGCTGGGGAGGCCGCTAGAGCAGTATATGCAGAAGTAAACAGCATAATTTAGGCATAAACTCCTCTCTACTGGTCCTGATGCGTATTGTAAACAGTAAGTTACATGAATGACGTTGCTGGTGTTCCCTTTAACGCAAGGGCCGCTCTCCCGCTTCGCGTCTCTGAGCTGCTCCCAGCATTCCGTGGGCCAGCTCGATGCATGACAATAGGCAGCTGTTGTTTGGATACAGCGGCCTCTACACCCCAGGGAAGGACGGGGCAGGCACATTCTGTCACACGTGCAGCGTTAAGAATATGAACGTGGATCCCGCCACGCACCCTCCCTGCTTGTGAGATGGACAAAGGACACATTGGCAGAAGGCCACCCGGCGGTCCTCCCAAAGTTGTCCCTGGACAGCCTGGAGCTGCCCTTTAGTCTCCCACCCGTGAGGTCAAGCGGCACATCGGGACACGAGGGGCGAATGCGGCGCGGGGGTGGCCCTCTTGCGTAAATCCCTTGATCCGTTCCCAGAAACTGTCCGAAAGCCCCCCCAGGGAATCCACTAGCCAATGGCCAAGCCCTGCCGGGTGCAACCAGGCCATGACCGCTGAACTGCCACGTCCAAAAAATGCAAAAGATCTCTTTCTTCTTCACTAAACCCCCAGAGGCATATTCCATCAGAAAAGATGTACTCGACTAAAATAGAACACACTCATTGTGCGCCTTTTTGGCGCTCGACGAATGCAATCCGATGAGGTCCCCTTCAGGATGTAAACAGATTGGCCTCTCTCCCTAGATTTTTTTCATTTTCTTCATCAGTTCCTTAACCGTTATCTGCCCGTTTGTTTCCTTCTTATCCTCTCCTTTTGCTTCCATTCTCTCACCCAATACGTATTTTGTTTCTGTCCCCCACCTTACCGTTCCCTTTTCTTTCTTCTTTCCATATGTCTGTGTATAACCAACTGTCTCAGTCCAGTAATGCCCTTTAGGCGTGGCAGGCGCTTACTGTGCTGTACCCAAGACCCACTCAGTTTACTTCACTGTCCATGCGGGTAAACGCGTCATCGCCCCACATCGAGGTAGTAAGTGCTATACGAACGCTACAATATAACACAAGAAACTGCACACTGCCCCAGTAGCATGCTTTGCACAATCACTGGCTTTCCAGAGAAAAAATGCTAAACCAACAGAAATTTGTATAGTACCATATTAGTATTATCTAGTCTCTCAGCACTGCTATGTTTATTAATAGTCAGGTCATGGCCCTGAGCATACGCAGAAAATAAGCCTTTGCAATGCAATAGGTCTTAGAATGAGGAATTACCACTGGGACCAGAAAAGCAGTTGCAACACTGTGTAGAGGATTTGGAATGAGGAATTACCAATGAGACCAGAGAAGCAGGTAGCAGCACTGTCTGGAGGACTTAGAATGAGGAGTTACTGACAGGACCAAAGATGCAACTGCGGCACTGCCTAGAAGACTTAATGAGGAATTACCACTGAGACCAGAGAAGCAGTTGCAGCACTGTGTAGAGGTCTTAGAATGAGGAATTACAGAGGAGACCCGAGAAGCGGGTAGCAGCACTGCCTAGAAGACTGAGAATGAGGAATTACAGATGAGACCAGAGAAGTTGCTAGCAACACTGTCTAGAGGAATTAGAATGAGCAATTACTGACGGGACCAGAGAAGCCGCAAATAGCACTGCCTAGAGGACTGAGAATGAGGAATTACCACTGTGACCAGAGACATCACTGCAGCACTGTCTAGAGGATTTAGAATGGGGGAGTTACTGACGATACCAGAGAAGTAGCTAGTAGCACTGCCTAAAGGACCAAGAATGAGGAATTACCAATGGAAACAGGGACACAGCTGCAGCACTGCCTAGAAACTTAAGTGTGGGAATTTCTGACAGGACCAAAGTGGCAGCTAGCAGCACTGTCTGGAAGACTTAGGACGAGGAATTACTGATGGGATCTGAGTAGCAGCTAGCAACACTGCCTGAAAGAGTTAGAATGAAAAATTACCAAAAGGTCCAGAGAAGCAGCTAGCAGCATTGTCCAGAGGACTTAGAAAGAGGAATTACTACTGGGACCAGATAAGCAGCTAGCTGCACTGCCTAGATGAGTTAGAATGAGGAATTGCAGACAGGATCAGAGAGGCACCTAGCAGCACTGGCTAGAGGACTAAGAATGAGGAATTACCACTTGGTACAGAGACACAGCTGCAGCACTACCTAGAGGATTTAAAATGTGTGACTTTCCGACGGTACAAGAGCAGCAGGTAGCAGCACTGCCTAGAGGACGCAGAATGAGGAATTACCACTGGGACCAGAGAAGCAGCTAGCAGCACTGCCTAGAGGACTAAGAATGAGGAATTACTACAGTGAACAACAAAAACACAAGGGTGAGGTAGGACCCGGGGAATATTTAAAGACCTAGCTCTGAATACAGTCCCCAAATACTGAACAACTACAAAAAGTATCAGAGGGTCTAGAACAAGGAAGAGTTTGAAGGCGACAGACACCAAAACTGACAGTACAAAGCCCTTAAACTAACTCAACATCTCAAGTGGATGAGGAAAAAACCCATCAGTCACCACTCGGATCCGCCCTTCATCATTTGGGATTTATCCGGACCATCCGTGTGAGTATATTATATTCTATCACAGTCATAAGGAGACCAGATGATTAAAGGTCTTCTTCGCTGTTCCAACAACAGTATGGTCTACCACTCGGTAACAGCTGATGAGTGAAAAGGAAGGGCGATGTGACTGGGGTGTGCAGTGCAGATAAACGTGAATGGAAAACAATAAACAATGTGTTATAAAATTGGATGAGAGAGCACAGAACCAACTTTATTCATTTGATGCTCACTAGACCAAGATTAAAATATATGTCAAAGACAGTTGAGTTACGTGGACTGTCTAAGGTGGAACCAGGTCGACATGTTTCAGCAATTCAGGACTCCTATGTCCTTGCTTTCATCAGGACCATATAAACAGAAACAGTGCTACTGCACAAACGTGAGAAAAGGAAAAAGTGACAACAAAGAAATAGTGTAGGACAAACAAGTGCAGATGTCACCTGAGTTTTCCAAAGTACGATTACAGCTAGTGTTGTTCACTGTGGATTCAGAAAGAAAAAGAGGATTGAGTGTCAGAAAAGACAACCTACACCTTTTGAAACTCATGTTATGATTTTTAATTGTTAAGTCCATTAAGTATAGACCTCCAACTCTGTCAGAAATGACTGATGCTGACATACGCACTCATTAACAGTAGAGCATCAGTTGTATTTATATTGGACATATACTTTACATTCCAAATACGTAGGAGAACAAAAATTCTTACCATAGTCTGTAAGAAAGGACGACCTCACCCCGCCTGGCAGTGGCTCAGGGAAAGAGTCACAACATGTTTTACATAGTGTGCAAGAACCTTCATATAACTACCTTCTCTCTAGTGGACAGTGTAAGAGCAATCTGTCGAACGATTAATTAGCCCAGTAGATTTAGTTCGAGGCTGTTCTTAAGCACTCGAAAATGGTTGTGAAGCCGCCCGAATGTCACTGGCAGGGAGCACAATTAAACAGAGGGGTAGTATATATAGCTATCGCTACGGTGAAAAAAGCGGAGCAAACTCTTACCTGTCCGTCGGTACTCCGTAGCCGGCGCTTCTTTATGTAGCGGCATCCGATAGGCTGAAAGACACGTGGTATCTGCGGATCAGCAATCTTATAGGTCTCTTACGAGCCGGCCATGAAACCGTACCAATCACGAGGGCTATATGAAGCCTGTGTATATATAATATTTGTGTATTTTTTGTATCGATTTTTTCAAATCCTTGCAACCCCGGGACTATCTGTGTTAAATGCAAATGTAACCCCAACAACACCAATGATTAGCGTGATAAGTGGCCAGCTTAGAACAGACAAATAGGACTGCTAAATTCTGGATATCACGTGATGGTTTTGTTTTAGTATATTGCTGCTCGTCAGGTGGGATGCGGTGGTTCTGAGAACATTACTCAGCATTGACTAAGAGGGCTCCGCTATTCGCAGACGCACATCTCTGCGTGCATAGTTTGTTGACAAGCGATCCTGTTTACAGTTCCGCGACTCCGACAAGAGCAATGACGTATACAAACATAATCCCAGTATCCCCAGCAACACCAATGACGAGCGCGGTTTCATGGCCGGCTCGTAAGAGACCTATAAGATTGCTGATCTGCAGATACCACGTGTCTTTCAGCCTATCGGATGCCGCTACATAAGGAAGCTCTGTCCTGCCGTTCGGTACCTCCCCAGTCGGTTCAGATGCCGGCTACGGAGTACCGACGGACAGGTAAGAGTTTGCTCCGCTTTTTTCACCGTAGCGATAGCTATATAGACTACCCCTCTGTTTAATTGTGCTCCCTGCCAGTGACATTCGGGCGGCTTCACAACCATTTTCAAGTGCTTAAGAACAGCCTCAAACTAAATCTACTGGGCTAATTAATCGTTCGACAGATTGCTCTTACACTGTCCACTAGAGAGAAGGTAGTTATATGAAGGTTCTTGCACACTATGTAAAACATGTTGTGACTTTTACATGTTTTTTAGAGCGGTGCTTCACTCTTTCCCTGAGCCACTGCCAGGCGGGGTGAGGTCGTCCTTTCTTACAGACTATGGTAAGAATTTTTGTTCTCTTACGTATTTGGAATGTAAAGTATATGTCCAATATAAATACAACTGATGCTCTACTGTTAATGAGTGCGTATGTCAGCACCAGTCATTTCTGACAGAGTTGGAGGTCTATACTTAATGGACTTAACAATTAAAAATCATAAAATGAGTTTCAAAAGGTGTAGGTTGTCTTTTCTGACACTCAATCCTCTTTTTCTTTCTGAATCCACAGTGAACAACACTAGCTGTAATCGTACTTTGGAAAACTCAGGTGACATCTGCACTTGTTTGTCCTACACTATTTCTTTGTTGTCACTTTTTCCTTTTCTCACGTTTGTGCAGTAGCACTGTTTCTGTTTATATGTTCCTGATGAAAGCAAGGACATAGGAGTCCTGAATTGCTGAAACATGTCGACCTGGTTCCACCTTAGACAGTCCACGTAACTCAACTGTCTTTGACATATATTTTAATCTTGGTCTAGTGAGCATCAAATGAATAAAGTTGGTTCTGTGCTCTCTCATCCAATTTTATAACACATTGTTTATTGTTTTCCATTCACGTTTATCTGCACTGCACACCCCAGTCACATCACCCTTCCTTTCCACTCATCAGCTGTTACCGAGTGGTAGACCATACTGTTGTTGGAGCAGTGATGAAGACCTTTAATCATCTGGTCTCCTTATGACTGTGATAGAATATAATATACTCACACGGATGGTCCGGATAAATCCCAAATGATGAAGGGCGGATCCGAGTGGTGACTGATGGGTTTTTTCCTCATCCACTTGAGATGTTGAGTTAGTTTAAGGGCTTTGTACTGTCAGTTTTGGTGTCTGTCGCCTTCAAACTCTTCCTTGTTCTAGACCCTCTGATACTTTTTGTAGTTGTTCAGAATTACTACAGTGACGAGAGAAGCAGCTGCAGCACTGTCTAGAGGACTTAGAATGAGGAATTACCACTGTGACCAGAGAAGCAGCTGCAGCACTGTCTGGAGGACAATAAATGAGGAATTACCACTGGCAATAGAGAATCAGCTAGAAGCACTGGCAGGAGGACTAAAAATGAGGAATTACCACTGGGAACAGAGACACGGCTGCACCACTGCCTGGAGAACTAAGAATGGGAATCACCACTGGGAACAGAGACACAGCAGCAGCATTGTCTAGAGGACTTAGAATGGAGGAATTACTGACAGGACCAAAGAAGCAGCTACAGCAATGTGTAGAGGACTTAGAATGAGGAATTACCAACGGGACCAGGGAAGTCGTGAGCAGCACTGTGGAGAGGAATTAGAATTAGGAATTACTGATGGGGCCAGAGAAGCAGCATGCATTACTACCTAAAGAACTTAGAATGAGGAATTACCACTGTGACCAGAGACACCACTGCACCACTATCTAGAGGATTTAGAAAGGGAGAGTTACTGATGGGGCCAGAAAAGCAGCTAGCAGCACTGTCTAAAGGACTAAGAATGAGGAATTACCACTGGGAACAGAGTTACAGCTGCAGCAGTGCCAAGAGACTTACAATTTGGGAATATCCGACAGGACCAGAGTGGCAGCTAGCAGCACTGTCTGAAAGACTTAGAAGGAGGACTTACAGGCGGACCTAAGTTGCAGCTAGCAACACTGCCTATAAGACTTAGAATGAAGAATTAGATAAAAGTCCAGAGAAGTAGCTAGCAGCATTGTCTAGAGGATGTAGAACGAGGAATTACCACTGTGACCAGAGAATCAGCTAGCTGCACTGCCTAGAAGAGTTAGAATGAGGAATTTCCGATGGGACCAAAGAAGCAACTAGCAGAACTGTCTAGAGGACTAAGAATGAGGCATTACCAACGGGCCAGAGAAGCAGCAAGCAGCACTACCTAGAGGACTAAGAACGAGGAATTACCACTGGGACCAGAAAAGCTGCTGCAGCACTGTCTAGAAGACTTAGATTGAGGAATTACCACTGGGACCAGAGAAGCAGCTAGCAGCACTACGTAGAAGACTGAAAATGAGGAGTGAGGAATTACCACTCTGACTAGAGAAGCAGCTAGCACTGGCTAGAGGACTAAGAATGAGGCATTACCAACGGGCCAGAGAAGCAGCAAGCAGCACTACCTAGAGGACTAAGAACAAGGAATTACCACTGGGACCAGAAAAGCTGCTGTAGCACTGTCTAGAAGACTTAGATTGAGGAATTACCACTCGGACCAGAGAAGCAGCTAGCAGAACTGCTTAGAAGACTGAGAATGAAAAATTACCACTGGGAACAGAGACACAGCTGCTGCACTGCCAAGAGGACTTAGAATGAGGAATTACCACTGTGACCAGAGAAGCAGCTAGCAGCACTACGTAGAAGACTGAAAATGAGGAATGAGGAATTACCACTCTGACCAGAGAAGCAGCTAGCACTGGCTAGAGGACTAAGGATGAGGAATTGCTACTGGGAACAGAGATGCAACTGCAGCACTGTCTAGAGGACTAAGAATGAGGAATTACCACTGGGACCAGAGAAACAACTACAGCACTGTCTAGAAGACTAAAAATGAGGAGTTACCACTGGTACCAGAGAAGCACCTAGCAGCATCAGCTAGAGGATGGAGAATGAGGAGTTACCACTGGGAACAGAGATGCAGCTGCAGCACTGCCTAGAGGACTAAGAATGAGGAATTACCGCTGGGACCAGCTGCAGCACTGGCTACAGGACTAAGAATGGGGTATTACCACTGGGAACAGAGACTCAGCTGCAGCACTGCATAGAAGATTAAGTAAGGTGAATTATCACTGGAAACAGAGACACAACTGCCAAATTTTGTGACCAACTAAAGAACAAGATTTAAGCCCAGCTTTCAGAAATGGAGCAATGGAGCCCCAAGCAAGTGAAACATAATAAATGCTAAAAAATGAAAGACTGGGTGAAAAGGAACTAGCGAGTAAAGTCAAATTTCTAACATTCTAACTTTGTGACTGCTCAACTCGATCTTCAGTGGCCCGGACTCTGTAGATCATAAGTGATAACCAAGGTGCGAGGGGGAGAGCACACAGAGAAACGGGTGCAAGGGGAATGCAGAAACGCTGGTGTGCTGCTTGCATTTGCGGCATTTCCAGAGCTCGAGGCAGGCAATCAGAAAACATAGTGCGCAGAATGAACTGAAATGGACAGAAGCGAAATGAGCCCTGTAACAGAGCTAGTCACTATGTGAGGGAACGACATACCAAAAGGAGGGACAAATTGGTATGGTTTACCATTCAAAAGTAAGGAGTTTAAAAAGACACTTGGAACAACCAAGGACAAGCAATGGGCCAGCTTGAAGCCAATGTACTGAATATACCATGACTCGCAGCGCAAGCACACTGCTAGGTAATGGTGGGCAGAGTACGCAAGAGGCACTCCACAGAGTTAAAAAAAACTCTGTGGAACTCCACTCCACCCTCCCAAGTCCCACTCCTAATGTAAAAAAAATACACACAAAAACACTTGCTTGCTCTCTGGCATCTCCGGGCTGCCCTCCTCCTCGCCGTGGTCTCTCCTCTTTGCCGCCGTCCTCGTCACCAGTCGCAAATGCCTACGCTTTACGTCTTGCGTGGATTGCGTATGCGCAATCTACGCAAGCTGTACAACCTAGGGGTTTACAGTGAGGACGAGCATGGTGGCGAGGAAGAGAGACCATGGTGAGGAGGAGGGCAGCCCGGAGATGCAAGAGAACAGGTAAGTGTTTTTTTTTTTAGTTTGTGCATGGCGCAGGCCACAGAGTGGAAGTTTTGCCTGAACTCCACATTCCACATTCCCAATGGAGCGCGAAGTTGGCAAAACTCTGCAAATTCCGCTGGCAGAGCGAGTTCGCCCCCCGGGGTTACTGCTAGGCTCGACCCAAAACATCTGTGTGATGTTACTTCTTGCTGTATGATTATCGGTCAAGGTCCTCTTTCCCTGATAATCTAGGGAAATTATTCCACTACTCAGACTCCTCTTCTTTCTTTCTCTCCCTCTTACTCTTTTATTTTCCTTTCTACTCTTTCATCCGGTCAGTCACTAGTAGATACCCCAATCAGCACTCCCATCACATTTATTTCTGCATGTTTTTGCCATCTTTTCCCTTTGATGGACATTTCATTTCTCAACTATTTGCTTGGATTGATCAATTGAGAAGTGCATCATAGGTTTCTACTGATTGCTCATATTGAGGCTGTTTCCTATTGGTAATCCTGTGGAAGGCAATTCAAAATCCCATGTACCAGTGTTGTGTACCAAGAAATTAGTGGTGGGTGAGCCCCTGATAGTTCGAACCAGATGTTTGACTCTGACTCAGCTGGAGGTCCTGTTAGAACTTTAAGCTTAAATTTAGCTGAACTTTCACATAAGAAGTGGGTACAAATGTCAACCATGTAAGATGGGGAAGCAGGTTTGATTCCAGGCTTCAGAGCAGCATCCTGTAAATCCAGAAAAAATTCCTGTGTCACAAAAAAAAGTGTAGTCTGTGTCTGTCGTGAAGCTCTCATATGAACATGGGCAAGGTTTGCACTATGTGAAACTGGTAAAAATTCAATGTGCATTCAGTCTGCCACCCATGCTCCAATCTTATCCATCAAGAATTAAGGACATAGGGAAACACCCTTTACGACGCAAATTTTACCACGCAGTGCCTTTACAACGCAGGTTTTTCAACGCAAGTCATTACAACGAATTGCGCTGGGGGGCACTCTAGGATAGGTAATAGTTTAATTTACTATACAACACCTTCCCTACTATCCATGGGGACTGGAGTTGGAATAGTAAATTAAACTATTCACTATCCAGCACCCCCAACGCCAGTCGTTGTAACGACTTGCGTTGAAAAACCTGCGTTGTAAAAGCATGTGTGGTAAAAGCATGCGTTGTAACAACGTACATCGAAGGACATAGCTTAACCTTTGGTTTCAGAAAAAAATAAGCATCTAGGGGCTGAATAGTACAGCGTGAGATTGGAAGTTCTGGGATCAATGCATTCTTGACCAAATTGTGTCATTTTAGGCACACACCTTGTCACCAAGCCTCCTTTTTATGTCGAAGCCTACCAGACAGCCCAGCTGCCTGGTTGAGAAAAGACTTTGTGAGGGAATTCTGAAAGCTTTCTTGGGAATGCATCCCGCCCGTTGCTTACCATTGGTTTTGTGGTTTGTAACTCACATGTTCTGGCTTTTTACTGGTTGGTTTAATTTTTTTAGGCTGCCCAGCCTGTCTTCATCCCTCCCGTTTAGCCCACTTGTTCATCAGCATTCCATGTATTCTTCCACGAGTCCTCACTTTCTGTAGGCCTTTACACGTTGTTCTTATCTTGTCACATTTGATGTGTTCATAGACAGAGTTCAAATGTCAGTCTCTATCTTCTGAGGGATCTTGATGTTTACTTGTCCTTTTCAAACTTAAAAGTGAGCATATTTATGTGACATTCTTGCTGGGTACTGGGAAAGAAAAGTTTTTTTTAGCACACAACGAAATTTAAATGTCTGTAAATGAACTGTGCAAACATTTCAGGATAATTCAGAATTAGAAAAGCACAAATGAGACACATTTTTGTAATTCTGAAGTTTGGTGGAAACAAATATTTTAATACGATCAAAACAAATCAGTACACTAGGTGATGTAATTTCCACACATTATTGTTTGTGCACTGTATAGTTTCATCAGTAAAATTGTATGTGCAAATTTGTCATTTCAATTGAAAACGTATTGTTTGTAATAGCAGTGTGCTAACACACTATACATACTCCACTCTAAGCCACTCTATGACACTCTACTTGACTCTATGATACTCTACTTCAAATTACGAAACTTCACTCTATGCACCAACACTCCACTCCACCACACTCCATTCTACGCCACTTCACTCTAGGCCACTCTATTCCACTCTTCTTCACTCCACTCTATGACACTCCCCCACACTCTTTACCACTATATTCCACTCTACGCCATTCCACTCTACCCTACTCCATTCTGATACTTCACTCTACGACATGCCACTGTTCAACACTCCACTGCTGCACCACTACTTGACACTTCACACACTACACCACTCACTTTACTTCACTCTACTACACTACACTCTACTATAATCCACTCTATGCCACTTTGCGCCACTCCACTCTATGCCACTTCACTGTAGGCCTCCCTGCTCCACTCTACGCCAATCCACTCTACAACTCTACTCCACTTTACACCACTCCACTGCACTCTAGTCTGTGACTTTCTAAAACTCTTTATTCCACTCTACGCCCCTCCACTCTTCTCCACTCCATGACAGTCCACTTCATGAAACTCCACAACGCTCTCCTCCACTCTACTACACTCTTTGCCAATCTACTTGAGACTTCTGCACTGTTCGCTACACCAATATATTTCATTCCACTCTCCTTTATGCCACTAACTTTTGACCATGCTGAACAGAAGCAATCCAGGCGTACAACATGGCTTAAGCACCTTGGCAAAGCCAGTAGCTCTTGCATAGGTGAGATCTCTTGGTTTTGCCACAGATTGTTGTTCATTATCACTTATCAGAGCACCTTTAAGTACGTGAGTTCAGGATGTGTGTCGCACAAAATATTTATTAAACTATAATGTTGCTCAGTGTATAAGAATAATTTGGGCCAGATATAGAATACACATGACAACTGACTTGCCTCTTGGTTCACTTTCAGCATTGCCATCATGGTGGTGGCAGGAATGTTTCTCAGTTTCTGTTTAAAAACATTCACTTATAATAAATACTTTTGAAAGCAGAGATTCTCTTTGATGTACTAAGGTGAAACCCTTTGAATGTTAAACTGTTGTTTTAATTTTGTAGGCACCGTACCATGTCATAACGTGATATTTGTTGCATGAGTTACTTGCCAAATATTTTGAATATTTGGCTTGTGCCAGGGCTCTTAGAGCCGGAGCCGACCCTTGGCTCGGCTCTCCCTGTTAATTTGTTATCTCGTCCACCACGACAAGAAATTGATTTCGAACATACTGATGCCTCATCTCCTACTCTTTCGTCATTAGATGCACAATGCCCCCCTCAATCACCATAAACTCACTGCCCCACCACTCACTTTTCTTGCATTCCCCATTTGTTTTTGTTTTTTTGCAGTTTTATATAGTGCAAACTCGACCAGAAGGTATTGTAGCGCTTTACATGAGCAGCAGTTACATTGCACAAGGACACATTCATTTTTGGTAGGTGGGGGAGATTAACAGCCTGATTCTTCAAGCCAAATTGCGCTCGCAAAGGGCCAGAATCTGAGAATCTGGCCCTTTGCGAGCGCAATTTTTGCATTTGGGATTCATCATCCCAAATGCAAAAATCGGTAATTGCTAATTCGCTAAATTGCGAGGAATTACATTTAAGGAATCTCTATTTGAGATTCCTTAAATGCAATTCATCAACCATTTTTAAATTGCTAATTCGCAATTTCGGGCCGCTATTTACCGAGAGGTCAGACCTCTCGGTAAATAGCAAAAACTTAGAAAAATGCTTTTAAAAGCATTTTTCTAAGTTGCATATTGCACACACACATGTCCTTTGGACATGTGTGTGCGCAACACCTGTTTCAATTTGCATTTAAGGGGTGCTACAGGGTGTCCTTTGGACACCCCTGGCACCCTTTAAATCGCTATCTTATTTGCGAGTAGCAAATTGCTAATCGCAAATCATTTGGCCCATATGAATGAATGGGGAGTTATTCCTTATTTGCGATTAGCAATTTGCTACTCGCAAATAAGGAATGTGTAGGAATCGCTATTTATTTAGCAATTCCTACATGAATACCGTTTTGCGAGTCCTTAATAGCGATTCACTATGAATCGCTATTAGGGGCTCGCAAAACGGCCCGTTGATGAATAAGGCTGTAAGTGATTTACCTTCAATCACAGGATGTTGAGCCAACGTCGAGACAAACCTGGTTCCCTAGTTCCAAAGTCGGCTGCTCTGGCCGTTACGCCACACCTTTATTTCCTTCTCTATCCTCTCAATACTCTTGACCCTTCCTTTTACCCACTCTCTGCTGCGCCTCCAGCCCGTTCTCATCTGGCTCGCGCTCCTTCATCATTTGCAGCTTGAAATGCCTCTGTGTTTTAAAAGGCACAAACCCTATCAATCAACTTTATAACTCAGTGTAAACAGTACACCGCTAGGTACAACATCCCAGCTGTAAAGCAGCCAAGGGTTGCGTCGTAAATCGATTTCTGAGGACAGGAGCCGGGCCGGCCCCCTCTCTCGGCCTGTCTGCAGCGCCCCATCCGGGGAGGGCTGCTGTCACGAGCTGACACCTGGCCAAACCAATGGCGGCCAAAGGTCAGGCCTTGGCTGTGTCCAGGAGGTTGTCCGACATATCCGCTTCCAAAGAGTGAAACCTGGCCTGCGTTTAGGGAGGCGGGAGTCAAGGCGCTCCCTCTTCTAATGGAGGCGTGGGGTCAAGTGCCAATGCTAAAACGAAGGTTATTAGTCCCTTGGGCAACAGGGAGCCCCGAGAGAAACAGGAACACGAATGGCATTGTGTTTCACCCCCGAAGAGACAGGTCGGGCTGGACAAAGGATAGCTCTGCCTAGCGGCATTTCATTTTCAATACTACATGATGTTTTTTTAAATTTATTTATTTACATAGAGTTTTATGAAGGTCACGTGTCACCTTGGGTCACTTCTGGGCGCTAGTATTGTGTATTGAAGATAGTCCAGTGTTGTCAAAGAGGACTTGCGTTTAAACAGGATATAGGATATTTCCTTTCAGTATTCTGGCCATGATGGCTTTTACAGGGTGTTTAGTTGTAGGTCCATCCGAACAGCCCAGTTTCAGGCTTTTTCCGCAACACAGATGGTTTTGTTCTGTCGAACCTGATAGGCACGTTTTTAGGGCCTCCTACAGTTTAATGCACGAGAGTGTATCTCTCTGGCCGTGTCTAAGCGGACATGGACTAGGCTGCCGTTTTTGCCAGCTGGGATTTCTGCCAGCGCTGTTCGGGCCTTGTGCTCATCTTTAAGGTTTGCGTGGTCAGCCATGCTGCTGGTGGATTCCACCAGGCAGTGGTTCTTTGATCATACCTGGGCCGGTCTAGCCGCAGTGCATGTCGGTTCCCACAAGGCCTGCGTCAGGCTGTTGACACCTGCGGACTAGTTCTGCTTTCCGTGTGATTCTGCACTTCCATCTTGCAATCTCGAGTCTGCGACATGGCACATCTTATCTTCCAGTGCACTAAAGTTAAAATATTTTGGAAAAGAGTACTAGCTTTCATTAATAAGACACATCCTAGTCTCAAGGAGGAGTTCGCCACAATCGCCACGGCTCTTATAACTGCAAATGTAAAATCAAAACAAGACAGATACCTCATTGATTTCCTACTAACAGTAGCAACAAAAACGGTACTCTCAAATTGGAAGGACACAGCCAAAGCCACATTCAAGGGTTAGCTGAACTAGGTGACGTACCTTAGAGGAGCTGACATGCAAGCGCTAAGAAACACGCCCTGGAAGAACCCCACCAGAGAGATGTGGACAAACCTAGATAGAGCCCTAGATCACTATGAACCCCCATGAACCCCCCCCCCAAAAAAAAAGAAAATAAGTAGTACGACACTTGGAACCTCACAGAAGTAGAATAGCGGAAAGAAAGAGGGTGGGGCTGTGACCAATCCCGACCAACCAAAACATGATGTACATCACCTCTAGAACTTATATCAGAAACGCAGTAGAGGGTACCTGACGCAGTACCTATTCCTATTATAACCTCCACACTCCATTCGTTTAGTGTTATATGTTGCAACAGATAATAGCAAGGAAGCGGAGCAAATGTAATGTATAACTGTGTACTGACCCCCCAGCAGCCACCTACCGGAGGCTGAGGGCCTTGTATCAAAAACCTGCGAAATTTATATGTTTTGTGTATATGTGTAAAAAAAACAATAAAAATATATATATATTTTTTAAAAAGGTCCTTGTGTTTAGGGTTGCTCAGTGCTCTGAAGTTTCCTGCTCCAGGGCAGCTGCTCTCTGGCATTCTGTAGTATGTCGCTTGGCTTCGTGTTTGCATATATGGTTTCCTATTGTGATGTGACCTGCATCTCTTTTCCTTTGTTTTTAGCTAACCCGTTCTGGAAGTGTCAGTCTGGCTTCCTTGAGAAGTGCGTCACAGCGACTTCTGTCAGGTGACCTCTAACTGCCACTGGGGTTTAAATTTTCAAGTACTGGCTTTGAAACAGCCCTTCACTCGCTTGCCCCACATCTGAGGTAGGTTCTGTTTATGGCCTTGTGCAAAGGCAGGAGCATTTGACCGCCATATAACATCTCAAATGAAATCGATGCAGAGAAATAAAAGGCAAATACCAGATCAGGGACAAGGATCAGTAGAGGACAGAGCTGATGGAGCAGAGAAAGACAGCCGTTCTGTTTGGCGCCTCTTGTGTACTAGGTGGAAATTAATTTCCTGTTCTTGAATAGAGTCCAAAACACGAACAAAGCAACAGCGGTTTTTGTGAATAAATCTCCAGCGGAAACTAAAGCGGTTCACAACTATAGACATGATGAAGGCATAACTATCCTCAAGGGTGTGCAGGGGTGCAACAACGCAGCCGGAGTCCACCAGCCTTTGTCGTTATTTGCCGCATCAAGATAAATGAATTTACTCAAGTACCCAACACTTGGTAATGGCTGAGCACATTAGCAATGTTCTTAAAATCTGTGCCACGCCTTTAATTATTTTAAAGGATGAATTTAATGTTTTTAGCTTTGGCAGTCCTTGTGCGGCACTGGGCATGCCAGCCAAGTGATACTGGATTGAAGTGTGGGGTGAGCCAAAGAGAGACCGAAAAAGATGTCGGTGGAGACAAGTGAAGGAGAGCTTCCAAGTCTATGGGGTGTGCAGACTGGCCTGGAGTACAGTGAGTGTAAATTCTGGGAAAGGAACAACATAGAACACTAATATGATGGCTGCATCGCCACCTAACTCGCTTGGTCTACAGTTACTCCAGGGACATGTCGTTGACCTCACATGCTTCTTCATCCCAGAATAAAAGATCATTTTTGTGATGATCCACTGTGAATTAAATTACAATTGTTGCTCACCAGCAGTTTCATTGCTCTGTGAACGAGCACAGGTTTGGATGAAGCTGACCTCAGATTTTCACATCTTGTACCATATTCCCACAAATGAACGGTTTAATTCGGGGGAAAAACAGACCTCTCTGCTACTCAGCCTCTAAAGGAAATCCAGGCCAAGCAAACGTCATAATCATCCGCACTAAAATTGTACCGTATCATATTGACATTTTCAATATTCAGATAACCGGGGTATTTTTGATCACATCCAAACTTATTTGGTTAGATATTTGAATCAGCTAGACCTCTACAGTAAAGAAAAACCCTTGAGTCGTCGAAACCCCCAGAGTAGCACCCCATCCCAGCAGGCTGGCATCGGTAGTGACCACGCGGGAGGGCACAATCAGAAAAGGGCGGCCCTTGGACAGATGACCCTCGTCCACCAACCAAAGTGGTTAACTATATTTGCACTGTAATTTTCAACAACACTTCTCCCTCCCTCCATTGAAGAGTCTGTAGGGCTGGAAAGATCAAAATATGGTCTGCAGCCTCGTGGCACTTCCTTCAACTGACACTTGTAGCTTCCCCTCTTACTCCTTTCTTTCCAAGCAGTAGATCACACCTCTCATATTGCTTTCATTCAGTTTCACTGCATCTTACAACCCTTCTCGTTCATTTCAAGGATTATTAGACCTAAGCGGATCCCCATATCTGCTGTAAGGACAACAAATTTCCTAACAAATACAAACATGTTTTATTATCCAACTGTACCAGATTTGTTTTCTGTATTTTGATGGGCCGATCATAAAATTCTGCACACATTAGGTACCTTTTGAGTCATAAGTAGTTATAGTTATCACTAGTGAACCATATCTCTGATGTAGAGATGATACTTTGAGCAAAGGTTGTCATTGTGACATATTTACTGTGACCAAAAATGCTCCAGTGTATCCTGCTCTAAATGTCGCCAAAATGTTTGGACCATAAATGCCAAAGTGGTTGCTTTGCTCTGCCTAGACGGTACCTCCAGAGGAGTCCCATGCTCATGTGAGTCATAACCATTAGTAAACTGAAGAATATAATTTGGGATGTGGGGAATTCACTTAAACTCAAAAAAACAATTCAATGTAATTGTTATATATCTAACTTAATAGTTGTAAAATCCATACAATGTTAAAAATGGTTAAACTCAGATGATATTAAGTGAAAATTTTAGTTGCTCCACATTCATTTCATAATCTAAAGCACATTTCACTACAACAATTTATAGTCCATCATTTTATTAAACTCCTGTCAGATCCTGCTTCCAAAAGCAGTGTTTTTAATTAGCATAAAGTGTCCAGTCACCAGATCCTGTTTCCAACAAGCATTTGCAATGCAATAGGTCTTGAGATTTTGAGCTTTTGGTATTGTAAATGACATTGCATTTTATTATAATAAAATGCATTGTCATTTAAAATACCAATAGGTCAAAGTTTGGAAAATGCGAGACCTATTGCATTACAGAGAGCGCGATGTCTCTGAAGCGAGTGCTGTGCTCACCATTAAAGTTAATTAAAAAAAACAAATTAAACAGAACGTGGCATCCCTGAAGCAGATGCTGCATTCAGCTTAACATTTTTAAAAACAAGAAGCAGCCACCATTGTCCCCATTATGAACAAAAGAGTGCTTACCGACTTATAACGCAGACCGTGTAACTAGACAAGTAAAAGGTCCAGTCTTTATGGGAGGTAACAAATGCAGACAAGGCGGTACCAAGGAGGGACTAACAAGTCTCATAACCAATTGGAAGCCAGCGTTTACAAAGGACAATGACACAAGCCAATCAAAATATGGGCAGAGAGTGAGCTGGGCTTCAAGTCCATTCTCCAGTACTGCATACCTCGCAGCAGCGCATGGGCTGCCCAGGCTCGACATAAAAGCAGTGTGTTCGTAATTAGCATAAAGTGTCCAGTCGTCAGATCCTGCTTCCAAAAAGCAGAGTGTTTATAATTAGCATAAAGTCTCCAGTTGTCAAATCCCGCTTCCAAAAGTTGTGTTCGTAATTAGCATAAAGTGCCCAGTCATCAGATGCTGCTTCCAAAAGCAGTGTTGGTGATTAGAATATAAAGTGTCAAGTTGTCAGATCCTGCTTCCAAAAAGCAGTGTTCCTAATTAGTATAAAGTCTCCAGTCGTCAGATCCTCCTTCCGAAAAGCAGTGTTCCTAATTTGCATAGTGTCTAGTCGTCAGATCCTGCTTCCAAAAACTGTGTTCCTAATTTGCATAAAGTGTCCAGTCACCAGATCCTGCTTCCAAAAAGCAGTGTTCAAAATGAGCATAAAGTGTTCAGCCGTTAATCCTTACTTAGGCAGCACGCATGTGGCAACCAGATCCTTTGGCAAAGACCAGCATATGTTTGGCGCGATCATACCACTTCTTCGGGCTACAGGAACATAATATGATCTGAGTTTAACAATTTTTAACATTGTATGGATTTAAGAACTGGTAAAATAAATAAAGATTACATTGAATTGTTATTTGAGTTTATGTGAACTTCCCACATTCCAGAAATATATTCTTAAGTGTGTTTGTGCCAGAAGGGTGACTGGCATAGTGGTTAGACTGACCAGGGCGTGAGAATTCTGTTATCCCCGAGTATAGTTTTTTTCATAGGTAAACTTAATAACTGTTCTTTTCATCAGAAAACTTTTGAATTGAAAGTCCTAACATTGACATTTCAGATAATGGTCTTCTTTTTTAGTACTATTTTAGAGCGTTTGTGGAGTGTTTCTATCATTTTGTGACACTGTAGTGCTTTCGAAGTGGGGCCACCTTTGTCTATAGTTCTCGAATTTTCAATGACAGGCTGTGTTTAGCTGTATCTGATAGCACTTAGTTGGTGACAATGTGTACAAACTATTGTTTCTATTGATTAACCTGTCCTGACGTGTCCTTCTGAACAAGGTACCTCTCTGGTGTATATGTTTATGGACACGTTTGCTGTAGTTCTTTGCCGTTTCTGCTATAAATGGTGGCCACCGCTTGGTCTGCGTCCACTCTTCTCAGGCCTGCCATCAGTAGCCAATGGAATAGCTTTGATGCTCTTCAGCAGGTGAAAGGGTTGAGCCATGTTGCCAGCATTAGAACACATGGCTCCTAAGTAATCCGTCTACAGCCACTTGCCCCATAACCAGTGGGATATGAATAGGCCTTCCAGCACACAGCATTTCCGGTGTGCCTTGTAGGGTCCATGCTCACCCACGTAGCATGCAGTCACGCAAATGTATTGGCCTGCCCAGGCTTGTATAGCCCGGGCTCACCCATTTAGAGCCCCACTTCACCCGTGTAGGGTTTTTGCGCACCTTATTCATCCTTGTAGGATCCCTACTCACAGGGATTTAAGTGGGCCGGGTCTTACCGGGTCTCAGCACCGGCAGTTTTTTTATGGGGCCTCGAAATGGGTCTCAAGCGGGCGCTGTTTTGAGCCGTGGCACAGGCGGTCCGTTGTTTTTTTTCCGAGACGGCAGTGACAGCAGTCACATGGATGTGCGTGTGGTGAGCGTTGTAGATGAAGGAAAATCCTTTAACCCCTTGCATGCTTGTGACGGAACCGCTCTGTCACAAGCCTCGGGTGAGCTGTGCTTGTGACGGAACGGTTCTGCCTGCGCGGCGCAAATTCCGCGCCTGCGCTGAGCGTTCTATTGGGCGGGCGGGGCCATGACGGAACCGTTCCGTCACAAGCACAGCTCACCCGAGGCTTGTGACGGAGCGGTTCCGTCACGTGCACGGGAGCGCCGCGCGGCCGCCCCGCCCACTTAGCACTGCGGCAGAATAGCCTCCGCAGTGAAGGGGTTAAAGAGTCATTTTCTCTTTGGATTTCCCTTCTCTTTTTGAAACTCAGGAGCAGCAACATATCGCGGTGTCACCAGAGCTTTAAGTGGACGTTTTTTAAATATTATATACAAGCCACATAGTTGCTGCTTATTTATCTTATGCAACTAGCAACCATTGACAAAGCCAATAGTCCTGACTCGTAGATATGATGTGACTTGTATCATATATATGATGGACACAATGACAGGAACAGCAAAATACAAGTCGGGCGGCACACTGTGGTAAACACAAATATTTAGCTAATTTGTTTTTAAGACACGCCCTTAATTACATTGACCACGCCCCTTTGAGAGACACCCCCCCCTCCCCCAGTTTTTTCATCCCACTTAAAGCCCTGCCTACTCATCCTTGCCTCAGGCCTCGTTCACTTTAGCACACGGTACCTACCACCCAGCAGCTCAGCGACCTCAGACAATCGCCCTGTCAAACAGAAAGCCTTTAAAAGTCACCGTCCGCCAGCCGCCCCCGTGCACATTAAAGACAAGCTTTTATTGGACTTGCAATTGAGGCGCGAACACTCTGGCCGAAGCTCGGCCTTCGCCCCAGAAGTAGCTACGCATATCTTTATTACCGCACCTCCAGCGCCGATAACACCGCCAGTGATTAGCTGCCGGGACTCGGGCGCTCGCCGGGGGCCGCCTCGGCAATCCGTCTTATTTAATATAATCTTATACACTCCAGCCTGTGTCTTTTTATGTATGTATTTCTTTGATTTGTCACAGATGTGAAAGTGCCGAATTACTCTCTCGTCTCCGCCAAATAAAAAATATAAAGGAGAGGCTTAATAAATAAAGCAATTTGAGAGACTCTTAAACTGCGCCGGCCGCTATCAGCATTATACTTGTCGTCAGTCAGAGACGGTTATACAGCTGTAATGTTTATAGGCAATCAATTACCGCAGCTTTCAGCGCGCGCCCGACATCAATCTCAGGGTACTCTTGGTGAGGTTGGGGTGGGGGGTGAGAGGGAGAGAAGGTGCTCACAAGGAGGGGGGGGAGATGAAAAAAGGAAATGGACGAATGTGGAAGGCCTGGGTTGTAGCGCAGAGAAGCCACGGTCGTTTGCAATCGCAAGTAGGCTTCTTGATTAGAACATTCTGGCTAAATGTGGAGAGGAGCACTGTACTGGGTACTAGGGTCCTTGTGATTACAAATGGCGCTCCCTCAGGGCACAACAAGGTACTGGTAGTTATCCAGACCCGTTTATTCTGACTGCCTACAAGTGCCTTGTCCTAAAGCTCGCAGCCTGGGTTGGTACTAAGACAAGCCAGTTCCAGGAAAGTACCACCCAATTACGGATGCAGGCGTCCCAGCAAAAATACCAAATGTCTCCTCGATTTCTGAGCAGTGGACGGCAAGTTGTCACTTCACAGAGAATGGCAAAGATTCACGCACTCGCCGTGATTGGTATATCGCCAGGGCTATGGCCCTTGACCTTATTAGTCCAGTTGATGTGCATAATTCTCCTCACCCATGAGGGGCACTTCCAAGGGCCGGACCTCCTTTTCGCATTCCTACAGGTAGGGGTGCATTTCATCAGCCACAGAGGTCTTTCTCGTATCCACGCCGGATAGTCCATCCGTCAGTTTCGCTCTTTATTTGCGGAGGAATAAAAAAAAGACACAGCAAATCCAAATGTGATGTCTCCATAAGACACATTGCATGGTGCTGAGTTGTCATAAGTCTAGATTTGACGTTAGGAGCCCGGCCGCGTGAACTTCTCGTGACAAGGGGGCACCATGAAATGGCTGCAATCCTTTTAGCTTGATTTAGTGGAGCAGGCAGACCCTGCCCTGAGATCATCCCTGGGAGAGCCAAACTGTTCAAATCAATTATGTTTCCCTATTCCTTCTCGTTAATGTAACATCTGGTACTTCTACTCATTTTGTGTGTTAGATTTGACTCAATTACTTCTATTTATATGCTTTAAAGAAATGTGCGATGTCGTTTGTATGTAAGAGGCGGTACAAATCATCTTGTGAAAGTGGAGAAAGCTTTTACTCAGTGTGAAGTTACCCAATGTTTAAAGGGGGCTGACTCAGTGCCTCATGCTGTATGCTGTAGTGGGTGGAAGAAACTACAAGGACACAACAGCAGAGCAATCAAGAAAATGCCTGGCTAAAAACTCCCATAAGAAAGTAGACTACATGTAGAATTTTTGTAAATAAAATCAAAAGGTTTTCGCTAACACCGGACCTAAAGAATTATTGGAAAATGACAACGAATGGACAGAAGGGTAATTTAAGATGGGGAATGCATCATTTAAAACTGCAATGCGCAGTAGAATGTTTCTCTTTTCCTAACTATACTCCCATAAAATTGGGACTGTACAATTGAGACAATTGTTTTCTGTTTTTGTTTGTTCATTACTCATTTCTCTGGTAAAAGGTAAGAGAATGGTTGCCTCCCCGAGAATTTTCTGATTTATCCCTTCTCTAAGTATTCCTATCCCAAAACGCTTGAGGCTATCACAAGGTAGAATGAAGCTCTTTCTGAAATTCCAATCATAAATATCTTCCTATTGTTCATAGACCCTGGGATTGCTGCATTTTGCAGAACTGATCCCCCTTTATTACATCTGTAAGCCTTCTTTAAAAATCTCCACCTCTGGTACCTCTCGGTTATTAATAGCGGTGGAGGTATGAAATATTGAGTAGGAAACAGCGAGGTTCCAGAGTGTCATAGCCAAAATATTGACAACATAATGTCGAGAGGCCAGAATATCTAGTTTTCTTGTACTTAAGTCCACATATATGTAATTTGGCGAAACATGTCTTCAAGGTATGCAGGTGTGTAGCTAAGCATGATAAATCTATACTTAAGTGTATTTACTTACCTATATGATATTTTGGTCTGCAATATTTTTGCTGTGATATGCTGGTAACTCAATATTCGCTGTTCGATATTTCAGACTACGACCCTAAATAGGCAAATGTTTTTTTATTTCTGTTGTAAGTGGATTGTGGTACAAATCTGCAAAGCTTTGTGTAGTATTGCTAAAACAGTAACAAAGAGCTATTTGTGTATCCCGGTGTTATAAGGTGCAAAGAATGTCTAAATATGTTTTGTTTATTTGAAGCAGACTCAGCTTATTGCTGGGCAGGAGTCCATCACCCCACTTTAAATCAAACAATAACGTCCGTAGACAAAGAATATTAAAAATGGCGGTGTTCTGGACAGTCGCAGCCGGCATGGATCGCAGGTCGGGGGCGGGGGGATAACGCCGGGGTGAGGGGCTTAATTTAATAATTATCATTTTTAAAAATTACCTTTCAGATCGCCGGGTCCTGCATCTTCTCTGCTCCTGCTCTCCTGCCTCCGGCAGGAACAGGAAGCAGGCAGCCAGGTACCCTGCCCATAGCCAATAACAACGCCGCAAGCAGCGTTGTGATTGGTCGGGACTCCACCAAGCCAGGGGCTTATGGAGAGGCCATTTTCTCCATGCAGGCTGCATTGCTCCTTGGAAACCGGGGCAGCGGGCCAGAGACAGGTCCGCAGCCCGCTCGCTAGAGCGAGCCACACACGCACAGGAGAGGCACTAAACACACACGCAGTACAACTGCCACATAGATCACTCGCTAGAGCGAGCAACGCATGCACAGGAGAGTCACTGAACACACACGCAGTACAACTGCCCCGAGATCATCGTGCAGTCTGAAACACATACACACACACAGACACTCTTCATAGAAGATTCGGACTCTTTTTTTGATAATATGGATTTTTTGATCGTTACCTTCCAATGTCGGACTGGTTTATACTATAGGGCTTTCAAGCAGTCCCAGAAGGGCTGGTGTGACAGGTCAGTGTAGGCGTTTTTTTTTGGCTGGCTTGGCCTCTTTATAGTCTGACTGACTGGTTTTTGTTGTCGATTTCCCAGATATTACTAAAAACATTACCTGCAGCAAACTCGAATGCATGCAGTCTTCCACATCTTACAAATAAGCATTTGCAATGCAATAGGTCTCGCATTTACTAGAGTTTGAGCTATTGGCGTTGTAAATGACAAGGCCTTTATTTTATGTGTTGGTTTCTAAAACATAAATAAAAGGCATAGTCATTTACAATGCCAATAGCTTAAACTCTTGAAAACGCGAGACCTATTGCATTGCAAATGCTTGTTTAAAATGCCATGAAATCTATTATGTTGAAAATGCATTACATTGAAAAATACACTCAAACCCTGAGAAATCTGGATAATATGTACTAAGTCTACTTAAGGTCAGCTGAAAGCTATATGCTCTTCTGGCCTGATAAGGTGCAGCACAATTACTCTCAGGTACACCAGACACAAAGGTAGGACACAAGTACCTAGGGCTAGCCATTGTGCACCGTGCGTGATAAGTCTAGTGAAGAAGTAGAGGTGATTGGATCTTCACTGCTCTGATGGCAAGTAAGGCATGCATGGACCTTCGTTAACAGGTGGAACAAGAAACGGGGTGCAATCTAGAAAGGATGTACTACGAGTATCCTAAACCCAAACTGATGAAAATCTCTAGTTGGGGTCCACATGACTATGAATCCAAAGTAACAAAAAACGGTTGAGGCAAGCAAGCAAGTTCTAGAGGTTGGAAACATGATTCACTGACAAAACAAAACCCCGCAAGTAAAATGAATGTCGCAAAGCATGAATCTTGAACACAACAAAAAATGGAGGGTTGAATGACCCAAGTAGGGAAGCATGGATCATGAACGTAGGAAGGCCTTCAACCAAGCTGCAGCTTCTTGTTACATGGTGACAAATGACCATATTGATTCTATGTCTGATGTCCTTTATAGGTGCTCTTCACGGTGATGCTGGTCCACACACAAGGTTCATGTGAGTTGGAACTTTTCATTTCTCCATTGTGTAGTCTTTCCCAAACACGTTACTTCTTTGTGTGAGGCGGAGCTTGTAACAATGGTCATGTTGGAGTGGTTCCTTTTATGCGTGCTTTCAGTAAAGGTTGCTGCCGCCATGTTATTTGTCTTCTTTGTGGGTATAACTCATATCCTGTGCATTAGACTAGGATTTTTATTTCATAATAAATATCTAAAATGTATCACTTGTGTTCTAGCGTTCATGAGTGTGTCATTTCTGAATGAAAGAAGGTCTGTGGTCCCACTAGCTATTCTTGTAAGGGCTCACAAGACTAATTGGTACCTGAAAAAACATCTTGGTCAGATATTACTCAGCGAGTTGTGGGGTGGTTGCAGTAAGACTGGTTTTCTGAATAGGGTTGGCACATTGAGTGAGTCATTGGTGTGAGGGCACCAGGGGGTCCAGAAAATTCACTCCTGATCTTCTTTAAAAATCTAAGAAACTTAACAGCGGCACACCCCAATAGCCTGTGCCTAGGGTAAAACAGGTCACAACAAGTTTCATTCTTTTCTAGGTGCATTCTGATCAAAGGTACCTTTACCTCCACATCCAAAGGCATATGATTGCAAATCCAGCAGAGAGACATTAACCATTTGTCTAGTTTTCAACAGCAGTTAGGAGTTGTTCACATAGATAGAGCCGCTGCTCCCTTCAAGGACAGGTTTAGTAAAGTTAGGCCTTTGAATAACTTAAATAACTTCCCTTTCCACAGCGATGATATATCCCACCACCAGCCAGATGTTCAAGGCAGTGGCTGAGATAGCAGGCAGACTCATGGTCAACCGTGACCAAGGTCTCAGGGAGACCGAAACGCGTTGGTTTGTTTTGTGGTAATTGCTCGTGAATTAAAGCTGATTAAACCTTTTTGCCTGAGTGCGCTCCATTTGTTCCCCTGGAGGGAAGTTTGTGGAAATGCAAAATGGCGTGGCTCAGCCGAGTAGTTCGCACCGCACAGAAGCGCCGTAAATCCAGCAAAGGAGAGCTAAGAGTGGGATGATATATATATATATATATATATATATATATATATATATATACACACAAACTTCTCCCGAAGAAAGAAGGCAGAGACCCAAGGGGAACCATCAGGAAGCTTTATTGATGTAGCATTGGCGAATGCATTTCGGCATCGTGTAGCCTTCTTCAGCGCCCAAAGCATCCAGGAAGTGAGGGAACAAGCTAACAGTAAGTCCTGCCTCCTTTTACCTTGTTAATACAAGCCCGCTCCATCCCCTGCCGATTGATTGCACACCTGTGTAGAGTCCAATGCATGCTAGAAAACTACAAGTCCCAGAATCCTCCTTGATGGATTCTCGACGGTGGTGCAAGGGGGAAACGAAAGAAATGTCAAGCCCAATGGTAGTGCGGGGGTGCAGGAATCAGCATGTGCCCAAAAAGAATGTAAAATTCCAGCTTTGAAGTCCACAACAACAGCGCTTCCTCCAGTCCCCTGTAACGCTCCAGCCCACAGAGTCCAGGCATCGTAACGGCAGGGGCTAAAGTGACAGTGCACATTGCCCAGCGTGAGGTAGCATACCCCTACAACTGCCAACACTTTGTCCTGGAATCCGTGGCGGGCAACAGACCATCCAACTACGTTGGAGAAACAGAAGAGAACTGCAGCAGTTCCGAACCAGTAATGTCTGTGCCCAGATGTTCAAGGCAGTGGCTGAGATAGCAGGCAGACTCATGGTCAACCGTGACCAAGGTCTCAGGGAGACCGAAACGCGTTGGTTTGTTTTGTGGTAATTGCTCGTGAATTAAAGCTGATTAAACCTTTTTGCCTGAGTGCGCTCCATTTGTTCCCCTGGAGGGAAGTTTGTGGAAATGCAAAATGGCGTGGCTCAGCCGAGTAGTTCGCACCGCACAGAAGCGCCGTAAATCCAGCAAAGGAGAGCTAAGAGTGGGATGATATATATGATATATAAATATATTTATATATATATATATATATTTACTGCACGTTCCTCCTTACATCCGTTATTTGGAAAAGAAAAGAAAATGGCTGGCACTCTGGGATCCGTTTCAAGAATTTATTCTACCAAACCCCCCTCACCCCAAACAGACGCGTTTCGCCTTTGCAGGCTTCGTCAGTGTTACGTTTGTGCCACATACGAGTCACCATTTTAAAGCCTTAGCCTTTCTGACATTGTCATAAACATAAAAAACGGTTACTGGCATTCAAAAAGATGGTGGCCATCTTGTAACATGCAAATTGCATTGAATTATACAAGGTTTTGAAAGGTGACATTAAATAAAGTGCATAGTGCTCATTTAAAAAACATGTAACACAAAACTTTCATTAAAAAAGTATTGTACACACAGTGTTATCTATAAGTGCAACCAATTCAATTATTTTCTATATCTTTATAGAAATTTCATTTTTTGGCATTTTGCATAGATGTTTCCCAATAAAGTGCAAAATTGATAGGCTAATTCATTCCTTTAATGCCTTACATTAGTTGTGCAGCCCTGAATGGGCAATTATATTGCAGCACAAATTTCCCAACAGGATTCATGATTGAGCAGTGGAGCATTGTCATTGTCCCTAGGGGGTGTTAGATGGATACATTTCACCCTAGTACCCCATATGTCAGACTATATACAGATTAAAGGTGAACCCATAACTCTTCATTGTTATTAAGGCCCCACGGAGTCATGGTTTTAAGACTGATGATACACTTTGACTCCAAGATACGTAGGGCCTTGTCTCTGTCCCCTCCCCGTTCTAATTTTGGGGCCTGGTCTATGAAATAGAAACTAAGTTTCTCCCAATTGCCTTGGTGATACTCGGCAAAGTGGCGGGCAACGGGGTACGTCCTGTCGTTGTTAGTAATTGCTCGCATATGCTCCAGGACTCTTAATTTAGCGGGTTTCATGGTGCTGCCAATGTATCGCAGCTTACAGGGGCAGGTTAAACAGTAAACAGTGTATTCCGAGTTACAATTTAACAACTGTTTGATTTTTATGTTGGGTTTCTTTTCACCAGTACGATTAGGATAGTCTGACATTTTTCTGCTAAATCTACATGCCTTACATTTTAGACATGGAAAAAAGCCAGTTGCTTTTGACAGTTTGATGGGTTGAACCATTGTTCTAAAATGACTGCGGACTAGATGATCGGCCAGAGACGGACATCTTTTATATGTAATTAATGGTCTCTGTGTTATGTGATTTTTTAACGTTTTGTCTGTGGTCAATATGTGCCAGTGCTTTTTAAAGATATTTACAATTTCTCCCGATTTGGTGTTAAATTTGGTAATCATTCTTACTTCCTCAGGCATCTCTACTTTCAATTTCGGTGTCAGGAGAGCCCTCCTGTTGATACCTGAAGCTTTTGCACTGGCCTGTTGTAAAATATTTTCATTGTATCCTCTTGTTTTAAACCTCTCTTTAGCATCCTTATTGGCCTGTATATAATCTTGTTCCAAGGAACAGTTCCTCTTAAGGCGAAGAAAAAAAAAATATATATATATATATATATCAAAAAAGAACCTCCCCTTTGAAAGAAAGGCAGCAGCACTCCACAACGATTTCAATCCCAATTTATTAAAAGAACAACACCGGCAGTCCTGACACGTTTCAGTCACATTGTCCTTCTTCCGACGTATGCTGTTGACATCTAAAAGGGCAGAAAAACCAACAAGGTAATCACCACCATTTATAGTATAAGCACCCTAGTGGACGCCCTGATGGAAAACAAAATTGCATTATGGTACTTGTGGTTTACAGTCCCCTCGTTATCAAATCCTCCAGTGGATGATGTCAAATAATGTTCAAAGTTACGGATACGTTGCGCCTCTGGCCAAACACACTTTCAAGGCAGCCAAGATCCATGCCGAAGCCAGTGTTTGGCGGTGCCATTGCCCTTCCGCTTTCACGTATCTCAAACATTGGATCACTGTCGGGCAAATAGCGACACTTTTGCTGGCGGTGCTTGCAGACGGCTGAACCATGCCATATAACATCAAAAATATTATAATATTTATATATATATATATTTAGACCAAGCCCAACTCATTGTTAAGAAAGGGTCCGGCACCGCCAGGTTGATATTAAATGGATTTATTCCGAATGCTTGTTTCAGCGCACTATTTTTTAGTTCATGTAACATTGTGGCAGACGCGTTTCAGCTGGTTAGCTTTCTTCAGTGCCAGTTACTGAAGAACCGGGTTTTAGAACCCAGCGGCGCCAGGGGCACGCCCAAAGTCTTCGGGTTCACCTGTCTTAGAATACAGAGACACGGGATACTTCTTGGTGGCGTCAAAGATCAAATTTATTGGCTGCAGCCAGTAACAGAAGTCCTAGAAATCATCACGGTATGAGTTCTCAGGAGACTGCTCAATTTTACAAAGCAAGTCATCCCTTTTTATGCCAAAAATCACATTCCAGACAAATACCTAACATTTACAAACTGTCCAATCACATGTATCCACACCAGAGGTATCGCATGACAGTTGCCCAGCCCATGATCAATCATCGGTCAAACCCAACATTCTTCTTTAGACAGGTCGAACGAACCCATAATAAAAAAGGGCACAATCCAATCATAAATAGACCATAAAGAAAGGAGCAGAAACAGGTGAGAGTAGGATAAAGCATATTTGTGTGCAGTAAAGCTTTATGATGTCCTGTGCTCTGCTCCTTAATCTTGATCAGCTAAAGGGCAGGAACTGGTTTAACAAGGTCAGCTTCAGGCAACAGGGTCAGTTCACTCAGGTCAATCAGGAGTCAGCACGAACTCGAGCTAAGGTGTACATGTCCTTAAAAGACTAGTTCAACCACAGTCATCGGCCTATGTGAGGGCAACCACAAAATGGCTGCCAAACACAAAATGGAACCCAAGGGTTCAAAACGAAATCCCTAAATACGTAGTAAATCCATCGGTCTAACGTGATGAAAACACTCATACTTGCCGCACTAACTAGTTACAGTTCGCTAATATCAAATTCGTAACGAAACCATGACCTTTAAGAAACGGGTTCAGAATTCACGGAACCTCATTACAGAGACAGATCCTTCCACCAGGGGGTCATTTGAGTGTTGCAATGGCCACTCCTAGTGGAGCCTTGTCAAGACCACTCCTCTGCCTCACATCTGTGCTTCACCTTGCACTTGATTCAGACTGCTGCATGCTGGTATGTGAAGTCCTTTGTGAATACACCTTACTTAAGTGGGAAATCCAAAACATACATAGTGTGTGTGTTAAGGGAAGGGCGTTTTTAGGGTTTAGGGTGGGTGTTGTTTTCTTTGTTGACATGGGAATTTTGGGGTTTAGGGTGGGTATGGGTTTTTGAAAGGTAAGGGATTTTGTAGGGTTTAATGTTGGTGTTGGTTTTTAAGTGGCTAGTGAATATTTTACGGTTTAGGGTGGGTATGGGTTTTTGGGTGGATAGAGAATTTTTAGTATTTAAGTCAGTAAGGTTCTAGTGTTGAGGGGTGTTATGGGAAAAAATAATCTATATATATAATTTATTGAGCCGAAACATGTTTGATGTTGGCCTCTGAATAAAGATTTAGAATCAACTCACGCACTGCATCGTCATTCTTGGAAATCAGGATGGTGGTGAATATATATATATATATATATATATATATATATATATATATATATATATATATATATATATATATATATATATATATATATATATATATATATATATATATCTCAGGGCCATGCAAGAAGGCACCCACACTGCTGGTGTTTTTATCTGGTGTAACAGGCATTGGATTGCCTTTCACCAATAATGTTTAAAAAATGTCCAAATATATTTTACTTATGTGTTTTGTTTTTTTAATGAATTAACAAGTCTGTCTTCTATCTTTCTACAAGACATGAATGGTGGAATTCCCACGAGTCTTTCCATTATGTTTATGTTTGATTTTGACTGCTTTCTATAGAAAATGGGGCACTTTCATTAGAGGTGTTGTGGCTTTGACAAAGACCCAGGAGATCAAACCGCTTTAGCCTAATAAGTTTTGTTGAAAAACATCCTGGAGTGTGGGCGTCTTCTTGCGTGGCAGCGTGAGTACTCTAATTATTTCACATACGGGTCCTGCTCCCATTTTACCCTGCACCAACCCTGTGAGGTGGAAGTAAGTTAGAAGAACTGCAGGAAGCATATACACATACATATTTACTTTTTCTTTGTGAAGGCAGGAGTGGTAACTCTCCGACTTGCACCTTCTTCCTCATCATGAATCCTAAGGCCATTAAGGACCGTGAGACCAACCTCTTTATGGCCAGGGCCCACTATGACAGGAGTTGTTATTGTACAAGACCCCCAGCTCAACATCGCCTTCTTACCACTCTTCGCAAACCAAGAAGAAGAAACATAAAAAATGTCTCCCACAGGATTGTCATCTTCAGAACCAGAGTTAGTTTAAATAGGGCCTGTTTACCCTGCTCATGGTGGCTCCTCATCTGCACCTCAGCTGGACCCGATCCTGGAGCCAGTTGCGCTGCTGCCTGTCTTCCCAACTCCATTGGCGCTAATGTCCTTCTAATCAGACCGTTTGGCACCTACACCACAGCTGCCAGAGTTCCCAATAATGGGCATGGATCCAGTAGTATTCTTGTACGAGATGTTCAACATCTTCTTCAGGTCTTCGAACCCTTCAGGAGCACCTTCTCAAATTGGACTCCCTATTTTCGTTTCCATGATGATGTATGCCACAGGTCCAGTAGTTCCAATTTTGTCCTCAGTCTTTATGCCAGCGGACAGCTACACTAGTCTGGCATTGACATCATCGCCGGTGCTGACATCATCGCTGGTGCTACTATTGAAGTCATCGATTCCGCCTCCACCAGAGCCACACTTGGAGCCATTGGTACTTCCTCCACTTCATACAGAGACCCCGCCACAGCATAGATATAGAAGGGATGCTCAAAGGCTGCTTGATAAGGAGAACTACAAGCAAGAAATCCATGTTTTTTTGGCTTGGATTCTGACACTCTGAATCTCTACCGATATGTCAATGAGGAGGCTGAAAACTCCTATGAAATACCAGAGCTGCCAACTGCCAGTGGCCTAGATACTTGGCCAGAGATGGACATGGAGTTCACTGCTGGGCCTCCAACTTCTGAGGTAATGTCACTTAATTTAGTAGTTAAAAGGGCTGCTGTGGTTCTTGACTTGCAACTGCTTACAGTGGATGTTAACATGAATGTCCTCACTGAGGTTCTTCCCCTGCTAAATGAAGATTTTCTCAGTAGACAGCATGGCCTTAAATACTTTGTATACCAATTGCCTTCTGGCATGCTATACCCTTGCCCTGTGGGGTATGGGTCAAATGATTATGTTTTATCCCAGAAGATCTATGAGACCACTTCCAGGATGTTATTAATAATGGCCAGAATTATTCTAGACATATCAAAGTTGGGCCTCAACACAGTGGCGTGGAGGAACAGGCCATGAGTCAGACTCCATTCTTGACTCAGAACCTCGGGCGTACGTGCAAGTCAAATAAATGGACCTGTCTTTTGATGGAATGAGATTATATGTCAAAAAGGCAAATGCGGTCTTGGAGAGGTTTAAGATCAGCAAGGCCACAGCTCTCTCCTTAGGTCTATAGCAAGTGCAGCCCTAAGTGATTACAGAGACATGTGTCACTTTTGGGGACTCTACAGAGATTTTTCCTTTTGGCAGAACCCTACTATGCACACCAGCCCCAGAACCTACTGGTCTGGCAATACATTGGCAGAGGCAGGGGTAAGGGAATTGGATCTGTCCTGCAGCCCTCCTCCCCCACCCCAAGGAGAGCAGTTTTAGGGGCATATTAGCAAGGTCCTGCAATAATTATCACTCAACGCTTTTAGCGTGAGGATAATTATCACAGGCTAATGCTGGATTCCATCACAGAGATAGCGTGCTATCAGCAACGCTTATCTCCCAAGCGATAGGAATCCATGCGTTAGCTGGAAAACAGTGTGATTATTGCTGGAAATCCAGCGATAATCACACTGCAACCAGCAAAACCTTGCTGATAGGGCAGGGTGATCTTAGCAATGTAATCCACCTCCCATTGGATTACATGGCTAAGTCACGTCACAAGCAGGCGTTAGGAAAGTAGCGTTAACTGTGGTTAGCGCTACTTTTCTTAAGACTCTGCTTGTTTGCGTGCAGCTTGATAATTAGAGAAATGTCAGTTAGTGACATTTCTCCAGTTAATTTAGCACGGAACGCCCACTTTGCATCTCATTAGCGATGTAAAGCCTGGGCGTTGTTGAAAGGGGTGCTAAGTCAGCAAAACACGCAATAGCGTGTCTTTGCTGATAAGGCGATAAAATTATCGACGTATTTTGGCCGAAAACGGACCCAAAAGCGGCGATAATTTTATAGCGCCGCCTTGGTAATATGCCCCATAGTTCTCTGTCACCAACAAACTCGGATCCTGTGAGAGGTCGAATGTCCTCCTTTCTGCTGGCCATGAAGACCATTACTTCTGTTGGAATGGGTGAATATGATGTCAATGAATACCATGATATGTGCAGGCCGACACCCGCAATACCATTAAAGGTAATATCAATCTATGCCATAAACTGTGCCTGCAGGACCATTCCAATACCTGTCAATATAATATCAATGTATATCATAACCTGTTCCCGCACAATGGTGTTGACACCGGCAATAACAAGACCAGTGTATGTCATAATCCATGCACAAATGACAATACTTCTGCTATTAAAACAATGTTGATGTACGTTATGACTTAAGCAAACTTAACCATGTCAGTACCAGTAAGAACAATGTCAATGTATGCTATGACACCTGTATGTACAAAGTTAAGGATGTCGATAGAAATGGTTCCAATGACTGCCATGTTAGTTTTAAGAGTTCCAATGAACTTGTATCATTGCTGTCAGATTCACCCAAGGTGACCTTTCCATCAACCGCAAGTCAGAGACATGTGGTTAGACCAGTCCTATGACCCACACCCACGCCTATAGAATACCAGGTCACAGATGGAGTCTCTCGTAGCCTAAAGACAAACACTTGCCTAGGGAAAACACTAACCAATCCCACATATAAATAGTCGCACCACAAACAGGTCCGAGGAAATTGACCCCAATAAAGCAAGTTTGGCCATGGGCTCGCATTCCCCAAAATACCACTAAAGCTAGATGCCACATATAGATAGAAACACTAAACCTATCAGGACACGACATGCACACCATACATAGTGATCATGCGTTCCTCATGCAGGACATCTGGACACACACACACACGCACACTGGCCCACACTAGCTCTTCCTGAGGTCGAGAGCCATCTGTGTCTTTATCAGATGCCCACCCTTGTTGATTTACAACTGAGATGCTTTTTGGAATGTATAAAATTATTTTATTGTACTTCAAGAACTGTATATAACAGCGGTCAAAACTTTGCATACCAAGAGACTTTGAGCAGACTCTCTCTATCGAGGCTCTCCCGGCCGCAGCATTTAATTGAACCAACTTGTTCCTCTTTTGCCAAACACCTCTTGTCTTCTTTATTTAAGGTGAACTCATATCCCAACAACACTTTGGATCAGTGCAAATTGTGGAAAGAGATTACATTCTTCCTTCCTTCCTTCCTTCAGGATCCACTCCCATTTCCCTCTCCACCTCCCTCCCATTCTCTGGAACACCAGACCATTTTTCAGAAACACTTGGCAGTTCTTTTACAGAAAGGAACTGTGGACCTATGGCTGGAACAAGAAAAAGGCCAAGGTTGCTACTTCTGCTATTTCCTTGTGCCAAATAAGGACAATGGTCGGGGAGTTGAACTTGTTCCTCAAGAAGAAAAAGTTCAAAATGCTGACCCTCCACAGATGTTACACAGTTGGAAGCTGGAGGCTATATGGTGTCACTGGACCTGAAATATGTGTACTTCCACATCCCAAATCCTACAGTCTAATCCAAAGTATTCATGATTTGTAGTGGGTTCTAGACACTACTGGTTTCCAGGACTACCCTTTGGAACAACATCAGCGCCACAAGTCTTCACCAAGGTAATGGCAGTGGTCGTAACCCATCTCAGCAGGTCGGGAATTCCAATTTTACCATACCTAATTGACTGGCTAATCAAAGCCGGATTGGCAGAGGTGGTTTTGCGCCATCTGCAGTCGACAGCATCCCTTCTGTTCTACATGGGTTTTCGATCAACTAATGTTACCTGTGGCGATCCCAGTGACTCCAGTTCGTAGGCCCACCAGCCTTCCCCATGCCTTACCTCCACCTCATTGGATTGCAGATATACAAGAAAAGGTCATGTCCTTCCAAAAAGGATTGCAAGTTCCAGTCCTGAAGGTCCTAAGATTCCTAATTGTGCTTGCTTCTTGCATTCTCCTGGTCACACATGCACATGAGGGTCTGTAGTGGTGGCTCTGCGGGCAGTGGCTACAGTATTGGGGAGACCTTTTGTACTCCATCATGGTTTTCCCCAGCAATGTAGCAAAAGTGGTATGGTGGGGGAACAAGGAGAACCTGACCTGTGGGGTGGCCTTCACTCTCCCTCCAACCATGACTATGTTAGTGGTGGATGCCTCAACCTATGGATGGGGAGTTCACCTGGAGTATCTGGAGATCAGAGGTCTCTAGTTTCCATAGGAGCAAGCTATTTGTTTGGCGTTTAAGGCCTTCCTCCCCTCCATCAAGGTCAGTCTGTCCAGGTCTTGACAGATAACACAACAGCAGTGTGGTATGTCAGCATGCAAGGGGGAGTTGGGTCTAAGCTCTGGAAGTGGAGAGACTGTGGTGTTGGGCACAACACCAAGGAATATGGTTAATTGCCAGTCACCTGGCAGGGTATCTGAATGTGAAAACTGACAGCCTGAGCATGCTATAGTTTGCCGAATCACAAGAGGTGACTTCTGCTGGAGGTAGTCCAGGACATCTGTGCCCGGTGGGGCCCTCCTCAAGTGGACCTCTTCACCTCATTGGACAATGCTCAATGCCACCCATTCTGTGCCATCCAGTATACATTGACGGGGGCATTTGGGGACATGTTTCAGTTGAAATAAAAATTTTTGCTGCACTATGCATCTTTGCCATACGCTTGATTCCTCTGGCTCTGAGAAAGACTGGCCAAAACCCGGACAAGTCATTCTCATAGCCCCGGATTGGCCAAGAAGGGTGTGGTATGCAGACTTTCAGTGTTTCTCAAGCCGCCATTCAGACCAGACCTCCTCCCCAATCACAATGGATGGTGCTGCACACCAATCTCTGCAGCCTCCACCTACATACCTGGAGATTGAGTGTGGACAACTGACCTCTTTCCAGCTACAACCAGAAGTGATGGAAATTAGCCTTTCAGCATATTGCCACTCCACAAAGTTGGTCTACTCAGGCAGATGAGGCAACCTAGTTGCATGGTGTGCAGACAATCTGACTGACCCCTTGAAGGCCAAATTCTCAGGTTCGTCAGTTTGCATTATCCCTTGCGTGGTGGGTTGTGCTGTTGGCACTGTCAAAAAATATTTAGCAGCACTGTCTGCGTTCCTCTATCTTCCAGGCCAGTCATTCATGTTTAAGTCTTCAATTGTTAGCCATTTTTTTAAAGGGGTTGAGAGTTCTGTATCCCCCAAACCCTTTTGTTGTTCCGCAGTGGGACCTTAGCACACATGTTTGAGCCCCTTCACAGTTGTCATTTGAGGATGGGGATGTTGAAAACTGACTTCTCAAGCCATTGCTTCGGGCTGAAGGGTAAGTGAGATGGAAGTTCTGAGTTTTTGTCCTCCCTTCACTACCTTTTTCCTGGACAAGTTAGTAATGCAAAACACTGCTTCTTTCATGCAAAAAGTGGCTTTGCCATTCCACCTGCACTAGTCTATCATTCTCCCAACATTTTACTTTCCACCCCATCCCATGAAGGAGGAGGAGCACTTGCATCAGTTGGATCATAGATGGGAGGTCAAATTCTACCTGGGACGCACAAAGAATATACAATTGGATGATCAGTTCTTCGTCGGATATTTTGGTGCCAAGCCATGCAGAAACAGACCCTTACCAAATGGATCGTCCTCTGCATCAAATGGAACATTCGGAAAAGATCAGGGCTCATTCCACCAGAGCTTAATTCACCACTTCTGCTCTTGCAAGAGGGGTTCCAATCACAGACATATGCAATGCAGTCTCATGGTCCTCGCTGCACACTTTTGCCAAGCATTACTGCCTGGATATAGAGACGACTAGTTTGCCAGACCTGTCTTAAAAGAATTTCTTGTATAATGATCCAACAACCCTATTATACAGGCGAGGAATCTGCAGCTAGAAGTATCTATCAGAAGAAAACATTACTTACCTGCAGTAGCGATCTTCCTGGTGGATACTCTATAAACATTCAAGATTCTGCACTGGCTTGCCCGCCTCACCATTTGATGGATTGTTATAGGGAAAGTTAACAAGATCCCAAATAGGAATATTGGGCACTGCACATCTTTATCGATGTTGTTAGTCTTTCCGTTTTGAAGGCTTGACAAAAATGAATGGAAACTGATGCTGATGTGCCGGGGTGGGTGCTTTATGGCTTTGATGATGTCATATGATGCCACTTCTGACATGAGGATAGGACCCTCTACCGGCAGCATGAGAGCTTTGACGTTTCTGGATCCAGTCTGTTGTCTGCGATAATTCTACAGGTTAGTAATGTGCCGGTAGATAGAGTATCCACCAGAAAAATCATCACTGTAGGTAAGTAACTCTTCTTTGAGTCTCTGCACATAGCCACAGTTTTCTCCTTGGCTAGGATATAGGATTTGATGAGGGCAATGAAGTCTGCTACTTGGGCAATTCTCACATTTGGTATACAGCAACTTTCAACAATTGTATGCACAGTGCATACAGCATAACCAGCACCTAGGACATCATCATTATTGATGATGCATAATCTATCAACAAAACACATCAATTCACAGTTTGGAATGGGCACATCATTTAAATCAACACAAAACTTGGTCACATGGGCAATAAGCAATCTAGGGTTCCTCCTACTCTAGTGTGGGCATTAAAGAGTCAGCGTTCAGAGCAGGATGATATGAGAAGCAGACAACAGTAGAATGTCATACCGAGATAATTGGACTGTAGAGAGGTGCTGTGTATTTTTGTAGTGAGGAGGAGAGCAACAACCAAATGTGGCATGTCAACAGTCAGAGGAGAGCTCAATACCATATTGTCAGAACCTTTAAGAAGATTTGTGGCTGCTGCCATAGATGGTAAACATGGTGGGAACGCAGGAGTAACAGGGTCCAGGGTTGAGGACTAGTAAGCTATGGGCTTTTTCTGATCTCTGTGCTTCTGTACAAACACTACAAAGGGCAAATGAATAAATAGTATGGCCATAGAAAGGATTGGTATAATCAAAGAGCCCTAGAATGTGTGCAGAAGTAATTGCATGCTTAATTTTCACAAATGCATTTTTGGCTTCACTAAACCACTGCAAGGGTTCCAGGGTGTCCTTTCTGATGTAACCTTGCAAGAGCTTTGCTATTTCACCGTACCTCAGAATCTGCTGACTACAATAGCCAGAGATGCCCAGAAAAGTATGTACCTGAGAGACAGTGATGGGGCCGGGCAGTTTATGAATGGCTTCAACTTGATCAGAGAGCATGTGGCACTTAGCAGTAGAGATTTGATGACCAAGGTATTGTACTTGAATTCTTATGCCCTTTATTGGCCAGTTCGATAAAGAGGTATATGGAGCCCACCTTGCTGTAATCTAGAGTAATAGATACCCTTTATGTCATTAACATATTGACCGGACATGGAATGCTAGGAGAAGACTACCCTGTCCAGATCTTTCATTAGGGCTGGGGGGGGGAAATTAAAAATGATTTGGTAAATCCTTGAGGGAGCTGTCCACACGAAAGTTGAGACACTTGGATCAAGAATGCATAGAATAATGACTCTCTTCCTGTGTAGGGATGGAAAATAGGGCAGAAATGAGGTCAGCCTATCCATGTTGGTCATATAAAAGCGAGAAATTACATAGACTAACAATAAACTCTAAAACCTGTTGATCAAATCTGCTTTTTTACAGTCGGATCTCTTCCTTTGCCACTGGTTTCAATGGGTTCTATAGAATCTTGGGTAGCTAATTTCGGGTGTTAAATTTGATCTTCACTGGTTCCATCATTGATATGAATCCTACATCACTGGCCTATGTGACCACAATGTGGCTAGTACCTGCTACATCTATTTGGTTTAATCGACAGGCATGACAGTTACATTCTCATTAGTCTGACACTCACATACAAGTGCAAGCACCTCATTTTTCTTGCCTTTGAGGTATATTTAGAAACAAAACACAGTGCCATTTAACTTGCAAAGATATCTCTCCCTGGCAGATTGGCTGGGGATGTTGGGCTAAGCAAACATGAATGCATATAATTGAAATGTCCCAGGGAGAATCAGTTAGGAATTATTGTGGGGAACTTGTTGGGTAGCAATACTTACTGACGTTGCCTAAGGACATGCTTGAGAGAGGTAAAGAGCAGATTTCTGATGTTTTTAGAGCAGATGGTATATTTAGCATTAATAATACAATCTACAGAGGGGCCCTTTTAATCTACCGGGATTAAGATATTCATAGCATAATCAAACTTCTTGGACTGCCCTAAAACTCAGGATAAGAATGCTGGGTGATCTGATGAACTGATCAGGGAGACCTTTTGCATTATACATGGTGTTTGTCCAATCTCGTTTCCAGTGTCCCACTTGATCACAAGCAAAACAATAACCTCCCGCTCCCAGAGCCTCTCCTTGCCCTTTCCTTTTCCTCTCACAGCTATTCGACCACCCTGTCCTCCCCTTTCCTCCCTTCTTGGTTCCCCTTTCGCAGGTCTCTGTTCCATTACCTTAGCTGTCCTCTGCATGTTCTGCAATTTCAATGCCATTGGCTTTTTATTCAACTTTCTATTTATTTATTTCCTATGATGTCACATAATGGTGAACAGCCATTATCAGCTCAGCTGATGTCTTTGCCACCTGATGTAAATTGTCATCAGTTAGCGTCTGACATTCAGTAGCAATCTTTGTATAAATGCTGCAACTACAGCTTGTTCAATCAATCAATCAATCAAGAATTTGTAGAGCGCACTACTTACCCGTGAGGGTCTCAAGGTGCTGGGGGGAAAAAGGGGGGGGGGGGGGGCGCAACTGGTCGAACAGCCCGGTCTTGAGTAGCTTCCTCAAGGTCAGCAGGTCTTGGGTCTGTCGTAGTCTCAGTGGGAGGGTGTTCCAGGTCTTGGTGGCGAGGTGGGAGAAGGATCTGCCGCCGGTGGTTGTTCTTCGGTTGTTTTTTCAAACTGATCTCGTTAAGGGGGAAGGGAAGGTATTGTACACTCACATCCAAAGATTCTCTTGCATTCTGCGTTTTTGTCTTCAGTCAAACACCCGGCGAGGCTTGCAAACATGCAGGGGTTTCTGGTTTAGAAGGCATCCTTCTCTCACACATTCAACCTTCAAGGATCTGTGCTACTGGTCCTGGCACTCCTGCCTATGTTCCCTATTACCATACTATTTTTAGAGCTCACTTGCACTAAACCACAGATTAACAAGGCAGGGGATGGCATCGGACACGCCGCATGTATGGCGGTCATGCTGGTCCCCCGCAGCCGCAACAGGGAGGCAGGGCTGCGACGCGCACAAGAGGAACTCAGCACCTCCCTCTCTGATTGGTGAGTCAGTAAGAACCGCTTCCGGGCCGCGTGTCATAGCAACGCCGGCAAAGCTGGTTGGAACTGGCTGCCGGCGTTAGGGGGCCATAAAAAATCTGGGGAGCGACAAGGATGTCCACTTTCCCCGCCGCCCCTACAGCCGACTGCAGTGCATGACAGGACCTCGCCTGGAAGTCCCACCGGATTTACCCACCCACCATCCTCTAAAGCAGAAGTAGTTGAGCAATGGATTGTTGTGTATTTTGCCTACGTCAGATAATATTTTTCATTTCCAGGTTCTTCATTGTATGAGTTACATTTGTCTTATTTAGAGATGCTATTCCTTGGTCAACGGTAAGGTCATGATTGGTGAGCTTAAATTTAAGGTCCTTAGCGGGCAGGGCCATTGTAAAATGGCGACGCCCAAGAGGGGGGAACAGATGGTCTCTCATGGAACTCCAGGAGCAGTTACAGCCGGTAGGCTGGAAGGGTGCGGGAGGAGGGGAGTTATGCATGCCGGTAAGCTGGTTGGCCACCCCGCACGCGCACAAGGACACAAGTAAGCTGCACATAACTGCACGGGCCCCTTATGGAGATAATATTCTTGGCGTAGGAGGGAGGCCCAGGGGGGAGGTATCCTCCCGGTGAACGGGGCCTCCTGCGCAAGGTCACTCCGGTAGGAGTTTGGGCATAGCTTGATCAGGATCTTGGGCCAGTCATTGACCTTGCCGTATGCTCAAACAGGGATACGCAGAAAGATAATGTTATGTTGTTTAATGTTTAGCTTAAGATAGGAATGTCTGTGTATTAGAAACATGTTAACGTAAGCTAATATGACATACTGTACCTATCAATGTAACAGACTGGATTTTCTGCGTATTGTGTATATAATATAAATATATTACTGTGTGATTATTGTTTGTAATAAATACAGCTGGGGTTTACGACCCTTAATCCAAATGTTGGTGTTAAAGAAGTTGTTTGCCTTGGGGGAAAATGAGTGGTGAGCAACTTGGGCACCGGGAAATGGGGCAACCACCCCAAGGGCGGGAGTTAAGGGAGGAGGGGGACACGGCCGTACCTGGCCATATCACACGCATACACATTCGCTTGTTTACTGAAAATCTCCCATGCCTACCTACATAACCAACTTATTTTTCCCTGTTGCCTACTACCCGGCTGACACTGTTCATGCCCTTTTTTGACAAAACATTTATTAACAAAGAAAAACACGGGCCACGTAAAGCTAGTAAACATGATACAGTAGGTGCTTTTAGACTTTATCAAAGGTTTTTGGTTCAACTTACTTCACTCTGATTATCTAGTTCACCAGATCCAGCCTGGGCCATGCTCCACCACACTCCCCATAGAAAAACTTCTCTCTTACCTCTGGCGCCTGGGGTCATTGTGAGGGTTCTGGTCTGTTGACCTCCTGTTTTCTTTATTCATAAATGTTTTCCTGCAGGCATGCACCATCTTTCAAATTAAACACAACACATCCAGCAGCCAAAAATATAACACGCTTTTAATGCAAAAATAACGAGCAGCAAAGCAAAATAACAAATGAGAAATGTCAATTCAAGGGACCAAAGTACCCGCTCAAAATCCAGTCTCGCATATAGTGTGAATTTGTATTTAGTTTAGGCAGGTTTTGATAGAAGTCTCTTCCCATTCAAGTCAATTGGAACATGAACTTTTACCTCAACAAAATCAATGAACAGGAGGCAGGATCTTCTCATGGGTTGAGTGAGAGGAGTGCCCAGGTCACAGATAATGATACGTCAGCAAACTGCTGAGTTTATTCCTTTCTGAACATCATGCTTCTGATTGCCAACATTCAGGGCAAGACTACACTTTACTACAGGATTCAGACAATGCGCATATGTATAACAGTAAATTATATGTTTTCTGGGCCTAAGGGAACCATGAAACTCAGGATGCATCTTAAGGCTCCTGAACAGGGCAAGTTCATAGAAGAATGACACTAAATTAAGAATTATACATGGTTGGAGCTGCACCACATACAGACAAAAATGTCAAGATCACACAATAAATAGTATGGCAGTTTCTTATGAATAATAGTGTCTGTGAAGACCATCGGTTATTTTTTCTTCCTTTATTCAATTTTGTTAAATTATTTAAAAATACCATCAGCCAACGCGTTTCGTCCACATTGGAATTCTTCAGGGCAGCTCAACGTTAAACGCTTACGTCCATCCAAAAAGCTATGCCACAAAGAACAATGCACCGATTGCAAAAATTGATGTTGATGTGGCTACTGCACAGTACTCTTTTAGTGGTAGTCCTAATCATAATGTGTGTGTGTATATATATATATATATATATATATATATATATATATATATATATATATATATATATATATATATATATATATATATATATATATATATATATATATATATATATATATATATAACAAAATTTCCAAAAAGTGATGTAGTCAAAAAGAAAATGTAGGCTTTGTTTTTCTGGTTGAAGCCAGTACTATTGACGTACAAAACACAATATGAGATGTACCGCATGGTGGAGATTAACCTCTATACACTTCACCAGGGAGTTTCTATCAAAATGGGACGTGCTGTTACTGCTGTACACGTGGTACATCTCATATTGTGTTTTGTACACCGATACTACTGGCTTCAACCAGAAAAACAATGCCTACTTTTCCTTTTCGACTACATCGCCTTTTGGGAAGCTTGTTTTATATATATACATTACGATTAGGACTACCACTGAAAGAGTCCTGCGCAGTAGCCACATCAACACCAGTTTTTGGAATTGGTGCATTGTTCTTTGTGGCATCATTTTTCGGATGAGCATAGGCATTTGACGTTGAGCTGCCCTGAAGAATTCCAATGTTTAAAAAGATGAAACACGTTGGCTGATGGTCTTTTTAATGATTGAACAAAATTGAATAAAGGAAGAAACAATACCAATGGTCTTCACAGACACTGTTATTTATAAGAAACTGCCATACTATATATTGTGTGATCTTGACATTTTCTTAGTTCATATTTTTGTCTGTATGTGGTGCAGCTCCAACCGTGTATAGTTGTTATATACTCTCTGTTGTGGGGAGGCACTGCTGGGTAGGGGGTGCATGTGGAGATTTGCACACATGGACATTTGATTTGGTCGCAAATGACATAGGTGACTGATGTTTGGGTGCTGCATGTAGCTGTTTGGTCCACTGCCCACTTACTGAGAGATTAAGAATGACACTAAAATCTCAATTATGTAGTATGTTAGTGCAAATGAAGGCATATATTTGTAAAGAAGTATTGGTATTAAGACATCAAGTATATGTGGGTCTGCTTTCAGGCACGTGCACCTCCAGAGTACCAGATACATTGTGACATGGCTCAGGGCCGGATGCCAGGGGTTCTGCAGATCAAGATTGTGGTGCAGTGAGCCAGTAGCCGGGCGCCCCTCTCACTGCACAGCAAGGCCATCTGTATGCAAGATTGAGGTGCATGGAGAGATGCCGTTGGGCCTCCTTGTAGTACCTGAGTAAGGTGAAACGGGACGAAATTGGAAGAGGTGAGATGAAGAAGCCAGTACATTAACGAGCAGTTCATCCGACCAATCCAGAGCCATCTTTTGTAGAGGACGTGTCTGTGTCAGGTCTGTCTTGAGTCCAGGGTTTTTATTGGGCCTCATACCTCTCCAGTGACAGCTGTTAAATACCATGAGGCAAATGCAGTAAACCCCTTCCCTTTGCACCGCTGGAGTGCTGCAGTTTTAAGCCCTCCCATCAGCTCCTTGTCCCCTGAGCCCTGCTCCCAAGGGCTCAATCAAATTTCATGTTCTCCTGCTTGTTCGGGATTCCCACAGGTAGGCGGTGGATTCAGCATTTTTAAATATAATTTGACATTTTCTAGATGGTTTGAGAGTAATTCATCATCCTCAAAATTGCAGTGTTTGGCAGCCAACATGAAAAAATGTGTCAAAGGAAGAGAAATAGAACAGAGGAACTCGAAGACAGAAACTGAGGAGGCGGGGTCGCCCCTACCATACCCAGTGCCACTCCTCTCCCGCACGCCCAGCTTTTCAGGGGGTAGCACTCAGGCAGAGAGGTCTTCTAGCCACCCTCTTGGCCTGGTGGTGGGCGCCTACACCCGAAGGCACACACCTGGGAGGTGGTGCTTGGGTGAAGGGGCAGGACCTGAGATGCTCAAGGGGGAAGCGTCAATGTTTATGAACCTTGCACTTCAATACAAATATTTGAAATGAAAACTGACAAAACCGGTTGTCCACGTTTTCTGAAAGTTTCAAAATCTTACTCTCCATGCAACAGAATGTTTCTTTGCCAGGCTTGCCCCTCTGATGACAGAGGAATGTGTCTGGGTCTTCTCACTTTTATGCCTTTGTGTCACAGGTTTACTGAGAAGGGAGAGGAAGAGGAATGAGGAGGGGGAGTGGGTTGATGACTTCTAATTTATAATTCCCCCTACTGTCCGATCGGATAGCTTACCTTCAACCTCTGACTACTCTCGCTCTTCACTCAGATATTTAACTCACCCTCAAGCCCTGAATCCTCTCACTGCGTGCTCTGTTGTGTGACTCACCCCCAAGCCCTGAATCCTCTCACTGCGCACTCTGTTGTGTGACTCACCCTCAAGCCCTGAATCCTCTCACTGCGCGCTCTGTTGTGTGACTCACCCCCAAGCCCTGAATCCTCTCACTGCGCGTTCTGTTGTGTAACTCACCCCAAGCCCTGAATCCTCTCACTGCGCGTTCTGTTGTGTAACTCACCCCAAGCCCTGAATCCTCTCACTGCGCACTCTGTTGTGTGACTCACCCTCAAGCCCTGAATCCTCTCACTGCGCGTTCTGTTGTGTAACTCACCCTCAAGCCCTGATTCTTCTCACTGCGCGCTCTGTTGTGTAACTCACCCCCAAGCCCTGAATCCTCTCACTGCGCGTTCTGTTGTGTGACTCACCCCCAAGCCCTGAATCCTCTCACTGCGCACTCTGTTGTGTGACTCACCCTCAAGCCCTGAATCCTCTCACTGCGCGCTGTGTTGTGTGACTCACCCTCAAGCCCTGAATCCTCTCACTGCGCACTCTGTTGTGTGACTCACCCTCAAGCCCTGAATCCTCTCACTGCGCGCTCTGTTGTGTGACTCACCCCCAAGCCCTGAATCCTCTCACTGCGCGTTCTGTTGTGTAACTCACCCCAAGCCCTGAATCCTCTCACTGTGCGCTCTGTTGTGTGACTCACCCTCAAGCCCTGAATCCTCTCACTGCGCGCTCTGTTGTGTGACTCACCCTCAAGCCCTGATTCTTCTCACTGCGCGCTCTGTTGTGTAACTCACCCCCAAGCCCTGAATCCTCTCACTGCGCGTTCTGTTGTGTGACTCACCCCCAAGCCCTGAATCCTCTCACTGCGCACTCTGTTGTGTGACTCACCCTCAAGCCCTGAATCCTCTCACTGCGCGCTGTGTTGTGTGACTCACCCTCAAGCCCTGAATCCTCTCACTGCGCACTCTGTTGTGTGACTCACCCTCAAGCCCTGAATCCTCTCACTGCGCGCTCTGTTGTGTGACTCACCCCCAAGCCCTGAATCCTCTCACTGCGCGTTCTGTTGTGTAACTCACCCCAAGCCCTGAATCCTCTCACTGTGCGCTCTGTTGTGTGACTCACCCTCAAGCCCTGAATCCTCTCACTGCGCGCTCTGTTGTGTGACTCACCCTCAAGCCCTGATTCTTCTCACTGCGCGCTCTGTTGTGTAACTCACCCCCAAGCCCTGAATCCTCTCACTGCGCGTTCTGTTGTGTGACTCACCCCCAAGCCCTGAATCCTCTCACTGCGCACTCTGTTGTGTGACTCACCCTCAAGCCCTGAATCCTCTCACTGCGCGCTGTGTTGTGTGACTCACCCTCAAGCCCTGAATCCTCTCACTGCGCACTCTGTTGTGTGACTCACCCTCAAGCCCTGAATCCTCTCACTGCGCGCTCTGTTGTGTGACTCACCCCCAAGCCCTGAATCCTCTCACTGCGCGTTCTGTTGTGTAACTCACCCCAAGCCCTGAATCCTCTCACTGTGCGCTCTGTTGTGTGACTCACCCTCAAGCCCTGAATCCTCTCACTGCGCGCTCTGTTGTGTGACTCACCCTCAAGCCCTGATTCTTCTCACTGCGCGCTCTGTTGTGTAACTCACCCCCAAGCCCTGAATCCTCTCACTGCGCGTTCTGTTGTGTGACTCACCCCCAAGCCCTGAATCCTCTCACTGCGCACTCTGTTGTGTGACTCACCCTCAAGCCCTGAATCCTCTCACTGCGCGCTGTGTTGTGTGACTCACCCTCAAGCCCTGAATCCTCTCACTGCGCACTCTGTTGTGTGACTCACCCTCAAGCCCTGAATCCTCTCACTGCGCGCTCTGTTGTGTGACTCACCCCCAAGCCCTGAATCCTCTCACTGCGCGTTCTGTTGTGTAACTCACCCCAAGCCCTGAATCCTCTCACTGTGCGCTCTGTTGTGTGACTCACCCTCAAGCCCTGAATCCTCTCACTGCGCGCTCTGTTGTGTGACTCACCCTCAAGCCCTGAATCCTCTCACTGCGCGCTCTGTTGTGTGACTCACCCTCAAGCCCTGAATCCTCTCACTGCGCGCTCTGTTGTGTGACTCACCCCCAAGCCCTGAATCCTCTCACTGTGCGCTCTGTTGTGTGACTCACCCTCAAGCCCTGAATCCTCTCACTGCGCGCTCTGTTGTGTGACTCACCCTCAAGCCCTGAATCCTCTCACTGCGCGCTCTGTTGGGTGACTCACCCTCAAGCCCTGAATCCTCTCACTGCGCGTTCTGTTGTGTGACTCACCCCCAAGCCCTGAATCCTCTTACTGTGCGCTCTGTTGGGTGACTCACCCTCAAGCCCTGAATCCTCTCACTGCGTGCTCTGTTGTGTGACTCACCCTCAAGCCCTGAATCCTCTCACTGCGCGGTCTGTTGTGTAACTCACCCTCAAGCCCTGAATCCTCTCACTGCGCGCTCTGTTGTGTGACTCACCCTCAAGCCCTGAATCCTCTCACTGCGTGTTCTGTTGTGTGACTCACCCTCAAGCCCTGAATCCTCTCACTGCGCGCTCTGTTGGGTGACTCACCCTCAAGCCCTGAATCCTCTCACTGCGCGCTCTGTTGTGTGACTCACCCTTAAGCCCTGAATCCTCTCACTGCGCGTTCTGTTGTGTGACTCACCCCTAAGCCCTGAATCCTCTCACTGTGCGCTCTGTTGGGTGACTCACCCTCAAGCCCTGAATCCTCTCACTGCGCGCTCTGTTGTGTGACTCACCCTCAAGCCCTGAATCCTCTCACTGCACGCTTTGTTTTGTGACTCACCCTCAAGCCCTGAATCCTCTCACTGCGCGCTCTGTTGTGTGACTCACCCTCAAGCCCTGAATCCTCTCACTGCGCGTTCTGTTGTGTGACTCACCCCCAAGCCCTGAATCCTCTCACTGTGCGCTCTGTTGGGTGACTCACCCTCAAGCCCTGAATCCTCTCACTGCGCGCTCTGTTGTGTGACTCACCCCCAAGCACTGAATCCTCTCACTGCACGCTCTGTTGTGTGACTCACCCTCAAGCACAGAATCCTCTCACTGCACACTCTGTTGTGTAACTCTCCTTCTAGCCCTGAATCCTCTCACTGCGCGCTCTGTTGTGTAACTCACCCTCAAGCCCTCAATCCTCTCACTGCGCGCTCTGTTGTGTGACTCACCCTCAAGCCCAGAATCCTCTCACTGCACACTATTTTGTGTAACTCTCCTTCAAGCCCTGAATCCTCTCACTGCGTGCTCTGTTGTGTAACTCACCCTCAAGCCCTGAATACTCTCACTTCGCGCTCTGTTGTGTAACTCACCCTCAAGCCCTCAATCCTCTCACTGCGCGCTCTGTTGTGTGACTCACCCTCAAGCCCAGAATCCTCTCACTGCACACTATTTTGTGTAACTCTCCTTCAAGCCCTGAATCCTCTCACTGCGTGCTCTGTTGTGTAACTCACCCTCAAGCCCTGAATCCTCTCACTGCGCGCTCTGTTGTGTGCCTCACCCTCAAGCCCTGAATCCTCTCACTGCACGCTCTGTTGTGTGACTCACCCTCAAGCCCTGAATCCTCTCACTGCGCGCTCTGTTGTGTGCCTCACCCTCAAGCCCTGAATCCTCTCACTGCACGCTCTGTTGTGTGACTCACCCTCAAGCCCTGAATCCTCTCACTGCATGCTCTGTTGTGTAACTCTCCTTTAAGCCCTGAATCCTCTCACTGCGTGCTCTGTTGTGTGATTCACCCTCAAGCCCGTGGGCCCCGGAGTCCCTGGGACTACCACCTCCCTGGGGCGATCCTTATTCAAATGCGGGGGGCTCGCAGCCCCCCGCAGCCACGGGGACCGCCACCTTTCCGGGACTTTATTTAAAAAAAATAAAAGGTGCAGGGCTTTAATCATTGAGTGCGGGGTCATCGCGCCCTCCTGCAGCCCTGGGGACCACCACCTCCCCAGGGCTTTTTTTTTTAAATTAAAGGTGTGGCGGGTAGGCTCCTCCCCCCCTCACTGCCCCGGGGACCACCACCTCCCCAGGGCACACTTTATGCTACTGTGAGGGTCTGTTACAGACCCCCAGCCTCGGGGACCACCACCTCCCCGGGGCAATGTGGACGTTGAGAGGGGGGACGCGCAGCCCTCTCCTGGTGCCCTCTATGGCCCTGGGGACCGCTACCCCCCAAGGCCGGCTCTTGCAATGTCCTGGGGTGCCCACACAGCATCCCTTCTAACAAAAAAGAAACGCTGCATCTGCCCTGAGGCCCGCCCCCCTCTCTGTACCACTCTGTAAACCACCTCCTGGTACATTCTAAGTTTGGAGATTAAATCCCCTTGAATCCTGAGGCTCCCTGGGGGCCAACTAGCCTACCAGGTACCTCCAGTAAGCCCCACATGGTGGGATTGGTGAGACGTGGCCGAGGTCACGCCCCTTTTTACACCACTCTGCAAACGCCCCTCTTGGTGCATTACTGGTGGGGTGAAGAGGTCCTCTTGTGTCCTCAGGACTAAAGTTGACTTCATCCCCCAAGCTGCAACACTGGAGGTATCACGTAGGCTAGTTGTCCCCAAAGGACTCCCAGTAGTGAAGTGGACTTTGGTCCCCATCCAAGAGCATGCCAGGGAGTGCATTTGCAGAGTGGTGGTAAAAGGGGGCGTGGCCTGCAATGAGAACTCAGCAATGCTGTTTTGTGGGGCTTAGTGGAGGTAATAGGAGGGGTAGTTGGCCTCCAAGGTTGTCCTTTCGGGCCAGCTACCCCTCCTGTTACCTCCAGTAAGTCTCACACAGTGGTATTGGTAAGATGTATTCGGAGGTCATGCCCCCTTTCTCCACCGCTCTGCAAACGTGCCTCCTGACACTACGGGTTGGGGGATGAAGTCCACTTTGCTCCTGAGGTACTTTGGAGGCCAAGAAGCCATCTTGGTACCGCCTGTAAGTCCTACACAGCGGAATTCCTGAGCGCTGGTCGGAGGCCCAGCCCTCTTTCTCCACCTCTCTGCAAACGCGACTACTAGTTAAAGAAGCATTTCCAATGTAATAGGTTACACATTTGCGAGAGTTAGAGCTGTAGGCGTTGTAAATGTAAAAGTGTTTTACAAATGTTTCTTGAAGTGTGGTGGATGTAGGTTGTGTGTAGTGGAATTATGTGGCATGATGTGCAGAGAAATTATGTGGATAGACTTTCACTTTGATGTGGATAGAAGGTATGTGCTATTTTGTGAATAGGAATTATGTAGAGTGAGATTGTGTGTTATGGAAAGTAATTACGTCATATTGTAGTCTGTGTTGTGGAGTTGTAACCTCAGGTTTAGTCTTCCTCATTTCCATAGAAGCTAAACTATAAACTTAATGAGATAAAAAAAGAAGGAACCACTGAGGAGCACTTCTGAACCTCGTCAGAGGTATGAGCAGGGCCACTAGAATTATGCGACTGTTTGGCTGCACTGACTTTTGCACAATTATACACTTTCCCGCATAAGCCACATGATCCATCATCTGCTGCATAATTGGTAGATTAAAAAAAAACTTGTTTCTAGCTCAAGCAGCTCAAACGTTACCAAAAATGCAGCGACAAGTGTTACAGCATGGTGGAAGGCCCATTGCAAACCTAGATTGGTCACCTGTTACCTATTGCTAAATGTGGGTATTGCATTGGTACTAATAGTGTGAAACCCCCTCTTGCTTCTTTCTTCTTCTCTCTTGCCTCTTTCTGCTGCTTATTTCTGCACCTTTCTTTCTTTTGCTGCACTTCTTTTGCCCTGTTCTGCTCATCATTTCCACATTCTGCACCTCTCTTGCCTCTTTCTGCACCTCTCTTGCCTCTTTTTGCACCTTTCTTCCCTCTTTCTGCACCTTTTTTTGCCTCTTTCTGTACCCCTGTTCCCTCTTTCTTCACCTCTCCTGCCTGTTTCTGCACCCCTCTTGCTTCTTTCTGGACTTCTCTTGCCTCTTTCTGTACCTCTTTTGCTTCTTTCTGTACTTCTGTTGTCTCTTTCTGCACACCTCTTGCCTCTTTCTGGACCTCTGTTGCTCCTTTCTGCACTTTTCTTGCTTCTTTCTCCGCCTCTGTTGCTACTTCCTGCACCCCTCTTGCTTCCCTCATTGTGCCACTCTCTTGCCTCTTTCTATACCTCTCTTCCCTTTTTCTGTACCCCACTTGCCTCTTTGGGCACCTCTGTTGGTTCTTTCTGCACTTCTGTTGGTTCTTTTGCACAGCTCTTGCTTCTTCCTGCACCTCTCTTTTTTGAATTTCTGCACCCATCCTGACTCTTTCTGCACCCCTCTTCCCACTTTCTGCACCTCTCTTGCCTCTGTTGGCACCCCTGTTCTCTCTTTCTACACCTCTTTTACCTGTTTCTGTAACTTTCTTGCCTCTTTTTGCAGTTCTCTTTCCTCCTTCTGCACCTCTGTTGCATCTTTCAGCAATTCGCTAGCCTCTTTCTGCACTTCTCTTGCTTGTTTCTGCACCTCTCTTGTGTCTTTCTGCACCTCTCTTGCCTTTTTCTGCACCTCATTTGCTTCTTTCTGTACCCCACTTGCCTCCTTCTGCACCCCTCTTCCCTCTTTCTGCACCTCTGTTGCCTCTTTCTGGACCCTTCCTTCTTTCTGCACCTTTTCTGCCTGTTTCTGCATGTCTCTAGCCTGTTTCTGTACCTTGTGCACCACTTTCAACTGTTTCTTCTTTCTGCCCTTCTCTTCCTTCTTCCTGCCCCCTCCTGCCTTTGTCTATACCCCTCTTGCCTCTTTGTGCACCTCTCCTACCTCTTTCTGCACCCCTCTTGCCTCTTTTTGCACCTCTGTTTGTTCTTTCTGCACTGCTCTTGCTTCTTTCTGCACCTCTTTAGCAAATGTCTGCATCCCTCTTGCCTCTTTCTGTAGCTCGCGTCCCTATTTCTGCACCTCTCATGCCTCTTTCTGCACCTCTCTTGCCTCTTTCTGCACTTCATGTGCTTCTTTCTGTATCCCTCTTGCCTCTTTCTGCACCCCTCATCCTTATTTCTGCACCTCTCCTGCCTGTTTCTGCACCTCTCTTGCCTCTTTCTGCACTTCTCTTGCCTCTTTCTCCACCTCTGTTGCTTCTTTCTGCACCAACCCTTGCTTCTTTCTACACCCTTCTTCCCTCTTTGTGCAACTCTCTTGACTCTTTCTAACCTCTCTTCCTTTTTGCTGCATCCCTCTTGCTTCTTTGTGCATCTCTGTTCCTTCTTTTTGCACTTCTATTGCTTCTTTCTATATCCCTCTTACCTCTTTCTGTACCCCTCTTGCCTCTTTCTGCACTTCTGTTGATTCTTTTGCACTGCACCTGCTTCTTTCCTGACCTCTGTTGTAAATTTCTGCATCCCTCTTGCCTCTTCCTGTACCCCTCTTCCCTCTTTCTGCACTTCTCTTGCCTCTGTGTTCCCACCTGTTCCCTCTTTTTGCACCCCTATTGCCTGTTTCTGCAACTCTCTTGCTTATTTCTGCAGTTCTCTTGCCTCCTTCTGCACATTTCTTGCCTCTTTCTGTACCCTTCTTCCCTTTTCCTGCACTTCTCTTGGTTCTTTCTGAACTGCTCGTGCCTCTTTCTGCACCCCTCTGTCCTCTTTCTGCACCTCTGTTGTTTCTTTCTGCACTGCTCTTTCTTCTTTCTGCATCTCTCTTGCTTCTTTCTCCACTTCTCTTGATTCTTTCTATGCCTCTCTTGCTTCTGTCTGCATCTCTCTTGCCTCTTTCTGCACACACGGCTACTTTTAAAATGACCTCAGGCTCAGCAGTGCACACATGCAGGGGCAGAAAAGGGCTGCTGGCCTCTAAGCTGCCATACCCTATTATATGCTAGGGACTTAGAGGTAGTTTTAATCCCCCTGCCCTATTATGTACTAGGGTCTTACAGGGGAGGTCATGCCATTCACAGGGGTACCCCAACCCATAGTGTACCCTAGTGTGTGTAGGTGTTTTCACTGTATTCGTATTGTCTTTCAGCATAGCACTGTCTCTTGCCTGGTTAGGCAGAGCCCAGGATCAGTCAGAGTCATTTACCACCAGCATTAATCAGCAAAAAGTTGGGGAGGTGCCCAGGGCACAGGATGACTTTGCAACAAGGCCTCTTTCTGCACCTCTGTTGGTTCTTTCTGCACATCTTTTGCTTCTTTCTGAACCGTTCTTCTTCTTTCTGGACTTCTGTTGCCTCTTTCTGCATTTCTCTTGCTTCTTTCTGCGCTTTTCTTCCTCTTTCAAAACATGTCCTATCTATGTAGGCATAGTTAGAAATTAGCATTTAAAAAACCTTTGAAATTCACTGAAAAAAACATGGGTCTCAGGGACATTATAGTTAGAAATAAGCAGTTAAAAAACCTTAGAAATTCACTGAAAAAATGCAGTTTCAGGGACGTTATAGTTAGTTGGACATTTCACTTGTACAAAACCAGAGAAATTCGGCCGTTAACACTGCTGATGACATCACATATTACATCACTCTTGACATGGTCAGTGACATCACTGATGACATCACTGATAATAACATTTTTATATTATTATTTCAGATTTTATATTAAAATGCCACAGTGCATTATGGGGCACTCCTACCTAAGAGCGGTGAATAATAAATGTGTGGCTCCTGTGAGTCATTTATTGTTCATTAGAAAAAACAATAATTTTAGGTGTCCTGGTGCCCCTCAGGACATGTCTGAACAAACAAGTGACACTTCACCTGAGGCCTGGCTGCACAGCGAGAGTTCACCTTAACGCATAATCCATGAATATGCACAATTATGAAAAATTACAACTTGTAAACTTTTCTATTTACGTTCATAGATTTATTAATTTGCATAATGAATCAAATTTAACATAAACAATGATTAGTCTGTTGTAACAGTATCCAATTCATTTCAAAGGATTATATCCAACTTTTCTTGATTCTGGTCTTGAAAATCATGCAGTTCTTCAAAATTCTTATGTAAATAATGCCCAATGCATTTCAGGAAAATGGATCCCTTCTTCAGGGGCCTCTGTAATTATGTAAAAATATAGAACTGGAAGGTGGAGCCTATCTATCGACCAAGATGGCCGTGTAGGAGTTCGGCTCCGCCGGCCTCTTTCCCCAGCCACACTATCCTGAGGGCTCGTTCGGGTCCGAGCCCTGCACCCACTTGTGGGAGCTGAAGCGACGCCCCTCGCTGCTGGAGCGGGCCCTCAATGTCTCCCGGCGGCAGTGTTACAGGGCCCGGCGGGGTGAGGCCTACCCCGCCGTCGGAGCCGGGTACTCATCTGGAAGTGGCGGCCGCTTGGAGTCCGACAACATCGGAGGCCGGGGGCCCGCGCCTGCCGGTCTGGTTCTGAGATCGGCCTGGGCACCACTGTGGCTCTGGGCAGCCCTGCCTTGAGTGGGAGAGGGGTGGGGCCATGCCCGGGGGGCCCAGAAGTTACGGATCTCGCCTGCCTGGTCCCGTGATTTACCGGGAGCTGTTGGCTGAGGGGGGCTGGGCCACTCGGAGACGGCGGTGAACACTGCAGTGTCGCCTGTGGAGCTGGCGATCGGCGGACTGGTCCGTCCGGCTGGTGGGGGACTCCTTTGCCCGCCTGGCATTACTAGACAGTAGGGATTGCCACAGGGTGTAGGAGACGTGGAAGGGAACACCCAGTGGTTATATTGAGTAGAGGCTGGGCTGGAAACATATCGTCTCTGTGCGCCTAGCCTACCCGTGGTGTGCGGCGTAGGTGCTTGTGGAGACGCGGTAGAGGCTGTCCAGGTTTGGAGCTGCGACGCGGATACGGTTTCTGGGAGGCACACTTATCCTCCGTGCTGAGTCTGGGGCCTGGGCAACTTGCACGGTTGCGGTGGAGGCGGACCTGTTTTGAGGAGTGGAGTGCCCGCGCTTGGTCTGTTTAGATCCTGCGGCTGGAGGACTGACTTGTGCCGTCTGCCCCGCGGTCAGTGGTGGCGATACTGGCATTTGGCGATCCACGCCCGGAGTGCTGGAGAAAGCGGTGGTCAAGACGATTGTCCCGCTTGCCTGTTGACCGGACTACCAGATATGGGACAGTAGAGGCTCCTGGAGAAGCAAGATCGCGGTGGCCGAAGCTGGTGAGTGCCAGGGGAGTGCGGTCGCCTTGTAAAAGTGATACTACTTGAGGTACCCAGTTTAAAATCCGACGCAAGCCGGTAGGGAAGCGGGATGGCGACTAAAACGGATACTGACAAGTCCCAGCCCAGATCTTCAAAGGGGTCCAGAAATATCCAGACCAACAAGCTGGACCAATATACCCTGCCCAAAGGGTCCCCAGTGGAAGCGAAGAAGACTCAGCCGGGGGGGAGAATGCAACCGGTAGTCTCACTGATCCAACGCTAGCGGACCTCATGGCGGCTATCAACGGAGTCCGGGAGTCCCTGGGCCAAAAGATGGAGGCCCTTGATAATAAACTAGATACGGTCACTATTGAGGTGGGGCTGATACGGGTGGATCTCACGAAGGTGAGTGAGAAAGTTAAAACGCTGGAAATCAAGACGGCCAGCCTGATTGACGATGTGGCACTGCTGCAACAAGAGGTGCGGGACCTCAAGGCCTCCAGAGATTTGACGGATCGTAAGCTGGATGATTATGAAGGGACGGCCAGCCGAAACAACATACGCATTCTTGGTGTGCCAGAGAAATCAGAGGGCCAAACACCGAATCTGTTCGTCGAAGACATCGTCCTGAAACACCTCAAGCCCAAAGGACTGAGTAACTTCTTCACGATTGAACATGCACACAGGGTTCCAGGGGGACGTCCAAGACCTGGGGCCCCTTCCCGCCCTATTATTGCGAGGGTCCTAAACTTCCGTGACCGAGATGCGATCCTACGGGCAGCTCGAGCGGGGTCCCCATTGAGATATGAAAACGCAACCCTTTCCTTTTTTCCGGATTTCACTCAGATGGTGCAGAAGCAGTGGCAGAGCTTTTTGCCAGTGAAGAGGAAAATGAGAGACAAGGGGCTAAAATATGCCATGATGTTTCCAGCCCGCCTCCGAGTGGAACTCAATGGTAAGGCCTGGTTCTTCGATAATCCTGAGGTGGCGCGGACTGATTGGAAGGTCTACATTTGAACGAGGCGGAGAGTTGGGATCGAGGTGAAGCGGATGAACAATAGGAATACGTAAAATGAGGACTCCAGGACTTAAGTTGTTGTATGGTTTGGCTGGGGGTGGGGCAGGTCTGCAACTGTTATCCTGATACGTTTTACTAGCTTAGAGGTGAGTGAGGGCCGGCGCGTTTTGAAGTAGTGACAATGAGGCTGGGAGCAGTGGGTTTTTGTTGGCCCTCCTTCCGTTTTCTACCTTTAGTTAGTTGTAGATCAGTGTGGGGGCGACAGGCACCCTGCTAGTTGGGGATGAGCGTAAGCTATATGCAGGGGTGCAGGGAGGGGGGTGGGGGACCGAGAGTTGTTTTTTTTTCTCGAAATTATGTAATGGGTGCAGTTGTATTTGCAATCTGTTTTCATTTTTTCTTTGCATCAGGTGACTTAGCTATGATTTACTACTACAATGTCTTCTGGTAGACAGGGATCAGGGATAACCGCACTCAGTTGGAATGTAAATGAACTCGGGGATAAAATCAAGAGGGGGATGGTTAACCAGTTGGTCAGGAGGCATTCCCCGGATGTGGTGTTGTTGCAAGAGATGCATCTGGGTGGTAACTGCTGCATGGCCTTACATAAGGGGGGGGGTATAAGCTGGTGGCTCATGCCGGATTCACCACGGGATCCAGGGGGACGGGCATCCCGGTTAGGAACTCTTTCCCACTAACGATCCAATCCACTTGGACAGATAATCGGGGCAGGTATATTGGCGTCTCGGGGTTGTGGGAGGGGAGGACTGTCACCTTTGTATCTGTATATGTCCCACCGGGCCTACAGACAGATACCTTCCGAGACTTGTGCACGATTTTCCTGACTTTGCCGGTGGGGCTATTGGTGATAGGGGGGGACTTCAATGCTGTGGTAGACGGAGAGGTAGATAGGCACTGGGCCCGACTCCTGACGTCATCCCAGAGGTGGTTACCTGACTTTTTGGAAACAATGGGACTTACGGATGGGTGGAGACTGAGGAATCCAAGTGGGGTACATTACACACACATGTCTGCTGCACATCACACCCTCTCCAGAATAGACTACGTATTGATACCAGCGGCACAGGCGGCTTTGGTCCAAGAGGTGCGACACTTGGGAAGGGGGGTATCTGATCATTCTCTGGCTCAGGGTGGAGATGGGACAGTGTGATGCAGGTAGAATTACTCCCATAAATGCATGGCATTTGAGAGACCCCGACACCAAGAAGGAGATTATGCAAAGCATGGAAAGATATTTTCATGAGAATGTGGGAACGGTTGATTCTGCGCAGTCTCTGTGGGAGGCGTACAAAACCGTTATTAGAGGGGAAGTTTATCATTAGTCTCAGGAAAAAAGAAGAAAGGCCGGGCCGAGGTGGACAGGATGGAGACGGAGTTGACTAAGATGGAAAGAAGCAGTGTCCCGAGAGGTGACTGCTGAGGGAATACACCGATTGAAACTCTTCCGGGACGAATATAAGTCCCTGGCTGGGGAAAGGGCCAGAGCCCAGCATGCAGACACTCAGAGTAGGATATATGAACATGGTGACAGAGCCGGGAAATTGATCGCCTAGCTGTAAAAAGGGGAGTGGGCGTCTAGGTTGGTGCCACAATTGCATAATGAGGGCACGGGGAGGATGACAGACCCACAAATGATCGCAGATGAGTTCTCGGACTATTACAGCTCGGTGTATACGTCCGCGGGATTCTATACGGAGGCAGACAGCGCGGCTATGATACAGGACATTCCTATGCCTTCTTTATCGGAGGAAGATAGGAAATACCTGGACTCCCCTCTCACGAATGACGAGGTAGCACAAGCTGTCAGAGGGGTCAACTCCGGGAAGGCCTCGGGTCCAAATGGAATTCCCATAGAGTTGTATAAACTGAATGCGAATGTGCTGGCTCCATTTCTCCAAGCTATATTTGTTGAGAGTAAAGAGAGGGGTCAGCTCCCTTACGATCAGAGAGTAGTGAATATTGTAGTCATTCGCAAAGTTGGTAAGCCTAGGACACTGTGCTCCTCCTATCGGCCTATTTCGCTGCTTAACGCGGAACCTAAGGTGCCTGCGAAACTATTGGCCACAAGGTTAACCAAGGTCATTACCACCCTGGTTCATCCGGCTACATGGGATACTAGGTGGTGCCTCGAAAATACACGAGCCGGCGGTATTGGTGTCATTGGATGCAACCATGGCCTTTGACAGGGTCGAGTGGCCCTATTTATTCGCTGTCTTGTGGAAGATGGGTTTTGGCCGTGAGTTTATACACTGGGTCCATCTCTTGTATGAGGGTCCCCTTGCTAGAGTTGTGGTGAATAACCACAGGTCCGCTGACTTTTCTCTGAGTAGAGGCACTCGCCAGGGGTGTCCCCTGTCCCAACTTCTCTTCGCCATGGCTCTCGAGCCGTTGGCGGCATGGGTCCGTTGAGACCTATCGATTAGGGGGCTGCGTTGGACGTCCGAATGGGAGGAGAAGATTTCGCTTTATGCAGACGATATTTTGTTATACCTGACCACTCCTAGGGAATCTCTGATTTGTTTCCTTGATGTCCTGGCAATATTTGGAAGGTACTCTGGCTTTGCCATTAGTTGGTCAAAATCTGTGCTTTTTGTCCTTAGCGGAGATCCCCCGATAATCCTGTGGTCCTGCCCGTTACAGATTGAGCCTGTGGGATTCCGCTATCTTGGCATCTATGTGACATTGGATCCGAAGCTGAGATTCAACAATAATCTGGGTCCCCCGCTGGTCAGACTTAGGAAAGATGTGGTCAGGTGGAGAGCGTTGCCGCTCTCCCTTCTCGATCGGGCGGTGCTATTTAAGATGTTGGCACTCCTCCGATTTATATACGCTCTGCAAAACACAATGGACCTGGTGCCCTCCTCCTATTTTAAAGAAATTGAGTCCCTCCAAAGGCAGCTCCTGCGGGAGGGCAAACCTCGCATTGCATCCTCTAAACTTACTCTCCCCTGGTATGATGGTGGGATTGGACTGCCGGACCTGGGGAAGTACTATTGGGCCTCCCAGCTGGCAACGGTAAACCACGCTATCTACGGGTCTCCCGCGGACCCTGGATATGCAATGGACCGTGGCCAGGTGCCGGAAGGGGACTTTACGAGGGCTCTATATGCTAGGGCAGGCCGGTTTCCCCTGGCTGGTTCGTCGGCTCACGCAGTACAGGTGTGGCATGCGGCTACTCGGCATCTTAAGTAGGATGGAAAACTCACCCTTGCAACCCCGCTGTGGAACTCGGAGAGGTTAAGCTCCCTGTGGAAAACTAAAGGCTTCGATAAATGGGATTTTATCGGGATCTCGCAGATTAAGGACATTTGGGGTAAGGACACTGTCCTTGAATTTGACGCTCTCCAAAAAAAGTATCATCTACAGGAGAGTGAGTGTTATTGATACATCCAGGTTAGGCATGCCCTTCTTGCACACATCCCCAGAGTCACTACGCTCCCGGAGGCCTCCCCTCTGGAGGACCGAATCTTGGATCTTCACCTCCCGGAAAAGACCATTTCCTTAATATATGAAAAACGTATCAATCATATGGGGGACCCACTGGTCACCATCAGGGATCAGTGGGGCACTGATGGCCTGGAATTAGATGATGAGGATTGGAGGGAGGCAGTTTCATCCCCGAAAGTGGTGGCTATCCAAATGAGAATCAGGCTGGTGCAACTGAAGATTCTACACCGGTCGTATGTTACGGGACCTCGGCTGGTGCACATGGGCTTGGCGGAGAATGGGGATTGCCGGAGGGGGTGTGGTGAGACTGGAACTTTCATGCATATTCTGTGGCATTGTGCAGAAATACAGGCTTACTGGGCTAGAATCCACGAAAGAATGCGAGAAATGTTGGGGGTAGAGATGGCGCTGGAGGCCAGAAGATGTGTTCTGAATGTTTGGGAACCCTCGGGCCTAAGTGCGTGTGGGAAGTAGTGGGTGACCCTGGCATGTATGATTGCTAAGCGTAATATCGCTCAGTTGTGGGGCGCTAGTCAAACGCCCCGGATTGAGAAGTGGATGGAGGACCTGGATTGGTGCATGCACAGAGAGAGGTTGGTCTATGTTGCTAGAGGCTGCCCTGCGAAATGGGGGAAGATCTGGGGAGCGTGGTATAGTTACCGGGGAGATATCTGTGCTCCTCCTGTTGTTCGAGATGCAACAGTAGCGTTGGAGGCTCTGTAATCCCTAAATGTGATTCTGTAAGTATTATTCTGCTATACTGAAGTTTATATTCAACAAATGTGGAAGCTCTATATGTCACCTGTTGCTCTTTCCTTTGATTTTGTTAATAAAAAGATTTTTTTTTTAAATGTAGAACTGAATCGGTAAGTGATGCTCTATTAAATACAGGGATAAGAGCCATAACCCAGAAGTATGTGAGAAAAAATGAATGGCAGACTATGAGATGAGAGAACGAGAAAATTAGGAAAAAGTGATGTCCATTTGACTGCAAACTTAGCTGTGTACCCGTGAGATCAAAGACTAAGCTTACCAATGACAAGCAAAAACGAGAAAAAATTATGCTCATAGAAAGATATTCAATGCTGAATCAGTGAAATTGGCCAAGATCTTAACCTGTGAGCACCGTGCAACATGCTAGAAATCAAACAATGAATGTGAACACCTGACAGCCATGCCACCTGATGCTTCAACACAGTTTGTGTATCAGACAACATAACAATGCTTACTTGAATGTGAAGCATGGTAGTCTGTTCCAACAAACGAGTGATACCCACGGAGATCAATGTACGTACACTGGGGCTGTTCAGTGTAAAAAGGACAAAATATAACTAACACAAATATGCTGCGTCCCTCACATATTGAACAAGCCATCCCATGAACATGACCAAGTACCTGGATTCTTGACCTGTCCAAAAGTCAAGCAGCCGTCTCCACTATAACCAAGAGTTCAAACGACTCACCAGGCCAGCACTGCAATACACAAAAATGTGAACCTCAAAGACACGTTCACACAGTGTCACAATTAGCCTCAATCCACTGCAGAAAACACGCGTTCGCCAGCCTCCCAGAGTTTCCGGTACTCGTACTTCTACCAACAAGTGGTGTGTTCAACGGGCGGGTGTCATAGCTGGTATTTAAATGAACAGGAAATAGAGCAAGCATTGGCATAGCCAATAGGACTCTCGCCTTTGAGACCTTTTAAGTGTTTAGCCATGCAACAGTTGTTGTTGCACCAAGAATATTGTGCTGCATAACTAAATACTTAGAAGGTCCCAATAGCGAGACCTAGTGGCTATGCCAATGCTTGTCTTTTTGTGGCAGTCATCTCTTTTGCCCCTTCTGACATGACATTTAGAATCATGTTATGCCTATTATTTTTGGTGCGTTGGTTGTCTTGAATTTGGTAGCTTTCTATAGCACTGGTAGAAAGGAAACCTTGAGGGTGAATGATCGCCGAACAAAAGACACATCACACGTTGCCGTCAGGAGTCGGTGGTCACGGTAGCCTGTATTAAAGCCGGTTCCTTCCACAGCCAGAATAACTGCTGTGTGCTGCATCCTGCTCTTGACTGATATTCTAAAGGTGAAGGGTTGAGTTGATTGTGTAACAAAGTGTTGCTAGCTAGATGCAGCAGTGTAACTTGTGTTATAAGATGTTATCAATGAATCCTGCATCTCGGTAAGGGTTTGGCAGACTGTTTCAACGACAGTTCTGTGGCGGAAGATGATGTCTCAGTACAGCTCAGGAAGAGCACAGGGTCAAAGAGAGCAAGTGAACAAGAAAGACCAAGAGACTCTGAGAGATGAGAGTGAGAGACAGGAGAAAGATGGAGACAGGAGAAGAGAGAGGGAGAAGGGACCGACAGTTGAGAGGGGGGCCGGAGGGAAAGCGATGGCGACAAAAGACTAAGCAATAAAGAATGCAGGGTGGTGCGTGCGTATTAATGGAAATGGAGCCCGCGAGTGGTATGTTAGAAAACTAATAGCGAAGGGTGGGTGGCGATGGGAGTACGAGACAGAGAGCGGGTGGGGGTGGGGAAGGGGTCGACCCAGATGTCCATTGAGAACTGACACTAACATGAAGCATGCAATTAACACAAGCACTAAAACACAAGCGCGGCCCAGCAACCGCAATCGTGAGTTTGCTGGCCCGGGAGTGGTGCGTGTGTGTATGCGTGTGTGCGCAGCCTGCTCTTTTTCAAAGCACATACTCGTGCTTGTGGCAAGCCGCTGCACACTCCCGCACGGCGTATGACGCCACAAGCGCGAGTATGTGCTTTGAAAAAGAGCTGTACGACGGGTAAAGGTCTCCTTGCATGTGCACTGCATAGGCGAGACCTAAAAACGGACTCAGAATGTAGCTTACCCGCGGTCACCATCTTTGAGTGTCGTATCTAGTGCAGTAGTGAAAATGGGCTAAAATAATCCATATTTGGCACTGCCAAAGTCAGCCCATGACAAGCTCACAAAATTAAAGTGTCAAAAAAAGTAACAAATTTGAAATTGCACAAGCTGCTACTAAAAGAACCACCGATACCTGTACTGAATATGCATGATCTATGTCACATGTCCTCCATGGGCTGAACCATATCAACGCAACATGCATGCCATATTAAGGTGATCTCCCCATGATACACCCACAATGCAACAACGTGACACTACGCGCAAACACCAAAGAGCAAGACCCCATAGGTACCATGAAAAGAACACGCAATAAAGTGTTCCACTGATGATTATAACCTCCTGTCAGTTAAGAAATAATGTGATATGAAGATAAGCAAATGACAACTACCATAGTAGAGCTATAGATGATGATAGCTCGAACACCGTGCGAAAAACAAGCAAACCTAATGTAACGTAGAAACTACGATCAAGATTGTGAAAACAGCAAATGTAGGAAAGATGTTAGCGCTACTGTGATGCGAAACCACTATCAAAGTCATAAAAACCTTCTACCAACAGAAGCAAACTAGTAAGAATTGAGGAGATACACCGCGTGATGAACACACTCTGTCTGAGAGCAAGAATTTTATCGCCCGCCTTTACCAAAATAGAAATATCTCATAGTGCCATTCTGTACTTCTGTAACATCTAATGCAAGACAAATATATAGGTAAACCTGTACAAACTGTGCTATACATACATGTTGTGCTACTACATTCCAAAATCAAAGACAGTAAATGCCTAATATATGGTTCTATTCCTGGCAACATCAGATTCACATTATGCACACCATACAGGAAATATCCCAAGGTGCGATTCTGTACTCCATAACACCAAATGCAGAAAATGTGTGTAGGTTAACCTGTACAAGGTATACTGTACATACATTTGTTGTGCAAACACATACCAAGATCAAAGACACAAAGCGCCTAATACATAGTTCGGCCGATGACAAATATCAGCTCGCATGTATAACACCAAGTCATCACCAAATTGATGAAATATGTTACGTAAATTTGTACCAATTATACTGTGCATGCATAGTTGTTAAAACACATTGTAAGATGACAATCCAAGGCAACATGTACATAGTACTGTCACTGACATAATAACCATGACAAATTAAAGAAAACAAATCATCTCAATGTTATCATTCAACCCACTCGGGGTTATGCTATTAAACTGTTTAATCCACCAGATCGCACATTGGGATAATAGTCTTGAATTGTATGTGTCAGTGCTTATGCGTGGGATATCCAAGATGGTAAATCTAAGTTGTGCTATATTGTGATTTTGTTCCACCCAATGTACTGCTAAATTTGATTTAGGTTCTGGGTTTGAATCATGCTTTTCTGTTCAGTTATTCTCACTTTGATCTTACGTTCTGTCTTACCTATATGCACTAAGCTGCATGGGCACTTGATGCTATAAATCACAAAAGAAGAATTACGATCTCCTGAAAATCTCAATCTAATGGTTTTGCCAGACTGTGAATGAGTGATTGTGTTCCCAGTGATTATATTGTTACAATGTACGCAGTTGTAAAATGTGTGCATGCCTGTTTCGGTTGTACTTTTTTGAATTTAGGCCATGTTCACATTTTTTGTTGTTGTTTTGACTAAGTGTATGTGCAAATAATGGTGGCTCATCAAACAAATTCTTAAAATCAGGTCAATTCTGTAGAAGTTCCCATCAACTCCTGATTATCTTTTTGATTGCCACTGACTTTGTTGAATACTTTGAGACAAAAACCATTAGGTTTTGTGATGGTTTAGCCATCGTCGTCAGCAAATCCTGCCTCTGAATAGAGGAAATTCTTGTTTCTTCTTCAGTAAGTAAAGACTCAGGGTAACCCCTTTTCTTAAAATTGCCTATTTAATTGTCTGTAGCTGCCTTTAAAGCCTCTGGAGTAGATGCAATTCTCTTGATTCATAGCATTTGAGAATATGGAAGGTTCTGGATGAGACTGGGTGGGTGGAAACTGGAGAATAGTAATAATTTATTTCTATCTGTTTCCTTTCTGTAAATGGAAGTATCCAAATTGGTAGTAGATTTTGTGATCAACACGTCTAAAAAAGATAGACTTGTCGTACTGATGTAGTGCATGAACTGAACATGTGCATGTTTTTGATTAAATGTTTGTATTTTTTAACTCTAACGCCCCGTGGGAGCTATTCCAAATCATGAAGATGTCTTAAGGACACCCATATGTTATGTTTTATAAGGTGAGAAGGGTGTGGGGCCCCCTTCCTTGAGCTGGGTGATGGGGTCCTCCGGGCCGTATTTTTTTATTAAGGGGAGGGGGGCCTCTTGTCCTCCTTCCTGAGCCCCAGCAGGGCCCTGGGCCCCATTCTCTGGGACTATTTTTTTTAAGCTGAGGGCAGCGCTCAGCCCCCCTCCCTGAGTCTTTAGGGCCCTGGGGACCCTATCCCCCGGGGCTTACGTGACTGCCCCAGTGCCTACCCGGGATTCCCAAAAAACACTACATTGGGGGCTGTGGGAAAGTCACACATCCTGGGCGCATCAGGACCCAGTATTGCTCCACTCGGAGCGAGAAGCTGTTATTCACCACTTTGATTAGCATTTTTTTTTTTTACTTTTTAATTTTTTTTATCAAAGTGCAATCGGTACGTTATTGCATGTTAGTAGATGATATTCACTGTATTTATATTCGTTCTACATAGGTATACATTTTAAATCTTCTTATACATTCTTGGCTCTTTGTTTACTTATAGTAAGATATACAGTTAGCTGGGGTTGGCACAGAATACTTATTTTCCCATTCAATCTCTGTCAGTCACTGACATCCGATATTGTGTCCTCTGGGGGGGTTCACATATATTGCCGGTGTTCCATTTTCCCCATATTCGGGCCCATTTTTTTGGGCACCCTCATACAGCTTTTTCAGTTATCATTGCATTGTCCATGTCTTCAATCCAATTGCGTTGGCTAGGAGTCTGCATTGAACCCCAATTGCGAGCTATGTTTCACTTTGCCAGTGTAATCGTAAGTGTTACCCAGTCCTTGTCCGAGTGATTAAGATCAGTTGGCTCCCATATGTTAATAAGACAGCGTTTTGGTACCGGGAGAATTGCCACCCTTGTGACTTATGACAGTGTGGTCATGACTGCTTCCCAATAAGACCTAATGTTGGGGCATTCCCAGATGGTGTGCAGGAACGTACCGGGGATGCCGCACTGTCTCAAGCAAAGCGGCGTTTCAGTGGTCCCCAGCATATGGAGGAGTGTACGTGTGTAGTACGTTCTATGAAGGACTTTTAATTGTAGCAGTCGTAACCGTGAAGGGATCGCTACCTCCCTGGGAGATGCCAATGCTTCCTGTCATTCTGCCTCATCTAGTGGCCCTAACTCCGTCTCCCACCGTTCCTTGAGGACTACCATGGGATCTGGCTGACTGTTTACTATTTTACGGTAAACCAGGGAAATGGCTTTCTTGTGCAGATGGTCTGTAAGGAGTCTGTCCTCCAGGGGTGAGGCTTCTGGTAATTGTATGCCCGGTTGCAGTGCTTTCTGGAGCACATGCTTGACCTGTAGATATCTAAAAAAAACTCTGTCTGTGCTAAACCATATGATTCCTGCAACTTTTCAAATGTGATGACTTCTCCCTTTTTCCAGATGTCCGCTACTTTCATGATACCTATAAGATCCCACTGTCGGAATCCCTTCGAGTTACCCTCCCATCCCAGTGCTCTCTGTGCTTCAAACCAAATTTTAATTGTACGTGCTGTCGGGCCTGCAAGTGTAGGTCGTTGTTTTTTATTTTATAATTTCCCCATAATTCCCTCTTTTTCGAGTAGATGTCTGTCCATGCGGAATGCAGGCTCCTCCTGTGGCACGTGAAGCCACTGGTTTATGACCATAAGTTGTGCCGCCCAGTAGTATTGATTAACATAAGGAAGAGCAATTCCCCTGTCGCTCCAGACCCGCATGAGCTTATGTATTGCTATCTGACTCGCTTTACCATCCCACAATAGCTTGGTTACTTCTGCATTGATCTTTGTAAAATATTCGGGCACTACGGGGAACGGCGTATTTTGAAGAGCATATGGAAACCGAGGGAGCGCCATCATTTTAAAAAGAGCTGCCCTACCTATCAGTGTTAATGACAGGGAGCGCCAATGTTTGACATCATTTTGGAGCCGCGTTAGTGGCCTTGTGAGATTTTCTGTGATGAAGCGTGTATGATTATGTGTGATGTATATACCAAGATATTTAAATCCGTCGGCCGCAATTTGTATAGTAAAGTGTTGTGGGAGTTTTGGCGCGGGTCCGTGCAACACATAAATAAGGGACTTTGCCCAGTTTATCGTGTATCCTGAGACACGGCCATTTGCCATGCAAACATCCAGTAGACTATTTATGGATTGTGCTGGGAGGCCAGGTAGAGGAGTATGTCATCCACATAGAGCAAGATGTGGTCTTCCCACCCCGGCACCCATCGCAGACCCCGGATGACCAAATCCCGTTGGATCCATGCCACCAGGGGTTATAGCACTAGTGCGAAGAGCAATGGGGACAGGGGGCATCCCCGTCTCGTCCCCCTTCCCAATGAGAAACCCATTGGGATGCAACCGTTTACTACCACCGGAGCCAAAGGTTTTGTATATAGGAGTTCCACCGATGCACAGAATATCCAGTAGGCTATTTATGGATCGTGCTGGGGAGGCCAGGTAGAGGAGTGGAGTATGTGACCCGCATAGAGCGAGATGCTGTCTTCCCACCCCAGCGCCCATCGCTGTCCCCGGATGACCAGATCCTGTCAGATCCACGCTGCCAGGGGTTCTAGCACTAGTGCAAAGAGCAATGGGGACAGGGGGCAGCCCTGTCTCGTCCACCCTTCCCAATGAGAAATCCATTGAGATGCGACCATTTTCTACCACCTGAGCCAAAGGTTTCATATAAAGGAGTTCCACCCATGCACAGAATTTTGGACCAAAGCCCAGACGCTGTAGCACAGCAAAGAGGAAGAGCCATTTCACAAAGTCGAATGCCATACGTGCATCTAGTGATAAAATCACTGCGTCTTCTTCTATTGTGTCTTTGCGTGCCATTACACTATGTAGTCTTCGCAGGTTGAGAATTGTATTACGATTAGGCATGAACCCCGACTGGTCTGGGTAGATTAGGGTCGGGAGGTGTGCCTAGAGTCGTGTGGCCAACACTTTGGCTAGTATTTTTGCCTCCGCATTTATTAACCGCATGTGCGCTAGCGGTTTTCCCGCTGCGCGCTGCGTTTTTTTAAAAAACGCGTTACATGACGAGCTCAGCTCGTCATGAGCGTACGAGCTTCGTCACTCATGATGAGCTGAGCTCGTCTTGAGCGCGGAAGGGGTTAATGAAATCAGCCTATTGGAGTCACATTCTTCCGGGGGTTTGCCTGGTTTGGAGATGGCCACTATCATTGCCAGGCGTTGGTCCCTGGGCAGTTCTTTTACCTGCAGACTGTGGGTAAACATAAGGAGCATATGTGGCATAAGTTGTGCTGCAGCTTTCTTATAGAGCTCCGCTGGCAGTCCATTGGGCCCCAGTGCCTTCCTCGCGCTGACGTTTGTCACTAGTCAGATCTGCTTCCAGCTCTTGGGCTTCTTCCGGTCGCAGTGATGGCAGCTGCAGCTTTAAGGAATTCTATATTGTCTACAACAGTGGCTGTCACGAGAGGTGCATATACCTGTTGGAAATGTGTAGCTAGTGCCTCTACTATGTGTTGTGAGTCCGTTGAGAGTTCGCGCGTTTTCATCCGGAGTTCTGCCACCCATCTACCTGCTTTTTCTTTTTTATCTAGCCACGCTAGCAGCTTCCCTGCTTTATCTCCTATCTCTTATACAGTATTTTGGGTGTGTATTATCTTGGATTTTGCTTCCTCCCATGCATATGTTCTGAGTTCTCGTTGGGCCAGTTGTAGCCTATGTGTCATGGTTTCCCCGGCGTCAGCAGTATGTTCGGTCTCAGCCCTGGATTCTTCTTGCTCCAAAGACTCGATATGATGCCGTGTGTCCCGTTTGTGTTTTGAGATTAGGGATATGGTCTGTCTTCTTATCACTGTCTTGTAAGCTTCCCATAGGGTCGCCGGGGATGCCACTGTATGTTCATTTTCAGTGAAGCATTGTTGTGTGGTTTTAAGCAGGCCCCTCCCAATTTTGGGATTTTTAAGATAGACTTGGTGCAGTGGGAATATGCGCTGCCTACCAGGGGTAAGCGACACATAGGAGATTAATATGGGTGAGTGGTCGGATATACCCCTCGAGAGGTGTGTGATCTCTCTCACCTTTTCCTGTCCTGAAGCCAATGTTAGAATATAGTCAATTCTGGAGAGACTACTGTGTGCTCCCGAGAGGAACGTGTATTCCCTCCTGTTCAGGTGTCTGGTCCGCCAAGTATCTACGAGGCCTGTCGTCTCTATGAATTCCGACAATCTGCAACAGGCCTATTTGGGTCCCTGGGGGGCTGTCTATCTACAGACGTGTCCATCATTGTGTTAAAATCCCCCCCCCCACTATAAGTTCTCCTTGCGAGAGTGACAGAAGAAAAGTACCCAATGCCGGTAATGCTGTGTGATGTAGCGCTGGGGGAATGTATACATATACCAGGTTGTTTGTGTGCCCCTCCCATTGACAGGCTATGGCCACAAAGCGTCCCTGTTCATCCGTCCAAGACCCCTTTAGTATCAGCGGGAAGCGTTTATTGATTAAAATGCTAACAACCCGGGACCCAGAGGTGCAGTCTGAGTGCACTGCTATCTTGTAGCCCCATCTATCCAGTGCTTTGCATGTGGAGCCTACTAGTAGTCTAGTCAAATTAGTTCAAAAATGGGCTAACCTAGAAATAATTGCATTACAATTTCTGTGAGTGGATTCTTATTGAAAATTTTCCTTAGAAAACGATGGTGAAAAGTCTACCACTCTATCATGATGCGTTAATACAATATGGCGGATTTTTCAAAATGGCTGCCCATTATTTGAGATATAGGGTATAACTGTTTATATGCCCATGTGTGGTATCATTTTATATGTTTTTAGGGACGGGAAAGTCAAAAATAACATCAAACATTATTTCTGATGACCATAATATCAAATAATCGCGGAATATGTCAGATTGACAAAGTTTGTATCATTTTTTCGTTGACTTATATGACAAAGTGTGAAGGAACGTAAATATTACAATTAACTTTTGAAATAAAAAGTTTGCTATTGTTTGTGTTTTGTTTTGTAACTTTGTTGTTATTGTTTGTTTTTTTGTTAATCAAAAATATTTCATTTATGTGTTACAGGTTCTTGCGAGTTGCTGTGAGATACAGTGAAAATGGACGTAGAAAAGTGTTTGTGATGTGGTGTTTCAAGAAGATGACGATGTATCTGTACTCACTGAAAGAGGAGTGATTGGAATTCAAAAAACATGCAAGGAAAGAAAAATATCTAAGTTTCATGTTTGTGTTGGGCAGAAAGTTCACAAGAAATGTAGAGCACGTTTTGTTAACTTGAAAGAATCAGATCCCACAACTTCTCGTGTTCTATGGAAACATTTCAATGAGAATCCACTCATAGAAATTGTATTGCAATTAGTTCTAGGTTCCGCAACAAATTGACTAGTCTATAGGTGTGTTTCTTGTATAAGAGCGATTGCGGGTCCCTTACGTTTTATATATTGAAGGACCAGTCCTCTCTTTATTTTGTCCCCGAGCCCATTCACACTCCATGAAATTTTTGTGAAGGGAAGGTGTGTCATTTGTTGAGTCAGTTCCCCCGTGGGAACACTCCAATAGACGTTCCAGTCTGCACTTCCTGTGTCAGCCCCGCAAGATCAACTGTATGCTTCCCTTCAGTGTAGTTTCTGTCATACCCATGCGTACGTTGAAGGGGTGTTCAGTACCGTTACAATCAAAAATTAACATTATCCCAGTGAACATACCCCGGTCCCCCCTCCCCCTCCCTGCTTCCCTGCCTAGCGGATTTAGACCTACCTGCCACCCCAACTTAGCAGAGTGCTTGTGTCCCATAACTTTATACTTGCGTCGGGGATGGAGCTGCTTAGCGACCGTCTGGCATCCGTCCCCCAGTCTGTGGCAGCATTTAGGTAAGTCCCAAGAGTTTTCCCTTGTAGTGCGTACTTGAGAGGTCGAATTGTCTTCTGGTGAGGTCAGCACATCACTATTCTGCTGCGAGTTCATGTATGTGCATTTGCGGTGGATGTGTTGAAACTTCCCGGTGGTTACTGTCCATTATTTGCCTTGTCGCCTAGTCCAAGTTTGCATCTGCGATCTGTTGTGCGTTAGGCAATGAGTCCTTCAGCCGAGCCGATGCTGGCATTCCCGATGTCGAGAGTTGACTCTGCCTTCTGCGATCTTACCTGTGCATGCCCGAGGCAGGTCTCCAGCCCTCAGCCAGATTTGAGCTTCTTTCGGGGTCGAGAAGAACCAGCTTTTCCCTTCCGCTTCCACCCTAAGTTTTGCTGGAAAGAGCATATCATATTTTAATTCTCGAGTACGCAGTTCCCTCTTTATTTCTAGGAAGCTTCTACGCTGCTTTGTTACTGTCGCTGTGTAGTCTGGATACATGGGCACTGTAGTGTTTTCTATCCGTATTGGAGTGGCAACACGTGCAGCCTGTAGGATTGTGTCCCTGTCGTGGTAGTTGAAAATGCGTGCCAGTATAGGTCTGGGGGAACACAAGGCTTGGGCCTGCCCCCTGGGACTCGGTGAGCTCTTTCCACTGAGAAGAAACTGGACAGACCTCGTGACTGTAACTGTGTTTTAACAAGGTCCTCAATGAAGAGGTCCAGTGCAGGTCCCCTGATGCTCTCTGGCACTCCAACTAGGCGGATGCTGTTGCGCCATGAGCGCCCTTCCTGGTCATCAAGCTTAGTGGCCAGTTGTTTGGTCAAGTGTTCCAGTTGTTGCACTTGCTTTTGTAGAGCTGCTGTGTCTGTAGAGAGGCCTGCTGTTGTGGTCTCGACTTCCGATATACTAGAGTTCATTTTTGCGAAATCATCACGTAGAAAGGTTATGTCAGTGGATATCGTGCCGATCGACATTTGCATTTGCTGTAGAGTAACCATTACAACTTGCAATATAAACTTCTTTGGTTCTTTCAATGGGTCATCTGCGGGCCCCGGAGGGGGAGGATCCGATTGGCCGAGTTGCTCCTTGTTGAAGGCATACTTGTCCAACTTATTCGTCTGGACTGTGCGTTGGCCACGTCCACCCATGCTGTCGTGCACGCCCTGATTTGCGAGAGAGTTTACTGATGGGAGGGAGCGCAGTATTCGCTGTTGCCTGACCATGGGAATTTCTTCCACACTCTGCCTTCCGGTTTTCCTGTTCCCGCCTCCCTCTGCCGTTATGTGGTCTGTGGTGTCACTCGCTCCTTTGACATGCCGCAAAGTCTGTTCAGCTGCCACTGAGGATCTTCTACTGCAGCTGGGATGACGTGTGCTGTGCGGGTGAGGGCACTCTGCTGGCGAGATGTCGAGGCTACTATCTTTTTTTGTTGTTGTTTGTCCCCCCCCGGCCAAGTATGCCAGCAATGCTAGTTTCGTGCTCAGGTCAGCTCCTAGCCCTGTCTTCATTTGTCTCATTGGAAAAAGTCTGCTTCTGGGTACCACGTGTATAATGGCGGTGCATTGAGAGCATCGCCTGTAGCTTTGTATGTTTTTCCACTGCCTCCAGGGTCAGGCGTGTAGGGGTGCTGCGCTGCTTGAGTCCGTGCTGGGAGCCACTTCAATCTTACAGTCCGTGACAGGTGGCGGCACTGGAGCCGGTCCGTGCTGGTGCGGAAAGTGGAGTATGGCAAGCCCTTTCGTGCGTGTGAGAGGGGCTTGCTTTCTTCGCTGTGACACCTCACCTGATTTCAATGTGTCTCATGTGGGTTGTGAAGGCCAAAGCTGTCTTGTAGTCTGCTGAAGCTGTTGGGGCCCAGTCGAGTCCGACACAGTAGATGGCGCCCGGGAGTATCTTGTCCGCTGTTTAGCCTGATGCGGTTCGGCTGATGCACACCACCGGTCCCCGTCTCCGCAATCGCTGCACCTCACTGATTATTGATGCCTCTGAGGGGGGTCTCAGTCGCCTTCCAGTTTGTGGGATGTCTCGCTTTGCCCTGTTTTGGTCCGCCGTGTCGGGTTCACCTCCTCCGGAGCTGCCGTCGGGTGCAGTGTAACTTTAGTACCCGGCTGCTGTGTGGGGTTTAGGCCACAGTTACGCTTCACGGTGCCACAGTGAAACGATAACACCTGCTGGTTCCGTATTTGGATAGGAGGTTTCCTTATAGACCTAGTGTTCCTCGGTTACTATTTTTTCCCTTGTAGCCGCCGGATAATTGTCAGGATTGTGTGGGTTTGGCGCCACCGGTCGCAAGCACTCTCAGGCTGCGGCCATTTTCGTTGGCTGCTAGCCACGCCCCCCACTGGTTAGCATTTTTAAAGCTTCTGCCAGGTGGGAGCAGACATGCTTTTCCTCCCCTCCCTCCTGAAGGAAACTACTGTGTCCCGGGTGTGGGTTTCTTGGGACACAGTTAGTAAACCGACCCAGGGAGATGGGGTCGCCGGGGCCTTTATAGACTCAGGGATGGGGGCTGCACCCCTCTTTTGTTTACAAAATGGTCCGTGGGTCCCCAGGCACATTAGTGGCTCTGATAGAGGGGGGACACTTGCCCCCTCCCCTGTTTTTATTATTCAGCCTGCGGGAGGGGGTCCCTGGGGCCCATTAGTGGCTCAGGGATGGGGGTGGCCGTGAGGTTCTGTGAATTCTGAACCCATGGGTTCCATTTTGTGTATGGCAGCCATTTTGTGGTTGCCCTCACATAGGCCATGATTGTGGCTGAAACTAGTCTTTTAAGGACATGTAGACCTTAGCTTTAGTTCATGCTGACTCCTGTTTGACCTGAGTGAACTGACCCTGTTGCCTGAAGCTGACCTTGTTAAACCAGTTCCTGCCCTTTAGCTGATCAAGATTGAGGATCAAAGCACCGGACATTGTAGAGTTTGATATGCACACACACACCCCTTATCTGTTTTCTGTTCCTTCTTTTATGGTCTGTTTATAATATGGGTTGCGGTCCTTTTATTATGGGTTTGTCCGGCTTGTGTAAGAAGGAATGTTAGGCATTTTGCATGCTTGCAAAAGCAAGGACTGCCCCTTACTTTTGTGCTGAGTTTTGTAACCCTGAGCATATATATAAGGCCTCTGTTCTCTGTATTCCTCATACTACCTCATTCAGTTGCTTCTGTGTGACATGGCCTCACATATTAAATTTAATAAAGATGTCTTTTCATATTTTCCGCTTCCTTGCCAAGTTCTTTTTTATTAGAAAGTATTCCCTGAGAATGAAGATTTCAGTTCTTCAAATGGCGCGGCCAACGTGGGCTTCATCAGAGAAGTGACTTTCTGTGGGAGTGATCTGGTCAGAGGACTGAAATCTACTGAGGAGGGCAGAACAGGATTCTACTAAGGAGGTACTCTGTGAACAGGGATTCTGGAGATTCTTTGATTCTGCAGCCCAGTATATTTCTGATCTTCCTGATTTTGATCCTCCACATGATGTCACTCCTGACTGAGAACCTTTTTGGCGTGAGTATTCTAAAAAAGACCGTTAGGTCATGTAGAACTTGACAGTTAGAATTTGGATAACCTTTTGATTAGTAAAAATAAGAAGTACAAGTGGGTCGCTCCCACGACTTTGTTTGGTTTCTTGGTTTTGATATGGTTATTGCAATTACCAAAGCCGAGGGGTTTGGTTTCTTGGTTTTTGATTTGGTTATTGCAAATTACCAAAGCCGAGGGGCTCGTATATTTGCGAGTGTATTGGTAGAGATAACCCCTTGAAGTTTGAAGCTAGATTAGTGAGCTATAAGATGCCTAATCTTAGCAAATTTGGGACTGTAGCTTTGGAACTTTGGAATTTGTGTTGGCCAACTTTGGATTTGTATAGGTTTGGATATGCGAATTGCAATTTGTGTAGGCAGGTAATGAGGAGATATTTCTCCATTTGGTTTAGTTGAATGGTGCACGTACGAAAAGTACCTTAAGCACCACTTTGATTATAATACTTGCGTATTCCGCAGTATTTTTGGCATGCCTGGTTGTAAGCTCACATGGAAAAATGTGTTGCTTTTTTGGAAGGTACCATAGTGTGATGTGAAGTAAATTAGCCGGCCCCCCTAAAGGGAATATCTAAATAGGTTTAGATTTACAAACATATTTCTTCCTTGGTGATTTTGTATCCCCAGGGAATTAAAATATGACATAATGCAAAACAAGGATCCTTTGTTCTGCGCAGTTTTATGAATGAAGATATGCAGAACGATTTTGTTTGGTGTTCTGCTAGCCAAAGCTAGTGAATTGAGTGTATTTTCGCTTCTTGGACATACATCAGTCTGTTGGGCTGTTTTTGCAGTCTTTTTGAAACACAATTGAGAAGCGTTTCTTGTAAATATGACTTACAACTAATATTTACAAATGATTTGGTTTAAGTACAGTCTGTGGGCTGTCCTTGGTTTCTGTCCTGAGTATTGATTTGTGGGTTAAATGTGTGTTTAAATGTCTATGTGGGTTTCCCATTAGTGCAACTTCTGTAAGTACATAGCGATGGCGCTATTCATGAGATGCATGGCTAAAGCGCGCTGTATTGTGTGTCCTGAGTGTTTTGACCCCTTTCTGTTTATGTCTGAAATGAGCTCAATGTCTGTTCGTGTTTTTTTTTATGTTTTCAGTCTATTAAGCAACATTTTGTAAGCATATTCTTGGGTCTGTTGCTAAATAAAATTGTCTTTTTTAGAAAGAAAAAAATGGCGCAAACATTTTGTCATGTTTCAAGTTAGGCGTCTGTGCTTGGGCTTATAAATGAATGTGTCTAAAAATGATAGGCAAGGGATGCAGCTTGCTCTTATTTGTGGAATTATCAAAAATAATTGGGTTTATTAAAAAAAATTATTAATTATGAAAAATAATTATTAAAAATAAGTGCTACAAAATTCGTTTTTTACTATTCATGAAGCTTAATGCTAATACTATGACATCCTAGCATTAAAATTTAATTTAAGTTGTGCTATACCGCATAATGAGAACATTAGCAAATGGAATTTCACTTAGCGCAGGCGTACAAAACTCATTTTTCGAAAGATTTACATGGGATATGTCTGATTAAAAATCTCTGTAATTTGTAAAGAACATTCTGAGGATGATTAATATGTATCACAAGTATAGGATATTTATTTTTAAGTGCCCCAAACATCAAAGTCTAATTTGGGTAAAATAGACCATTTAAAACAGCATTCTTGCCATTTATGATAGCTTTAAAGTGCTTTAGGCTTCAGTAAATGCATACATTTAGGTGTAATACAAATTTGCAGACTGTCCCCATTTGGGGTTTGCTTTTAAATGACCCAGTGAGACCCATTTAAGGTTGATGAAATGAGTACCATTGCAACAAGCATTTGTTCTAAAACTGGTATGTGTGTTATTAGGTTCGGTGAATTATTCACAGTAACTGTTGTTTAATAATCTGGGAATAGAGATAATTTTTAGCGCCTAAAAAGGAGAAATTATTTTTCAAAATAGAGTGAATTATTGCAGGTTATGAGGAATTAGGAAGGCCTTTCGCCTTTGTCAGCCTCAGAATGAGCAGAAGCTGTGGGCTAGGAGAACAGGCTGCTCAAGTTGCGCTAAGATGCTATCTTTAGTTTTCCTTTAAACAATGGAAGAGGCTGTCATGTTGACATTTGTGACCTTTTAAATTAGGGCCTTGTCTCTGTGGAATGCAGAATGACCTTGCTAAACAGGCCTCTAAAAGGTGGGGTTTCTGGTCTCTAAATAAGAACATCAATAAAATTAAAGAACTTAATTCCAATTGGAAAAAATATGAAAAAGGTTTCTTTGAAAGTCCCAACACATGCTAAATGCTCTGCAGAAATGATATATTTGTATCTCTGCCTCTAAAAAATAATGTCTGCTAGTTGCTTTTATTTGACCGGAAATGAAGCATTGCATTAAGTCTTAGACAGAAAATAAGATGAACCTTTTTATTGAAATTTTGAAGGCTACATGCCTAAGTGAGAACGAATTGTGGCGCAAGGCTAACATGGAGTGTCAGTGAAAGAATTTTACTTTTCCAAAGATAAAAGGGCTTCATGTTGCAAGGTGACTGACAAGATGGTAACAGTTAAGTAATGGAAATTTATTTTTGTGTCTGTTAATGTGTATTATGTTTTGTCTTCTGAATAAAAGTTATAACTGATGTCTGTTTTTATGAGAAATGTCTCTCTTTTGTGTGTTGTGTATTTTTTTTTTTGCTTCTGCCAACAGATCATTCATGGATTGTTCTGGGTGATTTTAAGGCTGACAAGACACGTGAGTTTGGTTGGTTGAAATGAGATGTGTTTTTGCGTAACTCCTTTGGAAAGAAATGTCCATGCGTTTTTCATGTTTGTGTATTTGGTTCTATCATGAATTGTTCTTGCTGGTTCTGTGTGTCTGAAAGTTGTATTTGACAGAAGATATCCACTAATTGGTGATCTACTGTCAAAAAGGAGGGTAAGGATTTTAAACCTGACAAATTAAGAAGGCCTCAATAGTGGGTTTTGGGCTGCAGGTTCACAGTGCATAAAGTACAGGACTTGAAGTGGGTGCGTCACCGCTCATTTACATATGTGATTGTCTTGTCTATGTTTTTTGTGCTTGATATACAGCGAGTATATCTGATGGCTTGACATGTCCGCTTTGTGCGTTTTTTTTTGCATGTTTTTGTTTTATGTTGCTGCTTATGATACTATGACAAGTTTACCTGTGTTGTGAAGGGATATACATGACGATGTGTATCCTGCAAACAGTTGGGTAGATTTGCTTTGGCACTAAATTTCACAGAAAAACAGACAACACTTCATCAGTGTATGTCAAATTTGGCTTTAATGGTATTTGAAGGAAAATAAAAAAGAGATATACAGAATCAAAGTGTGTCACATGCTGTTAGTCACGTACTGCCCCTCCCCTTAAGGAACAGGCAGCCCTAAAATTATGTATCCTGAATTGGACGTAAGGATAAATTATAGATCTGTGACTTTTGTGCATGGTAACCTAATTTTTATATTACATTAGTCAGTTTTGTTCTGCTTCCTAAGTAGTGTATGGCATTGTACCATAAAGGAAACCAGGTTTCATTTTTCCCTGAAGAAGGAACTGGAACATTAGCTGAGATTACCGTATATGGTGTAGCGGCCAGCGGTAGAGTTTAAATTTGTGTATTATTTTGACCTTTTGTGTATCACCCATACTCTTGGTATTGTGTCACATGCCTGACTATCACCCAAGCGCATCGTGCCTAGTTATTGGGATTTTAGCTGTGTCCTAGTTCCATTTCCCTTTTCCATATTCTTTTCACCAGTTAGCCCATTTCTTTATTGTTGGTGAATTATTCAGGTTCACACTTTCAGATTGCAGTAATGTACCATGGACCCCCATCTTATGTATAATTCCCTTTTGTATAACCAGACTGTTTTCCCTGATAATCTGTATTATGCGATTTTTCTTTTGAGATGTTCTAGATAAGGAATTTAGGAACACCTATATGTAATTATTGAGAGAAAAAATGTGTTTACCACATTAGACGATGTCACTATGTGTGAGGACATCCATATAGATAAAATTCTCATATAGTTATCTACCCTTAGATGGTAGAGGATATGCTCTCACATGAAAACCCAATTGAAGAAATTAGAGGCACTGTTTTGCTTATTGCCTTTGTCTTTGTATTCTATGAGAATGACAGTGTGTTCTAGACCAGAATTGTCTCATAGCGTATGGCCACTCCCTCGCAGATTGCAGGCCACCTGCTTGCAATCCTCTTGTTAAAAACAAACTGTTTTTGTACTAAATTGAAGAAAAATAACAAATGTGTCCCATTTCCTACGTCACTAGGTTCTGCGGGATTAAGTCATAATAACCTGCGGACCTTTGATGAAAAGCTAATTCCCATCAGTGACAGTCCCAGCACCCAGACAGCGATCGCCAACGTGTCATCAGTGGTATCTCCAACGTTTTGTACTTGCTTCATCAGAAGGCGTTGAACATCAGAAAAGAAGGAGGAGCTGGTTTTGCCACAGAACCAGAGTTTCAGTGCAAAAGAGCGAAAGAGAAGGATTCCAGTTATTTTAAGTTTTTAGTTTCTCACCTGTCATGTGCTGGTAACCTCTGACAGTAGGCAGTCCATGGAGCCCCTTGTCCTGAGTTTTGGCCACATCTCCCCCCTTTTCTTTGCTCCAACGGAAAGGCAGTGCACCAGAGGATCCAGGATTGGAAAAAGGCATTACATTGTGGTACCTATGATTAAATGAAAGAGCAGCCCGAGCATCCTCCGACACTGAAAAGCGAGTGTTGGAGTCTGAAAGTGTTGCTGAGTATGAAAGCCTGTTGCTCTTTCCTGATTAATAGTACTTGGGTCTGCATGAGATGATCTGTGCCCATGATCAATGGAGAGCACACTATCTGTAGTGCCTGCCGCAGAGGAGAGATATTGGTGCACTGCCTTGAGACATTGAGACTTTCAAATGAGCTGTGAGTGTTTGCCAGGAGGGCACTCCAACGGATACTGAAAAACACTATTTTTCATGGGAGGCCTGAATCAAGAGGCCCATGCAACAACTGGAGCAGATATGATGGACAATAGAAGCCTGCCAGAGAGGCTTTTGAACGGACTCCGAGCATAGTTGGTTTCACAAGTGGTTTCCGTGTGATTGCATAAATGGGTTTGAGGAGACTGATCATTATTGTTTTAATGGCATTGTTTTAAAGTAGTATTCTGTTTAATAAAAGCAGAATAAAATCCATTCTTTGTGGAAGAGTATCCCCTTTTCACCTCTCACCACTGTTTCACCTGAACATATAATAAGTTACTGAAATGCCTAGGAGCCATAGAGCCATAAACATTTTACTAGATAATTTTAGGATTTGCTTTCTGTTTAGGGTTATGAAAAACGATACATTTTGTTTGTAATAGTGGTCATTACTTTCTCCTGTTGTCTATATGTTCTTAAAAACGTGTTTTCTAGTGTTTTAAGCATGATGTTGTCTCTGATGGGTGGGATTGTTTTTGCTACCCAGTTGACATCTGTACCCACCTCCCAACCTATGTCTCTTCCTACTACTACTTCTTTGCATTCTTTCCATACTATACCTGAACATGAACTGGTTAGGAGGTCAGAGTTTACTAATAATTCCTTTGTACAGCTTCTGCATCAACACCAGTTAGTAATGAACACCACTAATTGTTGGGTGTGTGGTCTTATGCCACATACTACAGATAGAGGTATTCCCTATTTTGGTTCTGCCATTTAGTTACAATGGGTCTGTATGGGCATATCAGACGATGTTTATTTATGCCAACAAAGTCTATCCCTTGTGTTCCATGAAAGATAACTCGAGTAATAGTGCCTTAGTGAAGGGAATAACGGATAATATTGATATCGATTCAGACACTGACTGAGTGATTGCCTATGTAAGGGCAAAAGGAGGGTCTGAGGTTCTGTGAATTCTGAACCCATGGGTTCCATTTTGTGTATGGCAGCCATTTTGTGGTTGCCCTCACATAGGCCATGATTGTGGCTGAAACTAGTCTTTTAAGGACATGTAGACCTTAGCTTTAGTTCATGCTGACTCCTGTTTGACCTGAGTGAACTGACCCTGTTGCCTGAAGCTGACCTTGTTAAACCAGTTCCTGCCCTTTAGCTGATCAAGATTGAGGATCAAAGCACAGGACATTGTAGAGTTTGGTATGCACACACACACCCCTTATCTGTTTTCTGTTCCTTCTTTTATGGTCTGTTTATGATATGGGTTGTGGTCCTTTTATTATGGGTTCGTCCGGCTTGTGTAAGAAGGAATGTTAGGCATTTTGCATGCTTACAAAAGCAAGGACTGCCCCTTACTTTTATGCTGAGTTTTGTAACCCTGAGCATATATATAAGGCCTCTGTTCTCTGTATTCCTCAGACTACCTCATTCAGTTGCTACGGCTTCTGTGTGACGTGGCCTCACTTATTAAATTTAATAAAGATGTCTTTTCATATTTTCAGCTTCTGTGCCAAGTTCTTTTTTATTAGTAAGTATTCCCTGAGAATGAAGATTTCAGTTCTTCAGCCGCATGACCCCTACCTTGTATTTTTTATACGACCTGGGGAGATGGGGTCCCCAGGACCTAATAGTTGATCAGGAAGTGGGGTCACATGTCCCCCTCCCATTAATTTAGCACCCAAAAGCTTTCCATACACAAATTAGGCAAAGAAGAGCACCTTTTTGCGAAGTTTTATGAAGAGTTGTCAAACGGTGCCAGAGTTATTAGCAAAGCACATAAAAGCATTTCCTATGGAAACGCAGACCTAACTGTAACTACCCAGTGGTGTCTGACACTTGGTAATATAGGAGAAGAGAGGAGAGGGAAAGAAATCAAGTAAAAAACAGTGGCAGTTATAAGGCAATGGAGCTGAGGCAATAAAGCCAATGGCTGAAATACTGCACTTGCATCTATGATTAAATTTATAACGGGACAATGGGTCAGCCCCTCACTCGCCCAAAGAGAGAGGGCGAGGTAAGCATAGAGAGGCTGATGAATGGAGGCTATCAGGTTGTTTGCTGGTATACCTCTTGATGAATGTGTGACTACATAGGATACCCCCTCCTTCCAGCTAATGGAGCATGCGTTCCCTAGGAGTCAGGGAGCCACTACTTCCTGTATTTTCAAGGTAGGAATCCTATTTTGACAACTCTGCATGTCACACTGTCTTAGTGGCTGATTACGATGTCGGTTGGAAAGGCTCTGAACGGCATTCGGATTTCCCTAAACCGTTTTGGAACCTATGTTTCCCACCGAATTTGCTGAGTTTCCGGCTGACCAATTACGATACAAGGAAACCATTAGGGCTGACCGACTCGGTTCCGATTGGCACTCGGAGTAGCTGAGGCATTCGGGCCGAATCGTACAGCTCTATGAACACAGTTCCGAACGAGAGATTACCATGTCAGATTCTGACAGCCGTTCCGAATCAGCCTGCCCGACACATAACAGCTGTCGGAATCTGACTCTGAGGGCGTGTAGCAGCCCCACCTTCACCCGGAGGCCTCCATTTGGTGCCCGAGGGGGTACCCATGAGACCCCCCTGGAAAACAATGCACAGTGTGGCAGACACTATGGGGTGCCTTCCACAGGGTGCATGGTTTTCCGCAACAGCCCCTTTTTTTAATGGGAGCATGTGTTGTCGGTTGGAACACAGGCTCCCAATGAAGTCAATGCGAGTTCGACCGAACGATGTTCGGAAGCCTTGTAGTTGGTCCATTGGACACGCGGAACCCGATTCGGTCAGACCCTATTCCGAAACCGAGTCGTTCAGAAGAGTTTCCGACCGACATTGTAATCAGCCCCTTGGTGTTAAATGTAGAAGATAGAGATCCCCTCCATTTTGGCCATGGCAAATGGCCCTGATCGGTACCGGCATGTATGCAGGCAGAAACATGTTGGTATTATACAGATGGTTACCTCATTGTAATGGTTCGCCATCAACAATTTTGTATGTATAGCTGAACCTCTACTAAAAGTATTACCCTGGGTTTACCTTAGGGTATTTTTAGCCTGTCTGGATCCCATCTTGTCCAGTAAATTTTATTAAGAACTTCCACATAATGAAGCTGAGTGTGACCTGGTAGTACCATCTTACCAGGGTGGAATGAGGTTGCCGATGATGAAGCATGCCACAACTAGTGGGTAAGGCTTCCTCTTGACATGGAGGTTGTCCATCCATGGCATTATTTTACTTAAAGCAGCCACGGCCATCAGTGGCGTAGCTAAAGGGGTAGTCCGCCCCGGGCAGCACTCTTTTTTGAGGGCAGCAGAAGTGAGCAAGTCGTGTCTGTCATCTTCCCGCGCGAATAAGTCGTCCGTCGCCCCCCCTACCTCCCCCGGAACAAGTCATCCTCCGGTGTGTCCCCTTGCTCCTACCTGAACCGGGCAGCAAATTTAGGGGATGCCCCGGGTGGCAGCATAGCTAGCTATGCCACTGACCACCATGCAAGTGGGCGATGTTTCAGGGAACATTTCCACTCCAATGGCATGCAACTTTAACCCCTTTGCCGCGGGGTTAATTCCCCCGCGAGCTGAGCTCGTCATGACCACGCCCGTTTTTAAGAACGCTCAGCACAGCCGGGGAATTAGCCCTGTGTGTGAGCGCAACGCGTATGAGCGCAGCGCGACTGTGCCTCATGATGAGCTGAGCTCGTCATGAGCACGGAAGGTGTTAAATTATGTATTGCCGGAACCTCTCTGGCCATGAGCTTGGGGAGGAAACTGATGGTTTGGCCGGTTGGGGCTTGTAGAGGCTTGAATGCTAATTAGAGCTGGATTTGCCTGGAAGATGTTTGTGTGTGAGCGGGTCAGGCAACCAATCACCTGAAGCTCTGCTTGCTGACATGAGCGGAGTTTGCTTGAAAGCAGTTTTCATCTGAAGAGAGGAGGAATTTATTTAGTTATGCAGTGTATTATACAGCGCGGACATGACCCAATTTTCAGGAAGGTCTTAGCTTCCTTTTTGTTGAATACTGAAGTGGTCGTGATTCTTCTAATTGCCTTGTCAGTCTGTTGCCACCAGTGCTGGCCTGAGCTGGGCTTGACTGAATATATGTACTTCATCCAATATCAAACAGTGACAGGCTGCTTGGCATTGCTACAGTATCTTATTTTTTGGGGAGGGTGCCACAGTACCTGTCGGTTCTAGGGTTAACCCCACTGAAGCAAGGGGAACCACAACACAGAACAACAGATGGAGGCAAGGACTCCCGAGTGTAGAAAACACAAGTCAGTTGAGGGAAAAGGAAACGAGCACCGCGTGTTCTTTTGGGAACCCGACCTCCCTCCATCACTGTTTCTCCCCCCGCCCACGGAGAGACTTTTGATTAAAAAAAGAACGACGGCCCGCACTGCCGTACATTCTTTTCCATAGGAAACAGTCGGCCTCGTAAACCTGCCCTGGGGTTTCTTTCCTTTCTCCTTTTAATGACAGCCAGAAACCCTCGGAGTTTGTAAAAGTCGAAGTTCCGCGAGAGGGCCGGGGCCCACGCCGTGCCTTGGCCCACACTTGAAAAGGGAACAGCGGGGTGTTTCGGTAAGAAAAACAGGGTTCGTCAAAAATTTATTAAAATCTTAATTAAATCCTGACCTGGGACACGGAGTCGTTTTCTTTGGCCAGACCAGGATCGAGAGAGGCGGGGAATGTGGTGTGGAACTGGAATGGGATAGAAAAGGGAGAGAGTGAAATATTTATGAGAAAGGGAATGAAATCAGAAAGACTGAGTGTGTGAAACTCACGGAGAAATAGCTGATGAAAGAAAGAGAGTGAATGCACGTGTAAGAGAGTAGATGTAGGGAGAGAGAAGTGTGTGGGGAGTAGAGCAAATGCATTGAGGAATAAAGAATGAGTGGTTGCCAGAGGCAGAAAGCACCACAGTGAATACATGCATGTGACAAATAGAAAGTAATCGTGTAAGAAAGAGTGTAAAAGGTTTGTGTGAAAAAGAGTAGTAGATGCACTTGCAGAAGAAACACGCATTGTCAAGGCCAATAGGTCTGGCGTTGGCTGAGAGCCTTTTGATTTTGGCGATGCTAATTTTCTTTTGTCATCCTTTTTGAACAACTTTATTGTTGGGGTAACTGTGGGGCCCTGGACAATGTAAAACAAGCGTTGCAAAGGCAGTAGGCCTCGCCTACACGAAGTATCGGTTTTGTGAATGTTTTTGACCATGTTTTACAGCAATGCAACTGCTGCGCAACATGGTTGAAAGTTCACAAAAGAAATATTGCTGGTTGCGTTATAGTTATTTTTATTTACTGCCAGGAGCAAGGGCAGGGCTGGAGCCAACAACGAGGGCGCGAGGGTGCCTGGGTCAATGGCGCCTTGTTTTATTAAGGGGGGTAGGAGCGCAGCACAAACAACAGAGGGAGGGAAGGTGACGGTACAAACAATGGTAAGGTGGTGGGCGCAAAGCGGATGTGAAAGGCAACACTGACAGTGGATGGAGAGCAGTTGAGAGGGACACGATGGACCACGGAGGGATAGTGGCTTGGGGGGGCACCATGACCGACAATGGAGGGACGGCTGGTGGAAGAGACATGGAGGAGGACACATACACAAGGGAAACAGCTGAGAAAGACGCACTCTGGGAGGGTGCTTAATCAAAAATAAAAATGTAGCACCTAAACAAACGAGCAGTGGAAGCCAACACATCAAGTTTTCGCTAACTACATTATGCTGAACTGAGGTGCTCTCTCTGGAAGGCCCACCCTACCGTCATCCTCTCCCTCGCGACAAAAAACATGGCTGGACCACTCTTTGTGGGGATATTAAAAGTGTAGAACTGCCCAGGACTGGTCACAGAAATGAACTACTAGAATGCTCAATGTCTATGAGCAACTTGAGTATAAAGATGGGGCAGAAACTTCCAGTTGGTTTGCCAACATTCCTGACCAGAAGCCTAGGGTCCACAGCAATGGAGACCAGGATAATCCTTAGAGCACTAGGTTTGGGGTAATGTCTGCTAGCTTCCCTTTCCATGTTCATGACCAGGAGCCTGTGGAAATTGGACAAGCCTGCCAGGAGTGGCAGCCTGGGCCCTACATCAATGACAGAGCTGACCAGCTGCTTCAGAGGGGTGTTGAGGGTACCCTTCCACAACGAAGACACTTCTGTAAATGTGGGGGCTTTGAAGGAGCCAACGTGAGGTGACTCAATGCCACCACTATGTCATCGGGAGAGATGCCTACCACTTGCAGTACATGGGGTTTGTGGTCCCCGAAGTGTCCCCAGCACAGATGGCTGTACCAACAACTGAACTGGAAGGTTCCCAGGAAAACTCGATGGAGCGAGTTCTGAAGCCAAGTATCTAACACCGACAATCATCCATATACTGGAGGAAGCTGACCACTGTTGCTCTTGAAGTACAAGAAGAAACTTTGAAGAGACTGCACCAGCATGAAGGTATGGCAGCAGCGACCGACCCGGGTGGGCCCCTATCTTGTCTGGAGTGTGGCCTGCAACTGGGGCAGGAGAAGATCGCAAGACAGTCAGCACTTGGAGTGCTGTGACTCAGAAGCAGCCTCCTTTTTACTGTCGCCGGTGCTGTCACTAATTACCTGATGGCTCAAAGAAAAAGCTTTTGCAATGCAGTAGGTCTCGCATTTGCGAGAGTTTGACCTATTGGCATTGTAAATGTAAATGCCTTTTATTTATGTGTTTTGAAAACCTTAGAGCAGCGGGTAAAAAACCAAACTTTGTACTTATAGTACTAATTTATTTATTTAAGAGTTCTTGCTTACGAGAAGCAAGGCTGGCAGTAAAAGAAGCACAGTTACTGCCAGCCTTGCTTCTCCTAAGCAACGACTGTAAGTACAAAGTGCGCACTTACGCACTGCTTGCAGGTTTTCAAAGCACATAAATAAAAGGCATTGTCATTTACAATGCCAATAGCTCAAACTCTCGCAAATGCGTGACCTATTGCATTGCACCAGTACACTAAACATCTAACAAGTCATCATTAGCATGTTTCTCCTACACAAGATTTACAAGCAGGTTAAATAATGAATTTCACATAAAATGTTGTTGGTGCAAGTCAAGAAAAATCTAGATCTGAATTTTAGAAAAGTAATTTGCTTACTAAATCCTCGTTAGGGGTCTCTTTTGGTGCCACTAGGCTGGTGGACACCTGGCAGCTTGATAGTTAGGCTGTTTTTTGCTTGTGGCTAAACAATTTATTATTGTTTGGCATCGCAAGGGTTTGAATATGCCTAAAGAGTAATCATTTAAAAAAAATTCCAAACAAGGGACCCCAAAATATATCTTGTCCAGTGCACCACAGGTCCTTAGAATGTCACTGTCCTGTGAGGCATTGTTAGGAACTGCAGGAAAATCTCCCCCTGAGGGATTTTGGACTCCTTCTGTGAGTGGTGTGGCTGCAACTTCTGCTCTGTCGAGGGGGTCTTCTGGTGTCCATCCTTTTGCATAACTGCTTCCTGGTCTTTTCTTGACTGTTTCTAAAAAAAAAAAAAAAAAAAAAAACATTGCTGGAAGATGGGGAATCAATCTCATTCACAGTTCGGTTGTGAAGTTTTGCAGTCGTTTTTGGTCTAACTTAAGTTTGTACTCTATTCTTTTCAACTCCTTGAGGGGCCTCCATTTTGTGAGTGGTCAATGAATGTTCTCTAGGAGTTAACATCCTTTTAGAAGAACAAGTTACTTTCTTTTGGTAATTTTCCTTTTGTGAAGTTAGTTATTGATTCTGAGGATATAATTTCTGATATCATATATCACAGAAGTCTTTGAAAAATATTGATTTTATTATTTGGATGGGGTAATTTTACTAATTTCAGATCTGAATATAGTCATTAGATTATGTTCTTATCCCTGTTCTTTGGTCAGTAGTGCTTTGATAATAGTTTGTTTGTTAGCCCACCTGCACTCTTTGTTTTGTTTGCGATAAATGTGTCAATAAATGAACTTTAAGCAGATTTAATGTTCTGTTTAATGTGTTAGCACTAAAATTATAATGGTTTTTTTTTATATAGCCAGGGCCAATGGAATTATGTGATTCTATGGTGAGTTTATTTTCTTTTGGTTATGAATTTGATGCAGTTGTCATATAATACACCATCTGCTCCATAATTTGCAGATTTCACAAAAAATGACTTTGTTTCTAGTTTAAATAAATCAAAAGTTACTTAAGTGCTGAAACGTGGTTTTATGCAATGGTGGACCCTGTGCAAAGGTTAATGAGTGACCTTTCAGCTGCTGATTTGTGTATTCAGCTGTTAAACTGGTACTAACTAGGTGCAGTTTTCCCTGACAGTTGAAAGGACAATGTAACGAAATAACGCTGTCACAGATTGTGCTGCATTATGCTGCTCAGTGTGACGTTTCTTGCCATGTGATGGTGTCAACCTTGCCTCATAATTTGGCCGTGTCCTAACCTAATTCCAGTTGTCCTGTTTATAGCACCGACACCACAGTTTACTTCTCTACCACATAAAGAAATAATAGAAGTTTTTATCATCCAATTTATTAGACTCGATGTACTGAATTTGAAAGGCTGGAGAGCTCAGTTGCCTGCCACAGCTTTTATGGGACACCATTTATAGAAGCCAGCTGCTTAGTCGCCAATGATGGCTACGGACAACATTTTGCAAACACCAGCTCATCAGTATTTCTGTGGCCCATATATTTTTATAATTCCTTACACTTCGGTGCTCTAGTGGTCAGGGGACTTCATAGACCAGGAGCTTGCTAAGCTTCTTGTAACTGAAGCTGCTATGGGTGGAGTTCCCGACGCCTTACGTGCATCTGCGGCCCATAGCCGAATCGTGCTGAACTTAGATGAAATGCGGACGGCTTTGTTTGGTTGTGCCTTCTGCTGCAAATGCAAAAGGAACAAATGATGGACAGAATGCTCAACAATGCACAGATTCACCACCAGTCACAAAGATCTGGGTTTAATCCATTGTTCTTTTGCTCACCACGCCACCCCAGTTTGGACCCAGCCATATGCAAATCAGTCTTGACCCTGTTCCTCATGGGAACAGTCCTACCCAAACTGTAAAGCGAGGTCCTCCCTGGCCGGAAACAAGCATCCTGGGATCGGTTTCGGGAAATCACCCCTTATCAGCTAGGCTACCTTAAATCCAGTGGTGCAGTGAGCACGGGACCCACTTCTGGGTATACCCTTCCCACGTAAGGTACCAAATGCAAAAAGAACAAATGATGGACGGAATGCTGAAAAATGAAAACATTCACCACCAGTTACAAACATCTAGGTTTAATCCATTGTTCTTTTGCTCAGCACGCCACCCAAGGCCACACTTCTCAAAGATGGTCGCCTTCCTGGACATTGCAAGTCCAGAATCGGAGCTGCAGTGGTCTGATATAGTTTCTCGGCCCAGGAGGGATGGAATGCAAGGTATATTACCTACCTGGCAGTTCTAGTTTACAACAGCCCTCACATGTAAAATACCATAATGGAGTGCAGGGACAGGCAGCTTCCAAGTTCATTACAGAACCTTGTAAAGATGCACATCGCAGAGTACCTTTTAGTTTTTTAGCTCCTGAACTTTAAAATAATACAAAACACCTCACAGTTTGATAATCATAGCTGTTGTTGCTGCTCCTTTCTTTCAGAAGCCAAACCTCACCTTTGTTCCCTTTCCCCTAATCTGGTCTGTCCTCAAAGCCAAGGCCCTACATTTTATGACTCTATTTTAGCAGTTATTTTCTCAAACTTAATTTCAACGACAGAAAAAATCCAAAAGTGTTTTCAAGAGAAATTATGGTTGTAATATGTAAAAGCTACAGCATTTTTATAAATCTAGACTCCAAAGTGATTAAATACATTAGGCAGTTTTTTTTATTTTGCAAAAAAATAATTAAAAAAATGCATCCTGAAACAATACAAAACAATTTAACTATCAGTTGTGTATGTTGCTGCTTAAGTGTTGGTGAGCTACCTTCTTGCTCTTCTCTCCTGCAGCGGGAAATGCACCTGTTTACTTGTTATACTTGAGCAAACCTTTTCACTATAAAATAATCAAATTTGTTAATGCTTGTTTCCAGTGTGAATGGAACCTAAAGGGATATTTTTTTTCCATAACCCTGATGTATTGTCTCTTCGTCGCTTAGTCTTTTGCTTAGTTACTGTCTCTATCTTATTTTTTTTTCCACACACACTTATTCTTCCCTCAGTAGCTATTCAGTTTTATCCTTCGCTCTTCCGCCGTCTCTTTTCCTCACACGTCCTATGATTGATGGATTTCTATTTTAATTTACAGTTGGATATGTTGATTATAAGCCCTCGCGAGTTGGCATGGCAAAGAGCTACTGTAGATAGCAGATCCTCATACATAAGGTTACGAGATGACTCTCTCATCAGGGCCACCACCATCTTCCAGTCCTGGGCTTCTCTTTAACCACGTAATGCATTCTGGGGATTGTCATTTTATTGCATTTCAACTGAACCAATTGGATTGACAGATCTGAAAACCATACTTTGTTACAGAAAGGCCCAGGACTGAATCATGACGTCCCTGTCTACACATAGTCATCTGGGAAGTATCCATGAAGTGATCAAACCCAGCCTGCCACTGGCAACAAGTGCCAGAGGAAAGACACAAGAGCACCACTTGGAAGCAGGGAGAGGGCAGAGCATGGGTATGTTGCTGAGAGGTGGCCTGGACCACAGTGATACCTGGGGATTGCTGACATCCCAGAGCCTCGGAAAGACAGGCAAGACTCAGTCAGGGTAAGTCAGACAGTGCGGCGACCTTTAAGCACATGAATTCGGCTACCCTTATGACAGCTTGGCCCTTGCCGCTACCACTCCACATTATTATCACCATGACCTGCTCTGTGCTATTTACCTTTTATCGCACTAAAATGGTGCAATCTCTTGCCAGCACCAAGGGGTCTATTACATGGATGTCCAATATCGCCAAGAGAGTGCGGTCAATCAATCCCAGATTTTTCGGCTATCCACATTAGATACATTTATACAATTCATCTACATGGAACTTAGCCACAACACAGCCAGGAAGGATGCAATGGGCCTTGGTGTTAGCAATGAAACTGCCCCCCTGACTACTGTTAGGATAGGAAAATACAACAATTGTCAGGGTTCAAAGGACCCGGGTGCCACTGCACCAATGGTACCTACGCCACTGAACACTGCCTGCTGTTAAAACACTGCTGATGCATCTACATTCCTGCCTTGCACTCAGTATTTCAGTGCTGGGACAAAGCTTTTCAATGCACCTCAATCGCGACACACAGGGCACCTTAGCAGTTTCGGTGCTGGGACCCTGACTCAGCTCTTGCAGTGCCTCAATGAATGGCCTACACGTCAATTTGGTATTTCCAAAGTTGGACCCTTTCTCACTGTCTGTATTATAGACCTTGGAGAGGATGTGGTGCCATGGTCAGAGCTGACGGCTCGGGATCTGGGGATCCGGGGTCAAGTCTCTGCATTGGCACAACATCTTGTGATTCTGGGCAAGTCACTTAATCTCCATGGCTTGGCAGTTCGGGCTGGACTTTTCCCATGAGGCACAGGGTCAAGGCTGATTTGCATATGGAGGTGGAGGTGGTGGAGGAGGAGGTGGAGAAGTGTGGCTCAATGCTGGTGTCGGGAGGCCGCTACGGTGGAGTTCCACGCCTCCACGTAGCCCGAGTTCCTGTTCCTGACTCCTCCTCCCCCTCACCTCGAGGTCGATGGCGAACGCTGCTGCTGCTCTGGTGTGCCGTGTTGCACTTCGCTGAGATTGCCGAGGACTCTCCAAAATTGCTGAAGCCGATTAAAGCAGGCATGGCTAACGGAGTGCTACGGAGCTGAAAATCGGCTTGTTAAGGAGACGTAAGGAAGTGTGGTGAGCGGCGCTTCAACTCCTACGGACTCGGCCTGGGTGCGAGATACAATGTATCAGGATAGACTAACTCTGGCCGCAAGCTAACGCTTCTATATGAATGCCTTTCCATTTGCTGTTTGCCGCTTCGACTTGTGATAATATGCCGAAGGCGTTTTAAAGCGCTTCAAGAAGATTGCTGTAACTGTCGGGGGAAGTAAAAAAAAAAAACTGGCACTGGATTCGGACTTTCTCTTTTTTGCACTAATCTACTGCTGGTGCTGGGGCTGTCATCTGTCCGAGGCTGTGGTGATTCGGTGGCTGACTGCAGCTGATAGCGGACTTGGATATGGAACAGTGTTGCTGGCTAACATTTGGGGGAACTAACAAGCACCTTGGAGCCGATTGAAAGGCTCGGATTTCAAATTTGACGTTAGAAGTGGGGACTTCGGATAACTGGGGCCTCTACAGGTGATTGAAATCGCTCTACCCCGTCGCTTTAACCATACTGAGGAACGTGTGGGTAAGACTACAGGTCCCAGCATTCCCAACGATTTGGCTTTTTTTGTGGTTAAACCGGACCAATTCTGATTGAAATCCTTTTGCTCTGCCGCTTCCGTTATATGGTTAGCATTTAGCGTTGAAGCCGCTGTGTGGGCTTTGAATGACTGAGGGTTCTGTTTTTTTTTCTCTGATATTTATATGACTCACTCACACGGACTGTTGTACGCCTGCTGTAAGCTTCGTCCTTCTCACTAAACGCCACAGTTGCCTTTTTCTTTTCAAACGCTCTCTGAGGCTTGGTGTGGGACAAAAACTATTAGTCCCAGCATTCATAGCGATTTGAGAGGCTATTGGACTAATTCTGATTCAGATCACTCTGCCCTGCCGCTTCCGCTATATAGCCTTACGTTGAAGCCGCTGTGAGGGCAAGACTTCGAGTAAACTGGGGTCCCGCCAGTGATTGAATCATCGTAAATCTCAAGTACTAGCACCCCCGATGCCCTGATTTTCTTTGGTGTTTACTAGACTGATTTTGTCTATTCAAAGATTGGAGGTCAGAAAACTTTGAGAAACTTTGAGGGGAGAATACTTCGTCTTCCTCTCTGATTATGGGCAAGCAATTGACGGCTAGGACCAGAGCGATAAAAAAACGTCAACAACTGAAAGATAAATCAGAAAAGGCTAAACTAGCGGGATCTGCCACAGAGAAGGAAAACTCTTCTGCGGTAAACTCGGAGAGCTCTGAAGAGGGTGAAAATAATCTCCCAACCGATAATAAGGGAAAGGAGGTATTAGAGCTGCCCGTGATTGGAATGGATATGGTCTTGTCAAGTTCTGTAGAAAAATCACCAGGGATGGTACAAGGCGTGAATTTTACAGTGGCACATGATCCACAGGTCCCCAAAGACGCACTGGCTATTTCAAATTCTACTTTTACTTCTACTTGTAAAGTGTCTAAACAATTTCCATTATTCGAGCGGAAGGGCGCAGCACTCATCACTACTAATGCAGTCGGGACCCGGGCAATTTTGTCAGGGGCTCCAGTCCTCTTAAATTCTACAGATTCAACGACGCCAACAAACAATGTAGTTAACTTAATAGATTCTTCGTCCTCAGATATAAAAACTGCATGTTTGAGTGAGAGTGAAGTCTCAATTTCTCCCTCTACGGTTGTTCCTCATGTCGTGTCTTCTATTTTGCCACAATCCAAATTAGATCTGAATGACGATCCTATGGCACATGAAATGGCACAAAGCCCGATTTTGGAGATGGACACTAAGACTACTGGGGACTTCCAAATCTATGTGAAAGACATGTTAAACTTGATACTGGGGGAAATAGGAGAGATGAAGCAATTTCAAAAGGCTGAATTGGCAGTAATTAGTAATCGTTTGGACAAAATAGAAGATTCAATGGTATCTCTTACAACTCGATTTCACGAATCCGAGACTAGAATTTCAGGGCTGGAGGACAATATGACTACTATGCAGAAGGAGGTGTCTACAATTTGCAAATCGTCAAAAGCCTTTGAAATTAAATTGGATGAGTTAGAGAATTATAATAGAAGGTCAAACCTTCGAGTAGTGGGTGTGCCAGAGAATATTGAAGGCTTGGATATGATGCAATGGATTACTTTTTTTTTTTCTCGTGAGGTAATCCATGAGTTTAAGGGAGATTTAACAATCACGCGCGCGCATCGAGTTCCAGCTCGTCCATTTCTCAACTCCCCATTTCCTCGGACAATTATTGTTAACTTTGCTGACGTACGTGTCAAAGAGACAATCCTATCACAGGCCTTTAAGCAAAGACAATTTCATGCCAATCCAACTACTAAATGTCGGATTTTCTCCGATATGTCGGCTGCTGCTGCTAGACGGAGAAAAGACTTTGTAAAGATCTTGCAATTATTCAAAGAAAAGGGTGTCCAAGCATCAATGGCACAGCAGGCCAAGTTAAACGTTTTGATAAAAGGCAAATTCTACTTGTTTACTGATGTTGATGAGGCGCGGGAGATGCTTAACCAGTTGCAGAGTTAAGCCCTAATAAGACATTGATGTAACTAGATATGATTGTGGGGAGGAGGGCAGGTGAGGAACAGGGGGATCACAGGGTCAGGGGCGCATCAACAAGGCGCCTCCATGAGAAGGGTGAGTGTCAGGTGGCCAGCGTGGGGAGGAGGTGAAGGTGTAGTGCAGGGCCACAGGGCTAGGTGCTGGAGGGGAGCACCTGAGGTGGGGTGTAGGGTGGGGGGAGGGGGAGGGGGGGAAGAAAAGAATTGAAGTTCTTGCGGGATTTTGATGAAAAAATAAGTGGGCAAGATGTATGTATTAACGGATTATTAACGGTTTATATAAGTGTTTATTGGGGGGCTTAGAGTGATTTCCTTCAACGTTAATGGGCTGAATAATAAAAAAAAATGCGAGCAATTGAGCTCTGGATTAAGTCAGAACGACCAGCTGTTGTAATGCTTCAAGAAACTCATATTTCTACTGCCAATATTAATGCATTCTCTATGTTTAAAACCTGGTCGTTATATAGAGGGTTTTCATGCGCTCAAGAATCTAAAAGCGGGGTCGCCATTTTTTTAAATCAGAATTTAGATGCAGACATTGTCCAGTATGAAGATGGGGGGGAGGGGCGGTGGTGCTGGGTCATGTGTTTAATAAAAGATAGGAAAAGACCAATTACTTTTGTTAGTTTCTATGCCCCAGTGGAAGACCGTGCCCCAATTTATGATGAGTTATTTCAATCTTTGTTGTTAGTTAGGGGGGACATAGTGATAGGCGGTGATTTTAATATCCTCATTGATATAAAATTAGATTCCACTGGTATGTCAAGGAGACAATCTAAACCAAAATCAAGAAGGTCCATTATGCAGAATATATCATTATTGGATCTTTGTGATCCTTGGCGAACTACATTTCCACAGAAAAAAGAATTTACGTGTTGGTCTGAGAGACATAGATCCTCGTCCGGATTAGATTTTTTTCTGGCTTCAAGGCTATTAAAATTCTCCTACCAAAACTTTTTCACAATGGTTTCTCAGACCACGCAATGTTGTTAATTGAATTTGAAATAGGCGGAGAGATTAAGCCATCTAAAAGATGGATATTTAATAAAATGTATCTGCAGGACAATAATTGGATTTCTTTTTCAAAAACTGAAATTACTGAATTTATAGCACGTAATCTAGATACAGCCCCACTCCATATTGTATGGGATTCACTAAAAGCTTTTATTCGTGGTATCATAATTAGTAAAGATGCAGAAGAATGGCGCATTATTAAACAAACTAAGACCTCACTTTATCAAAAAATCCATTCACTTACTTTGCTGCGCCAAGTTATTCCTTCCAGTGATGTCCCAAAAAAATTAAATGAGGGTAAACGTGAACTTAATACGTTTCTTTTTACACAGAGCGAACAGCAATTCTCAATAAAATCTCAGAAGATCTACGAGGAAAGTAATTTCTCTGGGAAACTTCTTGCATGGCAGGCAAAAGAGCAAGTTGCCGCAAAGTTGATACACTCCTTAAAATGCCCTGTCACTCAAGTTGAAGTATCTCAGACTGATGCTATTGGCACTATTATGCTGTCCCACTATAAACAGATTTACAGTCAATAGCAAATAGTAGATCACTCCAAGGTCTCAGATTTTTTATCCAGATACAATATGCCCTCCCTAACGCAGGTAGAAAGTGATTCAATGCAGCGTTTATTTTCCAAATCCGAACTAGAATTAGTGGTTAGGAATTTACCAATTGGCAAAGCTTGTGGCCCGGATGGCTTTCCGGCTGAATTTTTTAAGAGTTTCTTTACTGTCTTTTCTGATTTATTAATACAATTATTTAACTATATGTTAATGGGTGGTCAAGTATCGGATTCTTTCGGGGAGGGGACCGTTGTTAGTTTTCCAAAAAAAGGTAAATGTTTAAAAGACCCTAACTCGTATAGGCCTATCACGTTACTTAATACCGATTACAAGATCCTTACTAAATTACTGGCAATACGTTTTAATTCAATTGTAACGGATCTTATTCACTTAGATCAGAATGGCTTTGTGGCAGGCCGGCAGTTAGTGACCAATACCCATTTTCTCACGGAAGCACTAGATTATTTTCAGGTTAAAAAAATTCCGGCTTTAACTTTATTATTGGATGCTGAGAAAGCTTTTGATTTAGTGGTGTGGTCAACTTTATTTGCTATTTTAAAACATTTTGGTATTCCCTCACAAATTACTAGTTTAATTCAAAATTTATACACGGGTGCCAGAGCAAATATAATTATTAATTCTGTGTTGGCAGGCACAGTATCGGTCCATCGAGGCACTAGGCAGGGTTGCCCCCTATCCCCTATCCTTTTTGCTTTTTTCATTGAACCGTTAGCCACAGCAATCCGCGAATCTGTAAATATCCCTCCACCAATTACATCTATGGCAAAAATTAAACTCTATGCCGATGATATCATGTTGATAATTAAGACGGATATCCAATCTCAAACTGCGGTTTTGAAGCTCTTTGAAGAATTCGGGGCCCTAGGAGGTTACCGAATTAATTAAAAAAAAAACAGAAATATTAGTGTGTGGAGGGGGGGAGGTGGATCTACACGCAGATTTAGCTGGTTGTATTAACGTAAGACCAAAACGGTATTATGGGGTTATGTTTTCTACCTCGGTATCAGATTTAGTTAAGCTGAATTTTGACCCACTTTTTAGAAAGGTACAATCCTTATTTACTAGATGGGATTCACTTCCATTTACTATTATGGGACGGGTGGCACTCATAAAGATGTCTGTACTTCCACTATTTAAAAAAAAAAATTCTGCTATTCTGTGCTTTTTATCTAGTGTTTTTTTTTCAAAAGTAGAATCATTATTTTCAAGCTTTATATGGGCTAAAAAACGCCCTAGGATTGCACTGAAGACACTGTACGTGGATATCGATTCAGGAGGCTTATCTGTTCCTAATTTTAGAGATTATTATAGTGGATATTTTGCCCAATATTTAGAACGATTTAAATCAGGAACACAGAATCCCAAATTATTCATTAATTTTTTTTATGACCAAATTAGTCAGGAGGCTCAAACCCCAGTCCCTCTGCACATCCCTAAATCACCAAAACTCACTCGATATAAAATAATGTATTGCTTCTTTAAACGTCGCGACGCTCTTCTAAAAAGGCATTCTATCCCGCAGTTCAACTCTAGAACTCCTTTAAGGAATGCTCTCTTTTTTTGGGGAATCAAAATTGGAGTAGATATTGTTTTATTATGGGAGCGGGCTGGGTTTAGCACTCTTTCAGATTTCTTAATAGAAGGGGCCAGGCTGTTACCCGGAGAGATGCAGCAATTAATCTCAGGGAATTTTATGTTATTAAATTCATATGTTTCGATTTTCAAAGTACTAGGACAAGTTGAGCCAAGAATGATCGACTCTCCGTGCCAGTTGTGGGATGATCTGTTGTTGATTCCTCAGAGTAAGAAGCCAGGAGCATGGAAACGTTATTTAGCTCAACATATAGAATTAGACCTTAGCAAAAGAGTCATTAAAAATGGCAGGAGCAAGAAAATCATGTTCTTACTGTGAATACATGGAAATGTATGAATAAATTGAATTTTAGTGTCCTTCGAGGCTCTAACTGGAGGAGAATGTTTTTTTCACTAAATGGCTCCTATATCGAACTCCTGCCGTCATTTCTAAAATGTATCCGAATGTTAGCGCCACCTGTTTTGGATGTCAGCAATACAGTCCCGCTAATTGGTCCCACACTGTTGCTTACTGTGTTAAAATTGTTCCTTATTGGAATGAGATTTTCATATATTTACAAACGTACTGTGGTGTTCAGATTGCTTATAACGTCAAACTATTACTTTATGGTTATGATTCTGATCTTGGATTGTCAGAACAGATGGTAAAACTATTATTTATTGTGATGGCAGTAGCAAGGTCTCTGGTGCTTCAGAACGGGAAATTAATACAAGCTCCTTCGTTTAATGCCTGGCTTCAGAAAATGAGAAATGTTAGAATGAGTGAATTTCGTTACGCACAGCGAATTGGGGGGTTGAGGAAATTTGACAAAATTTGGAAATCGTTTTTTGAGTAATTTTGGGAATTGTATTCTGTAAACTATGATTTTGTATTCTTGGTTGTCAATATATGCATTTTCTGTTTATTAATTGAAATTATGTTACAAGAACTTCAATAATAAAAAGTAAAAAAAAAAAAAAGTATTTCAGTGCTGGGACAAAGCTCTTCAATGCACCTCAATCGCGACACACAGGGCACCTTAGCAGTTTCGGTGCTGGGACCCTGACTCAGCTCTTGCAGTGCCTCAATGAATGGCCTACATGTCAATCTGGTATTTCCAAAGTTGGACCCTTTCTCACTGTCTGTATTATAGACCTTGGAGAGGATGTGGTGCCGTGGTCAGAGCTGACGGCTCGGGATCTGGGGATCCGGGGTCAAGTCTCTGCATTGGCACAACATCTTGTGATTCTGGGCAAGTCACTTAATCTCCATGGCTTGGCAGTTCGGGCTGGACTTTTCCCATGAGGCACAGGGTCAAGGCTGATTTGCATATGGAGGTGGAGGTGGTGGAGGAGGAGGTGGAGAAGTGTGGCTCAATGGTTGGAGCTAGCAAAAAGAGGAGTTGAGCCCACGGGACAAAAGGGTCGGCTGGGCCAATTGAAGATAAACAAGAAAGATTTGCCTGCCCTTCATATATTTTGATTTTTGCAGTTACTGAAGCAACAATGATAAACACGTTTCTTCTGTTTATCATGGAAATGTATTTATCATTCCATTTATTATTTTCATTTTTTAACATATATTTGTACGTGGAAAAGGTTACCATTGGCTTTTCAACTTCTACTCACATACCACAATTAATAAATTATGTCCAAAAAAAGACAAGTGATTTTCATACAGTGAAAAATTAATCAAATTATATATAATTTACAAACAGTGAAAACAATAGTGGTGCTTGTCAAAACACGTATGCAAGTTGATAACAAATTCAACAATACATATACCATTTATATTCCATTAATACATTGTGAACAATAACGTTTTTTAGACAGAAAAAAGACCAGCTTGTCGATTTGAAATGAATACGAATCAATGCGCCTTGTTGTACTACGAGGCTTGTGCCGACGCGTTTCGAGTCCAGGTAATTAATCACCAAACTCTCTTCAGGGCTTTATTATTCTGATCTATAAATGAAACGTTTTGACAACATTAAAAAAGGACCTCACTCTACTTGTGATTGATGCACTTTCTACCATCATATCTAAGAGAGTACCTGAATGAATGGTTTCGTCTTTCTAATTATTCTGGTGTTTGTCAATGGTTTTAGGAGCGCAGAGGGCATCCGCCAAAATCCTATGGAGGGCAAGAATCGTGAAGTACTCTTAAACCTTGATTAAATCATGCTGTGGAACGGATACTTTCTGGGGACTTTTTTTCTGGATGGGGTGTCAGTTGCTCATGATATACGACCAGTTAAGCAGTGGTGCACTATTTATACACACAGACTGTTCTTCGATTGCTTTCGCAGTTTTAAAGCTCGTGTTCCCAACAATCAGTCTCCTCTCCAAAACGCCATGTCTCCTTCATTCACTGTTTTTTCATGTTCGTGTTCCTATACAGTCATGTGATGAATCAGGTGACCTTGTGATGAATCAGGTGACCTTGTGCCTTCCCTAAGGATTATGGGGTATGGAGTCCATTCGATATAAACATGGGGTTTATACTTAAAAGTAGTTTTCAATATTCGAGCCGCATTATATCCCTTTGAATATTGACATTCAAATTCTATTTATTTCGCTCATGCTGTTTAATCCACTGATTGCGCTATTGAATTTCATTATTAAATAAGCTTCCCTGCGTAAAAATGCAGTTTCAATATCGGAAGAAAAATTTGAGGCATTTATGACTGATAAAGCAGTCCATTGAAAATCATTTTCCCCGTGTTTTTCTTCCAAAAAGTGTTCCACCATAGGTGCTGTGGACACTTTATTCTTTATACGCGATCTGTGCTGCGTTATTCTGGCATTTACCTGCTGATTTGTTTTGCCAATGTATATTCGACTGCAGAGGCAGCGGATGGCATACACCACATTTTTGGTTCTGTAATTAGTAAATTGCTCATGTTTCCACCTTACTCCATTATGGGTAAATTCTGTACCTTCAATGGTATGATTACATGCCACATTTGCGGTGGCCCTGTATAGGTTTTAAATTCCATTGAGAAATCAGGTCGCTTTTCTGTTTGGGAATAGAGACATCTGCTCTAACTATTTGTTGCCCAATACTTGTATTTTTCTTCGTGGCAAATATTGGTTTTTGTAAGGGGACCTTAAGATTCTCCAATAAGTGCCAATTTCTCAGCACGATTTTTTTAAACTGATTGGTTTGAGGACCAAACGTGGTCACACATACCAGTTTTTCTAGTTCTTGTTTTTCTTTTACCTGCAACAATGTTTCCCTTGGCGTGAATCTGGCCCGTTTTTTAGAATGGTTCAACAATTTCTTAGGATAACCCCTTTTAATCATCGCGTCACAGAAGGCCGTTGCGTGATTTTCAAAATCGGACTGCTCAGTACAGTTTCTCCTAATGCGCAATAACTGCCCATAGGGAAGGTTCTCTTTTAAGCTCTTTGGGTGCGAACTCCTGAAGTGTAGAGTTGTATTTTTATCAGTGTCCTTTCTGTACAATGATGTTTTGAGTTTCTGATCATGTGCACTGACTTCCACATCTAAAAAGGTCATTTTTATTTTGCTGGACTGAATGCAGAACTTTATGTCTCTATGTCTGGTATTAAGCCAGCCATAGAATTCATTGAGCTCGATCTGGCTCCCCTGCCACAGGAGCCAGATGTCGTCAATGTACCTCAGCCAATGTAGAATGTGTGCTTTATAGGGATTGTTATTTTGAACAAATCTTTTTTCATATTGCGCCATATAAAGCACAGCCATCTCTGGAGCATATGGACAACCCATAGCTGTACCTTTGATTTGAACGTAGAAGTTGTCTTCAAATTTAAAATAGTTGTTTTTTAGGGTCACCTCCGCCAGCTGAATAATAAACTGGGTTGGGACACGGTGGGGACGTTCTCGTTGATCAAGGTAAAGTTCCATCACCTCAAGTGCCTCCTCTTGGGGGATTTGTGTGTAAAGTGATGCGACATCTAGTGTCCCCATCACTTGGGTCTCCTCACTGAATGCTGTATCCTCAATCTTTGTAATAAAATTGGTGGTGTCCCTTAGGTATGAGTCCACCTCCTGTAGGAAAGGCTTAAGAAAGAAGTCAATATACTTAGATACCGGTTCTAATGCCGAATCACACCCCGAAACAATCGGGCGTCCTGGTGGTCTAGAGCTGTTTTTGTGTATCTTTGGTAGAAAGTAAAGGATAGGAGTCCTCGGTGATATCCTTTACTTTCTACCAAAGATACACAAAAACAGCTCTAGACCACCAGGACGCCCGATTGTTTCGGGGTGTGATTCGGCATTAGAACCGGTATCTAAGTATATTGACTTCTTTCTTAAGCCTTTCCTACAGGAGGTGGACTCATACCTAAGGGACACCACCGATTTTATTACAAAGATTGAGGATACAGCATTCAGTGAGGAAACCCAAGTGATGGCGACACTAGATGTCGCATCACTTTACACACTAATCCCCCAAGAGGAGGCACTTGAGGTGATGGAACTTTACCTTGATCAACGAGAACGTCCCCACCGTGTCCCAACCCAGTTTATTATTCAGCTGGCGGAGGTGACCCTAAAAAACAACTATTTTAAATTTGAAGACAACTTCTACGTTCAAATCAAAGGTACAGCTATGGGTTGTCCATATGCTCCGGAGATGGCTGTGCTTTATATGGCGCAATATGAAAAAAGATTTGTTCAAAATAACAATCCCTATAAAGCACACATTCTACATTGGCTGAGGTACATTGACGACATCTGGCTCCTGTGGCAGGGGAGCCAGATCGAGCTCAATGAATTCTATGGCTGGCTTAATACCAGACATAGAGACATAAAGTTCTGCATTCAGTCCAGCAAAATAAAAATGACCTTTTTAGATGTGGAAGTCAGTGCACATGATCAGAAACTCAAAACATCATTGTACAGAAAGGACACTGATAAAAATACAACTCTACACTTCAGGAGTTCACACCCAAAGAGCTTAAAAGAGAACCTTCCCTATGGGCAGTTATTGCGCATTAGGAGAAACTGTACTGAGCTGTCCGATTTTGAAAATCACGCAACGGCCTTCTGTGACGCGATGATTAAAAGGGGTTATCCTAAGAAATTGTTGAACCATTCTAAAAAACGGGCCAGATTCACGCCAAGGGAAACATTGTTGCAGGTAAAAGAAAAACAAGAACTAGAAAAACTGGTATGTGTGACCACGTTTGGTCCTCAAACCAATCAGTTTAAAAAAATCGTGCTGAGAAATTGGCACTTATTGGAGAATCTTGAGGTCCCCTTACAAAAACCAATATTTGCCATGAAGAAAAATACAAGTATTGAGCAACAAATAGTTAGAGCAGATGTCTCTATTCCCAAACAGAAAAGCGACCTGATTTCCCAATGGAATTTAAAACCTATACAGGGCCACCGCAAATGTGGCAATTGCGTGGCATGTAATCATACCATTGAAGGTACAGAATTTACCCATAATGGAGTAAGGTGGAAACATGAGCAATTTACTAATTGCAGAACCAAAAATGTGGTGTATGCCATCCGCTGCCCCTGCAGTCGAATATACATTGGCAAAACAAATCAGCAGGTAAATGCCAGAATAACGCAGCACAGATCGCGTATAAGGAATAAAGTGTCCACAGCACCTATGGTGGAACACTTTTTGGAAGAAAAACATGGGGAAAATGATTTTCAATGGACTGTTTTATCAGTCATAAATGCCTCAAATTTTTCTTCCGATATTGAAACTGCATTATTACGCAGGGAAGCTTATTTAATAATGAAATTCAATAGCGCAATCAGTGGATTAAACAGCATGAGCGAAATAAATAGAATTTGAATGTCAATATTCAAAGGGATATAATGCGGCTCGAATATTGAAAACTACTTTTAAGTATAAACCCCATGTTTATATCGAATGGACTCCATACCCCATAATCCTTAGGGAAGGCACAAGGTCACCTGATTCATCACAAGGTCACCTGATTCATCACATGATTGTATAGGAACACGAACATGAAAAAACAGTGAATGAAGGAGACATGGCGTTTTGGAGAGGAGACTGATTGTTGGGAACACGAGCTTTAAAACTGCGAAAGCAATCGAAGAACAGTCTGTGTGTATAAATAGTGCACCACTGCTTAACTGGTCGTATATCATGAGCAACTGACACCCCATCCAGAAAAAAAGTCCCCAGAAAGTATCCGTTCCACAGCATGATTTAATCAAGGTTTAAGAGTACTTCACGATTCTTGCCCTCCATAGGATTTTGGCGGATGCCCTCTGCGCTCCTAAAACCATTGACAAACACCAGAATAATTAGAAAGACGAAACCATTCATTCAGGTACTCTCTTAGATATGATGGTAGAAAGTGCATCAATCACAAGTAGAGTGAGGTCCTTTTTTAATGTTGTCAAAACGTTTCATTTATAGATCAGAATAATAAAGCCCTGAAGAGAGTTTGGTGATTAATTACCTGGACTCGAAACGCGTCGGCACAAGCCTCGTAGTACAACAAGGCGCATTGATTCGTATTCATTTCAAATCGACAAGCTGGTCTTTTTTCTGTCTAAAAAACTTTATTGTTCACAATGTATTAATGGAATATAAATGGTATATGTATTGTTGAATTTGTTATCAACTTGCATACGTGTTTTGACAAGCACCACTATTGTTTTCACTGTTTGTAAATTATATATAATTTGATTAATTTTTCACTGTATGAAAATCACTTGTCTTTTTTGGACATAATTTATTAATTGTGGTATGTGAGTAGAAGTTGAAAAGCCAATGGTAACCTTTTCCACGTACAAATATATGTTAAAAAATGAAAATAATAAATGGAATGATAAATACATTTCCATGATAAACAGAAGAAACGTGTTTATCATTGTTGCTTCAGTAACTGCAAAAATCAAAATATATGAAGGGTAGGCAAATCTTTCTTGTTTATCTTCAATGGTTGGAGCGGCAGACCCTGATGCAGAAGTCTAGCCCGGGACCAGGGTTCAATTCCCCGCCTCGGCGGGTCTTGGGCTAAAAAATTCCACGGACCTGATAATTCTCGCCTCTGTGCCTATTCCAATCATGGAGTCCCACTCTGCAACTCTGGGCAATAGCTTGCTTAATCTCCACAACGGCCCCCACAACGTTAAGGATGCCTGGCCTCCACCTTGAGGGTGCCCAGGAGTGGACACCTCACAGGGAAAGCCAGGATGGGTTCCACAGCGGTATTCGTACAAGCGCCTTGAGACCCTTGCGGGTGAGTAGTGCGCTATACAAGTATCAATTTACATTTTACATTTACATATGGCCATGTCTGACCTGGGGTGGTGTGGAGTGCAAAAAAACGATGGACTTACGCCCAGATCTCTGTCCTAGGGTGAATGTATGACAATGTTCTGCATTCTGTCCATCACCTGTTGTTTTTGCCTTTGTCGCCCCGAGTGGGATGGGTATGCTCGGACGTGAGTCCCATGCTCTCCACACCACTGGAGTCAAGCTATCCAGGCTGATGACGGCTAATAGCCAGAAACCAGTCCTTGGATGCTCGATTCCGGTCCAGGAAAGACATGGCTTGGCAGTTCGGGCTGGACTGTTCCCATGAGGCACAGGGTCAAGGCTGATTTGCATATGGCCATGTCTGACCTGGGGTGGTGTGGAGTGCACCAATAACGATGGATTTAGGCCCAGATCTCTGTACTGGGGTGAATGTATGACAATGTTCTGCATTCTGTCCATCACTTGTTGTTTTTGCCTTTGTCGCCTCGAGTGGGATGGGTATGCTCAGACGTGAGTCCCATGCTCTCCACACCACTGGAGTCAAGCTATCCAGGCTGATGACGGCTGATAGCCAGAAACCGGTCCTTGGATGCTTGATTCCGGTCCAGGAAAGACATGGCTTGGCAGTTCGGGCTGGACTGTTCCCATGAGGCACAGGGTCAAGGCTGATTTGCATATGGCCATATCTGACCTGGGGTGGTGTGGAGTGCAAAAAAATGATGGATTTAGGCCCAGATCTCTGTACTGGGATGAATGTATGACAATGTTCTGCATTCTGTCCATCACCTGTTGTTTTTGCCTTTGTCGCCCCGAGTGGGATGGGTATGCTCAGACTTGAGTCCCATGCTCTCCACACCACTGGAGTCAAGCTATCCAGGCTGATGACGGCTGATAGCCAGAAACCGGTCCTTGGATGCTTGATTCCGGTCCAGGAAAGACATGGCTTGGCAGTTCGGGCTGGACTGTTCCCATGAGGCACAGGGTCAAGGCTGATTTGCATATGGCCATATCTGACCTGGGGTGGTGTGGAGTGCAAAAAAATGATGGATTTCGGCCCAGATCTCTGTACTGGGATGAATGTATGACAATGTTCTGCATTCTGTCCATCACCTGTTGTTTTTGCCTTTGTCGCCCCGAGTGGGATGGGTATGCTCAGACGTGAGTCCCATGCTCTCCACACCACTGGAGTCAAGCTATCCAGGCTGATGACGGCTGATAGCCAGAAACTGGTCCTTGGATGCTTGATTCCAGTCCAGGAAAGACATGGCTTGGCAGTTCGGGCTGGACTGTTCCCATGAGGCACAGGGTCAAGGCTGATTTGCATACGGCCATGTCTGACCTGGGGTGGAGTGCAAAAAAACGATGGATTTAGGCCCAGATCTCTGTACTGGGGTGAATATATGACAATGTTCTGAATTCTGTCCATCACCTGTTGTTTTTGCCTTTGTCGCCCCGAGTGGATGGGTATGCTCAGACGTGAGTCCCATGCTCTCCACACCACTGGAGTCAAGCTATCCAGGCTGATGACGGCTGATAGCCAGAAACCGGTCCTTGGATGATTGATTCCAGTCCAGGAAAGACATGGCTTGGCAGTTCAGGCTGAACTGTTCACATGAGGCACAGGGTCAAGGCTGATTTGCATATGGCCATGTCTGACCTGGGGTGGTGTGGAGTGCAAAAAAAAATGGATTTAGGCCCAGATCTCTGTACTGGGGTGAATGTATGACAATGTTCTGCATTCTGTCCATCACCTTTTGTTTTTGCCTTTGTCGCCCCGAGTATGATGGGTATGCTCAGACGTGAGTCCCATGCTCTCCACACCACTGGAGTCAAGCTGTCCAGGCTGATGACGGCTGATAGCCAGAAACCGGTTCTTGGATGCTTGATTCCGGTCCAGGAAAGACATGGCTTGGCAGTTCGGGCTGGACTGTTCCCATGAGGCACAGGGTCAAGGCTGATTTGCATATGGCCATGTCTGACCTGGGGTGGTGTTGAGTGCAAAAAAACAATGAATTTAGACCCAGGTCTCTGTACTGGGGTGAATGTATGACAATGTTCTGCATTCTGTCCATCACCTGTTGTTTTTGCCTTTGTCACCCCGAGTGGGATGGGTATGCTCAGACGTGAGTCCCATGCTCTCCACACCACTGGAGTCAAGCTATCCAGGCTGATGACGGCTGATAGCCAGAAACTGGTCCTTGGATGCTTGATTCCGGTCCAGGAAAGACATGGCTTGGCAGTTCGGGCTGGACTGTTCCCATGAGGCACAGGGTCAAGGCTGATTTGCATATGGCCATGTCTGACCTGGGGTGGTGTGGAGTGCAAAAAAACAATGGATTTAGGCCCAGATCTCTGTACTGGGGTGAATGTATGACAATGTTCTGCATTCTGTCCATCACCTGTTGTTTTTGCCTTTGTCGCCTCGAGTGGGATGAGTATGCTCAGACGTGAGTCCCATGCTCTCCACACGACTGGAGTCAAGATATCCAGGCTGACGACGGCTGATAGCCAGAAACCGGTCCTTGGATGCTTGATTCCGGTCCAGGAAAGACATGGCTTGGCAGTTCGGGCTGGACTGTTCCCATGAGGCACAGGGTCAAGGCTGATTTGCATATGGCCATATCTGACCTGGGGTGGTGTGGAGTGCAAAAAAATGATGGATTTAGGCCCAGATCTCTGTACTGGGATGAATGTATGACAATGTTCTGCATTCTGTCCATCACCTGTTGTTTTTGCCTTTGTCGCCCCGAGTGGGATGGGTATGCTCAGACGTGAGTCCCATGCTCTCCACACCACTGGAGTCAAGCTATCCAGGCTGATGACGGCTGATAGCCAGAAACTGGTCCTTGGATGCTTGATTCCGGTCCAGGAAAGACATGGCTTGGCAGTTCGGGCTGGACTGTTCCCATGAGGCACAGGGTCAAGGCTGATTTGCATACGGCCATGTCTGACCTGGGGTGGTGTGGAGTGCAAAAAAACGATGGATTTAGGCCCAGATCTCTGTACTGGGATGAATGTATGACAATGTTCTGCATTCTGTCCATCACCTGTTGTTTTTGCCTTTGTTGCCCCGAGTGGGATGGGTATGCTCAGACGTGAGTCCCATGCTCTCCACACCACTGGAGTCAAGCTATCCAGGCTGATGACGGCTGATAGCCAGAAACTGGTCCTTGGATGCTTGATTCCGGTCCAGGAAAGACATGGCTTGGCAGTTCGGGCTGGACTGTTCCCATGAGGCACAGGGTCAAGGCTGATTTGCATACGGCCATGTCTGACCTGGGGTGGTGTGGAGTGCAAAAAAACGATGGATTTAGGCCCAGATCTCTGTACTGGGGTGAATATATGACAATGTTCTGCATTCTGTCCATCACCTGTTGTTTTTGCCTTTGTCGCCCCGACTGGATGGGTATGCTCAGACGTGAGTCCCATGCTCTCCACACCACTGGAGTCAAGCTATCCAGGCTGATGACGGCTGATAGCCAGAAACCGGTCCTTGGATGCTTGATTCCGGTCCAGGAAAAACATGGCTTGGCAGTTCAGGCTGGACTGTTCACATGAGGCACAGGGTCAAGGCTGATTTGCATATGGCCATGTCTGACCTGGGATGGTGTGGAGTGCAAAAAAACGATGGATTTAGGCCCAGATCTCTGTACTGGGGTGAATGTATGACAATGTTCTGCATTCTGTCCATCACCTGTTGTTTTTGCCTTTGTCGCCCCGAGTGGGATGGGTATGCTCAGACGTGAGTTCCATGCTCTCCACACCACTGGAGTCAAGCTGTCCAGGCTGATGACGGCTGATAGCCAGAAACCGGTTCTTGGATGCTTGATTCCGGTCCAGGAAAGACATGGCTTGGCAGTTCGGGCTGGACTGTTCCCATGAGGCACAGGGTCAAGGCTGATTTGCATATGGCCATGTCTGACCTGGGGTGGTGTGGAGTGCAAAAAAACGATGGATTTAGGCCCAGATCTCTGTACTGGGGTGAATGTATGACAATGTTCTGCATTCTGTCCATCACCTGTTGTTTTTGCCTTTGTCGCCTCGAGTGGGATGGGTATGCTCAGACGTGAGTCCCATGCTCTCCACACGACTGGAGTCAAGCTATCCAGGCTGATGACGGCTGATAGCCAGAAACCGGTCCTTGGATGCTTGATTCCGGTCCAGGAAAGACATGGCTTGGCAGTTCGGGCTGGACTGTTCCCATGAGGCACAGGGTCAAGGCTGATTTGCATATGGCCATATCTGACCTGGGGTGGTGTGGAGTGCAAAAAAATGATGGATTTAGGCCCAGATCTCTGTACTGGGATGAATGTATGACAATGTTCTGCATTCTGTCCATCACCTGTTGTTTTTGCCTTTGTCGCCCCGAGTGGGATGGGTATGCTCAGACGTGAGTCCCATGCTCTCCACACCACTGGAGTCAAGCTATCCAGGCTGATGACGGCTGATAGCCAGAAACTGGTCCTTGGATGCTTGATTCCGGTCCAGGAATGACATGGCTTGGCAGTTCGGGCTGGACTGTTCCCATGAGGCACAGGGTCAAGGCTGATTTGCATACGGCCATGTCTGACCTGGGGTGGTGTGGAGTGCAAAAAAACGATGGATTTAGGCCCAGATCTCTGTACTGGGGTGAATATATGACAATGTTCTGCATTCTGTCCATCACCTGTTGTTTTTGCCTTTGTCGCCCCGAGTGGATGGGTATGCTCAGACGTGAGTCCCATGCTCTCCACACCACTGGAGTCAAGCTATCCAGGCTGATGACGGCTGATAGCCAGAAACCGGTCCTTGGATGCTTGATTCCGGTCCAGGAAAGACATGGCTTGGCAGTTCAGGCTGGACTGTTCACATGAGGCACAGGGTCAAGGCTGATTTGCATATGGCCATGTCTGACCTGGGGTGGTGTGGAGTGCAAAAAAACAATGGATTTAGGCCCAGATCTCTGTACTGGGATGAATGTATGAGAATATTCTGCATTCTGTCCATCACCTTTTGTTTTTGCCTTTGTCGCCCCGAGTATGATGGGTATGCTCAGACGTGAGTCCCATGCTCTCCACACCACTGGAGTCAAGCTGTCCAGGCTGATGACGGCTGATAGCCAGAAACCTGTTCTTGGATGCTTGATTCTGGTCCAGGAAAGACATGGCTTGGCAGTTCGGGCTGGACTGTTCCCATGAGGCACAGGGTCAAGGCTGATTTGCATATGGCCATGTCTGACCTCGGGTGGTGTGGAGTGCAAAAAAACGATGGATTTAGGCCCAGATCTCTGTACTGGGGTGAATGTATGACAATGTTCTGCATTCTGTCCATCACCTGTTGTTTTTGCCTTTGTCGCCCCGATTGGGATGGGTATGCTCAGACGTGAGTCCCATGCTCTCCACACCACTGGAGTCAAGCTATCCAGGCTGAGGACGGCTGTTAGCCAGAAACCGGTCCTTGGATGCTTGAGACATGGCTTGGCAGTTCGGGCTGGACTGTTCCCATGAGGCACAGGGTCAAGGCTGATTTGCATATGGCCATGTCTGACCTGGGGTGGTGTTGAGTGCAAAAAAACGATGAATTTAGACCCAGATCTCTGTACTGGGGTGAATGTATGACAATGTTCTGCATTCTGTCCATCACCTGTTGTTTTTGCCTTTGTCGCCCCGAGTGGGATGGGTATGCTCAGACGTGAGTCCCATGCTCTCCACACCACTGGAGTCAAGTTATCCAGGCTGATGACGGCTGATAGCCAGAAACTGGTCCTTGGATGCTTGATTCCGGTCCAGGAAAGACATGGCTTGGCAGTTCAGGCTGGACTATTCCCATGAGGCACAGGGTCAAGGCTGATTTGCATATGGCCATGTTTGACCTGGGGTGGTGTGGAGTGCACAAAGCGATGGATTTAGGCCCAGATCTCTGTACTGGGGTGAATGTATGACAATGCTCTGCATTCTGTCCATCACCTGTTGTTTTTGCCTTTGTCGCCCCGAGTGGGATGGGTATGCTCAGACGTGAGTCCCATGCTCTCCACACCACTGGAGTCAAGCTATCCAGGCTGATGACGGCTGATAGCCAGAAACCGGTCCTTGGATGCTTGATTCCGGTCCAGGAAAGACATGGCTTGGCAGTTCGGGCTGGACTGTTCCCATGAGGCACAGGGGGAAGGCTGATTTGCATATGGCCATGTCTGACCTTGGGTGGTGTGGAGTGCAAAAAAACGATGGATTTAGGCCCATATCTCTGTACTGGGTTTGAATGTATGACAATGTTCTGCATTCTGTCCATCACCTGTTGTTTTTGACTTAATCTCCCTGTACCAATGGACAGCACCTGGATACCCTCACGGGTGATAAGCCAAGCTATATAAATCTACAAGCCTACTAAACTTACTGTCACCAAACAGCAATGTGTGGGGTTTATTGGACCTGAGAATTCAATAAGTATTATTCAGTCTTGACCACGATGTCACTATGAGAGAACAATCTTATCTCCAATTGTTTTCTTTTCAGAATTACATTTGCCCAATCCCAGTGGCCTTAGTTCTACAGTGAGTAATGGATGAGAACGTGAAAACACCCTGTGGTCTTCTCCACAATTACTACTTTTGCACCAACCTGATAATGGCTTTATTCAAGCAGCTCTCTGGCTCCTTCCCATTGCGTACCCAAGACACAGTTCTGCTTTCTTCTTCCCATACTTCCTCGAGACATTCATACCCCATAGTTCTTCATCTATCACTGTGTGGCCCTCCGCCTGCTGAGGAGTACTCCTTTCTATAAGCTTCTCATGCTCCTGAGCACGCTCCTATGCTCGTGGGTGTAGTGTTGTGTAAGTAAAGACTGACAACATTATTTTGGTTCTCGATGGACTTCGTAGACCTGTGATGTAGGTGTTGGAGAGTAATGTAGAGAATGCAGGTTTAGAACGCTGAGTTCTTACTCACATGCTGAACAATAAAGATGTGTATAACTACTCTCTGTGTGTGGTGTAGTCGTTGGCGAGTGCCCAGGCTGCGTAGAACGCTATAGTGGGCTCTGCTTCCAGTCTCGTTACTGCACATATGCTGCAGCAGCAGCACTGTTACCATTCATTTCAAGTGACATATGCCTTCTGTCTGTTTCTATCCACCGCCTGTGCTAGCCAGGCCCTGCCTGCATATGGATTTCCCTGTGCCAGCAATAAATACCTGCTTTTACTGGCTTCTAATTATTCATGTTTTCTTTCAAGTTCCGCCTTGCACTACTTTTACACTTTACTTTCTGCCAGGCCATTTTCTTTGGTGTCTGGTTTAACTGTAATATGTAATGTGGCTCTCCTGTGACCTGCATTCATTGCTTCTCTGTTTTTTTATTGAATATATACATCGATCTGATGGCATAGTTTACTTCCAGCTTGAATCATTTGATTCAGCATTTGCATTGATGAATTTCTCAGTGTGCTCACATACCATTCCAGAAAATGCTTGCTTCCTCTCCTGCTGTTTCCTTCAAAAACAAAAAAACTTTTGTAGCCTCTTGAATAAGCCTCCATGACTAGCTGTATCCACAAGTACTGATGCAGTTAGGGTTCTTTACTTACGTTCTTGTTTCCAGACTCTGCTACGGCAGCCAGAGCAGTCTCTTTGGTAGAGCCTAGGACCCACATGGCTAGTCATTTAAAAACCTTACACTGGCTTTCAGTGAAAAACAGGATTGACTTTAAGTCTTTGGTGCTGGCCTTTAAGGCTCTCCATAACAGCGGGGCTCAGTACATCAGAAAGAAAATTACACCCTATATTCCAGCCAGGGCGCTGAGGTCATCGGCCCAACATCTGTTATTGGTGCCAAAATTCATCCGGACTAGAAAGGGTGGACGTTCCTTTCAGGTGGTAGTGGGGAGCTTCTTAGCTTCAGACGTCAATTTAAGACCTGGCTGTTTCTTCTGTAATATAGTTGTACAGGATTGTGAGGGCTTACTGTCTCTCTTTTTTATAGGAGTACTCCTTAGCGCCGGGACACTCTTTTGAGTAGCCGTGCGCTTTACAAATTCCCCATAACATTAACATTACTGTGCTTGCTTGGTGCTCACTGAGGTGCCCAGTTTTACGGATTACAACTTCACAGGTTCAGGTCCATGTCCTGCACTATACAAAAGTTACTTGCAACCTTGTGCATCTCATGCCCAGCTCGGCTCATCTCACTCGCTCAGCAGACACAGCTATCAATTGGGCTAGCAAGGGTGAGTGGCAGCTATCCCCAGCTTACCCTTTGGTACTTTGGTAAAATATGATAGGGTTTTTAGACGATGTTTACATTCAGTACTTCCCGCTTCAAAACCTTCCGCTAGCATTCAGCAGCCAATCGTAGATTGTTGAGGGGCTGTGGTGGAACATAGCGCAAAATGACATTTCAGCTATCTCAGGCCTTTTCGTGATCTGACAGCCATGTCTAAGGTATTATACCAATAATTTAATTCCTTAGCCTCAGTCATTCCTCCTGAAGGATCCCCTCCAGTGAGACTAGGGAATAATCTGTGATTTAGAAGTTTCGATTCAGTTTGCCTGTGTTATTTTTGGCATAATGGCGGCACTCTTTTGATACACGTTGCTGCTGAGCTGCAACCCAACCTTTATCTCGCGCCACCTTGCAGCCCCTTAAGTCTGTAAACCCCACAGTACCTCACAGTGTGCCTGTTCTGAGTTCCAGCATTCCCTGCTACTCATTGGCTAGAAAATCCCTCTCTGGCTCTTTGCACTCAGCCCCCACATCCAGCACTTGCGTGTATTCTTCTGCATGTCATACACCTCTCAATATTTTGGACTAGAACTCGTTCCATTATCCAATGGCAACCACTACTCAACATTAAACTAGTGAGCTATTCCCCCGGCGGCCACTTGACAATGTAGATATATACTAAGCAATACCAAAATGCACCCAAACTGAATGTCCACAGACCATCTTGAGACAGGGTGGCAAGAACCCCGGAACCACTGGGCGGGCATCCCTACTCCAAGTGTGCCATATGACCCCAACATCTGCTCAGTCTGCAGTTACTTCCTCCATTCACTCATGGCGCGTGAGGAGAGAGGTCGCCTCCTAGATACTTCCGGTGTAGCAGTGGCGTCCGGTCCGAGGTCACTCAGGCGAAGTTCACTGGGTAGTCCGCCCATGGAACCTCTGCTGGCCACGCTGTGACGTGCCTCGTCATTTCCCCTTCTCACCAGTGACCCAGGCCCTATTCCTCTTCCTCTCCCCCCCCCCCCCCCCCCCGCGAGATGTCTGGAGGATGAGTGAGAGGGGGAGAGCAGCAGAGGCAGAGCGCAAGGGTGCTGTTAATTAATCTTGGTCGGCCTTAATTGGCTCCTCTCCATATTCATCACGTCACTGCTGTCACCCCTTCATCCCCGCCGGTGGGGGAGGGGGGCGTCAACGAAGCCAGTAAGAAACGTACTTGCTCTTCTGCACCTACCTGGGGGCGAGGCCCCGTGGGAGCACGGGCACCATAGACCTTTCCAGAACGTTTCGCGCTCTGATAATATATCTGACTGTCTTTTCGAATTCTCCCGCTCCTTTGCCCAGATATTAAATTGGCTCTGGCATCTTCGTGCCCACATTAGCTATGTAAACACGAGGCCCTTACCTTTCCCACTCGCGTTTAAATATAATACAATGTTTTATTACACTATTTTGTGTCAGGCGGCATCACCGTTTTCACGATTGATTATGCTATAATAATTTTCAGGTGAAGAACACCTTTCGCTACACAGTTGCTTTGGGGCTTTATGAAACGTATACACCGTTTGTTTTCAGTTAGTGCTGTTAGGTGCCCCTTCCATGCTGATGACGGCCCCCAGCCGTCATGGCACACAGTGCTCGTGTGCTGATGACGGCTGGGGGCCGTCATGAACATACCCGCGATCGGAATGTCCCGCACAGGAGCAGAATTCCGGCCGCGGGCAAGGGGTTAAGTGATTCCCTCCAACCCATTGCCAGTTTCCGGAAGTGATTCCCTCCAACCCATTGCCAGTTTCCGTCTCACCCTGCCCTGTTATGTGATGAGGGCTCTTATGCTTGTTTCACTGTGCATGACAGTGTCCTGCTGTGCTGTGTCCTGCTGTGCGAGTCCGTGATGGAGGTGAGGCGCCAACAAATTAACAGGTAGAGAAGAGTCAGGGCAGAGCCAAGGCTCTGGCTTGGCTCCAAGAGCCATTGCACGAGCCGAGCCAGGAAAATGTTTGCCATATAAATCGTGCAACATACATCATATACACATATGATGCAGTGTCTTCAGAATTTAAAAACTCTATTTCTTAAACATAAAGAAGTGTTTCACCCCAGTGCGTCAAATTATAGCACTTATTTGATTGGAATTAATTAAACGTTTTTAAACAACAACTTTGAAACATTTATTCTCCCCCACAACCTTACAACAATGCCATTAGTGGACCAGGAGGCAAGTCAGTTTTCATATGTACTTGATCTGTGGCTTAGATTCATATTTTACATGGACCAACATTATAGTCTAATAAACCAACACGTCCAGCGCAGGACAGATCCTGTACTCACTCTTTTCAAGGTGCTTTCATACGCAATATTGAGGGAAAACAAGGCACGGTGATGTACAATATTTGCCAAAGATCACATCTTTTGGTCAGCCAGCGAAGAAGGGATTGACCCCAGGTTTTCTGGTTTGATATTGTGCAAATCTGCCACCAGATGGGCATCTCTTGCTCTCTCCATTATTACATCAAAGGTTAATGGTTTGTCTTTAATTCTTGGTGCATGAGGTTGGAGCAGGGATGGGAGGCACAAGCCACGAGAATGCTTGTCTCATTCTGGGCTTGAGGGTCCAGGGTTGAGCTGAAGCAGACCCGGGCCGCAGCCTTCAGTGGCTCACCCACTTTAAGCCAGTGGTACCTTTTACTCCCAGTCCCAGTGCTGGTGTCCCCCAAGAACTGTACCTGAAATGTTTACAGGGATATGACCTTCCTGCTCTCTCTTGATCATGTTCTAAGTGCTGCAGGTCTGTGCATGGAGCAGCTGAGTGTGTTGGAGTTCTGGGCATCAAGGCATACTGTTCTTGCAGAGGAAGTGCAAATCATGGCTTCATATACTTCTGACCATAACTTGTCCTCTTGCGCTTATCCTCGGTATGGTTTTTCCTACAAAAGAAAACCATGATTGTATACATTCACTAGAGGCGTCCCCCCCCTATCGTTATGTTCATCCATGCTCCCTGTTTCTTTCCCATCCTAATCATCCATCAATTCATCACAAACACACAGCCAGACTCTTCCTATATTCCCCTCCCCCCTCTGGTCAACACACGCTCTTTAGTGTGATTATTAATAAGCATTTTATAGCATAGAATCTGCAGTTGGAATGTCTCTATTCTCATTCAACCCATCCATTCATCACAGATTGTATTTCCTTTCGTTCTTGCGTATTTCTTCATCAATCATAGGCTCTGTCCCCCCCTCTCACCCCATTCCTCTATTTTTCACAGACTGTCTCTACTCATCATATCCCTCAAAATATCAGACTCGGTCTCTCCTCTCATCCTGCCACTCCATTTATCAGAGATGTTGTCTCTCCCCCTGTCATCCCATCCACCCATTTATCACATACTATTTCATCTACATATCCTTCACTGTATCATGGACTCTGTCTCTCCTCTCATCCTATCCCTCCATTTATCACAGGCTCCGCCTCCCCTCTCGGGATATCCCTGGATTCATCACAAACTCTGTCTCATCTCTCATCCTGCTCCTCAATTTATCAGACTCTGATTTTCCTCTTATTCTGTTTTTCAATTATCACAGGCTCTGCCTTTCCACTTATCTTATCCCACAATATATCACAGACCATGTCACTCTTCTCATCTTATCCCTCAATATATCACACAGTGTCACTCCTCTCATCCTATCCCTCAATATATCACAGACACTGTCACTCGTCTCATTTTGTCCCTCAATATGTCACAGACACTGGCACTCCTCTCATCCTAACCCTCAATATATCACAGACAATGTCACTCCTCCCATCCTAACCCTCAATATATCAGAGACACTGACACTCCTCTCATCCTGCCCCTCAATATATCACAGACACTGTCACTCCTCTCATCCTGTCCCTCAATATATCACAGACACTGTCACTCCTCTCATCCTGTCCCTCAATATATCACAGACACTGTCACTCCTCTCAAGCTGTCCCTCAATATATCACAGAGACTGTCTCTCCTCTCACCCTAACCCTCAATATATTACAGACACTGTCACTCCTCTCATCTTGTCCCTTATTATCACTGAGACTTTCTCTCCTCTCATCCTAACCCTCAATATATCACAGACACTGTCACTCCTCTCATCCTGTCCCTCAATATATCACAGCGACTGCCTCTCCTCTCATCCATCCCTCAGTTTATCACAGACACTGTTTCTCTTCTCATCCTATCCATCCATTTATCAGAGGCTTTGTCTCCTTCCACCTGATTATCAGCAATATATAGAACTAACAAGAATATATTACCAAACTTAAATATTAGCACAATCACATAAAATACTTTTATTTAATACTTTAAATTGAATGTACAAACTAGAAATTAAAAATATCTTTCCTCTCTCTCTCTCTCTCTCTCTCTCTCTCTCTCTCTCTCTCTCTCTCTATATATATATATATATATATATATATATATATATATATATATATATATATTATATATTATGTACAATTCGCAAAATATTAAAAGTAGCAAAAATAAATGATAAAAACATATATTAGAAACTGTAAAAACGGACTAAAATAATGTAATCAATATACAAAATGTAATTGCAATTAACAATACATTTTTCATAAAAATAAGATAATCATTCCAAAATACAAAGTATTAAAAAATAAATACAAACAATATTAAACAACAATATAGAAAAATCATGAATATGAATTCAAATAACCAACATTGGGAAAAGTTTTGGACACCAGAGGGGTTAGATTTACTATTCCCTCTCTAGTCCAAGCAACTGTAAGGAAAGTGTTAGACTTCGGTGTGATTAGATTTATTATTCCAGCTCCAATCTGAATAACCGTAGGAATAGTCTTCGACTCCAGAGGGGTTAGATATATTATTCCCACTCCAATCTACATAACAGTAAGGAAAGTGTAGGACTTCAGGAGTGTGGGGGGAGGATGACTTTCTTTATCAACTCCAGTCTAAATAACAGAAGCTAAAACATTGAAATGCAGAAGGGTTAGCTTTACTCTTCCCTCTCCAATCTGAGCCACATTAGGGAAAATGTAGGAGTTCAGAGGATTTCAATATAACAGTTAAATTCCAAATTATTTTTTGCAAAACATTTAAAAACACGATAACAGAAAACTATTAAATGATACTATATATAAAAAATAAATACTATCTAATTTAAGAAAAAGCCAAAAAACATTACATTATTAAAAATAAAATTCACTTCACAATCTACAGAGTAAAAAATATACAATATTTTTCTAAAATATTACTCAAACAGAACAAACAAAAAATTATGACCATTATTATTATTAAAAGCACTTACAAATAAATTAATAAGTATTTTGGAAAAAGAAATTAAGAGATATAAGTGAACCATTGAACATTTTTAATATTTATCAGTTACTCAAAAAATATTACGCACAATTAAGAAAATATTGTAACTCAAATAACTTCCCACACTTTCCCTACAAACCACCAACCCATTACTAAAATAGAAATAATTCTCAAAAATGAAAAATAAATATACATTAAAATTAAGAAAATAAAGTTACAAATATGAAATAACAATTTATTTACATGATTAATTTGAAAGTTTTATTTGCAACAACAAATTAATAATATTACATTTAAATAAATTATAATTTAATTCACTTCCTACCCTTTTCCACTACAAACCTAGCAGCCAACTACTAATATATAAATTAACAAAAATATAAAATTGAAATGAATAAATTGCACTTAAATTCTCAAAAGAGCATTTAAGCAAAACTATTTTTACATAACTATTGTTCAATTAAACATTCTATTTAAAATAAAAAATGTATCAACATTACATTTAAACTTAATTGAAAAGTACATAGCTTCCCACCTTATTCCCTGAAAAAAACAACAGCTTGCTAGTACACTATAAATTACTGATGAAATATAAAAAAGAAACACTTACAATTCCTATGTATATTATAAAACATTAATAAAACTTATGCTAAAAACACTACCACCTAAATTAATACATTAGCCTAAACACATCCAATTATTCATAAATGAGAGTTATTAAAACTATATTAATATTGAAACCAATGATATTCTTAACTATATATATATAAATGTATATATATCTAAATATATATATATAACGATTTTCTTGCCTTTAAAATTCTGTTACATGATATTTTTGTAGTCACAATATTTTCGTCACATTATTCATGGTATATTTTTAATCTGATATTTTGTCATTCACCTTCTTCTGACCAGCCGCGGTCGGTAGGGGAGCACCTACCGGGGCGGTGATGTGGGGAGGGGGAGGGGCAGGGTGGGGGTTAGTAATGTATGGAAAATTGATGTTTGCAGGTAAGTAAACATATAAATAAATCAAACGAATTTCGTTGCGTGCACTGCATCCCCAAATGCAATGCAGTGCACGCAACAACATTTGTTTGATTTATTTATCTGTTTACTTACCTGCAAACATCCATTATCCATACATTACTAACCCCCACTCTGCCCCTCCTCCTCCCCACATCACCGCCCCGACAGGTACTCCCCTACCGACCTCGGCTGCTTCTGACTCTTTTGTCCTTTGACCACGCACTCTTTGTTTCTCATTTACTTCTCACCCAGCCCCCTCTTGATAGGCTCACAAGCTTGCCTTTATGACCATCTCCATAGACTCCTGACGACTTCTGGGATTTGCTGATAGATAATTGCATACTATATGTTATGTATTTTAAAGATTTCATTTATTTTTGAAGTGGCCTTTTATGACTCCTGAGATTATAATTGATGAGATAAATAGTTACTAGTAAGTAGTTTCAAAGGCAGGCAGCACACTGAGGAGTCACTACTGCCCTTGTGAATGCATCAACTAGAAGCGTATTGCTTCTGGAAGCCATTTCCCTTAATTCACGTTGATGAAGTCATTTGTAGGACTTTTAACTTCCTAAGACAAATTAACAAGTTAAACTCTTCATTTCCTCTTTCCCAAGTATTGGTATAATAAGTGCTTTCACAATGACGGTGCTGCTTTTAGAATATCAATCAGCACACTAGTCAAGCTCACCCTTGTAGGCCAATCCTTGATGCAAGCATCTACCAGTGTGTGAAAATAAACATTGTCAATGCAGAACCCTGTAAGCAAAAAGTTATACTGTGCCACATTGCACGTTATTTTTGTATTATATTACTTTGTGTTTAAATTTGATTTATAATCATACACATTGCATAAACCACATTTTACATATTAGAATATTATTCCCAATAAAAATATACATTTTTCAAAACATTCTCAAAACATTGACAGACATATCTGCGGTCTCGTGCAAATAAGAAATACTAAATATATGATGCTGAACTACACTAAGAGGCCGATTCCGGGTTTGGCGGTCCTCCTTTAGAATCGCCACCTCTGAGCTCCTAGTAGGACTGCCAAGCCCGTGCTGCACCCGCCCACCAGATTCTGAGTTGAATTCAGGGCTGGCGGTGTGGCCACGGTGTCATGGCAATGGTTTGTTAAGCTCATAGGAGAGCCTAACAAGCAGATCGCTGCCGTGACATCGCCTACTGCACGTCCTGCAAGGTGTGGCGTGCACCATGTTTTGCATGCCACATAGTGCAGGAACAAAGATGCAAATATAGGTTGGCACAACATGTGCCCCCGCATGCACCCCCTTGGGCAAAACTGAGTGGGACCCTGTTAGGGACCTCTTACTTGCATGTCCGCAACCATTTTCATGGCGGATTCGCCGCCACAAAATGAGGGGTGGAAATGCAACTTAGAATATGCTTGAGAATGCCGGCATCGCACCGTCAGCATATTCCTTCCCCTCCACCGGGCAGAGGAGCGGCGGTCCTGTGTTGGTCCGACTCCCATACTCAGAATACTGCAGGTGGACCCGCAGGGGTGGCGGTGGTCAGATGCCACCACGAGTACAGCGGTCCCAGGACCGCTGTACTCATAATAACTCATAAATCTTTGTAAAGAGTACTAAATCAATTAATAAATCGGGATTGAATGAAACATAAAGAACAATATGTGCAATTACAGTCCTATACTGTCATCTCGGGGTCAGGTGACATTTATAAACGACTCGGCCTAGTGGTTTGTATCGCCAGTAATAGTTTAGTGAACTAACTATTACATACGCCTGTGCCATGCGTTGCTTATGAGATCACACATTACATCACTCAGGACGTGTTAAATGACATAAATAATGACATCACTGATGAGTAGGCACAGTACAGGAAAGATTCTTCTATATCGTCATCCTGTCAGTCTTCACTGCTTCAGTATTTGGGCATGTGCAATAGGATTGTGCTCTGTGGGTTCTTGAAAGGCCGTTTTTTTAGGCAGAGTACATAAAAACATCATGGCATACACCCCATCAGAAACAATGTCTCTAGAAGTAAGTTATAGTGGGGTGCGCACTGGTCCGCACATAAACTGGTGTGGCCATATGTAAATGCTATGTGTATGTATGTATGTATGTATATATATATATATATATATATATATATATATATATATATATATGTGTGTGTGTATATATATATCCAACAACAAGAGGCACATTTTTCCAACAGCACTTCAATTGTATTATTGTAATGAACGCATTGTTTAAAGATGCTTTCCTAATATGTTTTCTATGATGCTTTACCATTTTTACCTAAATCCTGGTTCTGTTCCCGACCGAGACTATCGAATTTCTGAATTCTGCGATAATTTGAAACTCTGAATGTTGATTTCGAATTTCTCTTCTAAGTAAAACAATAACTGTGACACTCATCTGAAGATGATGTTAGGTTACCATAGGTGTGGAAATATGTAAATGTGTAGATATGTAGATAGCAATCCATGTATATACATGCATAGGAATAGTTAATGTAAATCATGACCTATTGTGTGAGGTTTTCTCTGACTAGCACTACTATCAACTTACATATCCACCAGATGGTGCCTTTTCTTTCTTTGTGTTTCTGCTTTCCCTTTGTGTGTATATACACCTTGTATTGATTTCTCTTTTGCTGACCTACCAATATGTAGGAGTACCCTTCTGTCCAGCATTCCATAGAATAACAGCTCTCATTGTTCATGCTGAATTCGAATATTGAAATGTGAATGATCTCTACACGAAGGGTAACAGCACTCTTTCAATGTGTCTAATGACTTTTGCTAAGATTTTGCACTGTTTGTCTGTAAATACACTTGTAAATATGGCATTGTACCTAATAACATAGGACACTAGCCGATCCACGGCTTTATTTTCTAACGTGAGAACAGTCACGTTTGTATTAGATAAGTTCCCTACTTGGATAGAACACCCTTCCAATATGGCGCCCATAGTGGCCACAGGGAGGTGTAGTCCTATGCTTATGTCAATGTCAGTACTCAAGACTTTGTTTATTTTAATGGGACACATGATACTGACTAGTGACACACTGACGAAGGCTCACGCCGAAACGCGTCTGTGCTTACCTGTTCCCCTTGATTAAAGTTTTTTTTGCTTGACTCTTGGACTGCGAGTGCTGCATTCTTCCTGTGTAACCAGGGGATTTTTGAGCGTTAATATATATATATATATATATGTGTGTAGATTTGTTTAAAATGTTTAAAACTGACTTAAACTGGTGGGGGGCATCTTTAGAAGTTATGTATATGTATGCATAAGTGTTTTACTTAAAAAAAAATATCTGACTTTGTATATATCTATATGTGCATATTTAGGTATAGATATATACACACATATACGTAGATTTAATTTTTTTTAGCAAAGAGCGCTGCTTTGCAGTAAAAGGAAGCTGGGCAAATTAATGCTTTTGGAAATGTGCTTAGTTTGCTTTCTTCTGTGTCACCTCCTGGTACATTCATCGGCTGTGGTGGTGAGGCAAAGGGGGCTGGGGACAGGACACATAGCGTTGGGGCGAGGGGCTATTCTGAACGTCTTCCAGAAACACCAATGCATATCAGCCAATTAGCAGAGACTAATATGCGATGTATTACTACTGCTGAGGGAGGAGGGGCGGCACGACCCACTCGAATCATGGCTCTGGCCCACACCCAACAATGTTAATATATAGCATATCACACTCTGCATATGCTGTTTATACATCTCAAATATAGCCCATGTGTGGGCATCTGCTTTGCATTGACTTCGGATCCCTGCAAGCTAAACTGTGCCTTCTCATCCCTCGAGGTTAATAAAAAGACTGCTCGTGGTGTTATGGGCAGATGCACGGATCACCTATAGGTAGGCAGGTATATAACTGACGGCGAGCTCAAGGATACGTGGCTAGATCTACATTTCGTTATGAGACAAAGGACTGGTGGACAGCTCAGAGGGTTTGGCAGGTGATCTGTGTTGTCACTCGTGCTTTAGAAATCAGTGTGTAACCTCCTGTAAGTGCTTAAGATCGCTTTAGGTCGCTCTGACTTCCTCAAAATGATGGTCACTGCATTGCCCAAAATATGCTTCCTATTGTATGCAGCGCCTCGAGACTAGCGCGTGTAACGTGCTCTACAAACGCCAATTTACACTGCGTCACAGTGGCAGCAATGGCGTCGAAAGAGTGCCAGGCAAGGGAAAGGACTCCTCCGTCGCGGTGCCGGGAATTTAAATCCCCGTGAATGGACTGCAATTGGTACCACACAGACCTGATCCCGGTGCCACTGCACCTCATGCACGCATGGGGGTAAATAAAAATTTCAAGCAGTTACAATGCCTCCTGGCGTTTGGTGTGGGTCTGTTCAGGCCATGCTGCTTCATGTTAGTGCGACACATTTTTTTTCAAGTGAAAGGGTCTCGTTGTACATATTGTTATAATTTTATTTTATAGGTATTCGTGTATCCCAAGCCTGTAGCAGGTGTGGCCTTTTAGCACAGTCAAGTCATCTATGGCGATAGTCCATTAGCCTCCCCAGAGCGATGAAATAAGTATCAACGTAATTGATTAATAAATGAGTTAAGCGCCTATAAACCTAAACCACTGTAGGAAGTGTTGCATAAATTAATACCGTAATGGAAGACGACAACGTCCAGAGTACAATGACTTGTTTAATTTGCTCACATGTTGTGCACATGTTTTCCTGCAAACATGGGGCGATGTGCTACCGCTAGTTTGATCATACCCAGCCCATCCTGCGGCGGGTGGTCGTATTTACTCAGCAGAGGGCACGTTCACCTGTTCCTTGGCAGTGAACAGAATGGGCACCCAAGCATGGCACGAGCACAGCTGCTGGCAGCCGCCTCCTGCGCCCCCTGGTGGACAGGTCCGGCAGAGCCCGTGCTTCATTAGCCATAACGATTATGCTAATTGCGTTCATAAACATAACTGATTGCATGTGTTAGATGTAAATATCCCTCATAAAAGAATCAATTGCCACCGGCAGCTCGTTATTTACGGTAGTAATCAATCGCGGGTGTCAGAATCAATCTCTGTGTATTTTTCATCGCCGAAAGACGGTAACAGTTTTATATGCAAGAATGGGCCATTTTTCACTCATGAGGATGAACATGGCGGCGGCGTGACCCCGTTATAGCGTCCGCATCTGTGAGATCCTCTGGTGCGTGAATTATATCTGATCTCCGTTCCTTTCCTGGCCTCCTCCCTACCCCCGGAACACCTTGCGAGGCCCAAACTTTGCTGTCTGATTTTCTTTGTTGGAACGATAAAGGAAGTTAGTGGTGCAAACATGGAGGCCCGCAAGGGAAGGCAGGTTGTTTTCATTCCCACAGACCCTGCCCTGTGTTTAACGACTGGGCACAAAAAGTGATAACTAATAGAACAGCAACTTTTTGTGACCAGTCTTTAATTTAGTGGTGCAATATATGTATTAATAGGTTGGATTGCAAAATCTCCAGCCACACAATAGGTTGGATTGCACAATTTCCAATCACAAAGGGGGGCATGGAACGACATGCCGAATGAATATTAATTACGCCGATCACCATTTGCGACCCACAAGTGATTGGCTACAAACAAAGGGATTGTGGCTTTCAGGGAACAGCAGACCACCATCCTGTATTTGCATCCTCAAGCACAAAACTTTATTTTTTTGCTTGTTAAACCAACTCCTGTTCAGTAAAGGAACTGGGTCCACCCACTCAAGGTCGCTCAACATGATTCAGGTTTGAGTCGGTAACTTATACATTTTTTTGTGAGTGCAATTGCAGTTACAAGCTATTGATATATTCTATTCAGAATTGTAATTAGAAGGGGATGCCCCTTTCACGCCCCTTCCTAATCGCGACTCAGAATGGGTCACTAAACCCAATTTGAGAGTTGAAATTGCTTTTCTGAATCACAAAATGGATTTAGTACAGAACAAAAATTGCAATTGCACCCCCTGTGGTTTATGAACAAAATTAGCTCGTATATCTGGCCCTTATTGGTTCAAATCCTAGAGGGGCCTTCTCAAATTACATTTAGGCTGATAAAATGAGGGCAATTTAGAGGGGCATTGCACTATTATCAAACTTCAGCAAAACTGTTATGTACGATAGATCAGTATGCATTATCATTGAGGAATAAAGATTTTCTATATATTAAGGCCTTGGACATTATTACAACATCCTTATGCTCTGACTATGCTATGACTCCCAGTGAAAGCACCAACCCTTCACATGTATTCTAGAAGAGTGCATGGCACTGTACAGTCTGCCCTTCCCACTCACCCACCTTGTGCTATACATTGTTACTTCTCCCTCCCCACTCCCACAGCTCCCTAGTGTTGTTTCCATCCCCCCACGTCCTCCTCCCACAATTCAGTGTTGCCCCTTCCCTCCTCCCGAGCTCCTCCCTGGCGTTGCTTCAGTAGCTTCCTCCTTGCCCCCGGCCTGCAGTCTGTTGTTTCTGTTACCTGCCTCCTCCCACCCACAAGCACTTTTTAGACATATTGCACAACTGCATTGGCTGCTGTACAACATGGCCTAAAGAAACAAGCATTAGAAATGCAATCGGGCTCGGATTTATTTGAGTTTGAGCTAATGGCATTGTAAATGCCAATGTCTTTTTGCCATGTGTTATGGAGTGTGTGCATGTGGTGTGTAGTGGAAGTATGTTGGTTGAATTGTAATTTTACCAATGGTGGCATGCTGTGCTTTATATGAATATGTTTAAAAGTAAAGTGTACCATACTGCGATTGCTTGGTGGAAAAGTGCACTGCCGGCTGGAGGTGTGTGTGCCTGGTGGAAGGGTGCACTGACGGCTGGTGGGTGTGTGCTTGGTAAAAGCGTGCACAGATGGATGATGGTTGTTGGTGTTTGTGCATGGTGAAAGCATTCATTGACGGCTGGGGGTGTGTTGTTGTGTGTGTTGTTTTCTGTGTGCTGGTGAGTGTGTGCTGGTGAGTCTGTGGGGGTGAGCCTGGGGAGTGAGTGTGGTGGTGAGTGTGTTGTGTTGAGTGGTGACAAGTGTGTGGTGTTGAGAGACTGAGGTGTGTGGTTTGTGTGTGCGTTATGTGTGTGTGGTGTATGTGTGTGTGGTGTTTTCTGCACACTCACACACTGCCCCTACACATTCACACACTGCTCACCCGCACACTCCCAATGTCACCCTGCATAGTCACACACTGTTTACCCTGCACACTCATTCTGCACACTCACACAATGTGCACCCTGACACACTGTCTCTGCAGTCACTCTGCACTCACTGTCACTCTGCACTCACTGTCACTCTGCACTCACTGTCACTCTGCACTCACTGTCACTCTGCACTCACTGTCACTCTGCACTCACTGTCACTCTACTGTCACTCTGCACTCACTGTCACTCTACTGTCACTCTGCACTCTACTGTCACTCTGCACTCACTGTCACTCTGCACTCACTGTCACTCTGCACTCACTGTCACTCTGCACTCACTGTCACTCTGCACTCACTGTCACTCTGCACTCACTGTCACTCTGCTGTCACTCTGCACTCACTGTCACTCTGCTGTCACTCTGCACTCACTGTCACTCTGCTGTCACTCTGCACTCACTGTCACTCTGCTGTCACTCTGCACTCACTGTCACTCACTGTCACTCTGCACTCACTGTCACTCTGCACTCACTGTCACTCTGCTGTCACTCTGCACTCACTGTCACTCTGCTGTCACTCTGCACTCACTGTCACTCTGCTGTCACTCTGCACTCACTGTCACTCTGCTGTCACTCTGCACTCACTGTCACTCTGCTGTCACTCTGCACTCACTGTCACTCTGCTGTCACTCTGCACTCTGCTGTCACTCTCCACTCACTGTCACTCTGCTGTCACTCTGCACTCACTGTCACTCTACTGTCACTCTGCACTCTACTGTCACTCTGCACTCACTGTCACTCTGCACTCACTGTCACTCTGCACTCACTGTCACTCTGCACTCACTGTCACTCTGCACTCACTGTCACTCTGCACTCACTGTCACTCTGCACTCACTCTGCACTCACTGTCACTCTGCACTCACTGTCACTCTGCACTCACTGTCACTCTGCACCCCCACTCTGCACCCCCACTCTGCACCCCCACTCTGCACCCCCACTCTGCACCGCCACTCGCCACTCTGCACCGCCACTCTGCACCGCCACTCTGCACCGCCACTCTGCACCGCCACTCTGCACTCTGCACCGCCACTCTGCACCACCACTCTGCACCGCCAGTCTGCACTGCCACTCTGCACCACTGCACCGCCACTCTGCACCGCCACTCTGCACCGCCACTCTGCACCGCCACTCTGCACCGCCACTCTGCACCGCCACTCTGCACTCTGCACCGCCACTCTGCACCGCCGCACTGCCACTCTGCACCGCCACTCTGCACCGCCACTCTGCAACGCCACTCTGCACTCTGCACCGCCACTCTGCACCGCCACTCTGCAACGCCACTCTGCACTCTGCACCGCCACGGCACCGCCACTCTGCACCGCCACTCTGCACTCTGCACTGCCACTCTGCACCGCCACTCTGCACCGCCGCACCGCCACTCTGCACCGCCACTCTGCACCGCCACTCTGCACCGCCACTCTGCACCACTGCACCAACATTGCACTGCACCGCCACTCTGCACCGCCACTCTGCACCGCCACTCTGCACCGCCACTCTGCACCGCCACTCTGCACCGCCACTCTGCACCGCCACTCTGCACTCTGCACCGCCACTCTGCACCGCCGCACTGCCACTCTGCACCGCCACTCTGCAACGCCACTCTGCACTCTGCACCGCCACTCTGCACCGCCACTCTGCAACACCACTCTGCACTCTGCACCGCCACGGCACCGCCACTCTGCACCGCCCATCTGCACTCTGCACTGCCACTCTGCACCGCCACTCTGCACCACCGCACCGCCACTCTGCACCGCCACTCTGCACCGCCACTCTGCACCGCCACTCTGCACCACTGCACCAACATTGCACTGCACCGCCACTCTGCACCGCCACTCTGCACCACTGCACCAACATTGCACTGCACCGCCACTCTGCACCGCCACTCTGCACCGCCACTCTGCACCGCCACTCTGCACCACTGCACCGCCACTCTGCACCGCCACTCTGCACCGCCACTCTGCACTCTGCACCGCCACTCTGCACTCTGCACCGCCACTCTGCACTCTGCACCGCCACTCTGCACCGCCACTCTACACCGCCGCACCGCCACTCTGCACCGCCACTCTGCACCCCCACTCTGAACCCCCACTCTGCACCCCCACTCTGCACCCCCACTCTGCACCGCCACTCGGGACCGCGACTCGGCACCGCCACTCGGCACCGCCACTCTGCACTCTGCACCGCCACTCTGCACCGCCACTCTGCACCGCCACTCTGCACCGCCACTCTGCACCGCCACTCTGCACTCTGCACCGCCACTCTGCACCCCCCACTCTGCACCCCCACTCTGCACTCTGCACCGCCACTCTGCACTCTGCACCGCCACTCTGCACCGCCACTCTGCACCGCCACTCTGCACTCTGCACCGCCACTCTGCACCGCCACTCTGCACTCTGCACCGCCACTCTGCACCCCCACTCTGCACCCCCACTCTGCACTCTGCACCGCCACTCTGCACCGCCACTCTGCACTCTGCACCGCCACTCTGCATCGCCACTCTGCACCGCCACTCTGCACCGCCACTCTGCACTTTGCACCGCCACTCTGCACCGCCGCACTGCCACTCTGCACCGCCACTCTGCACCGCCACTCTGCAACGCCACTCTGCACTCTGCACCGCCACTCTGCACCACCACTCTGCAACACCACTCTGCACTCTGCACCGCCACGGCACCGCCACTCTGCACCGCCACTCTGCACTCTGCACTGCCACTCTGCACCGCCACTCTGCACCGCCGCACCGCCACTCTGCACCGCCACCCTGCACCGCCGCACCGCCACTCTGCACCGCCACTCTGCACCACTGCACCAACATTGCACTGCACCGCCACTCTGCACCGCCACTCTGCACCACTGCACCAACATTGCACTGCACCGCCACTCTGCACCGCCACTCTGCACTGCCACTCTGCACCGCCACTCTGCACCACTGCACCGCCACTCTGCACCGCCACTCTGCAACGCCACTCTGCACTCTGCACCGCCACTCTGCACCGCCACTCTGCAACACCACTCTGCACTCTGCACCGCCACGGCACCGCCACTCTGCACCGCCACTCTGCACTCTGCACTGCCACTCTGCATCGCCACTCTGCACCACCGCACCGCCACTCTGCACCGCCACTCTGCACCGCCACTCTGCACCGCCACTCTGCACCACTGCACCAACATTGCACTGCACCGCCACTCTGCACCGCCACTCTGCACCACTGCACCAACATTGCACTGCACCGCCACTCTGCACCGCCACTCTGCACCGCCACTCTGCACCGCCACTCTGCACCACTGCACCGCCACTCTGCACCGCCACTCTGCACCGCCACTCTGCACTCTGCACCGCCACTCTGCACCGCCACTCTGCACTCTGCACCGCCACTCTGCACCGCCACTCTGCACCGCCGCACCGCCACTCTGCACCGCCACTCTGCACCCCCACTCTGCACCCCCACTCTGCACCCCCACTCTGCACCCCCACTCTGCACCGCCACTCGGGACCGCGACTCGGCACCGCCACTCGGCACCGCCACTCTGCACTCTGCACCGCCACTCTGCACCGCCACTCTGCACCGCCACTCTGCACCGCCACTCTGCACTCTGCACCGCCACTCTGCACCCCCACTCTGCACCCCCACTCTGCACTCTGCACCGCCACTCTGCACTCTGCACCGCCACTCTGCACCGCCACTCTGCACCGCCACTCTGCACCGCCACTCTGCACTCTGCACCGCCACTCTGCACTCTGCACCGCCACTCTGCACCGCCACTCTGCACCCCCACTCTGCACTCTGCACCGCCACTCTGCACCGCCACTCTGCACTCTGCACCGCCACTCTGCATCGCCACTCTGCACCGCCACTCTGCACCGCCACTCTGCACTCTGCACCGCCACTCTGCACCGCCGCACTGCCACTCTGCACCGCCACTCTGCACCGCCACTCTGCAACGCCACTCTGCACTCTGCACCGCCACTCTGCACCGCCACTCTGCAACACCACTCTGCACTCTGCACCGCCACGGCACCGCCACTCTGCACCGCCACTCTGCACTCTGCACTGCCACTCTGCACCGCCACTCTGCACCGCCGCACCGCCACTCTGCACCGCCACCCGGCACCGCCACTCTGCACCGCCACTCTGCACCGCCACTCTGCACCACTGCACCAACATTGCACTGCACCGCCACTCTGCACCGCCACTCTGCACCACTGCACCAACATTGCACTGCACCGCCACTCTGCACCGCCACTCTGCACTGCCACTCTGCACCGCCACTCTGCACCACTGCACCGCCACTCTGCACCGCCACTCTGCACTCTGCACCGCCACTCTGCACTCTGCACCGCCACTCTGCACTCTGCACCGCCACTCTGCACCGCCACTCTGCACCGCCGCACCGCCACTCTGCACCGCCACTCTGCACCCCCACTCTGCACCCCCACTCTGCACCCCCACTCTGCACCCCCACTCTGCTCCGCCACTCGGCACCGCCACTCGGCACCGCCACTCTGCACTCTGCACCGCCACTCTGCACCGCCACTCTGCACCGCCACTCTGCACCGCCACTCTGCACTCTGCACCGCCACTCTGCACCCCCACTCTGCACCCCCACTCCGCACTCTGCACCGCCACTCTGCACTCTGCACCGCCACTCTGCACCGCCACTCTGCACCGCCACTCTGCACCGCCACTCTGCACCGCCACTCTGCACTCTGCACCGCCACTCTGCACCGCCACTCTGCACTCTGCACCGCCACTCTGCACCCCCACTCTGCACCCCCACTCTGCACTCTGCACCGCCACTCTGCACCACCACTCTGCACTCTGCACCGCCACTCTGCACCGCCACTCTGCACCCCCACTCTGCACCCCCACTCTGCACCCCCACTCTGCACTCTGCACCGCCACTCTGCACCCCCACTCTGCACCCCCACTCTGCACCGCCACTCTGCACCGCCACTCTGCACCGCCACTCTGCACCGCCACTCTGCACTCTGCACCGCCACTCTGCACCGCCGCACCGCCACTCTGCACCGCCACTCTGCACCGCCACTCTGCACCGCCACTCTGCACCGCCACTCTGCACTCTGCACCGCCACTCTGCACCGCCACTCTGCACCGCCACTCTGCACTCTGCACCGCCACTCTGCACTCTGCACCGCCACTCTGCACCGCCACTCTGCACCGCCACTCTGCACCGCCGCACCGCCACTCTGCACCGCCATTCTGCACCGCCACTCTGCACCGCCACTCTGCACCGCCACTCTGCACCGCCACTCTGCACTCTGCACCGCCACTCTGCACCGCCACTTTGCACCGCCACTCTGCACAGCCACTCTGCACTCTGCACCGCCACTCTGCACCGCCACTTTGCACCGCCACTCTACACCGCCACTCTGCACTCTGCACCGCCACTCTGCACTCTGCACCGCCACTCTGCACTCTGCACCGCCACTCTGCACCGCCACTCTGCACCGCCACTCTGCACCGCCACTCTGCACCGCCACTCTGCACTCTGCACCGCCACTCTGCACCGCCACTCTGCACCGCCGCAACGCCACTCTGCACCGCCACTCTGCACCGCCACTCTGCACCGCCGCAACGCCACTCTGCACCGCCACTCTGCACCGCCACTCTGCACCGCTGCACCGCCACTCTGCACCGCCACTCTGCACCGCTGCACCGCCACTCTGCACCGCCACTCTGCACCGCCACTCTGCACAGCCACTCTGCACCGCCACTCTGCACCGCCACTCTGCACAGCCACTCTGCACCGCCACTCTGCACCGCCACTCTGCACCGCCACTCTGCACCGCCACTCTGCACCGCCACTCTGCACCGCCACTCTGCACTCTGCACCGCCACTCTGCACCGCCGCACTGCCACTCTGCACCGCCACTCTGCACCGCCACTCTGCAACGCCACTCTGCACTCTGCACCGCCACTCTGCACCGCCACTCTGCAACACCACTCTGCACTCTGCACCGCCACGGCACCGCCACTCTGCACCGCCACTCTGCACTCTGCACTGCCACTCTGCACCGCCACTCTGCACCGCCGCACCGCCACTCTGCACCGCCACTCTGCACCGCCACTCTGCACCGCCACTCTGCACCACTGCACCAACATTGCACTGCACCGCCACTCTGCACCGCCACTCTGCACCACTGCACCAACATTGCACTGCACCGCCACTCTGCACCGCCACTCTGCACCGCCACTCTGCACCGCCACTCTGCACCACTGCACCGCCACTCTGCACCGCCACTCTGCACCGCCACTCTGCACTCTGCACCGCCACTCTGCACTCTGCACCGCCACTCTGCACTCTGCACCGCCACTCTGCACCGCCACTCTGCACCGCCACTCTGCACCCCCACTCTGCACCCCCACTCTGCACCCCCACTCTGCACCCCCACTCTGCACCGCCACTCTGCACTCTGCACCGCCACTCTGCACCGCCACTCTGCACCGCCACTCTGCACTCTGCACCGCCACTCTGCACCCCCACTCTGCACCCCCACTCTGCACTCTGCACCGCCACTCTGCACTCTGCACCGCCACTCTGCACTCTGCACCGCCACTCTGCACCGCCACTCTGCACCGCCACTCTGCACCGCCACTCTGCACCGCCACTCTGCACTCTGCACCGCCACTCTGCACCGCCACTCTGCACCGCCACTCTGCACCGCCACTCTGCACTCTGCACCGCCACTCTGCACCGCCACTCTGCACTCTGCACCGCCACTCTGCACCGCCACTCTGCACTCTGCACCGCCACTCTGCACCGCCACTCTGCACCGCCACTCTGCACCGCCACTCTGCACCGCCACTCTGCACCGCCACTCTGCACCGCCACTCTGCACCGCCGAAACGCCACTCTGCACCGCCACTCTGCACCGCCGCAATGCCACTCTGCACCGCCACTCTGCACCGCCACTCTGCACCGCCACTCTGCACCGCCACTCTGCACCGCTGCACCGCCACTCTGCACCGCCACTCTGCACCGCCACTCTGCACCGCCACTCTGCACTCTGCACCGCCACTCTGCACCGCCACTCTGCACCCCCACTCTGCACCGCCACTCTGCACTCTGCACCACCACTCTGCACCGCCACTCTGCACCGCCACTCTGCACCGCCACTCTGCACTCTGCACCGCCACTCTGCACCGCCACTCTGCACCGCCGCACCGCCACTCTGCACCGCCACTCTGCACCGCCACTCTGCACCGCCACTCTGCACCCCCACTCTGCACCCCCACTCTGCACCCCCACTCTGCACCGCCACTCTGCACCCCCACTCTGCACCCCCACTCTGCACCCCCACTCTGCACCCCCACTCTGCACCGCCACTCCGCACTCTGCACCGCCACTCTGCACCGCCACTCTGCACTCTGCACCGCCACTCTGCACTCTCAAACTGCACTCTCAAACTGCACTCTCAACTCTCAATCTCCACTCTGCACTCTCAAACACCACTCTCAATCTGCACTCTCATACTGCACTCTCATACTGCACTCTCATACTGCACTCTCAAACTGCACTCTCAAACTGCACTCTCAAACTGCACTCTCAATCTGCACTCTCAATCTGCACTCTCAACTCTCAAACTGCACTCTCAACTCTCAAACTGCACTCTCACAATTGTCATATACACGTATTTGAGTGTGACAGGAGCAAGGCGGTCATGTTTTCTGCCCCCAAGACCACTGTAATCAGATGCTTTACTGTCTGCTAGAATAGTGCAACTACTCCATATAAACAGTCCTGAAGAATTCCAGTTAGACTTCTGAAAGGGGAAACCTGTTGACAGACAGCCTTTAGAGCGAAAGACAGTTCCCCCCAGCTTATCCCAGATTTGCTGCTTTTATGAACACTACACATAAACTTTGAGAATGCTATTAGGCTTTCAACGTCTTGCCCCTTATTAAAAAAATATTATAGTATGCCACTTGTAGTATGTCATTGCTCTGCATTGTGCTGCTTTGGCATTTCATCTTGAAAAAATACTTTTGGATTGTCTTAAGATATGTAAAAAAAATATACACAAACCTTGAACACCTAAAGAGTGATATTTAAAGAGGAATGAAAGTGAATCTCTGAACTATATGAAACCAGTCAAAAGGTTCCTATCTCCCACTTCCGATAGATGCTTGCTTTTAGAATTCTTGAACTAATGAAGCCCTTTCCCGGCCTGGCATGGAGCAGCTGCGCGCTGAGCGCTGCTGAATGGTGAACGCGCCCGGCCATCTGGATTCACTTACGGAGGCACCCTGACAGCTCCTAATTATAATTAATGTACTTCTTTGCGCGAGCACGCACGAAAAATGCCCAACATGGCGTCCGAAAACTACATTTACCCTATCACTTCAAGCCTATTAAAACGACACCACAACGAAGACGAATCACTGGCCAGATGAGATACCAGACTAAGGAATGTGTGGAATTTGTCTCGCAAAAGCCCTAGGAGATACTTTTTTTTACTCTTCTTTAACATTAGGATCTCGAAACTCCTCCCACTTACGTGGGCGGAGGCCTCGCCCTAAAAAAAAAGTGGTATGACACAGTCAATGTGGGGCGCATCATAGAGTTAAAAAACAAAAAACTTTAAGCCACGTTGCAAAGCAGCCCACGCTGCCATGCAACATGTCTAAAAACACGTTGACAAAGCCTTTTATGATTTCATTTTTTCAATCGAATAAGGAAATTAATTGATTGATTGATTGACTTTGACAAAGCTATCTATGTATGTGAGAACTCTCTTACCTCCTTAACTTAGCTGTCTTTTGAGCTCTTCTATCAACATACTTGTGAGCTCTGTAAAGCTCTGCTATCTGTTCACCTGTGAGCTGTTGTTATGATCTTCTATAGGCCTGGGCGGTGAACTCCGCTCCGTTCGCGGAGTTTGTAGAGTTTTCTGCACTCCGTGGAGCTCGCAGAGTGCAGAAAACTCCGCTTCGTGTAGTGCAGCGGAGTTTTTTCCCCACTCGCACTCGTGAATGGTAAGTTCGCAAGCGCGAGCTGCTGCGCGGGTAGAATTTCTACCCGAGCAGCAAGAAGACCAGCGTGAACAACAGTTCACACTACACTCCGGCACTTGTGGAACTTTGCAGAGTTTTTGGTAACTTTTTTTGTAACTTTGCGGAGTTTGGCATAGCAAACTACGCCCAGGCTTACTCTTCTGTCACCATACTTGTGAGCTATCTGTCAAGCTCTATTGTACACCTGGGAGCTCTCTGCTATGCTCTTTTGTCACCATACTTGTGAGCTATCTGTTAAGTTCTGTCTGTACACCTGTGAGCTCCCTGCTATGCTCTTCTGTCACCATACTTGTGGGCTCTGCTATCTCCATACCTTTGAGCTCTCCACTGAGCTCTACTTCATACCTCTGAGCTCTCTCTGGAGCTCTCTCTGGAGCTCTATTATCTTCACACCTGTGAACTGTCTGTTTAGTTCTCTGGTCAGCTCTTCTATCTCCACACTTGTGACTTCTGTCTTCAGCTCTGATGTCTATGAAAAAAGAGAACCAATGGCGGACTCCAATGGCCGCACCTCCTCGGTGTGTTCCCCAAGTAATAGGTTAATAATATGATAAGAGTCGGTGTGCACAATCAGCTCCTGCACCCGCCGTTGTGGGATGCCAACTGCCAAGCAGATATACAGTACTTTGAGAATAGTGGAACGGTGCACTCCCAAGTGAGTATTAAGTCAATAAAGAAGCTTGATCAGTGTCTTCGTTGCAAAAATAAAAGTCTTTATTTCAAACAGTCCATGGGATGTGTGCAAAGCATCAGCCAACGCGTTTCGTTTAATGGTTGAACTTCATCAGGGCAAGAGTAATAATTGGCGAGTTGTGGTGAATAATGCTTTGTTTCAGAGTGGTTCTTGGGGCCCAGTCTGGTCCGGACCCTGGTCTGAAGTGAAGACTAAGTTTGTCGTTCTTTGGACACTGCTCCAGTGTTCTCAAAGCTCTGATATCTCCACACTTGTGAGTTCTCTGCTCTGCTCTTCTATCTCCACACTTATGATTTCTATTGTCAGCTCTGCTATCTCCACAATGGTGAGTTCTCTGGTCAGCTCTTATTTCTGCATACAGTTGAGGTCTCCAGTGAGCTCTGCTATGTTCATACCTTTACGCTCTTTGGTGAGCTCTATAATGTCCACGCTTGTGAACTCTCTGTTTAGGGCAGCTGTCTCTATACCTCAGAACTCTGTATTCAACTCTTCTATCTCCATTCTTGTGGCTCACTGGTGAGCTTTGCTTTCTGCCTACATTTGGGCTCTCTGGGGAGCTTTGCTCTCTCCATACCTGTAAACGATAAGGAGAGCAATCCCAGCTGTTTACTTGGGAATTCTGGTTTGTTCTGGTGTATATCTTTCAGGAAACCCCCAAGGTTTGCTCTTCTATGCCTGTACATGGGAATTCTCACGGATGACCTTCCTTCTCCCTTAGTGGATAATCTCTCTCTTGGTTGACTTGCTACCTCACTGAGCGCTCCCATAGTTGGCCATTTGTCTCCCAACCTTGGTCGACATGGTTGGTGATCTGGCACCGTACTTCGTTTCTCACATGGTCAAACTTGCTTCTGCCCATCTGTGTGTTTATGTTTCTTATCTGAGTGTTTTTAAAAGTGTCTCCACTTCAAGTCATCTTGTACCCATTGCATAGCAGTACTCACACGTTTAGGCTTCTAACTCCACACTCTAGTACTTACTGACATCAGCACCTTTTATACCTCCATACCTGAAAATTCTCATGGCTGCTCTCTTAATGCCCTTCATCACACCTTTCTGTTTTGTTTCCAGCTCCATTCCAAGAAATCTCACGCTTTCACTTCCATCTTCATGGCTGGGAACTCTCTGTCACACCTTCTCTCTATCTGAACTGGATTTGGCGGGCTTTCTTTGAGTGCTCCTGTGAATTTTTATGCAAGACCTTCCCATCTCCCTGCTTGGGAACTTCCATGGTTGGCCTTATAGATGCATAGAAGCAAGGTGGCTAAACGAGCACTCCTTGTTGTCATCTGCAGTGGCCGGCAGGCCACAAATTCGAATCCCAGAGTGTTAGCTCAAACCATGATCATTGTGTTGCTTATGTATTACATATAATTAACTTGTGAAAAATAATAACGGCATTACCGCAATCTTAGGATTTTCCAGTCTGGAGAGTGACAGTGTGACATACAACATCTGGTGAACCAATATTTTGAGAATGGTAAAAATGAATACATTCGAAAACATCAGAATTTTGAAACATTTTGGCAAACGGAAAATGCACTGCAGGCTGGTATTTATTTATTTTTTAGAAATGTTGCAGTGGGAAAACAGGCTTTATAACTGGGTTTTTTCCTCGATGTGCCTTTACCATGCATTTTGGGGGGTTAGGGGCTGTGGGGGGGGGTCTACCTTCACAAATACATTGTTTTTATATATAAAACTAGGCGGGGTAATGGGATGCATTGTAAAAGCAAATGCATGGTAAAAACCTGCATGGTAAAAAATGCGTGGTAAAAGTATGTGATGTACTTACCTGCGTTGTACCGTCGTACAATCCACACATTTGAGGTAAGTTGGGGTCTCCCCCCACAAATACATTGTTTTTATTTATTAAAACAATGCGTTGTAATGGCATGCATTGTAAAAGCATTTGGGTGGTAAAAAATGCATGGTAAAGTCATGCGATGTACTTACCTGCATTGTACCGTCGTACAACAGTTGCAGTGGTTTGTCTTTATTCACCGCCACCTGTGTTGGAAGGAAAACAGTGCAGGAGGTCACTTTAAATATGGGAGAAGGTGTGGACGTGTGCTGTGGTTGGAAGGAATCATGGTGATGAAGCAAAAATAGTAAAGAAAGTAAAGTAAGGAATTTATTAATCATTTCTGGAAAGAAGTGATGGGTCTATTAGAGAAGACAGTGGACACAGTTAGGCTGCGCACACTGGAGGGTGCACCCGAATCAGATGAAAGTGGGCAACAGATTCTCTGATCTTTCCCTCGTGTTAGCTAAGGAAGCCCTAGCAATGCAGTGGAGAGCAGCAGTTGCACCATCCCTCACACAGCAAATTGAGGAAGCAAAGAGTCAGATAGGAAAGGAGCAGTGGTGTAATTAAAAATGGCGCCGCTCCTCGTGGTATAATCGGACAAGGGGCCTTTGAGACTCCCATATTTCATAGATACTGATAGCCTTGGATTGAAGGGGGGCTCCTGAATAGTGAAGGGCCACTGACTCTCAGGGGCCACTGTCACACCCCTGGTATGCAGCAAGGGAATAGCTTTACACAGGGCTTAACCCGTTCGATGCTGAGGACGGCCCCCGGCCGTCCCACATGTCGGTGGGCGTGTGCGGAGGATGACAGGGGGCCGTCCAAACCCCTTCCACTGATCAAAATGCCCGCACCGTGGCGGAATTTGCACCACAGTCAATAGGTTAAAGAAGTGTGGTAGACAACCATTGGTATGGGATTAAATATTGATGTTGTTTCCCATAACGAAGGGAATGACATTGAGAACGGAGACGAGGGAGAGAGAAGGTGACACAGTACCCTAGGTACAGCGGTCACGTGATAAGACTGAGGTGGGGAAGCGGCATGATGGAAAGGGAATACCCTGCAACACCGGGGTCAGGCAACAAAGCGTTTGCACAGTAACCCAAAATGCTGCCAACCAGGTCATCTAACGAAGATTTAATACTTGCAAATATCTTGAAAAAGGTGCTCTGCTTGATGTTTGCTTGTTACATTTAGAATTTTCTTAATAGACTGTAATCTGCATTCTTACCTCTCGCCACAATCTCGCACTATTTGGGCTAAAAAAGAGATGCATGATAAAATAGGGAAAGGCTGAACCGTTGCTGGAGTAAAATGTTAATAAACAGATTAAAGAAAGTAAAGTGAGACATGGCGTCGCAGTTGGTGCCGTGGGAAGAGTGAGTGGAACTGGGGGAGTGAGAGAAGGTTAGAGGGAGAAAGGGCCAATAGAAAGAGCCGGATGTAGAGATGTGGAATGGTGGTTGGTGAAAGAAAAGGGAACTTAGACTTGTGAAAAAAGATAAGAACAACAATCCAGCACTCCTTAAAATGCATTCGTCGGGGTCTGACAACGTCACACGCTGCTTTTGTCAAGGCGGGTTCATGAGAATAGGTTTTCATTCATGAGCACAACAAGCAAACAACCATAGAAAGTGCGGTGCACTGGGTTGAAAATGTCAAAACGCCAGCAGTAGGCGTTGTATTGATATTAAACCAGTCAGGGTAGCTCTGCTACCTCTCGGCCATTAGAGTTCTGCAGGGCTGGAGGAGACCACCCATAAAGGTCCATCCACATCTTTGGATGGGAAAGGGAGGCAGGCACATATGAATGCAAACTGTGTGCTCTTGATGGGGAACAAATGCAATAAGAACAGTTGATGGTCAGAATGCCGAACAATGTCATACATTCACCTCAGTACAGAGATCTGGCACATCTGATCTCTTACACCAGTTCTTTTTATGGATCACTTGGGCTTCTTTTCTTTACTTCTGATGATGAGGGTGGCTTCAATCCTGGTCCATGGAACAATACCCTAAATCCACCACAGATGGTAAAACTGTAACCAGACACTCATATCAATAAAGACACTGTCGCACTACATCGAGTACAAGAATTTGGCCACCATTTTCTCTAGCAATAGGTTTGGTCTCTAATAGCTATATAAATGCAAACCTATTTCCCACTATCCCTCCACTATCCTTCTGAATCCAAATAACTGACTAACATATCCACCACTCAAATTACTTTTCTATTTCACTATACTAAGTCACCACTAATCCTTTATGGGTTCCGGAGTAGTGTGCTTCTTGCCGAAAAAGCGCTTTGACGCCTTGCCAGGGGTAGTAAGCGCTATATAAATGCAATAAAATGCAATAGCTGCAGCAATTTCTGAACATTGAAAAAATATGCCGTGGGGTTACTCACAAACCTCATAAATGGTTCCTCCACCATGGAAGAATACAAAGGCTAATGTCACAACAAACACAACACTCAAGGGCTGAAAATGTGCAGTTTGCATTCCAATGCAATCAGAGTTGACAAGCATCCAGCAAACAGTTTGGACTCTGTTAGCAAAACACACCTCTTTTAACAAGCATTGGCAAAGCCAATGGGTTTCACCTTTCGGATCTATTGACTTTGACAATGGTTTTAGCCATGCACCACAGTACCCGAGATGGATCAGTAAAAAAAGAAAGTTACACTCATGGGTGGAAATAAGAATGCAGGTGGAGGAAAAACACAAATGAGGGTGATGAAACTAAGGGCGGAATTATGGAGGGCAGGAAAGCAACAGGAGGGAAGGCTGAAGTAACGCGGGGGAAAGAAACACACAGGGTGCAGATGATGGAAGCAACATGGTGGGTGCATAAAGAAAGCATATGGAAAGAGAGAAAGTGGAGGGAGTGTGAAAGCGAACACACAAGAGAGCTCATTGTGAAGTTAAAGCATACAAGAGTGAAGCTGTATGAAAGTGAAACCATATGTAAGAGCGACTCAAAGGGCAAAGTTGTGGAAAATTACATTTTTATAATGTTATGAATATAAATGTGCTGGGAAAAGTGGGTAAATCAGAGAACTGGGAAACACACATACTCTCCTAGAGAACTTTCAGAAAAAGGAAAACATTTCCCAAAAAGGAGATGCTTATGGAAGAATAAAAGGAGCCAATCAGAGAGATGATTAACAGGCTATGGCCCATGAGAGAGGCAAAGACAGATGGGTAGGCTAAAACAAATAAAACCATTCAATAGAAAGCAAGAAATTAATAGTGACAAATAAAAAGCCAATGGAAAGCAAGGACGGAGTTGGTTTCCAGGTCAGTTATTGACATGTCCCCAACAAGTCTTTTGTGCTTTGACCTGAAATAAACCCCCAGAAATATTGGAGTCACAGGTAGAAGTGATCTCTGTGATTACAATCTACCCAACCCTATTAACATCAATACTTAAAACTATCCATTTAGCCATCCTCAATTCACAGTTAACATCATCAAAATTTAAGACCATCTTTGCGTATATCAAGTGCTCAATTTGAGCTGGTGTCTGCCGATGCTCAGGGCTGGCACGTATTTGTCAACATGGGCACTTTTTTTCTGACAGTTCGCCACATGGTGGCACTGTCTAATTTCCAGAAGAGCACATCAGCAGATCGTTTGAAAATTCAACATATTGAAAGAACTGCTTTGGTGACATTGAATAATCTAGACAGTAACATTTGTTGGAGTGTGCTAGTTGGGGAACATCGTTTACGACGCGGTTTTTACACCGTGGTGCCTTTACCCCGCAGCTATTACAACGCAAGTCATTACTACGACTTGCGCTGGATGGCGCTGTGGGATAAGGAATCTTGCAATTTTATATTCCAACACCTTCCCTACTGTTACGGGGACTGGTGTTGGAATATAAAATTATAAGATTCCTAAATCCACGCCCTACAACGCAAGTCGTTGTAACGACTTGCGTTGTAATACTTGCGTGGTAAAGGCATGCGTTGTTACAACATGCGTTGTAACAACGTACATCCGTGCTAGTTAGTAGGTAGCCGTGGCACTGCATTTGGCAGCACTGGCAGTGTGAGCAAGCTGCAGTGGGCGTCCCATGAAACACTTTGGGCTCTGCACTTATTATTTTTTTTCAATGTAAGCACTGTGTGCATCCATCTATCCAGCCACACAAACTCGTGGAGACATTCACTCTATGTGATGTGTATTTGCCCATCTGCATTTTATGCTCTGCTTGGAGTGGGGTGTGTGTGTGTGTACGTGTGTGTGTGTTTAGGGCTATTGTATGCTGCTGCCTCCTGCACTTTACTTGTTCTCTCTGTCAGGGAGTATTGTACAGCTGCTGCTCTTGCGGTGTCTGCCCTGTGTGTGTGGGATGTCTATCCTGCAGTTGTCAGTGCTGTATCCTTGAAGGAAGCTTGTGCTGGTGCTATGTCTGAGCTGTGCGTGTGTGTTCTGGTCACAGTCACTGGGCTTGCTGTGCTCGCACTCGATCTTCGTGCCAGCATTGGAGCCATTCTTTAGATGGTGGCAGGCCTTGCCAGGCGACAGTGGCTAGCACAAGGTAGCCAAACACCTGCAGGGATGTATGGTTAGCCGCCCCTGCGAGCTAGCCATTCTGTCTAATGCAATGGCCTAGACTTGTTGGTTTGACACAAAACACCAGGTTTCCACCCACCAAGATCAATTTTGGACTCTGTTGACTCTTTTGCGAGGCACTGTCATCTTGTTATTCTTGGTGCGTCTTGAATTTGTTGCTGTATTTATGTATTTGACCCCAAAACTCGGGGCCTACTGCCAGAGCCTTTGTCGCTTTTTACAAAAGCCCTAATAATAACAATCACAATACTGTGTGGAGACAAAGAGAGAAAGCTGAACTGGTGCTGTGTGAGGAAGAAGGGGCGGCAAGTTCGCACTGCCACTGCTTTTACTGTGTGTGAGCAACATTACTGTCTGTGCTGCACTTGTCGTGTTTGTGTGAGAGTAGCCTGTATTGCTGCTGCCTTTAGTGTACTTATGCTGTATGTGAGAGAAGGCTTTCTTTGTCTGGAAATCATTGTGCCCCAGTGCTGAGCATTGAGTGCCAGTCAGAAAGTGGATTCCTATTTTATTTTTTTCATTGTTTATGATTAGCAGTAATGCAAACTGAATAAATGCCACGTGGCAGCCCCTAGTACAGTCCCTTGAAAAAGTTATTTCTACCAGGACCTTTTGAAGAATCATGGCAATTTGATGGTAAGTTATGACTAAAGGGGTTCTCTTAGGTACTGTGATGTATTCCTATAGGTTCTGAATCGATCCCCCTATTCCTGACCCTATTCTGGTTAAACAAACCAACAAGTTAACTAGCAGTCAGCCCATGAGGCAGAAAACCCCCATGATGCAGATACCGTTATCTGACGCAGTCACACTACGGCACAGGAACGTGTTATCTGATTAGGTCATAACGCTTGCGATCTAATTAGACAAGCGATATTCCTCCAGCTCCTGATAAGGCATACGGAGTTCTCTAAACAAATCAAACCTATGACAACCTGGGCAAAACCCTGCGGCCATTGTTTTGATTTCACCGAGAACTTCAGCAAAAGAATGTGCTAACGAGCAAGTCGTATGACATCCTTATTGACGTATCTATGTCCATCCTTACGTCAATCTCGGCACCTTAAAGGTATAAATATTACCGATATTGCCCTATGCAAACACACGCGGTGGTGACGAGACGGAGCAGCCATACTTGCCGAAGCCCAGAGCAGAGCAGACCCCGCTGGCGCAGCCCCGCCTTCCTGACGCGCTGAGAACGAGACGCGCTGCTTTCTCCTGCCGAGAAATCCAGCACCGGCGCTTCCGGGTAGCCCTCGCAGGCAGCCTGGAATATCGAGACCAGAGAGAGAGATACCATCCCTCATTCATCCTAACTTCCAGGTACAGAACTGAATAACCCCTCACAGAGAATTCCTTAGTTATTCACTTGGCAAAACAAACTTAACTTAAACTGTAACTTTCTATTCCCGCCCACGCATTAGACTTAGGTCAGGTACACGGGGTAGGCGTATTTAGAAACACCAGTTGAGTACGTTTAGTCAAATGTATATATGTATGTAATATATTTAATCATTTTAAACCTTCATATGGCTTAGAAACCATATCAATGTTTTTACAGTATTATTTTATACTATTGCTTTTAATGTATGCACTTTACTTAACTATAAGTATTGCAATAATATCGATCCATTTCTCTTGTACGAGAAAAGAGACTGATCAATAAATAACACCTTTTTATTGAACACGCCCGTCTCTTCCTTTTCTCTACAATCTGATGAGACTAAGAATGCACGTACTGACTGAGTAAAATAAATTGCCTTTTGTTCACACGACTCTCGAGATATACTCTTGATTAGGGGAGAGCAAAGTTGTCATGTTCTATGGTTGTCAGAAACTAAATCCCTTCTTGTCTAATCAGGGGAGTTAATTCTTTCCTGAACATTCGAGAAAGTTTCTAGTGAACTCTGAGCTAAGCTGGCAAACCCAAAACTTTAAGTCTAATATTGACAGTAGTAGACCTAGTTAACGTCTGGTCTAGGCCTTTACTATTGAAGGTATTATTCCAATGCGCAGAGCCTATTGGGATGATAGGAACTACACTACAGTACATCTAAGGTGATTAAATATGCCCGTAGGCATGATATTGACATTAACAATTCAGCACCAGTCCGGGTCAGTCAGAATCCAGAGGTCTTGCTCGAGGTGGGTCAGGGAAGCACCCCGATGAGCCTCCCCACCCCAGAAGCAGTATCTTTTTTCTGCAGCTTTAATTAGTGCTAGTTTATACACATACATTCCACATGAGAAGATGCAAAGATGTCACTGCATACTAAAGGCACACACAATACCTCCCACGTCCACAGGTGCACCGAACACCTCACATCTATTGATACACACAGCATCTCACTCACACGACTTTACACATTCAAAAGCACAAAAAGCACATATAACACATATCCCATGCACCTAGCATGTTTATCACACTTCCCAAAGCTACAAACAACACACCTCATACAAAAACGCACGCACAGCCACGTGTACTCACAAAGTTCATTCTTACATCTATTGGCACACGCAGATCTTCCTATAGCACAAACAACGCTTTTACCGCACGTCCAGTGCCACAGAGAGCACCTACAACACAGAAAGTCACACAAAACACCTATATGGCATATTACTAAAAGTTATCATGGCACCGTCGTTCTTCCAAAGTTACACACAGCACCTCACAAACTGCTAAAACCATATACAAGACATTTATCACAGCACCATAGGCACAAACATCAGTGTTTCCACACACCCACAGAAACACACTGAACTTTCTGTGTTCACGTGACACCTTTCTCATACATCTAGGGTACACAAGGCACCTCTCACACATTCACAGACGCCCACACCACCCTCGGGTCTCCGCTAAATGAACACACAGCACCTTCATCAAACTTCGTTCCTTTTGTGCGATCAGTCACTGTACCCAGCCTCTGTTATTCGAGGATGACGCATGAAGAATCTGTGCAGGGACATTTTCAAGTAGCTCAGATATCAGATGCCTGGCCACGTGTGTACTGTGCAAGACATACATGTATCTGACTGTGCTACTCAATCCACTGTTTTCTCTTAGACCACTAATTAACGTGAAGAAGGAATGATAAACGTGGAGAGTGTGTGGCTTGCTAATCTCAAGGAAAGGTGGCCATTTTGAATTGCTGGCTGAGCACGCCCACATGGAAATAGCTAGCAAATGAAAGCAAGGCATTATGAACACATCACAGCTTTTTAGACACTCTAGCACATTAGAGCACTCAGTGGTGAAAGCCTTCTCTTGTAACATGGAGATGGACTTCATCTTCAGTCTTCAAATGGGGAATATCCACAGTTCAAGAGCATCATATGGCAGGATTCATTTTCCTGAGAAGCCACGGGGAGGCTGATCGATCTCTGCCTGTCGTGACCCACATCACAGCTTCACCGCCTATGGCTGCCACAAGTAAGCTTTGCAAGAGACATCTTTAAGGAGAGACAATGAGGGGGCTTGGGAGAAGCATGCATCAAAGCCCATTGGTTACCATTCTCATGACAGGAAAACCCATGGGTGAAGGCGACCTCTCCTCCTTTAAAGAAAAAAACAGATGGCGAATGGGCTGCAGAGCGACTGCGAAGACATTTGAGATGAGGCAGCTTCTCTGTGTTACCTTCCCTCCTCCCCTTCCTTGTCACCTGCACTTAGCCATCAGCATCTCCTAAGACAGGCTGTTTCATAGGTCTAGTCAGGAAGGGATGAAGACAGGACCATAAGGGATGGAAGCCGGAGAGTGTCTGTGCCAGGCCTGGAAAGAACATGGAACATGGAGGGCAGTGCGAAAGCGAAGACGACACCATCCGGCAGATCCCTATCCTGCTCAGAGACCAGCTTGGCCACCAAAGATTTTGAACCCTAAGTATTTGTCCCAGCATTGTTCTCCATTTCTCGCATTTAGTGGGTAGCGGCAAAGAATACGTGGTGGAAGTGGATGCAATGAATTAATATTCTGTCTTGATTCACCCAGTTAATGCATGATCATCGCACCGGGATGAGAAGAATCTTTTCCGAAGCTTTTCCAACACGACAAAGACAGAAAGCAGACTGGCCACTGCTAGGAAAAGCCAATGCACACAGGCACAGAGCAGGAAATTGTGGGAAGGAAAGCTCAATCTAGCACCTTAGTTGTTACCCAGGTGAGCCCGATGTTCTATATATAAATATATGGTTACCACATCATCCATGCTGCTAGAGCTCATTAGGAACCATCTCAAGAAACGCTGGTTGGTTGCATGGCAAGTGATCCGCGCTTCCAAGCATAGTGGATGGCTTAGGTCAACTGAAGACTGCAGCTACCTTCCTCTCTTTTGAGAGCCAGATATGGGTGTCAACCGGGCAGAGAGATCCAGGATGAGTGGTCATCTATGTTAACATCACTTCTTCCCCCTTGAACCTGGACGCAGTGGACTGAGGGATCCACTCCCATACCCACCGTCTGTGCCGCTCAGGCTCGCATGCAGCCACAGCCCAGGTAAGATGGGGATGGGGCATGCAGGGCTGGAGTAATATTTACAGCTTTGATCCTCTAATCCTGTATATAGTTATCTAGTTTTGGGTATTTTATTTGTTGGCATTACTGCGACCTGAAATAAATTGAACAGGGGTTTCTATGAAGTCCACACAGCTAGAGAGAGTTTAAATGTAATAAATACAAATGTGTGCAGATCTCGGGCTAAGGTGATGAGCAGTAGAGACATGTTTATATCAATTTCTTTCCATGTCTCTTACACACCTCGCCATCTGCATTTGTGCCTTTCAGTTTCTTATTCTGTTCAGTGTACTTAACGTGTGTGATTCCTTAGCGCCAGATATCTATCAGCTTTTATAAGCTGCTGTGCGCCTACCTCCTTCACTGCCTCTTCTTTATGTTTCTTTCGTTCTTTATGCACCATTAGCCAATGCATCTCAGTTGAGCAATGCCTAGCAGTGTCCTAGGGTTCAATGACGCTGTTGCGGTTTACAGGGACACCCTGATACACCTCGAAAGGTTACCAGAATGCTACAAAAGCATTATTGAACAATGATAAATAGTTACTGTCACATATTTCAAATATTACATGATATGGTTTTTGTAAATGTTCTCCATTTTCGCCAGCGTTATTGCCTAATATTCTACCTGTACATTGCAGCTTGCCTAAACATGGGTAAATATAGATCAAACCCCCCATATCCCATCACATGAACTGCATTTGATCAGTTTCATGCGTTGCTTGATACATGTATCCAAGGGTGACAGGGATTGACCTGTAGACGTGTTTTAAATGAAGAGCTCCGTACAATTTTTTTAGAATACATAAAAATTATTTTTGCTTTTTCTGTGAAACAGGAGTTGAATCAAAGTTAAGTGTGATGCAGTCAGTGATAATGTACTGGGAAAGGTGTCCAGAGTCTGGCATTCAGGCCATGATTTCACATGATGTGTTCAGTTTAGTTTTCATGGTTGGCCTAAACCAAGACCTTTGCACTTTTCTTAAAATCATGTATTATATACTTGTTTACTGGGGCACTTCAGCCGGCCCTCATGATCTATTGGTCAGTTGTGACTTTCACATCTTTCTTCGGCCCCCTAGAGCATACAGCATGGGGTAATGGCTCTGCCGGCTTCAGCCGCTGGCTATCTTCACTGTGAGTGATGGCATCCTGCTCTTTCACAAGGAGCACACACAGTAACACAAAGTAGGGCCTTCAATGCTAGAGGGCTTTAATGCTATGTGGGCTTTTTGAGACCCAAAATATTTTTGCTTATAGGGTTTTTAAAAAAAAGTATTGTTAAGGACCCAGCAGCACCCCCAACAAGGAAGTTTTGCAAAACCATTTCTGAAATAAGAAAACATTGGCAAAGCCAAAAAGCTGGGAACAAACTCCAAACCTATGCCTTTTCCAATACCACTTCCCTAGCCTTGTCCTTTCTTTGAGGAGGAAGTTACTACCTGTGTTGTGAGACAATTCAGGACACAGTAGCAAGTGGTGGCATACATGGCTGGCAGCGCCCATCTCCAGTGTGGCTAAATGCCCTGTTTTGTTGAAGGGTTCCGCTTCCACTTAGGTTCCAGGATGTGTTTAGTCGAATAGTTAACGCAATGCCAACTTAAACGCATCTGTGTTACCTCTAAAATGATGCCACTGTGCTAGTCTCAGCTGTGCAGCCTCCACCGGTGTGTTCAATGTCCAAGAGGTTGTGGGCATTGAAGGGCATGACTCTTTGCCAGTTGGATAGAGGGGGTTTTAGCAATATTGTTTCATACTGTACAAGTGACACAGCAAAGCAAAAGCACAGGAACTCATTTTATTGTGATAATCTAGCCTCACCAGTGATACTTCCAAAGTGAAAATATCAACTGATATTATTCTGTGGCATGACTGGGTGCACCAGGGCATTTCATGTGGCATCATACCCATAATAAAAATAAAGAAAAACACGTAGATAAATAGATCACAGTGAGAAGACTGATGGCAGTATCTAATTAAATGTAAAGAAATATATTTCCTTGCTGTATAACCTGTTCTAACACCAGAGGGAAGTGTGTGTATGTGCCTCTCTATAACTAAAGAGAAAGCACAGAATGTAAAGAGAGAGTGTAGTCATATCGCCAGTGCTAACAACAAAAGAAAAGGACAACAGAAAGATATTTAGTGTTATGAAAAATGGCCCAATTGCAGGGAAACCAAAGAAAGCCGGCTGCTTTGTAACATTGGCAATGACCTTAAGTAATGGAAAACCATGTAAAATATTTCCCTGTGACATCCCCTTTAGAGACAGCTTCCTGCCTATCAATATATGGATCAAATGACCTGTCTATGTGTACATATTTCTATTTATCTATCTAACTATGTAGAAAACGAGAGCAAGAGTGGGTGCTCCTTTGTGAGGTTTACCAGGGGACAAAAGTGATCTGAAGGCAGTTCTTATGTGAGACCGAGAGTTAATGTCGTTTCCGCTATGACATCCCTTATCACAGATCTCCTTTTCCTTTCACTTGACAGCCAGGGGTATCTTCCTAAGCAAGCAATAGCCGGATTGTTCCCTAGCATCAGCTTCCTCTGAGCGAAAAACACCATCCCCACCTTACAGTGATCGTCTATTTGATGAGAAACACTCACTTTTGTTTTTGTGTCAGATCAACCTGTACTGTAAGAGTGTGCATTTGTATTATATATATATATATATATATATATATATATATATATATATATATATATGAGCTATACTACCTTCATAGAGAAAAGTGTACAATTTGTGTTTAAAGTCTTTAATACACCACGAAGTTGGAGTTACCGCACACTAAGCGGTAACACAAATAAAAGCAGGATGGATCTGAAATGATGCTCATTGGGTGCAGCCAGGTGAGCACGAGAACGGCCGTGACATGCATAACCGTAACAGAATATGTAATTATAAGTGGATTCATGTATCCCCCTGGATATCTCCAAGAGTGGGCTACTCGAGAGGGTTGTGGGGCCAGGAGAGGGAATATCATAGGGAAGGGTGGTCATGGGTTTAGGAGCAATGCTGTTGGCACCGAAGGGATTGTTGGGTTGTTGAATTCCTGTTCAGAGAAGTAAGGTCACTTCTTTCAGAGCACAGTAAAATCTGAGTTTCTCAAACTGTTCATTGCGCTGGTCCAGTTTTATTTGGTGGTCAAAATTCAACAGTGTGAGATCTCTTTGCCTCCATATTCCTAACTTAGTATTGACCAGGGCATTAATGAACTGGGCCTCAATATGCGACCCACATCTTTCCGTAAGATCAGCTTCACCTAGGTCCTGCAACTCAGGTTTGATTGAATACATATACATCTTACTTTCAGCGTACTTTGCAAGAATGTCTTTCCCATTGATTTCAATCAGATGTCAGCAAGACCACACCCCACCACTTTTTATTTTTCTAAACTTTGCCCGCTCTTTATATCACGGCACCTCTGTGCCAACAAAGGTGACGAATTATGGACTAATCTCCAAACACTTTTGACAAAAGCTTGTAGGGTATGAATTGTGATGGAAAAGAAGTGCAATTTTCTTGAGCAGATTACGCATTTCACAAGTATAAATCATCACAAGTATAAATCATATTGACTACTGTGCGGCTGAAGGACAGATAACTGCGTGGTTGGCAAAGGTGTATGTGGCATTGACCGCTGATAGCCATGGGGTCATCATGTAAAACAGAGGCTTTCAATGTGCACAAGGATTTTGCTCTTGTCCTTTGTGATTTGCCTGAAGCTCATATACAAACTATAGTCGTCAAATGAACCAGATGTGGTTGTTGGAATAAATTCACCCAGGTCCACCTTAAAGGAATTGGAAGTACACCTTTTGAATCTGAATCTTTGAACCCTGGATGGTGTGACCATTTCTGAAGATCAGCTACTTCCAATACAAATCTCTTGATTGTACAATTTCTGCAAAAAATAGAGGGACTAGAGTGAGGTTGCCATGCCGCCATTGTGAATGAAATTAAATAAGAAGAGTGCACCGCGGATGTAGACCAACATACAAGAAGAGTTCACTGCGGATGTAGACCAACATACAAGAAGAGTTCACTGCGGATGTAGACCAACATACAAGAAGAGTTCACTGCGGATGTAGACCAACATAAAAGAGCAACGTGTGTGGTAGGTAGTGAGACCTTTATTTGCATAAACAAAATGGCCACAAAGATGGTGTAGAACAAGAGCTTTAAAGCTGCGGAGAGCCCGGTTCTTCAAAAGGCCCTTGTGTGTGATTTTAAAAGCTGATGTCAATACCACCTTATTACTTGTCAGTTCAAGAGAAGGTATGACCACATGCAGCAACCAAAGATCTCGTTGTAGATAGAAATGGCTACAAATAAGTGTTTTAATGCAGGTGGTGCAGAATTATTGCCCACATACACATCCTTCTGCAGAGGATGCAGCAGTTCTTCACAGGCATGTATTCTTCAGACTTATCCAACCATGTATTGATATCCAAGATGGACCCTGGCCTTCCTCGTCTTCACCAAAGATAGATTGACATATTCATTTCCTGTTTAACTATTGCAGGGAGCTCTAGGATGCGTTTGCCGACGTCATACCTATTCTGAAAGGTCCATAAAGAACGCAGTACAAAAAGAACTCAGCACGAAAGGGTAGATTTCTGTGTAGCTTCCAATCAAAATTCTGGGCTACAGACAAGGATGAGAAATGCACAGCAGTTATTTCCACCTTCGCAAGTGCACCCTTTTCAGGAAACAAGAAAGAAAGCCCTTAGCCAGGGCAGTTTGAGAGTGAAGCTAATGGCCCACTGACTTCAACTGATGCTCCACCCAATGTCTTTGGGGAGCACACTCAGCTCCTTCCTGAAAAGCTCATGGAATGCCACATGCAGTTCATTGCCACGAGGGCCTACCAGGGCCGGACTGGCCGTAGCGGGCACCAGGCAATCCCCCGGTGCGCCACATGGGTGGGGGCCTGTTTTGGGCCCCTGGGGGCCGATTTTGTTACAGGGCCGTTTTTGGCAAAGAGCTCGGCTGCACCCCCAAACCCCCCCCCCCCCAGAGGGGGGGCGGCTGAGCACTTTGCCAGGGCCGGTTTTGGTTCCCAGTCCGGCCCTGGGGCCCACCACTGCCATCTCGTCTTGCCCAGTGCAGCACTGTATGGCAAATGCACAATACAGTTTACTGATGGCCCTAGAGTTTTTGTAAAAACATTGTTTTTCTGTTCCTTAAAACCTGTAGTCTGCTACAGGCACCAAGTGGGTAGCTTTTGACGGAGCCCAAAAGTTTTTGGGGTTTTTTTTGCAATCAAGAAAACATTGCCATCTCGCCACCATTTACCCTAACCCTCTTCTGGAAAAATGGTGATGAGGTCAAGATGGGGATCACTCTCCATGGATGTGCGGTCCTTCAGTCTCTTTTGGAGGGTCAACTCTGGAAGCATGTGAGGTCAGTTCACCGTCTGTATTATTCAGTCCTTGTTTTTTGTCGCAGAGGATAGCCACTGCTCTTGAGTGAGTTCAGTTATGTATTAGTTTTGTCACTTGCCTCTCTTTCTGCTCATGGAGTACTCATCGCTAAAAGTGAGTATGGGGTTAAGACTAAGGGCCAGATGTACAAAGCGTTTTTTCGTTCTCAAGAAGCCCAATTCGCTGAATCGGGGCGTTTACAAATTTAAAAAAGGGATTATTCATTGTAGAAAGGGCCCAATTTGTGAGTCAGTAACCTATTACCGAACCGCAAATTGGGTATGGGATTCAGTATTAGGAAGGGGCGTGTTTAGGGCGTCCCTTCCTAACACCGAATCACAGAGTTATGTATGAATGTTGCGACCGAAATACAGTTGTAAAACCTTCACATTTTACCACCTATTTCAAGTAGGTTGTAATCCATTTGCAAAAGAGAAGGAGCCCCAAGGGACCTCTTCCCCTTCGGGAATGTTTGTAAAAACATTTTTTAAGAGCCGGCAGTGGTCCCGGCAGTGGTCCCACAGACCATTGCCTATTCTTACAAAATGAAAAGAAAACTTTTCATTTTTCTTTTTGAAACGCATTGCGTTTTCCTGTAAGTAAAACGACCGACATCCAAAAAACTAAACATCGCTTTATTGAAAAGTAATCACAGATATGGCGGTCTGCTGATCCCAGCAGGCCTCCTTCCCTGTGATTTTTGCGATACCCAATGGGTTGCAAACAAAGACCTAACTCATGAATATTAATGAGGTAGGTCTATTTGTGACCCACTAGGCATTGCAAAATATGTCAAAAAGACACATTTGTACATTGGTGTTTGCGATTATCAAATAGCAAATCACAAAAATTTGCTATTTGGTAATCACAAACGATTACCAGCGTACATCTGTCCCTTAGAGTCTGCTCAACCCTTAATGCCTGTTAATGAAGCAGCAGATAATGCATTAATTCTCTCAGGGTTCACAGGAGAATGAACAATTTGGTCGTAAGAGCTGAAGCTTAGAGGCATCATTTTTGCAGCCATGCTGAACACTGCATTGTTACATCCGGCTTGTACTCCGACTACCTGTGCTGTATTTTTATTTTGTGTGTGTGTGTGGTGTGCATCCTGTTGTATGTGTGTGTGTGTGGTGGAATAGAAAAGCATTGCCTCCTGTGCCGTGCCTATTCTATACGTGGGGAGAGCTTGCACAAGTACATCTCATACTGTATGCTCCGTCAGAAAATCTTGTATTGCTGCTGTACTGCCATTAAGCATGGGCGGATTTTGCGGATCCACGATTCGCGGATTCAGCGGATTCACGGATCGTGGATCCGCAAAATCCGCGGATTCAGCGGATTTGCGGATTTGGGGGCGGGGCTTCCTCGAGCGTGTGGGCGGGGCCAAACGGACGGGGCTTCCACGCGAGCGCACATGCCTCTTGTGTGTCTAAAAGGTCAGAGACCGATCAGAGCAGCAGATTAAGAGACAGAAGCCCCTGGTCACAGGAACAGCACGGGGGTTGCGCTCGTAAAAGTCAAAGATGCCCAGCCTCCCAACGCTCACGTTTTTTTTTGGGCTGCTGAATGAGTCACTGCATTTGCGCTTCAACTAGTTCCAGCGACCAAGTGTGTGTCACTATGCAATCGCGCCGAAGTGCGCAGGGGTCCCTTGAGTGAAATGTCCATCATAGTGGGTAAATGGCGGGAAGACGGTGCACACCTCGAGTGTGTGGGCGGGTGCCTCTTGTGTGTATAAAAGGTCAGAGACCGATCAGAGCAGCAGATTAATTTTTGGGCTGATGAATGAGTCACTGAATTTAAGCTTCAACTAGGGCACATGCTTTATTGATATTTGCAAGTGTTTCCTGTTGAGGTTTATTTTTTTGTGCCAGGACCGTCGTGCCCGAATGAACCCTGCCCTTCATATTTATTCAAGAAGACACCACTGTTGAAGTAATTTACGATGGCGCCGGCAAGCTGCCAGCGCCATCCTGCAAAAGTTACTTAATTAGCTTCAACAGGAAGCTCCAACTGCTAAAATAAAGCAGGCGCTCGAGCCCCTGCTGTATCTTATCTGTTAGAGCTTCCTGTTGAAGCTAATTAAGTAACTATTGCAGGATGGGCGCTGGCAGCTTGCCGGCGCCATCGTTAATTAGGCGCGCTTGAACTTTTGACCGCAAAATCCGCTCCGATCGCGGATTGCGGATTTTCGGCAAATCCGCGAGAGTTCGCGGATCGCGGATTTGCCGAAAATCCGCAAAATCCGCGATCGGAGCGGATTTTGCGCTCATGCTTAACTGCCATGCCCTCTTGCACCTGCCTTCTGGGTGCGAATGAAGCTTCCACTGCTTCTGTTCACACGGCTGCACCGTGAAGCAAACATATAATTGAGACAAGATTACCAGCACTTAAGGAAGTTATACCACATGCTCACCTATCAAGGGTAGCCACGTGTCCCAGATTTGCTTGGACAGTCCCAGTTTTTCATCATCTGCCCTTACAAATTTCAATAAATTTAGCACTTCCTGGTATTCAGAGTGGGTCAACTAAATTTGGAAGGAGGCAAGTGATCTTGTGTTCCAGTGCAGAAATAGTTAGCAACCTCTAGCAGAAAATAACGTAGGGCCAGATGTGCAAAGGTTTTTTTCATTTGCAAATGGCCTAATTTGCAGAATTGGGCCCTTTGCAAATGAAAAAAGCCCTTTTCCAAATTACAAAAATCCAATTGGCAATTCGGTAACCAATTACGGAATTGCAAAATGGGTTTGCAATTCAGTATTATAAAGGGGAATGTTTAGGGTGTCCCTTCCTAATACCGAAGAGCAGTGGTAAGTATGAGTTTTGTGACTGAAATGCGGTCGCACAACATTTGCATTTTACCACCTACTTCAAGTAGATGGTAACCCATTTGCAAATGGGAAGGGGTTCCCAGGGGACTGATTACCTTTTGTGAATGTTTGCAAAAACATTTTTTAAGAGCAGGCAGTGGTACGTGGCCTGCTCTTCAAAATGAAAAGAAAACTTTTCATTTTTTTATTTTTTAAATGTGTCCCATTTTCCTGTAAGGAAACCGGGCTGCGTTCCAAAAAAAGAACTTGCCTTATTGAAAAACAATCACAGACATGGTGTTCTGCTGACCCCAGCAGGCCACCATCACTTTGATTTTTGCGATTTTTAGTGGGTTGCAAACCAAGATCTACCTCATGAATATTAATGAGCTAGGTCTAATTGCAACCCACTGGGAATCACAACATGTGTTAAACACACATTTATTTGTACATGGATGTTTGCAATTACCAAATAGCGAATCACAAATAATTTGCTATTTGCAAACCATATACTAAATAAATCTGGCCCATAATAAGCGCAGATGATTCTGTGTGTAAAAGTTGCATTTAAACTCCTGTGTGCCTCATTTTCTGGGTTTTCTATTTTGAAGAGCACTTTCAGTTAAGTCATTCTGTTTGCATTTGTCGATGCACATTTGTAGTCCTACTTTGTGTTTTGCATGTCCTGGTTTTTGGTTAGTTGTTGCCTTCTAGTTAGCTTTTAGCTCTCTGTAGGTAAAAGCCTCATGTGGATCCTACCAAAAAATTAGAGTGGGCTTACTGCCCACCTATTGCCTTTTATTGGCTGGCTTGATTGTCACTCATTTAGTTGCTTTATATTCAATCGCTCGCCTTCCTCTTCTTGTGCTTGTTTCTGCCTTGCAGAATAGCCCCTTTACAATCCTTTTGATTGGATGACTTTTATTCTTCTAATGCTCACATTCAGAGGACTACTTTTTTATTTTTCTTTCAGCAGTCCTTGAGAGTGTATGCACTTTCTAGCTCTATCCTTCATGGACTGGTTCCCACCACTCCGAGTTCACCCCCTCTCCCCGCCCTATGCGTTGCTCATTCATCCATCCCACCTACCTCTGTCAATGCTTTCGCCACCCCTTCCTTGCTTTTTAAAATGTATTTTTTCAGCCTCCCTGGGCCCAACCGCCGTTGCTGCCTTGTCCCCCACCAACCAACTGGTATTTTCTGGCCCCCATTCATTCGTCAGCTGCTCCCCAACCTCTTGTAGTTCTTTAAAAATATTTTTTAGGGGGGCGGAGCCAGGCCGGCGGCCAAGATGGTCGCCCGGGCTCCCGGCTCCATCGACCTTCTTCCCCTACCGCCGGAATCTGCCGTCCATGCCGCGCTGCTGCTGGGATCCCGAATGTCGGAAAGGGTGCTGCCTCTCCGTGTGCGACTCCGGCGGATCTCCGAGCCCTGAGGACGAAGATATGCCCTCCTGAGTACGATGGCCTGCGAGAGCCCCGGAACCGCGACCCTGCCTAATGCGGCTGCCGGCTGTGAATCGAACAACAGCGGCCACTCAGACCCGGAAGGTGCCGGTCGACTGTTACGGATGTCCACCCGCCGCTGAAATGAGCACTCGCTTCCCGCCCTATTGTGCCTGGTGTCTCCCCGTGTTACTCCGCGGCTCCATGCTAGTCATGCCCCCCCCTCTCGCTGGCTGCTTTGTCGACCAGGAAACTACGCCATTGCTCTTTGTCTCCCTGCCATGGCTGTGTGCAACCCGCGTACAGTTAACTATATTTCGCACTCTAGGGGACAGGAGCCGACTGATTCGCAGCAGCCTGAGGGCGCTTTGAGACCTAGGGGGCGCATATATGACTTCCTGCGGGGGACTGGAGATGGCTCCCACCCTGTGTGCGGCGTGGAGAAACTGGTGTTGGGCCCCCCTTTTCTTGCATCTTGGGTTGGCTGCTCTGGTATAGACCCGTGCGGCATATCTGCTGGGGGTCCCAGCCTGTGCGGTTGCCCTCATTGAGCCGTGCCTGCCCGGGGTGATGGTGGCGCAGGCTGAGGATTGGGGAGCGGTGATCGGACGCCCCCCCCCCTTTTGTGTGCTGGTGGTTTACAATTCGGACTGGATGGCCATTGTGCTCTAACCTCAACACGTCTGTACTGAGGGAAAGCCTGATCTTGGTATCGTCTTTGGAGACTTCGCTTCTGTTGTCCCCTCTGAAGGTATTGGTGGAGACATTGCTATGGAGTGTTGCCGTGATTTTCCTTGTGGCCGAGATGTGCGATTCCGCTCGTTGTGAGTTCCCCTTTTTGTCCCACTACGACTCGTCCCATTGGCATCGGTTTCCTTGGGTGCCTGGACTGTCGGAAAATCCATGGGATGTGCTTGTCTTGGAGTCTCGTGCCATGTCCTTTCATCGGTGGCTGTTCTCGTCATCCACTCCTTACGCAACGCCATGACTACCCCTTTTTTTGGGACGGTACTTTGTTTATTTGCTCTGAGGCTGCCAGTTGGGTTGTGATGACTTTCGAATGTGTTATATCCTGGTGTATCGCAAGCTTCCCTGGCTTTCTTCGACCTTACTTGTTTGCATTATTTTCGATATCCTGCTTGACTGCTCCTGTATCAAATGTACTGTGATATGGCTATATTACGATTGGGTGGTTCTGGGCTCTATGATGGCTTTCTGTTTCCTTTGATTGCTACACGGGGGGCTCTCGTCTTAATTATGTTACTTGTGGAACTGAAGGAGTACCCTCTATCCTGCTATATTTTGTAGCCTTCGGCATCTTGGCAGCGGCACTGGGGTACTTGAATTGTCGTGCGGCGGTGTGTGGGGGGGGGGCGGGGGCCCGAGCTGGGGACCCCTCAATTTTTTTTCTTCTCTTATATTTCTCCTTCTTTCTATATTTCCTCTTTCTGCTATATTTCGGGTTTAGGTGCTGGGCGACAGGCACACTGCAAGGGGGGGTAGGCCGTAGCCATTAGCAGAGGTGCGGGGTGGAGGGTTGGGGGAGGGGTTTATTGTTTTTTCCTTTTTGTTCCTATGGCCTTTTTCCTTGCTTTTTCGGTTTTCCTTTCACTTTTTCTCTTTTTCTGGGTTTGGGATCTGTTTATTGTGATGATCGCTGAGTCTCCATTGTATTGTCGTGATATGTGTCTCCGTTGTTGTTATATTGTGGGTGGAACTGGGTGGACGTATACTCGCACTCATCGTAATTGTATGCTGCTGTATCCTGATTCCCTGATGTAGTGCCCATGTCTTCTCCATTGGACTTTTTTGTTTTGCCTGCCTGTCCCATAGATGTGACCTGTGGTTTGACACCTGATCCTTATTTTTCTTTAAGCTATATTGCAACTTTTTACATTTTTGTTGTCATCCTGCTCGAAACAGTAAAATTAAACCTCGCATATCCGGACTTTTGATTGATGTGTGCCTTCATATTGTGCCTTTAACGAGCTGCCGTGCCCCCGGGATGTTCGGCTGAATAGCGGTGTACACTTTTCCGTAAATAAAGGTTTTTAAAAAAAATAAATAAAAAAAAACTGTTTTTTAATTGTATTTCTTTTTAAGGACCCAGTAGCTACCATGTTCTGCCAGGCCACTCGAAAAACTAAAATGCACTTTCATTAAACTGTAATATATTTTTTATATTTACCAAACCAAATAGCGTCCACCATATTGGATCATTAAACAATCGAAATTGAGTCGTTCAGTAGGTGTGCACATGCGTGGTGACATATGCGCCTATATCATCATCACGCCCTTGCATAGGGTATTGCAGAGTCTCTAGCAACAGCTACATCATTGTGCCTTTTTTTCCTATATTTTCCCGAAATTACACATCATTGGCAAAAAGCATTTTGCTTTTGGAGAGGCAGTGCAGTATCGACGAGAAGCATTGGCAAATCCAATAGATCAAAAAGGTGAGACCTATTGGCTTTGCGAATGCTTGTTTTTCAAATGTGAACACTCCACGAGTATCCCTGTGTGCCAGAAACACCACATGGCTTTAATGTTTTCCTGCTGCTTTCCAGAGCTGGAGACCAATTCAGCGGGAGCAGCTGTACTCTGGTAGAAAGAAATGCCGAACTTGGAACATTTGGAACCAGGGGCCATATGTACAAAACTTTTTCGAGGTTTCAAACAGCCTAGTTCGTAGAATAGGACCACCTGCGACCGTAGAAAAGGTTTTTGATATGTACAAGACTCAATTGCGATTTGGGAACATGTTACCGAATCGCAATTTGTATATCGCGATTCGATATTTGGAAGTGGCATCCTTTCCGAATAGCGCATTGTAGCGGTATGTATGAATGTTTTGAGACCAAATTATGGTTGCAAAACATTCATTTTTTTACCTACATTTCAAGGGTGGTGGTAACCATTTACAAAAGGGAAGGGATTCCCATGGCACCATTTTTCCTTTGTGAATGTAGAAACAATTATTTTTTTTAAGAGTAGGCACTGGTCCCACTGACCACTGCCTACTGTTGAAAAACCTAAACTTCAAAGTTTTCTTTTTCTTTTTAAACGCATCCTGTTTTCCTTTAAAAAACATGGCTTCATTTAAAAAAAAAAAAAGTTTGCTTTATTAAAAAGCAATCACAGACATGGTGGTCTGCTGGCCTCAGCAGGCCACCATTCCTGTGAAGGCTATCATTCCCAATGGGTATTGCGACCTACCTTATTAATATTCATGAGGTATGCCGATTTGCGATCTATTAGGAATCAATATTGAAAACGTTTACGTTTTCTTAAATCACGATTTGCGATTTTCTAGATACAATTTGCTAAGAATCGCAATTAGGAAATCGCAATTCCCAAATGTTGTAGGCGTGGCCTCAGGTTCGATTCCCAGGATGGCTCAAACTACTGTGATTTTGGGTAAATCTCTTAATGTCCCATGGCCTCCCTACCCCAAAAATAACAAAAAACACAAGACATTGGTGTCTGCCAGCATTGTGAGGCCATTGCTGGCCACAAGAGGGAAACGATGCCACACTCTCCCGTTAAACAGGGATACTTCAGGCTTTGTATAGTTCACTCCCAGGGCAACCCTGAGCTATGGCTGCAGTGGGATGACACTGGTACACATTTGAAAGGGCAAACCATCCCTCATTCCCTCCGCTGTCCTAGCACGCTGGCAGACATTTGCTTTGCTTTTACAAATTCTGGAAAACATAAAATGTCAAAGAACCATTTCAAACGGTGTCAGTCTCTCTCGCACTATTTGATCAAGTCCTCCCGGACTCCTCTTCCATTGTCTGGCTGACTTGATATGTGTCTCAGAGAGTGGACACAGCGTATGGCGCAGCTGCCAAGTGCGACTGGTACCCATCGGGGTGATGGATGGACCGCCGGCACCGTCCAAGAACGGCCGAAGCGAAATATCACGCGGCATCCTTCCCCAGCATCGCTTGGCAACTCCTGGCCCCGAAACCGCACTTGGCGCTGTGCAGGGACCCGGGGCAGATTTACAAGCCCCTTGCGCCACTTTTGCGTCACTTTTCCCAAGTTAAAAATGACGCAAAAGTGGCGCAAGAGGGTTGTAAATCTGCCCCTTGGGGCCCCAAAGCGAGTGCCTCGTATTTTATTTGTACCGAGGTACGGTGAGATCTCCGTTGGCCCAGTCCTGAAGGATGAAAGGCTGAGTGCCCATCTCTGGATGAAACCCAAATGCACCGCTCAGATCCCTTTATCATACTCGAGTGTGAGACGTTTTCTGTTTGCTCAGGTCGTCATTTTACAAGCTCACATTGAAGAGAGCGGGCTAATCTCGGTGTTGCAGAGAACATGCAAGTTCCTGCTTGCCAGAGCAGAGCGCGCTCTCCCAGCCCAGGCCCGCGACCAGCACTCTCCGGCACAGTGGGTGCACTTTGCGGGCTTGCGCCTAAGAATGTTTCAGATGAATCGATTACGTTGTAAACATTGTGTAGGCCGGATCAGACCTACTATAGTCCTGCCTGAAATATGCCAGGTGACATTATGTCATGCCAATGCAAAACCTCATATTAGCAGAAGGGAAACTAATAGGGCAGCCCACAGAAGCATGCCAGCTGGCATCCTGCACTGCACATAAATACCCCAAATTAATGCACAAGTTTGTGCCAGCTATCGACCCATCATAACACAGAAGAAAATGAACACCACCATTTATCTGCCTCAATACCATCACAAGCACATATCAGCAGACAACAAGTCTGGACAAAACACAGTACTACAACCACAAGGTCGAAACTGCTATACCCAAAGTTATTACAACTAAAAACACACCAGGCAGCCATTCTCTTCAGAAAATACCACTTGATCAAATCCGATCAGCCCTTCATTATGAATAAAATATCAAATAGGCATGCTTGGCAATGCAGAATCTAAATTAAATAAAAAACATTCCATAAATGATCAAAACAAGTTGAAAGGAGAAAGCAAAACTGATTATGACCTGCCAAAAAGGAATGAGTGAAACTGGCCAAGGCAGTATTGCAGATACAGAGATTAGTCATCCAAAACGATCGCAGGAGCCTTTCATTTATTATTCACTGCTCCATACAAGGAGAGCCCTAAAATGCCATGGGGCTTGTTTCAATTGTATTTAGTGTTCCTGGTAGTGAATCTAGAAGGGCGTGGGCACCACCAACCATTTTTTTTCTAAAGCTGTTGGGGCAGCAGAATGTATGAACTCAGGAGAGTTTGCCATATTGTTTTCAAGCAGGCCGAGTTGGAGCTATATTAACTCAGCTGGTGTGAAGGGACCACCTCTGATGGGTACTAGGGTTGCTTCTGTGGCCTGTTTTTTAAAAAAGACCCAAGGACATGTTGAGATTGTTTTTTTTTAATAAGGCTTTATTAAAAATGTTTAATAACTATCACTAGTATTGCAGTGTGTGAATTTATAAAATACGCATTTGATTAAAGTTTTTTGTGACTTAATTACAGCATTGATAGGTATTCTAAATATATGTTGATTTACTGACCCCTTGATCAAGCCAATAGGCCCACATTTTATATTTTGGTGTTCTTACCCTTTAATAAATTCAGTAGGTCTGTCTTACTTAAAATTACACCCTTCGTATTGTTACATCACATACTCAGTTGTGAGCATCCGGGGGGTGGTTGGGCATCAGTGCAGTGTTGGGCACCCAACCCCACGCCATGCACGGAGATGGATGTCTTATTTACATTAAAAAACATAGAAATTCACTGAAAGAAACAAAGCCTAAAGTAGCTGCATAGAAAGGAATTTTAATAAGATCTTACTACAAATAAAAAGAAATGGTAGTGAAAACATAACATTTTAAACTAACAAAACCACTGAAATTCACCAGTTATCTCTGGTAACTTTAACTTGTGTTCTAAAGTAACTATAACTTGCTCCCTTGCTATGCACAGCTAATTCCCTCACATATTACATCATTCATGGCATATTCTATGACATCATTGATAATATCACTGCAACATCGGAAATTAGATACTTAATTACAACACTGTGCATGGCGGGGGTGCGAGTTATAGTAACGAGATGGAAAAGAAGGACATAGCAGTAAAATACATGCACTATGATGGAGAGCTTAACCAAAATGGAAAAAAAAGCTTCCCAAACGTGAGCAGTGGAAGGACTGAAGACAGCCTGTTAAGAAGATGGGAAAGAGGATATGCTCCAGTGCCGGGACAAACACAAGTTTGACAAGGGAAGCCAACAATTAAGAACTGAGGAAATTAAAGTGACAATGAAGCTAACCAGTGGTAAGCAATGGGCAGACTCTAAGGCCATGTAAGTTCTTGTTAAGCTCGCAATGGGTCTTTTGCTACCAGAGAGCTTGTAGTGCCTGGTAGCAAAATACCTAAACAGGGAGGGTATGAGGGGGAAGGTAGTAGCTGCCCAAATCTCGAACTTTTAGTTACAAGATAGTCAAGAAGTGTTTTAGGAAACACACATATTAAGCGTGTGTGTGTATATGTGTATGTTTGCGCTCTCTGCCGAAACCTTAGGCGCTACTCAGGGTTCCCAGCTTCCTTTTTTGCTTCTATGTGGAAAAACACTCTAAAGGCTATGATAGAATCATTTTGTTAGGAGAGCTTATCGAACTGTCTACCAAATTTAGTAAATGGAGGCACCGCATGAGCAGGCATTTAGGTTATAACGCCCACAAGGTTGAATGACTGCACTCTTGACATCAGTCGTCACTCGTTCGCAAATCAGAGCTATTTTTTAACCATAGCAATAGCTTCAAATCAGCAAGCTCTGTCTGTCCCTCAAGCTGTCTCCTACCCAGCAGCCTATATTTGAATTTGTGTTGGTGTGACATCTATCTACTAATATACCTTGGTATTTCCCTAACAGATCTCTTACAAGAGGACTCTACTCTCCCATTAGAACAGTGTAGAAGTCGGGGTGGCATTCAACTTTGAACTGGATGTGGATATGCTTTCAGTACCACCAGTAAGACAAAACTAAACCCAGCATGTTCAATCACCCATAAATTGATACAGGTGATATACAGGGCTACTGGAATTATGCAATTGTGCGGCCATAGCATTTGTTGCATAGTTATATATTTGCTGCATTTGCCACATAACCTGTCATCTGCTGCATAATCTGCAGATTGTAACAAAAAAATGTTGTCTCTAGTTCGAAGGGATCAAAAGTTACTAAACACGCAGAGACACGAGTTGCTGCACAGTGGAAGACCCTTTGCAAAAGTTGAGGGGGTCACCTTTCTGTTGCGTATTGCTGTATTTGGGTATTATACAGGTACTGATGAGGTGTAAGCCATGCACAGACAGTAGGAACAAGTTTAACAAGCATTTGCAATGCAATAGGTCTCGCCTTTACGAGAGTTTGAGCTATTGGCATTGTAAATGACAATGCCTTTTATTTATGTGTTGTTTTTAAAACAGAAAAGGCATTGTTATTTACACTGCCAATAGCTTAAACTCTCGCAAATGCCAGACATATTTTATTGCAAAAGCGTGCTATAAAGAAACAAGCTCACAGGTAGTCCTGAAACAGTAGTCACATACGATTTTCTCCAACTCGGGTAAGCAATTTTGTTAAAGAACAAAAAAAAAACTTGCAGAAAAAGGGTGAAACTGTCAAGCGGGACCCAGTCAGCTGAATTACGCTTTGACATACTGTACCTCGGAAGCACGTTTCATTCCATTTTCAGTGTTGTTAATTTTCAATGAAACTGTATCTACGGTGGTACGCAGGGTCCTTTTGTGCTGAGTCCCATAAGGCTTGTGATAATAATTGGACTGCCCTGCTCGCCTCCACTTTTAAAGCTAACCACACAAAACACCAATGGTTTCTTTTTAATCTATGCAGTGCGCTGTTATACGTTATACTAGTTCTGTACATAATCTTTAGTGACTGTTTCACACTATTTGGTGGTTAGAAAAAATACGTGCAGGGCAACGAGTGGATGGGGGTGACGTGGAGAGGGGGGTTGGGGTGATAAAGGAAAGGAAGGAACGTCACCGAAGTAAGACGAACGAAAGAGAAGTACGTAGGCCATTCACGAGATTTCATAGGTCATCAGAAAGCTGACCTCGAGTAGTTGGTGATCCCTGTTTGATGTATGGAAGAGTGCTTTTTGTTCCCCAGAGCCGTTGAGGACACGCACTGCTTATTTGCACCCCCGCGCTTGAAAAAACAAGAATCGCAGATGTATCCGAGAGCTGCATACAAATCATGTCTGAGAGCACTGGGTCTGGTGCCTAAAGAAAGACGCGATGGGTGGGGAAGATGTGCCCCGTCAGGCGCTGCGTGCTTGTAGCGCTACTAAGCGGCACAGCTCGGTTTGACAGGTAAACCAAGCAGCTCAGAAACTTTGCACACAAGTCCCCGGTAGGACAGTCCTGTGAGACAGGCAGAGAGAGCCTGTCAGAAAGTGGACAGGGACAAAAGTGTTCAGATTCGCACACCCCTGAAGCTCATCAGCACTAAACAAGTGAAGCGAGAGGTGCAGGCGGCTCTTATGCTTTGAGAGCCCCGTGCAGTTTCGAGTAGAGTCTCACGAAGAAGCAAGCGCTAGGTGTGACCGTGAGCATGTTGTAACGCCGGTGAGTGGTCCTTGAAGCGGTGCTTGAGCTGTGTATATGAGGACCGGCTCCTTTGTGTCCTGCTTGGGAACCAAGTCTGAGGCATGAAAGGAGCCGGGGCTTTACCTGGCGTTCCCCTGCAAGGGCACTTCAGTGTATCCAGTCAGCCACACATGAAACAAGGTTTGTGTGGCAGAAAATGCCCCTGGAATCCCGCCGCGGCCGCCCCGGAAGTCAGGCAAGGTCGCCTGTGATGGGGGTGGGGACGTGACCAGACAGGAAAAGGAGGCAGGCGGAGTGAATGCGTCTCGCGGCCCGGGGCTCCTGTGAGCGGTGGAGAGCTCCGGGGCCGCCAGCAGGAGTCTGCGCAAGTGTTGCGGGGCTCCCTTGACGAAGAGGGAGCCCCGGGAAAGGAGCTGGCAAGAGCCGCAGCGGAGGGGGCACGAGGCACATGCCCGGTGCCTGCCCCTGCGCGTGCTGAGAGCGGAGTCACCGAGATTAGCCCGGTAAGTTTAAAAGGGGGCTGGGGGGCTCCGTACGTGCTGTTGCCCTGGCCGACCATGGACCGGTAGGATCACAATGAAGCGCGCATTGCAAAGGAATTGTGGCCTAACGGAAAGCGAAAGCGCGCCCACACAGCAAGCAGCCTGCAGCCAAAGCGCGCTCACAAGGACAAATCCGAGGCAGAAAAAGCACGTGGCCGACTCGTGTCTCACATTCCCAGAAGTCAGTAACATTAGTTGTCGAACTTGGACGCATGCTTCGCATGCTTTTTCCAGCTCGACCAAAAAATGACACAAAATAATGAAGTAATACTATTACCAAATGTGCCACATTATTCTGCATAATTTGCTTTTTGTTGCCACATATTTTACTCAACCCTGTTGCATAATTTGGCCCTCCTCTGCCACATAATACGTGTGGCCTTGATGATACTATACATTACAAGTAAACAAATCAGCAAGCGTCATCCACATGATACTATGACTATCTACTTGCATATCCAAAATCAAAATCAGGAAAGGGCTGAGTCACATTGGTGAATGGCTGCTTCACGACCACTCAGTAGTTTTTAAGGCATTTTCATATCTAGGCACACATTTGCATTTGTTTCTTATTCATTCATTGAAAATCACATAACTGCTTCAAAATTACATATTTCAGATTACAAACCGTCAGATTCCTTTTCATCATATGTATGGACTTTATTTTGATCTACCTTTTTATAACGTCAGCGTGGCATTATGGTGGATTTTTTATGCAACCCACCTTGCACTGGAGATCATCCAACTACCCGTAGATATACAAAGTAATTGATATTTATGTTCTGGATACATTATGGAAACTAACCACTCATCTGAGTAATGATACCCAGTTGCACTCTTTGACTCTTACTTATATTCCCTGGAGACCCACTTAAAATGGTAACTGGTATGGAATCGAATAATAAAAAAAATGGGTAGCATTCCCAGGTATTATTTCTGTTGCTGAGTATGGAACACCAACTTTTCCGTAATGTTCTACACATTGATTTTTTCCCTTTTTCAAAAGCCCACGTGTCTCAATGAGAGTCCAACTCTCTCTGTGGTCAACTCCAGTTCTCATATTCATTTTTCAGGTCCGTTACGAGACATTTTTTACTTACAGGAGGCTTAGAGTCCGCCATTGCTTAACATTGCTTAGCTTCATCATCACTCTCGTTTGTGTGGTCCTCTTTGCTCAGTGTGACAGCTTCACTTCCTATTCATGTGTTTCTCTTTTTCCTGGAGCATGGCCCAAGTACTTCTTCCTCGGCCAGTGCCCTTCCTCCCCTCATGCTTACTGAGCTACTGTTTTCATCTTCTGGAAGTACTTCTTAAGAGTGCATATGTTTCTAGTGGCATTTTGTTGCTTGTCTTCTCCTACCCTCCTCTCACTGTTCGTCCTGTTGTTTGTCCCCTCCCGCTGTGTTGCTTGACCTGTCCTGTCCTCCTCCAAGTTACTGCCCTGTTGCTGGCCACCTTCTACTCCCCTCCGACTGTCCATTTTGGCCCCACTCCCACCAGCCATCACTGACTACATGCTTTAATCCATTTATGGTACTTTAACATGATCCTAAAGGAAAACAGAAACCCAGAATGGCAAGTGGTGTTTTTCTGGCAAATGAACTGAGAATGCTTGGCTACTCCCACGGTATCCGAGTATATCTGCAATTAATTATTTCCTGGGTTGGATTGGGATAGCAATTAGACCCGGGCACTGCCAAAAAAAGTGTCCCACATTCACAGAGCACGCCATTTCATGAAACACCATTTGGTTAGAGAAATGTTTTGTAAATTAACCATTTTAAAGCTTATAGAGCAACTAACATTGGTGAAGACTAAAAGTACTGCAGTTCTGAAAACGGAATGTTTACTTGTAGTCTAAATGCCCTGCACAATGTAGTTAGATGTCCTTTCTCTACCAACTATGTCTGTGACTCTGATCATCACATGCATCAGAAATCTAGTACAAATTTAAGGGGAAAGTGTTAGGCTGGAAACTTTGTGAACAATGTGTGCAACTATAAAAACAAGAGAAAGGGCAGCTCTATTTACTTACTTGAAGACTATCTGTAGGTTCGCCTGACATTACTGTAGGGACGACATCGACAAGGCTAAACCCCAACTTCCCTCACCCACCTCCTTCGCCCAACTAAGTCAAAGCCAAAGAAGGAAGATGGGGAAGGAGGGATACAAAACAAGGGAAGGAAGAAGGGGTAGACGTCCGCTGGATCTTCTGAGAGAGTCTTCTAGAACTCTAAAGAAGAAAGCACAATGTGAGTAATATGCATGGGTAAAGGCAGCTGACTATGATACCCCTCCCCTGTTCTTAAGGGATACCTTGAATGGAAGATTCCAAATATGTGCGAGGAAACAACTCCGAGGGACAATGGAACACCCCCACTGTCTAAAAGGACGGACAAGGGTTAATAGGTAATAGGACTGCAGAAGTTAGCATGTGAAACAAAAAAAGGACAGTAAGATACAAACCTAGGTTAGAGTCACCGTAGGAGTGGTAGGAACCTTAAGCAAAATTAAGAATGGTCTGGTTACTCCTGCACGTAGGGAAAAAAAACTCATTTCCCTAAGCAGGAGGAAGCACAGGACAAAAAGGCAATAAAGGTAAGGGTCAAAACTGGGAAACAACCTTTACAACGCAACTTTTACAACGCACTACCATTAAAACGCAGTCATTACAACGCAACCTCCCTTACAACGCACGCCATTACAACGCAACCATTACCATGCATAACACTACAACGCAGACAATTACAACTCATGTCATTACAACGCAGTCATTACAACGCATACCATTACAACACATACCATTACAACACATAGTACCCTTACACTATCCAACACTTACCCTACTGTTGCACCCCCTGGAGTTAGAATAGTAATTTTTACCCCTACACTATCCAACACTTACCCTACTGTTGCACCCCCTGGAGTTAGAATAGTAATTTTTACCCCTACACTATCCAACACTTGCCCTACTGTTGCACCCCCCTGGAGTTAGAATAGTAATTTTTACCCCTACACTATCCAATACTTCCCATACATGCAATGTAATGGTATGCGTTGTAATGGTATGCATTGTAAAGGTAGTATTTGTTGTAATGGAATCCGTTGTAAAGGTAGTTTTAAAAAATTCGTTGTAATGGCATGCGTTGTAATGGAATGCGTTGTAAAGGATGTTGCGTTGTAAAAAATGTGTTGTAAAGGTATGCGTTGTAAAAGTATGTGTTGTAACATCATACATCCGTCAAAACTATGCAAATTGCAATAAGGAGGATCTGGAATATTTTGCAATAATGATTATACTTTCTTTCTTTACAGCAACCAGAAATCAAGAGAATCTCCAGAAATGTGCAACAAGAACACAGGACCATCAGATAAGTACCGTTCCTATATAAAACATAGTTCTAGAATTAACCAAAAAATCAAAGATAATGTTATCCTTTAAAAACCCTTTCCCTAATTCTTGATATTCAGAACCAGGACGCAAAGGGTTAAGCCTAACAGAAGCTCTTTTGCAACAATGTTACCCGTCGGGAAGGAGCAGCAAGACAACCAGCCCCGGAAGAACACCCGAGGACCCAGGAAGGAAAAGAACACAACAGGATCCCAACAACACAATGAGCTACCGAAGACGAAACCAAAGGTCAAGCAAGGAGTCAGGTAAGCCGGGAATCAGAATGTGGTGGGAGGCCTAGTGGGATCCGTACTGGAACGCGAAGCGCGTTACCAGTGCGGATCCCGCCTTTAAATATCCCTCAAGTGCTGCCCCAGCCGAAGACAGGGAACGACGGGCAGGGCTCTCGTCTCCGCGCTTGAGAGCGGGCGCAGCCGGGTGCAGAGTACTCCACGAAGCCCGACACTAACCATGTTGCACAAGGTGGAAAGATAACCATTCCCAACCAGGTTTGTGCTAGACATTGATCACTAAACAAACCAGGAACCTCACACAGAGTCAAGTGGGAAAGGGTTAGGTCAGGATCTCTGGGAACAGAACCTACAATGACTGAGAAAGAACAGGTCTTAAACTGTCGAGAGGTCTTCTCTAGCCAATTCACAATGAAGGGGTTGTGGGGAACAGAACCTGCAACAACAAAGAATGAAGAGAGTGCATTTACTTTTCATCATGCAGAGTTTGAGTTTGGCCCTGGGGTGCTTCTGGCTTAGGAGAGTACCTGAACAGAAAAAGGCTAGGTGAACATCCTGTAATTCTTGATGCATGGCTGGACTAGCCAGACCCTGCATCGGGCATTTCCCTGGGAGACTAGAATGGTGGGGGCCGATTAGCTGTGGTGGGGGCCAGGTTAATTACTGGGGTAGGGGGTTTGAAGCAGTACTGTAATATCGACCCACAGTAACAAAAGCAGCAAACAAGGGTTTCCAGCTTCCAGCCAGCCAGTTCTTCCCTATGGGCTGGTCCGAGAAAATATCCAGGGTTCCCGGACTGGCCCTGTCAGTATGGAAGGGTCGGACCTGCCTTCTGCCTAAGCCTCAGGAGTTGGGAAAGGCAGCAACATATTGAAAGGCTGAAGATATTAAGAAGTAGGCTGAAGCAGCGGCCTGTTAAAGCAGGTTTCTATACCCCTGAGAGCTGGGCTCGTCAGATCTTTGCATTGACCTCTTGCTGCAATGTCTGGATAAGGTCTTCCCAGTCATGAGCTCTGTAGAGTTCAACTTTAAGTTGTCTGATGCAAGCTGCTGGCCAGCTGCTTTTATGTCCTTCACGGGGCTAACTTGGGCATGGTAATCAGGAGGAGAAAGGAAATTTATGAATTCTCACACCCACTTCATTCCAGAAAGTGCGCCTTACTTAATCTTCTCTCTCTCTTTTTCTCCTTCTCTTTTCTCTTCTTCTCCTTTTGCTTTTCTCTCTTTCTCCTTGGATCTCCTGGTGGTGCTTTTCTTTTTTATGTCAGATGGTGCTGTTCTGTTTTTACGTCCATTGTTAATTTTTAATTTTTTTGTCTTTATGATACACCTATGCCTGGTTTAAATGTAGTCTCCCTTAATGTTAAGGGTTAGAATCATCCGGTTAAAAGGGCTAAAATTTTAGATTATTGTAAATCTTTGTCTTCAGATCTGGTATTTTTGCAGGAGACGAAATTATCTCATAAAGAGGATTTGTGGTTGCGAAAGTACTGGGTTATGGATGTGGTCTGTTCTGATGCTCTTGGTAAACGTAATGTCGTGATCACCCTTGTTTCTAAGAATTCTGGATTGTCGATACTTTCTTCTGACCATGACTCTGAGGGTCGTTGGGTATTATCGAGATTATCTGATGGAATTAATGATCTTTATGCTTTGAATATTTATGCTCCAAATAATGAGGATCCTCTTTTCTGGCAGAAGATCACTAAATTACTTTCCCGCATGCCTCATAAGGGTAATCTAATAGTGGGTGGTGATTTTAATTTACCGTTGGATCCTCTGTTGGATAGAAATTCTGCTTTTTCTTTTCGTCCTCCTAGAGCTCACAAGCATTTGTTAAGTATGTGTTCCTCTGCTAATCTTCATGATCTCTGGCGTCTTCATAACCCTACTGGCAGTGAATTTTCCTTTTTTTCCTCTCCTCATTCTAGTTTTTCTCATATTGATTACCTCTTGGTTCATTCGTCTCTGCTACAATCTTCGTCCTCGCCGTACATTCATCCTATTCTTGTTTCAGACCATGCTGCGGTTTCCTTCTCCCTTTTGGGGCTTGCTCCTAAGAAATCTTCCCCTTCGTGGAAATTAAATACGGAAATTCTTTATGATGACGCTGCTGTCAGTGCTTTGCAAGCCGAAATTGAACAGTTTTTCTCTATTAATGAAGGTTCCGTTGAATCTCCAGTGGTTTTGTGGGACGCCTTTAAATGCACACTTCGCAGTTACATCATTAAAGTTATGGCACAGAGGAATGCTGCCATTAAGAAGGAACTTTCTGATCTAGCGGATAGTATTAAACAAAATAAACTCCTTTTTCGTCAAACGAGAGACTCACAGGTTTTACAGCCTATTAAACACTTAAAATATTCCTATAATGCTCTTGTCGCTAAGAGGGCTCATATTGGTGTTCAAGCACAAAAATGTAAACGTTTGTTATTGAAGAATCGTGCTGGTAAGATTTTAGCGGCCACGTTAAAGTTTCAAGATTCTAGCTTTAAGTCGTCTCAAATTTCTTCTATCTCTGATAAATCTGGCACTAAAAAATTTCAAACTAAGGAAATCCTCGAGGTCTTCCGCGATTTTTATGATACTTTGTATACTCCTACTAATCCATCCTCCTTTGAGGCTTGTCAAGAGTTCTTGAAAACTATTCCTATTCATTCGGTTTCTGAGGCGGATGGGGAGAAATTAGGTGCCTCAATCACATCTGAGGAAATTATTCTTGCTATCAAGGCCACTCGATCTGGCAAAGCTCCGGGACCTGATGGTTTCCCTATTTTGTATTATAAATCTTTTCTTCCTTTCATGGTCCCTCGTCTGAAATCCCTTTTTGATGTGTTCATTCAACAAAGTGCGGTTTCGGGTTCAGCGGCGGACGCTACTATTGTGGTCATCCCGAAGGAGGGGAAGGATATCACGGATCCTAAAAAATTTCGTCCGATCTCCCTCCTTAATATGGAGGCGAAAAATGTTGCCAAGATTCTTGCTAAACGTCTGGAGTCTTATATCCCTTCTCTTGTTCATCCATCACAGACGGGGTTTGTTAAAGGTAGGCTTGCTAGAGACAACATTCGAACCTTTTGCCATATTTTGGGGGCAGCTAAACGCTCTACGCTTCCTGCTGCTGCTTTAGCCCTTGACACCGAGAAGGCTTTTGACAAGGTCTCTTGGCCTTTTTTGCAAGCCGTTCTTCGTGCTCATAATCTTGGAGATTCCTTTGTCAACATGGTGATGTCTCTTTATGCCCAGCCTCGAGCGAATATTAGAGTAAACGGGGCTACCTCTGCGTTTTTTAGTCTTCGTCAGGGCACTCGTCAGGGTTGTCCCCTGTCCCCGCTTTTATTTCTAATAGCTATTGATCCGCTCCTGAGGTTAATTGATCTTCATCCAGACATCAAAGGGTTTACGTTTGGTTCACAATGTCTGAAATTAGCGGCTTACGCAAATGATGTACTTTTTTTTCCGGATGACATTGTCTCAGCTATTCCTGCGATCACAGATACAATTGCTCTTTTTTCTAAGGTCTCTGGTTACACTCTAAACAGAGACAAAACGGAGATGTTTCCCCTCAATGCTTATTGTTTTCCGGCCCATATGGGCTCGGTTGGTTTCAAATGGCAATTTAAGCAACTCAAATACTTAGGGGTCTGGTTTTGTAGTACTTTGTCTGATACAGTGGCGTACAATGAGGCACAAACCTTAACTAAAATTCGTCATCTTTTGGATACTTGGTCTCCTAAACACATTTCTTGGTGGGGCCGCGTTCAAACCTTAAAAGTGATGGTTACTCCTATTATTAACTTTATTTCGTCTATGCTCCCGTTCACTCTATCTTCTTCCTTTTTTCAGGAGATTGATTCAATAACCTCTTCGTTTCTGTGGAATGATAAGAGAGCTCGAATCGCATATAAATCCTTGAGGAAATATTACGATATGGGTGGCTGTAATTTCCCGGATTGGGGGAAGTATCAAGTGGCTTTTTTAGCTTCTCAAGGAGTTTTGTGGTTTTCCTCACTTCCTGGTCATACACCTTCTTGGATGTACATTGAACAGGCCCTTTCTTTTCCTCTTCCAGTCTCCTCATTTTTAAACACGTCTTCATTATCTATTCTTTTTTCTCGTGCTATTATATTGGATACTGTTGCAGCTGTTAAGTTGGTTGATCGGAAAATGGCAACTCCGATCCATAAATCTAGGTGGTCGTCTTTGTGGCGTAACCCCCGCATAAAGGTTCTTATTGATCCCCCACTAATTCAATATTGGTCTGCCAAAGGTATCACGTTGGTTGGTTCATCATCTTTATGACTTCCATGATGACCCGTTACCCTTTTCTTCTTTAGCTCGGCAATTTTCACTCTTTAATCTGGATTTTTACACTTTCTTGAAAATCAAAGTCGCTCTTGCCAAAGTGCGTCTTGTTCCTAACGCCCCTTTGATTTCTTTATTTTCTTTGTGGCTCAAGTCTGGTCACATTGCTTCACGCATTTATAAATTTTTGTCCTCAACATTTTCAGATTCATGTACTATTACGCAGCAAAAATGGTCCTGTCACTTTGGTACGGAGATCACTGAGCATGTGTCGTCAGACACTTGGCAATTGATAGGTACGTTCTCTCTACGCAATAAAATCGCTCCCTCTTTATTTCAATCCAAATTCTTCTCCATCAACCTCCTTCATTTGACTCCAAAGCGGCTTTGTTCTCTCCATTTAAAGGATGATGATTTATGTTGGAGTTGCGGCTTGGCTGTTGGTGACTATCCACATATGTTCTATCATTGTTCACTTCTCCAACCTTTTTGGAATCTTATTCATAAACATTTTATGTTAATTTTTCAAATTAAATTTCATCTTTCCTTTCCTATGGTCTTACTGGGACCCTTAGCTTCCCTGGAACCTCTGCCGTTAGATACCTTAGATATGCAATTGTTGGACCTTTTTATTAACTATAGCAGTTAAGGTGATTCTTATGGATTGGAAGTCTTTTGCTTCCGTCTCTTATCACACATGGTGGGCATGGGTATCCTTCTTGAGAAGTGTACACTCTTCTGTGGATAGGGCTCATCTCACTCCTACTATTTCTTTTAATGTATGGAGAACTTTAGATAACTATATGGATTTGGCCTCAAGGGGGTTGGTCGACTAATATCCCTTTGTTATGTCTGACTGACTGTTGTCTGTAGTGTTTTGGTTTGCTGTGCCATCAAGAGGGATCCGTTCTTTTCCTCTTTCTTCTTTCTTCCTTCTTCTTCCTTCTTTCCTTTCTTCTGTCCTGTTTCCCTTTTCTCTTTCTCCTCTATCTTTCTATCTTCTGTTTTGTAAATAATCATGCCGTTCATGGGTTCCTCTGATTCACTAATGCCACCTTGTTCCTTGAATTTCATTTTTGTTTTCAGAAAATATGAGTTGTGGCAATTTCTCTGCTATTCATGACATATTCTGATGAACTTATGGATCTTTCCTTATCTTTCATATTGGTATCATTATGAACTGTACCTAACTGTTTTTAGATTTTTAAAAATCTTAATAAAATGATTGAACAAAAAAAAAAAAAAATGAAAGTGCGCCTTACTGGCTGACAGAAAAACGGGGTGTGGTCGATCCGCGAGGCAGAAACCCACAGGCCTGCTGATTTCCCACTTATACAGGCAGTAGAGTGAGGAAGTGGTGTGGCCATATGGAGATGAGGCCGGACATTTGAATGTTCCTTTCTGCTGGAGAGGGAAAGGAAAACCACAAACATCACCCAACAAGCGAACTTCACGTAGCACTACGCGAGCTGCGTAGTAGCATGTTCGCACTGTGCAAGGTGCGTTTTCAATGATTGCACAGTGCGGACAAGCATCCGGCACTGTGCAAGCATTGAAAACGGCATCTTGCACAGTGCGAGCTGTAGTTTTCTGCTGCTCGAGGAGATTATTACTCGAGCGGCAGCTTTCTCAACGCGAACAGGTAGTTTCTCATTGAGAGCGGTCGCGAGCATGCGCAACCACTCACAATGAGAAACCTGACCTCCTCGCGTTGAGAATCTCGCCGGGATGTAATTTTGCTTGCTCGCGGTCGCAAACATGACGTTCAGGACCGCGAACAAGCAAAAAATGAGCACTGCACTACGCTACGCTGCACTACGCATGTTCGCACTGTGCTACGTGCCGCTCGCGTAGTGCGAAGTTGCAAAAACTTCGCAAACTCCGCGAGCGGAGCGTAGTGCTTCGCCCAGGGTTAGCTCTAGCCCACCATTGCCGCATGGTAATGGCAGGGGAGGGGGTAAGGAAAGGGCACAGCTGCTACTGGCCCAACGGACAAAACATCGCCTCTCCCACCAGGGAGGCTGCTTTAGTGGCCCCTTCCAGTGCCTTTTGTGGAAAGGGAAATACAAATAATGGCCCAGAGTACACTGAGATACAGGCCCATCGCCCAATGCCCGACTGCCCACTTTGCCAAGCCAACCCTGATGATTTCTCATGGTACAGAGATAACAGAAACAGGAAACAACAGGAGCTCAATAACGTCACTAGATCATATTATTAAAGAGAATGGGCCTACCTACCAATGAAGCTCCCCAAGTCCCTGCTAGTAAGGGTCTGCCAAGCCTCCCTGACTCGGCCCAGCTTGAATCCGTGGCCTTTCCGACCAACTGGGTCATGATTTTTAAAGGCGGCCACTACACAAGGAAGAACAAGCATGGAAAATCCTATAGGTTTCAACATGGCCAAAAAAAAAAAAAAAATTTACAAAGCCAATAGCTCTCGCATAGGCAAGAGCTATTGCCTTTGCCAATACTTGTTCTCTTTAACTGACAGCCGAATCTACTTTTCCCAACTAAAGAGTGTGGCCTTTTGTAGAACAGTACCTCGCACCAACTCACGGGATAAGAGATCATATATCCAGATATTATGACCAACGACACAGCAGAGCCGCAGGAATGGGTGCATGTATAGTTTAATTCTTAAATTACTTTCTACTTCCTCAACTAACATTTTAACAAAAGGATGTGGTCGGGTGGAAGCGCGTTTTGAACTGGCTCTGGGGAGCCAGCAACCCTGACTGCCAAGGCATCCTCTTAGCAAACTTAGGTCGTTCGGTTGTAACTCACTCATTTGGCGGTGGACTGTTGCGAGAAGGGACAGAAATAACCCTTGCTACCTTGAGGACGGGAGGAAAGCAACGCCACTGCCAAGGGTGCATTATCTGTCTTGTGCTGCTTGGAAAAAAGCCGAAGCTACGTTTATGTGTTTTTCTACATTTGTCAGTAAGATGTATGCTTCAATGAGAAAAACAATTTTGGTTTTGGGCTGCCATCCGAGGCAGTGAGTCAATTCTGGGAGCCAGAGAATGAGATCATAGGAATCCTGTACTTCTTGTGTCTGACAGAGAGAGCACGAAGACAGAGCTGACCGAGAGGTAGTCACAAAACATAGGGAGAAATTAGAGTTCATTCATGGACAGTCTATGAAAAGTACAGACGGATGGCTTATCCAGCCACCTGGGAAATTCCCGGTCGAATAAAAGGCCTGTCCGGCCCTGTGTGTAGACAAACAGAAGAGAGCTGGGTGACGGCAGGAAGATAGTGGCTGAGTATGGTGTAGATAGAACGGAAGGATTGGGAAGAGTGGTAAGGGGAAACATCCATAACAACGCGGGCATTACCCAGCACTGCTATTACAACGCTGCTATTACAACGCAAGTCGTTACAACGACTTGCGCTGGAGGGCGCTGTAGGATAGGGAATCGTTTAATTTTCTATCCAACATCTTCCCTACTGTCAACGTGAGCTGGAGTTGGAATAGAAAATTAAACTATTCCACTATCCAGCGCCCCCCAACGCAACTCGTTGTAACGACTTGCGTTGTAAAAACTGCGTTGTAATGGCATGCGGGGTAAAAGCCCGCATTGTAATGCCGTACAACCTTGGTGAGGGGTGGATGGAAAGGTATAAGTAAGTAGTAAGGGAAAACAGGTATTGATGGGTTGAGACAAAGAATGAAAGTGGGGAGAGCAGCAAGACAGGTTCAAGAGGTGTCATTTTGAAGGAGGTACGTTAGGCGTTCGGCAAAATAGGTGCTGAGACCTAGACAGGAAGCTGGAAGATAGAAAGGGGTAAGGGAGAGGTGGGTAAAAACAAAGAGCACTGAAAAGTAGAAAAGAGAGAGAGAAAGGTGCTGCAGGGGAGGTGAGAAACCGTGGGGCTCAGTAATGCAAGAGTGAAGAATGGAACGAACGAAAAGAGTGCGAGAGAAGAATATGTGAGGGGAAGAAGGGAAAGAAGAGAGAAAAAGTCAATAGAAAAGAGGGAAGAAGAAGGTAGGTATTTAGACTGCAAGAGTTAACCAGAGGGATAGAAATGGAAGATGAAAGTGAGAGAGTAGGAAGTGGAGTAAGGAGAGTAAGGTGGAAGTTCATGGACTTAAAGTAGCCCCTGCGGATCAGGAGGCCCACCCTCAGGAACCCGCATTCAGCCTCAGTTCCATGAATATTCGTGAGATGTGGGAGTCTGGGGGGCTGCCTTCATATTCTGCAAAGAGGGATCTGTCTGTTTGGGTTAAGCCACAGGGAAGAGTGAGATCACGAACAGAAATAAAGAAACAAAAGAGGAAACTGACTGTGAGCAAACTGGTCAGAGGGAGAGGGCAGGAAGCAAACAATTAGCATGGCTAGGATATGCGAGAGAAAACCAAGATAGCGGGTTGAGAGTACGAGAATGAGAATTTTTTTCTGCAGTTTTATATTGCGCGAACTCGACTCAAAAGTATCATGGTGCTTTACATGAGCACCAGTTGCATTACAGACAGACACATTAATTTCTAGGCACAGGGAGATTAAGTAATTTTCCCTGAATCACAGTATGTTTGAGCCAAACTCTAACCTGGTTCCCCAGCTTCAAAGTCGGCTGCTCTAACCATTAGGCCACATCCTCGCCCCTTAACCCCATAATAGTGGAACGATGAGGAGAGATGGATGAAAGTGGTGGAAAACAAGAGCAGACCAGTGGTGTAGCAAGGTCAGGTGGTACCCGGTGCGGACATTTTCTTGTCACCCCCGGCTTGATAAAATGGCAAAAATGTGTTTAAAACACTTTTTTTTGCAATTTTGTCACCCCCTCAGTGATGACACCTGGGGCGGCCCGCACCCACCGCACCCACCGCACCCCCCTTCCTACGCCACTGAATGTGTCAGCTGGAAAACAGGCATAGAATAAAGAGATGAGTGCAAAGAAGAGAGAGTACGATGGGGAAATATCAGAATGAGAAAGTGTAGAAGGGGACATAAGAAATGGGAGGAAAGAGCAGTCAAAGAGAAAGTTATAAGCCAAGGGCTGCATTAACATGTTTTCAAGTAAGCACAGCCCTAGGGGGCATATGTCTGAACACATTTTCCCATAGACACAGAATGGGTAAAACCCTTTGATACATCTAACCCTTGGTATAGTGCTGGACAAGCACGCTGCTGAGGCATGCACTGGTGCCCGTGCTTCAGGTCTCCCACTCTTCTGCACTCTGTCAGTCTTTGCTTATGCCCATTAGCGTAATTCTTGCATCCTCGTGCACTCATAGAGACTTAAAAGTCAGGAGCTTAGAGAGGAAGCTTGGGACAACCTGACTAAAGCGGCAGAGCTGCGTGACAGTAAGTTATTCTGGAGTACTGTTAACAGCCCTTTCCTCCAAAAGGAGGAATTTCCAGTTTTAACAGCCCAGGTTAGTGAGGACAACTGGGTCCAATATTTTACAGGAATCTTCGATCCTGCCAGAGAGGATCATGATAGTTCAAGTGCTGTTATCTTAGGATCTATACAACCTCTGGGGATTACACTTTCTGAAGTTGATAATGCTATTCGCACCAGCAAGGGGGGGAAGGCCCCAGGACCGGATGGAGTTCCGGTCGACCTGTATAAGACCGATACGGCGCTTTGGTGCCCCCTCCTGACCCAGGTTTTTAATGCCTTCGTTAGTGATAATACACCTTCCACATGGAGTGAGTCCATAATTTTGCCGATTTATAAGAAGGGCGATAGAGGTGAGGCCAAGAACTACCGCCCGATCTCCCTTGTGGATTCTTCGTTAAAAATTATGAGCAGGGTCCTACTGTTACGACTAGAGGAATGGGCTGAAGCCAACAATATCCTTGCGGACTCCCAATTTGGTTTCCGTAAGGGTCTCGGCACTATTGAGCAGTGCATTAATTTAGATCTTATCATTTGGAAATATACCAAAGCTAAGCAGGGCTCTTTATTTCTCTGCTTCGCAGACCTCTCTAGTGCCTTTGATCTGGTGTATCATACTCTCCTATGGTCCACCTTACTCAAAATGGGAGCCCCAGCTGCTATAATTCACTTCTTAGCCAGACTATATAACAAGTTGTCTGCACAGATTCGCTTCGGCCTAGCGGGGGAATGTACGAAGAAGATTAAGGTTAAATCCGGCATTAGGCAAGGTTGTGTCTTGGCCCCGTTACTCTTCTCCCTTTTTATAAATGCTATGGAATCCGACTTGAGGAAGGTCCAAGCTGATGCTCCTCAAGTCGAGGGCCAAGCTATCCCGGTACTGCTCTATGCTGATGATACTGTCTTACTCTCGAGAACTCCGATAGGTCTGCAAAAATTAATGAATCACTTTTATGATTTTATTAAGGGGAGGAAATTAAAAATCAATAATTCTAAAACTTTTATTATGGCTTGCGGGAAAAAGGTGAATCAACTTAAATCATTCCAGTTTAAGGATCATAGAATTGAGGTTGTGGACAAATTCTGTTATTTAGGTATAACTTTGAGCAATAATGGGTCGTGGGCCCCAGAGATACTTAATATTAATGCCAAGATGGGCAAGGGGTCTTCAGGAGTTTTTCGTTTTGCTTCCAAATTAGGTAGTCATCGCATTCCTGATATGTTAAATGTCTACCGGCACAGATGTGCCCCGGTTGCTCTTTACGGTTCAGGAGTTTGGGGACATTCGAATCAAGGGGACTTGCAAGTAGCTGAAAATACATTCCTTAAGAGACTCCTTTGCCTCCCCCCCTCGGCATCTACCGAACTGATTCATAAAGAGGTGGGGCTGGAATATCTGACTGACCTAACAGGATTGAGACCACTTATGGTTTGGAGGTCAATCTGGGCCAAGGATGAAACAGTATTTATCAGGCGAATAATACAAGACTGTTTTCGCTTGGACAAAGTCCGCCAGATCCCCTGGTTGAAATATGTCTTAACATCTTATAAGGAAATGTTTGATTTGGATGTTTTTAGTGACCCCGCATGTGCTATCAATATACCTAAACAGGAGGTCAAAAGTGTTTTTCTGGGGAACAAATCTAAAATGCGCCAAGATAAATGTAGTCATTTAACAACTCTTGTATTTTATCAATCTAATAATGAGGAAGGTTATGGCATGCCTAAGTATTTAAAAGTAATTACCAAACAGTCACATCAGTATGTTCTTACAAGGCTGAGATTAGGCATAGTCCATAACCTGGTGGCATTACCTCGGATGAAATACTATACGTCATCCTCATGCCCGTGCGATGGAACCTCCAAACAGAGCACGATGCACTTTATCCGCATGCGTGCGGGAGGATTTCCGCTCGCACGCTGAGATATGCGAAAGCGCATGTTTCATGACGAGCTGGGCTCGTCATCAGCGTAGCAGGAGGCTACCTCATGACGAGCCCAGCTCGTCATCAGCGTCGAAGGGGTTATGCTAATCTGCCCCCTGTATTTGCACCTCCGTATTTGTTATCTCAAACCTCTTTTTAAGAAACATTCTGTGTTTACAGTTGAAAACGCCCTGAGATTTTTATTTGCACTTGATACCTTGGATATCTGTTTTTTTACTGCAACTTTTATTTTAAAATCAGTGTCCATTAGAAAAAGCCTGGAATTCTAATTTTGCCTTTTATATAATCAACTGCTGCTATGTCTATGGTATTCCTCTCAACTGAACTGTTCAATATCTTGTAATATATTGTAACTCTCTTTTAACAATTTTAATTTGATTGTCTTTTTATATTCGGTGTGCTTTTATGATTGTTTATTGAATAATCGAATAAAGCTTATGAATTGAATTGACTGAAAAGTCACTATCTTTCATACCGCTCTGCCAATGTACTTCATTACTTATCTGTATAATCCTATCTTACTCAACTGAGTAGGGCTGGGAATCAGAAAAGATCCGGCTCTTAAAACAAGCATAGGTGTTAACTCGGGCAGCCCATGTTAAAGTCACACAAGAAATAAAAAATGGTCTGTATTGAAGATTACCTGCTTTTCAATAGATTCCTATTATTGTTTTACTTTCAAGTAAAGATCGGATTCTAAGGAAATAGTCCTTCTTTGATTTCAAGGGTGTAGAAAGGAAGGGTGATAAAGAAGGCACACTTACCATCAGACTTTTTTTGGACAAAGAAAATGAGCCATGTGTGCCTTCTGGCGACACTTATGAGAATCCACTGGCATAAAAGAAGGAGCATACAGGGGCTGAGGAAGATGGAAGAGGTGGTGGGCAGAGGGAAACAAACACACATGGAACGGATGGAGGGATAGGAGGAAAGTAGAAGAGGATGGTGAGTTGGAGAATCAGAAACAGACAGGGAAACTGGCACACTACCAGGGAAATACGAATGGATGGCAGTGGAGGAATGAGGAGTGCAAGGGGGAGGGAACATAGAGAGACACAGGAGGGCGCAGTAGAGGACAGAAAGAGACACAGTGGTAAAGTAGTCCCCTGTGCAGTTCATTGGAAGTAAATGAGTGGAAGGATACATCGTAATAGCCAACAGCGTTGCGTAAGAGATGAATACTCTGCTGGCTGAGCTAAGAAGTGATTGACAAAGTCTAACGCAATGGCTGAAAGCTGCTGTTTGAGGAAAGCCAATGGTTGAAAGGGACAAGCTCAAAGCCAATTCTATGTATAGTGTTAGCAATAGATTTATTAGTCAACTACACTGTCAAAACCCAGACCTAAAGAAAAGTGGCCCAGCTTTACAGACTAGTGGGGTGATCACTAGAGGCACTGATGCCTTCTGGCAACATTTGTGCCAAGTAACATTTAGTCAAGAGCTGTGGTCAAAACTAAAATACATTTAATGGCAGCTTTACAGTGGCTATCAAGAATACACCTTATAAAAGTGTTGGCTAAATTAATGGCAAAAAGGGCTTTTCAAGGCTATGTACTGGGCCCTCCACCCCAGTGGAGAACTGGATGACAAACTGGACATTTAGAAGCACATTTACTATACGCCTCGCTGGCTTTGCAGGGAAGCGGGGTCAAAGGTTATTCTAAAACGTGTTGAGCTTGTAGTCTTATGGAAACAACAGTAGTCCCATGCTTATGTGATACAACACACCAAATAAATATAGACGAAATCACTTCTATATTTTCAGAAGGACATGTCCAGCCGGACAGAGGTCTTCCAGGTTTACTTAATAAACACAATTCTCCAAAGAATAAAATGTCAAGAATACCTTCCACAATGCCCCTGTGTGGTGCACAAGCCTGTGCCCGACACTAACGGGGTGAACACAAGTGAAAATAGTAGAAAGGTTCAAGGCAAAACAAACGTTTTTCTGTTTACATATAAATTTGTACAGAAAATATCAAGCTGCACCATTACATAAAATCAAACAATCAGATTTGTATCGGGTGCACAAGCAAGTCGACGGCGTTTCGGTTTCATCAAGAAATCATAGAAACCATCATCAGGACAATTTAAATACTTTGCCTTTACATTAAACCTCAATTTTGCCTACGAGAAGAAGATAAAAATATACTTTAGAAACAGAAAACATACAAGAATAAGTGATGTGACTCTTCGTGCGCAGTGCACATGCTGGCTCGTCAGGGAGTGATATTATTCATAACCTGGTTGTTGAAGCAGTGACGTAATTCACAAGTCTATAACATGCGACCTAGGTTGCTATCATGTGCCTATGGGCCATAAGTGAATGATATGGATATTGATCGTCGTGCCAGTGGACTAAAATCGTGGTAAATTCGTGTAACTAGCACTTGCCGACAGGTGGGGCTATCTAAGAATGAGCGCCTCGCACTTCTTACCGAGGCATAGCGCGTGTGGGCTCAGATACCAATAATGTCAAGGTGCCCGGACCAGCCACCCTGTAAAACGAAGGGTGTATATTAAAGCAGGCCAGTTGTATGGGAAAGCCCGGCGGGCGGAAAAGGAAAAAAGACAGCAATCTTACCAAAATACAGCGTCTGGTAGACCCGGTTTACACGATCGTAAACGGGCGACGCCAGGACATGCCTGAGAGAAGATAAAGTCTATTAGAGCCCGGGCAACGGACTATAGTCACAATAATATCCAGGTCGCGGAGTAAAACTTACCGATAGCTTCGGTGAAGAGATGTATCCCTGGCGTGCTCGTGCCTTGAAAACCAGGAAGTAAAGAAGGGGGTAGGGAGCGCTGTGATTGGAGCAGTGCGCCGGAGTGGAGGGCATAAAAATAAAAGAAGGACTAAGTTCCAGGGGCCATATTAAAGTGAAACCTTATGTGAACACCATGCAGAGTGACATTAAAGTGTCAAGTCATTTCAGGATTTTTGGTTTCATTACAGAAGATAATTATAATTAACCATCCATTTCTGAGTAACATGAAAAAAGGAATTATTTCAGAAACTGTAGATTTCAGGAAACAATAACAATTGAACAATCGTTTTTGAGCAGCATGAAGAAGAGAAAGAGTCAATTCAGATTAGTGACGTCCAGTCCTCTTGCAGGTTTAGCCCGGAATTCAGGCTATCGGTCTTCAGTATCCACTTTAATTCCTCCTTGTTGAGCAACCGGCTCAGGTCACCACCCCTGGGTGGGACATTAATCTGTGTGATGACAGTCCAGCGGATATCATTCTCAGTGTGTCCCTTGTCCATAAAGTGTTCAACCAAGGGAGCGTTAGGGGTTTTGCACCGAATACGGCTGCGGTGCTGGGAAATCCGTAGTTTGATCTTTTGTTTTGTCTGACCAACATAGATGTAATCACAAGGGCATAAAATCGCATATACAAGATTACAGCTGTTGCAATTAGTAAAAGTGCATAAATCATTTTTTACATCCCTATACACAAACTCTTTTCCTTCTATTGTATATTCACAGACTACGCAAGAGCCACATCTAAAGTGACCCCTCACGGGTGGTAATGACCAATGGTCATGCAATGTGACACTCTTCTGATGTGTAGCAGGTAATGCTGCCCTGACTAACTGGTCCTTCAAGCTTTTATTCTTCTTGAAGGCAAAGAGAGGGATTTCCCAGTCAAGGGGGCCCGAATTCAAAATGTGCCAGTTTTTTCTGATACACTGCGTTACCTGGTGAGAAATGGTCGAGAAAGTGGTTACACAAACTGTTTTCACATCAGTAACTTTCTGTTTAGGTTCTAACAGGGTGTCACGTGGACAATACCAGGCCCTTTTCATAGAGTTCTTAACCAGGCGTTTAGGGTACCCTCTAAACCTGAGTTTCTCAGATAAGGTGTTTGCCTCTAGAAAATAGTCCTCTTTCTTATAACAGTTCCTTCTGAGCCTTAGGAACTGTGAGTAGGGAAGGCTGTCCCTCAGAGCTCTGGGATGACAGCTCCTGTAACTGAGCAGTGTATTCCTCTCTGTGGGTTTACGAAATAGGGATGTATACAAAGCCCCTTCCTGATGTTGGATGTTCAAATCCAGGAAAGGGATACAGTTTTTATCAGAGGTTAAGGTAAATGTGAGCCCATTGCAATTATTGTTGAGCCAGTGTGTTAGTCCTGAAAGATCTTCAACGGACCCACCCCAGATTAACAAGATGTCGTCTATATAACGTTTCCAGAGTAGTAGCCCCTGGTGGAATGGGTTACTACTCGGGAGGATAATGTGGGTTTCTAACCAATCCATATATAGAATTGCCAGAGTCGGTGCAAAGATGGCTCCCATGGAGCAGCCCCGTACCTGCTGGTAAAAATCTGAGTCATAGAGAAAAAAGTTTTGAGTCAAACAAATTTCAAGAAGCTGGATAATGAATAAGGTGGGGACCCTATGGGGGCGTGCCCTGTTATCCAGAATACTTTTCATTACGAATAATGAGTCTTTTTGGGGGATATTCGTATACAGAGACTCTACGTCCAATGTACATAGAGTCTCATGTATAGGATCAAAGGGATAGTTCTCAATCAAGCTAATTACATGCATGCTGTCCCTAACATAGCAAACTGTAGTGGGCACAAAATCCTTCAAAAAATAGTTCACATAATGACCCAGTGGTTCCAGGACCGACCCGCATCCAGAGAGAATTGGCCTCCCTGGAGGGTTGTCAATCCTTTTGTGGATCTTGGGTAGTGTATACAGAACAGGGGTTCTGGGATTAGAGATGTTGAGAAAATTGTACTCATGCTTACTTATAATACCATCTTCCAGTGCCTCCATGGTGATGGTTTTAATAAGCTTTTGAATATCCTTAGTAGGGTTACAGGGCAGTCTAGCATAATGATCAGTGTTGGATATCTGCCTGTGAAGCTCATTCCTGTAGTTACCAATATCTTGGAGGACTATTCCACCCCCTTTGTCCGCAGATTTAATAATCAGGTTTTCATTATTCTTGAGAGAATTGATCGCTCCTCTCTCTTCAAGGGAAATATTGTATGGTATGAAGATATGGGATTTTTCTATCTTGCATATTTCCTTCAGAATAACCTTTTCAAAAGTTACAATCTCTTTCGGGATCATGATTGCAGTGGGAGAGAATGTAGAGGGGGGTCGGAATGGTGTAGTGACACTCTTAGTTTCAGATGGGTTTAGCTCAAAATATGAGCGCAGTCTTAACTTTCTGAAAAAACCAAATAATTCAGACTGGAGGTTCAAGAAATTAGGATAGGTAGTGGGAACGAAAGACAACCCCTTACTAAGAATGGATAGTTCAGGTGGGGACAGGGTATGGTTGGAAATATTAAGAATGGGTACAGTATTCAAATTCGCATTATTTGTTACCACTGGTAAAATTTCTGCCTGGTCTGGCGTTCTCCTGGTGGATTCTGCCATCGTTTCTGCTGCTTGACTCTCCCTCTCTTCTGGGGTTCTGGATTGCCCCGGGATAAAAAAGGAGTTTGATGGCGTGTTGGTCCGCTGCCACCCTCACCCGGATCCGAACTATCGGATGAATCAGCTGAGGAGTCAGTGAAACCAACTACAGTGTTTCTGTTATTGAAACGTCCCCAGGGTCTGGGTGTCGGTTGATTGTGTTGAAAATTACGGTTTGTATAAAAATCTTTATTCAAATAAGGGTATGCTCGTTCAAGGGTGAAGAATTTGATGTCTTTTTTTACTTTATTAGTTTTTTTATTTTGCTCTATACGATGGAATTCAGAGACAGACTTGTCAATTTTCTCTAACAAAGCCTTAGTGTCTTTGATTTCTTTATCATCAACTATTTGCTTCTCCAAATCCTTGATGATAATCTCGAGCTTCTTGAGCTCCTCGCCTGCAATTTCTATGCCCAAGACCAACCAATGCTTAGAACAGGTGGTGCCTATACTACTGAAGCCTGTTGTATATTTAGGGTTGTCAGTAAACACTCCCGGGATATTTCTGACTTGAAGGCCAAGCGGTATAGTATTAGATTTGAGATATTGAGTTAGCATCAAAGTCATCAACTCCAACCTAACATATTTCTTTCTTTGCTTCTCTAGCTCAGCAGAGACATTAGTACTATTTGTAGTGGTGTTTTCTTCCTGATCGGAAAACAAGGAGGGACCTGCACAGATTTTGTTAATATATTCCAATGAATATAGAGGGGCTGTGTCAGACATCACAAGGAATTTTTAAAAAGGAGAAGTGAAAAACAATCTAATCCGTTCGTGTACAGGTGAGAAAGCTAATGACCACTTAGGAGAAGCGGGAGGGAGGGAGAAAGCCCTTGCAATCAATCGATTGCGCGCAATACAGTTTTAAACAACAAGGGACCCCAATCAAGTCAAACAGGGACCTAGGGGAACAGTTTTATGGAAACAACAGTAGTCCCATGCTTATGTGATACAACACACCAAATAAATATAGACAAAATCACTTCTATATTTTCAGAAGGACATGTCCAGCCGGACAGAGGTCTTCCAGGTTTACTTAATAAACACAATTCTCCAAAGAATAAAATGTCAAGAATACCTTCCACAATGCCCCTGTGTGGTGCACAAGCCTGTGCCCGACACTAACGGGGTGAACACAAGTGAAAATAGTAGAAAGGTTCAAGGCAAAACAAACGTTTTTCTGTTTACATATAAATTTGTACAGAAAATATCAAGCTGCACCATTACATAAAATCAAACAATCAGATTTGTATCGGGTGCACAAGCAAGTCGACGGCGTTTCGGTTTCATCAAGAAATCATAGAAACCATCATCAGGACAATTTAAATACTTTGCCTTTACATTAAACCTCAATTTTGCCTACGAGAAGAAGATAAAAATATACTTTAGAAACAGAAAACATACAAGAATAAGTGATGTGACTCTTCGTGCGCAGTGCACATGCTGGCTCGTCAGGGAGTGATATTATTCATAACCTGGTTGTTGAAGCAGTGACGTAATTCACAAGTCTATAACATGCGACCTAGGTTGCTATCATGTGCCTATGGGCCATAAGTGAATGATATGGATATTGATCGTCGTGCCAGTGGACTAAAATCGTGGTAAATTCGTGTAACTAGCACTTGCCGACAGGTGGGGCTATCTAAGAATGAGCGCCTCGCACTTCTTACCGAGGCATAGCGCGTGTGGGCTCAGATACCAATAATGTCAAGGTGCCCGGACCAGCCACCCTGTAAAACGAAGGGTGTATATTAAAGCAGGCCAGTTGTATGGGAAAGCCCGGCGGGCGGAAAAGGAAAAAAGACAGCAATCTTACCAAAATACAGCGTCTGGTAGACCCGGTTTACACGATCGTAAACGGGCGACGCCAGGACATGCCTGAGAGAAGATAAAGTCTATTAGAGCCCGGGCAACGGACTATAGTCACAATAATATCCAGGTCGCGGAGTAAAACTTACCGATAGCTTCGGTGAAGAGATGTATCCCTGGCGTGCTCGTGCCTTGAAAACCAGGAAGTAAAGAAGGGGGTAGGGAGCGCTGTGATTGGAGCAGTGCGCCGGAGTGGAGGGCATAAAAATAAAAGAAGGACTAAGTTCCAGGGGCCATATTAAAGTGAAACCTTATGTGAACACCATGCAGAGTGACATTAAAGTGTCAAGTCATTTCAGGATTTTTGGTTTCATTACAGAAGATAATTATAATTAACCATCCATTTCTGAGTAACATGAAAAAAGGAATTATTTCAGAAACTGTAGATTTCAGGAAACAATAACAATTGAACAATCGTTTTTGAGCAGCATGAAGAAGAGAAAGAGTCAATTCAGATTAGTGACGTCCAGTCCTCTTGCAGGTTTAGCCCGGAATTCAGGCTATCGGTCTTCAGTATCCACTTTAATTCCTCCTTGTTGAGCAACCGGCTCAGGTCACCACCCCTGGGTGGGCCATTAATCTGTGTGATGACAGTCCAGCGGATATCATTCTCAGTGTGTCCCTTGTCCATAAAGTGTTCAACCAAGGGAGCGTTAGGGGTTTTGCACCGAATACGGCTGCGGTGCTGGGAAATCCGTAGTTTGATCTTTTGTTTTGTAACAACCAGGTTATGAATAATATCACTCCCTGACGAGCCAGCATGTGCACTGCGCACGAAGAGTCACATCACTTATTCTTGTATGTTTTCTGTTTCTAAAGTATATTTTTATCTTCTTCTCGTAGGCAAAATTGAGGTTTAATGTAAAGGCAAAGTATTTAAATTGTCCTGATGATGGTTTCTATGATTTCTTGATGAAACCGAAACGCCGTCGACTTGCTTGTGCACCCGATACAAATCTGATTGTTTGATTTTATGTAATGGTGCAGCTTGATATTTTCTGTACAAATTTATATGTAAACAGAAAAACGTTTGTTTTGCCTTGAACCTTTCTACTATTTTCACTTGTGTTCACCCCGTTAGTGTCGGGCACAGGCTTGTGCACCACACAGGGGCATTGTGGAAGGTATTCTTGACATTTTATTCTTTGGAGAATTGTGTTTATTAAGTAAACCTGGAAGACCTCTGTCCGGCTGGACATGTCCTTCTGAAAATATAGAAGTGATTTTGTCTATATTTATTTGGTGTGTTGTATCACATAAGCATGGGACTACTGTTGTTTCCATAAAACTGTTCCCCTAGGTCCCTGTTTGACTTGATTGGGGTCCCTTGTTGTTTAAAACTGTATTGCGCGCAATCGATTGATTGCAAGGGCTTTCTCCCTCCCTCCCGCTTCTCCTAAGTGGTCATTAGTTTTCTCACCTGTACACGAACGGATTCGATTGTTTTTCACTTCTCCTTTTTAAAAATTCCTTGTGATGTCTGACACAGCCCCTCTATATTCATTGGAATATATTAACAAAATCTGTGCAGGTCCCTCCTTGTTTTCCGATCAGGAAGAAAACACCACTACAAATAGTACTAATGTCTCTGCTGAGCTAGAGAAGCAAAGAAAGAAATATGTTAGGTTGGAGATGATGACTTTGATGCTAACTCAATATCTCAAATCTAATACTATACCGCTTGGCCTTCAAGTCAGAAATATCCCGGGAGTGTTTACTGACAACCCTAAATATATAACAGGCTTCAGTAGTATAGGCACCACCTGTTCTAAGCATTGGTTGGTCTTGGGCATAGAAATTGCAGGCGAGGAGCTCAAGAAGCTCGAGATTATCATCAAGGATTTGGAGAAGCAAATAGTTGATGATAAAGAAATCAAAGACACTAAGGCTTTGTTAGAGAAAATTGACAAGTCTGTCTCTGAATTCCATCGTATAGAGCAAAATAAAAAAACTAATAAAGTAAAAAAAGACATCAAATTCTTCACCCTTGAACGAGCATACCCTTATTTGAATAAAGATTTTTATACAAACCGTAATTTTCAACACAATCAACCGACACCCAGACCCTGGGGACGTTTCAATAACAGAAACACTGTAGTTGGTTTCACTGACTCCTCAGCTGATTCATCCGATAGTTCGGATCCGGGTGAGGGTGGCAGCGGACCAACACGCCATCAAACTCCTTTTTTATCCCGGGGCAATCCAGAACCCCAGAAGAGAGGGAGAGTCAAGCAGCAGAAACGATGGCAGAATCCACCAGGAGAACGCCAGACCAGGCAGAAATTTTACCAGTGGTAACAAATAATGCGAATTTGAATACTGTACCCATTTTTAATATTTCCAACCATACCCTGTCCCCACCTGAACTATCCATTCTTAGTAAGGGGTTGTCTTTCGTTCCCACTACCTATCCTAATTTCTTGAACCTCCAGTCTGAATTATTTGGTTTTTTCAGAAAGTTAAGACTGCGCTCATATTTTGAGCTAAACCCATCTGAAACTAAGAGTGTCACTACACCATTCCGACCCCCCTCTACATTCTCTCCCACTGCAAACATGATCCCGAAAGAGATTGTAACTTTTGAAAAGGTTATTCTGAAGGAAATATGCAAGATAGAAAAATCCCATATCTTCATACCATACAATATTTCCCTTGAAGAGAGAGGAGCGATCAATTCTCTCAAGAATAATGAAAACCTGATTATTAAATCTGCGGACAAAGGGGGTGGAATAGTCCTCCAAGATATTGGTAACTACAGGAATGAGCTTCACAGGCAGATATCCAACACTGATCATTATGCTAGACTGCCCTGTAACCCTACTAAGGATATTCAAAAGCTTATTAAAACCATCACCATGGAGGCACTGGAAGATGGTATTATAAGTAAGCATGAGTACAATTTTCTCAACATCTCTAATCCCAGAACCCCTGTTCTGTATACACTACCCAAGATCCACAAAAGGATTGACAACCCTCCAGGGAGGCCAATTCTCTCTGGATGCGGGTCGGTCCTGGAACCACTGGGTCATTATGTGAACTATTTTTTGAAGGATTTTGTGCCCACTACAGTTTGCTATGTTAGGGACAGCATGCATGTAATTAGCTTGATTGAGAACTATCCCTTTGATCCTATACATGAGACTCTATGTACATTGGACGTAGAGTCTCTGTATACGAATATCCCCCAAAAAGACTCATTATTCGTAATGAAAAGTATTCTGGATAACAGGGCACGCCCCCATAGGGTCCCCACCTTATTCATTATCCAGCTTCTTGAAATTTGTTTGACTCAAAACTTTTTTCTCTATGATTCAGATTTTTACCAGCAGGTACGGGGCTGCTCCATGGGAGCCATCTTTGCACCGACTCTGGCAATTCTATATATGGATTGGTTAGAAACCCACATTATCCTCCCGAGTAGTAACCCATTCCACCAGGGGCTACTACTCTGGAAACGTTATATAGACGACATCTTGTTAATCTGGGGTGGGTCCGTTGAAGATCTTTCAGGACTAACACACTGGCTCAACAATAATTGCAATGGGCTCACATTTACCTTAACCTCTGATAAAAACTGTATCCCTTTCCTGGATTTGAACATCCAACATCAGGAAGGGGCTTTGTATACATCCCTATTTCGTAAACCCACAGAGAGGAATACACTGCTCAGTTACAGGAGCTGTCATCCCAGAGCTCTGAGGGACAGCCTTCCCTACTCACAGTTCCTAAGGCTCAGAAGGAACTGTTATAAGAAAGAGGACTATTTTCTAGAGGCAAACACCTTATCTGAGAAACTCAGGTTTAGAGGGTACCCTAAACGCCTGGTTAAGAACTCTATGAAAAGGGCCTGGTATTGTCCACGTGACACCCTGTTAGAACCTAAACAGAAAGTTACTGATGTGAAAACAGTTTGTGTAACCACTTTCTCGACCATTTCTCACCAGGTAACGCAGTGTATCAGAAAAAACTGGCACATTTTGAATTCGGGCCCCCTTGACTGGGAAATCCCTCTCTTTGCCTTCAAGAAGAATAAAAGCTTGAAGGACCAGTTAGTCAGGGCAGCATTACCTGCTACACATCAGAAGAGTGTCACATTGCATGACCATTGGTCATTACCACCCGTGAGGGGTCACTTTAGATGTGGCTCTTGCGTAGTCTGTGAATATACAATAGAAGGAAAAGAGTTTGTGTATAGGGATGTAAAAAATGATTTATGCACTTTTACTAATTGCAACAGCTGTAATCTTGTATATGCGATTTTATGCCCTTGTGATTACATCTATGTTGGTCAGACAAAACAAAAGATCAAACTACGGATTTCCCAGCACCGCAGCCGTATTCGGTGCAAAACCCCTAACGCTCCCTTGGTTGAACACTTTATGGACAAGGGACACACTGAGAATGATATCCGCTGGACTGTCATCACACAGATTAATGTCCCACCCAGGGGTGGTGACCTGAGCCGGTTGCTCAACAAGGAGGAATTAAAGTGGATACTGAAGACCGATAGCCTGAATTCTGGGCTAAACCTGCAAGAGGACTGGACGTCACTAATCTGAATTGACTCTTTCTCTTCTTCATGCTGCTCAAAAACGATTGTTCAATTGTTATTGTTTCCTGAAATCTACAGTTTCTGAAATAATTCCTTTTTTCATGTTACTCAGAAATGGATGGTTAATTATAATTATCTTCTGTAATGAAACCAAAAATCCTGAAATGACTTGACACTTTAATGTCACTCTGCATGGTGTTCACATAAGGTTTCACTTTAATATGGCCCCTGGAACTTAGTCCTTCTTTTATTTTTATGCCCTCCACTCCGGCGCACTGCTCCAATCACAGCGCTCCCTACCCCCTTCTTTACTTCCTGGTTTTCAAGGCACGAGCACGCCAGGGATACATCTCTTCACCGAAGCTATCGGTAAGTTTTACTCCGCGACCTGGATATTATTGTGACTATAGTCCGTTGCCCGGGCTCTAATAGACTTTATCTTCTCTCAGGCATGTCCTGGCGTCGCCCGTTTACGATCGTGTAAACCGGGTCTACCAGACGCTGTATTTTGGTAAGATTGCTGTCTTTTTTCCTTTTCCGCCCGCCGGGCTTTCCCATACAACTGGCCTGCTTTAATATACACCCTTCGTTTTACAGGGTGGCTGGTCCGGGCACCTTGACATTATTGGTATCTGAGCCCACACGCGCTATGCCTCGGTAAGAAGTGCGAGGCGCTCATTCTTAGATAGCCCCACCTGTCGGCAAGTGCTAGTTACACGAATTTACCACGATTTTAGTCCACTGGCACGACGATCAATATCCATATCATTCACTTATGGCCCATAGGCACATGATAGCAACCTAGGTCGCATGTTATAGACTTGTGAATTACGTCACTGCTTCAACAACCAGGTTATGAATAATATCACTCCCTGACGAGCCAGCATGTGCACTGCGCACGAAGAGTCACATCACTTATTCTTGTATGTTTTCTGTTTCTAAAGTATATTTTTATCTTCTTCTCGTAGGCAAAATTGAGGTTTAATGTAAAGGCAAAGTATTTAAATTGTCCTGATGATGGTTTCTATGATTTCTTGATGAAACCGAAACGCCGTCGACTTGCTTGTGCACCCGATACAAATCTGATTGTTTGATTTTATGTAATGGTGCAGCTTGATATTTTCTGTACAAATTTATATGTAAACAGAAAAACGTTTGTTTTGCCTTGAACCTTTCTACTATTTTCACTTGTGTTCA